>NC_088200.1:54071667-55271667 GCF_028769735.1 Zonotrichia leucophrys gambelii
GACAGGTGGGAGAAAAAACTTGAGTCTGAACTAAAATTCAGTCTTTTGTGTAGAAGTTGAGGAGGGATGATGATTTGAGGAGAAGTTGAGAAATACTCTTTTTGATTGGGAAGCTTCAAGACTGCAAATTGTCCTGAGAAACAGAAGATCTTGAGAGAAAAAATATGTAGAGATTCCAGAAGAAAGAGACCACCCCTTCTCTATTTGTGGTAAAAGTGAAAAAGAACCTGCAATTCTGTGTGCAAGGGATAAAAACCGTAAGTATTGGCCTGTGCACGTGTTCTGTATGTTGGAAACCCAGCACCATCCATGAAGTTTGTTGTACATGGTGGTATTGGAGGTCATTTCCAATCTTGATTCTGTGATTCTGATGTCTTACAGAGTAGATGTGAACATGGTTAATTTAGTCTTGCTAAACTTGCTCAAAACACAGTCTCACTGGAGAGAATGCTCTTAGGATGTGAAGGATAAAGGGACAAAAACAGGCTGGAGCTGTAGTTGCTGACCTCTTTTCTGTGAAGGATTTGTAGTGTTGGTTTGTTTGAAGATCAAGGACTGGTCAGTCTCTTACAACAGATTTCAGTATCAGAGAAGACAGTTGAGAATAATTGTGCTCCAAAACAATCAGGTATTTTTACTTTGTTGTCATGGTATGTGTACTTCTGTCAGATTTTCATAGAGCAGAATCATAGCATATCCTGAGTTTCAAAGGACCCATCAGGATCATGGACTCGTGGTGCTGTGCAGGACACCCAAGAATCACCCCCTGTGCCTGAGAACATTCTCAAAACACTTCCTGAACTAGACAGGCTTGGTGCTGCGACTACTTTACCAGTGCCAAGCCACCCACTTGGTGAAGGACCTTTTCCTGATAGGCAACCTAAATCTTTTCTGACTCAGCTTCATGCCATATCCTCAGGACCAGTCGCTGGTCATGAGAGCGAAGAGATTGGTCCCTGCCCCTCTGTTTCGCCCTGTTGGATGTTGAAGACCTCATTGAAGTCTCCCCTCAGTCTTCTCCAGGCTGAACAGACCAAGTTACCTCAGCTCCTCCTCACACTGCTTCCCCTCCAGACCCTTCACCATCCTTGTGGCCCTGCTTTGGATGCTTTCCAGCAGCTTCATGTCTTTTTCATATCGTGGCACTTAAAACTGCCCCCAGCACTCCAGGTGAGGCGGCCCCAGTGCAGAGCAGAGTGGGACAATTCCCTCCCTTGCCCAGCTGTGATGCTGTGCCTGATGCACCTCAGGACAGAGTTGGCTCTCCTGGCTGCTGGGGCACTGCTGGCTTGTGTTTAACTCACCCTCAACCAGGACCCCCAGGACCCTTTGTGCAGCACTGCACTCCAGCCTCTTGTTCTGAGGTTTGTCCATACACCCAGGGTTGGCCCATCCCAGGGGCAGAATATGGAACTTGCCCTTGTAAAACTTCATAGGGCTGGGGTTACTGATTGCCCAGCCCTCTGATTTGTCAAAGTCTCTGCAGTGCCTCCCTCTCTGTACTTGAGGGACTTGTCAGCTCCTCCCAATTTAGTGTTGTTGGCCAAGTGACTTAATATTCCTTTGAGTCCTCTGTCCAAGACATTTATGTAGATGTTGAAGAGAAGTAGGCCTATTGAATTTTGTCAGTGTAAAAATTTTGTTATTGTGAAGAAGATAGTAAATTTTCTAGAAACTTAATGAAACATCATACTGATGTTTGAAAGATCCATGCTATATGTGGAAAATTCCCATCCTTTTGGGTCATAGATGAGAAGGAGAGCATACTGCCTTGCTTTGTGGCCTGTATTTTGTAGAAAGCTCTAAAGGCCCCCAGAGTTGTATCCTCTTGCAAAATAGGAACAGGTCTGTCAGTTCATTCATGAAATACGCATCTGCTTCAGGTACTTTATTTTTCTTCTCTGAGGGTGCCAGTCTTTAAGTGCTGTTTTGTGTAAGGAGGTATGATCAGTATTTTAGACAGTGTCAGTTGGTGCTTTCTGAGTTGGACGCACAGGCTTTAGTCTCTTACAAAGTCATTTATCCTTGCAGAGTGGAGATACTGCTTTATATCCCTATGCTTCTGTTTTATTCTTAGAGTAAGATCTAAACTACAGTGTGTTCCATATATAGAATAGCAATTCCAGAAGCACAATTTCAGGAAGAAAATATCTGTGGGGAAAAGGAGAAGGAGAGGTTATAGGAAAAATCCTCTTTATTTTATTGCATGGCATGGTATATTTCTATTTTTTCTCTCTGGGTACTTTGCTAAGTGCTCAGGTGTAGGAATCTGGAAGTGAAGCTCCTGTGAATGTTTGCTCTTTCATGGTATAGCTCCATGCTAGGTAGAGTGTCCCCCTGTCAGATAACTTTTTTGGCAAGTCAAGAGAAGCTCAGTGCCTTGATTTGCATCAAAACTTATCCACCTGTCTATAACCAGTGAGCTATGATGACAAACCTAACATCACAATACTTGGAATGCATTCAGTGATTAAGTTGCAAGTTGTACTGCTACTTTTAGTAATATTATTTCTTTTCATAATATTTTCTGGAAAAAGATTTAACTTGATTTAGTTTTTAGTCCTAAAGCTATATCCTGTAAGTTGTGTTTGCGTCTTAGTACAGTTTGGTTTATGCTTGATGGGATTAATCAGCTCATTACTGCCTTTTTTGTAGTTAGAAAAACCTCATTTGATTCTTAATATTGTGGGATTTTCTGTCATTTAGCAGCACAGCAGCATCCACAAAATTACTTCTGTTTTTATTCACAGTAGAGAAAAAACATGCATTTGCTTTTCCAGCTGTGACATGACAACATTCAAGTTTTGAATCAGGAGATGTGAAGTAAGTGAGAGTCATGGTACAGTTCACTTTCCGCTCTGAGGCACCTTGTTGATTTCATCTTGGTCTCCCTGGAGACTCCACTTATCTTTAAGTCATAAGCTAGCCTAGGGCCTTCCTCTGTTATTTCTGCACAAGCAGAATGGAATTTCAGCTTCATGGCCAAACAAGATCCATTGGACTGTATCCAGTAGTTAGAATGCTTATTTATATTCAGTGAAGCTTAGCTTGGAGAAATGTGGAAAATACTATCACTCTGGTCTAGATGTGTTGAACACTAACATGAGGATCAGGGTAATATTTTGCAAAGGAAGATGGGAACAACAAGAGGGTAGAATTATATTCCTATATTTGAAGCTCAAGTTGTCCATCTCATAGTAACAGCATTTGGGATAGAATATGGTGAACTGCTTTAAGTACTAAACATAGGGTGCAGGGGTAGACATTTTTTAGTAATTAGTGTTTTCCTTCAGACAGCTTTTCAATTAAAAGAAGAAAAAGTTCTGACTCTGTGACATGTGTCCTGATATTGCTGAGGCAATAGTATGTAACATCTGATTTTGTGTGTGAGTTACGCTGTAATCAAATTGTCCTCTTTGAAAAAATACAGGTAAACACAGACCTTTCTGGAAATAACCAGACCAAACAAATTGGTTTCCTGGACATTAAAGTACTTGTGTGTCAAGGATGGTGTTCTGTCTGAGGTTTTTGGATCTGGCTGAGCTACACATCTCTGTCATCTTTACTATCATTATCTTCAGACTTAAGAGGGAGGCCATGTGTGTTACAGAAACCATCTGCATAAATAGAAGAGTGTCCTTTTTATTGGAGAGAAATAAAAAGTATTTATGAAATTCTTCCAGACCTTTACAGCAGCGCATTCATCTTTGTAAGAGGTTTCAGCTTAGACTGGTGTCATGGTTTGAGCCTGGCACAGAGCCAGTGCCCCCATGAAAATGCCTCACCCTGGTGTCTGCTGTGAGATGTGACCAGGAATAAGCAAAACAGGCTCCAACTTAAACATAAATAACACTTTATTACCTAAAACTACAGGAAAAATAGGGAAAGACTATAAGAAAAAGGAAAAAAAATTGAAAACCTTACAAAAAACCACTTTTCCTCCTCCCCACTCCCTGACTTTCCCAATCCAATACATTCTCTCAAAAAACACCAACTGCCCAGCCCAGCACGACACTTTAGTATACTCAAACTGCAGTTCATGAAGAGGAAAGGAGTCCTTCTCGTTCCATAGGCTTCTCGTGGAGACACACTGAGACCCTCGTGTGCTTCCCTGTCACTTCGGCACCGCCCGGAAAGTCCATTTGCCGCTTGTGACATCTTCCTTCCATGCTCAGTGCTCTCACCACCGAGACATGGATCAGAGCTGCTTTTAGGGTGGTCTTTCAAGGATGCCTTGTCTCACTCCAAAAAGGCACAGTCTCTGCTTTTGGGACAACTGTCCCCCCATATTTTTCCAACCCCCTGGGGCCGGGGGGTCCTCACAAATGAACCCTCCTGGTTTTGAGGCACTGCCTCCCCCTAAATGCAGTCTGTGTCACAGGAACAACTGAGTCCATGGCTACAAGAAAAAGTCCAGCCAAAAGGCCACTCCAAATCATCTCTCCCCATCCAATCATCTCCACAATCTCCGGGCCAAGTCATCTCATCTCTCATCTCCCTTCTTATTCAGCTTCGAGGAGGATTAGCATTTTTGTAAGGCCCCAATCATGAAAGGAAAGGGTTAAAAGTTTCAGTCTCTGTCTATCTTAGAACGATGATACTCCCACAGGTGCTGCCGCTGCGGCCGGGCAGTCTCCCTCCTTCTCCTCCCGGCTGGCTGCTCTCCTGGGGGGGCGATGGCTGCCCGAGGGCTCGATGTCTCTTGGGGCTCCTCCACCCTTCCATCCTTGGAGCCCCCCCCGAAGCCCCCTCTGTCCAGGCCCCAGGCCTTACCGCATGGCTGGCCCCTCCCCCGCCCAGCAGCAGCGGGCCGGGCGGGGGAGAGAGAGAGATCTGAACTCCTCGCCCGACGAGGTCCAAAGAGGAAGTGCCAGGGCAGTGCCCTGCTTTTAACCCCTGTGTATTCTCGGAGGTGTGTCCAAACCCCACTGGCTACACCAGGTGTCAGTATGAAACCCAAAACCTTCATTGGTTTGACCACAGCTTCCCAGAATTTCCACTTCTTCCTGGTCAAACCATGACAACTGGTTATGATTAGGGGTACTACTTCTTCATCAGTATGTTAAGAAAGTGGTTTCCTGAGTTTATCCATGTATTATTGCTGGAAAAGAAGAAATGTAGCAGAATAATGATCCTTGTCTTTAAAAGAAGAGGCTTCTTGAGTCAGCTTGTAGATGAGATCCCAGATCCCATGAGAAGTAGCTGTGGAGAAGTCTAAGACAGCTTTTTGATTGTCAAGAACAGCTTTCTTTGGGCATAGGAACAGCATGTTTTGAAATTCACAGACTGAGGGGATGTGTCAGGGGGTCCACATTTTTGGAATGGGCAACTCTGAACTCAAGTGCAGAAACATCTTCTATACCAGTGGAAGGGAGGGATAGGAGAGAAGAAATGGAGGGAGGAAGGAAGAGAAGAAGGGTCATTTCTCATCCCAGTGCAGCTGGAACTGAAATCTGTGATAGATTAGAAGGGCAGCAAGGACTGTTAGGGCTGCCTAAGCAGCAAGAGCAGTCTAAGGAACATGTAGACCTGATGAAGAGATGAGGTGGTAGACCTAGTGACACAATAGGAAATAGAAAAGGCTGGAGTAGCATTTTTTGCTCTTTCTTTACCTGGTAAATTCTGCTGTCAGGTCTCCTAAGACTGTGTACACAGAGGCCAAGTTTGTACTATGGCAAAGAAAGCTTGAGTTAAAGACTTCTTAAACTAGACTTATTGAGAAGGCCGTGGGACTGAATGAAGTGCATCCAGTGCTACTAAGGATACTGGTCAATGTCACTGTGAAACCTTTTTCTGTGACATTCAAACAGTTACAGTGCCAGGGTGAACTACATTCTGATTAGAAGAAGGCACACATCACAGCTAGCCTGAAGAAAAATAGGATGGATTTGGGGAATTTCAAACCTAATTGAAGTCTCCAGGAGATCATTGAGCCAGTCTTTCTGAAAATAATTTCTAGACCCATCAGAAAAAGGTGATCAAGAAAAGCAAGCACAGAATTACCTGTTCAGATTGTGCCTGACCAACTTGATTGCCTCATAGAATGATGTGATTAACAGTGAGAGTGTGGAGAGAACAAAACAGATACAGATACAGCCTCTTTGTATCTGACAAACATGACTGGATTGGTAGAATTCCAGGTGGGCAGAAAACTCGCTGGACTTTCTGGTTCAAAATGTAAGGGTTCAAATAGTAGCTGGTTAGGCATGGCATTCCTCAGGGTTTTGAATTGCTAACATTTACTGTCTTCATCAATCACCTAGAAAATGGGATGGAGTACGCCCTCAGGACATTCACAGGTGACATAAAATTGGGAATGGGGATGATTGATAAGCTGGATGTCAGGGTTGGTACTCAGAGGCATGAGAGGTTGAAAGAACAGACTGATGGGGACCTTTTGAAGTTCAACAAAGGTTCTGAGCCCTGCATTTGGAAGGGATCAGTCTCATACAGCAGGTACACTGGGGATTGGCTGCGAAGCTTTCTTGCGAAGCAGAATCTCAGAAGTCTGGCGAACAAACAGTTGAAGAAAAGTCAGCAGGATTCCTGTTGCAGCCATGAAAGCTGAGCCCATCCTGTGCAGCATTAGGAATGGTTTAATTGAGGGAATTCATTAATCCTCTAAATTCAGCATTTATGGGGTATTGCCTGGAGTGCTTTGTGCAGCTTGTGCTCATTAGTATGAGAAAGATGCAGACGTACAGGAAGGAGTTCAGTGGTGAGCCACTGAGACAGTTGCTGAAGTGCACAATATTCAAAACTCTCAGACTCTCAAATATTCAGACTCTCAAAGAGAGTCTGAGAAATTGTGTTGTTTTGTTTTGAAGAGGTAATGGTTTGAAGGGGGCTTTATCTCTGCAGCTTTTTAATGGATGGTTGTAGAGAATTCAGGCTTTTGGAGGTGTAGAGGGAAAGGGTAAGAATCAATGGGCAGATGTTGCAGCTGGTGAAATTCTGAGTAGGAATATTAGGAAAGATTTCATGGTGAAAAAGGTTAAATGCTGGAGAAGAGTGCTTAGGGAGACTCTGGAGACTGGAGATGATGCTCAAAGCTTGACTAGACAAGACTCAGCAATGTTATCTGACTTAAAAGTTGTCTCTCATCTGAGCAGAAATGTGGACTAGAGAGTCACTAAAGATCTCTTCCAACATTGTTCTGTGGTTCCATTAGCAGCAGCATAAGCTTCTACAAAGAGTAAAAATAAAGTGATGGAAAGAAAGCCATGAGGCAAAAAACCCAGTCAAAATTACAGAACTGAAATAAAAAACATGTGAGGAAGAAGAGTTGGTTGTATCTGAAATGCTGTAATTTTGAAATTCAAATGCAATGAGACTTTATATGTTTGTATAGAATTTATGACTTATCTTCTGTCTTGAGGCAGAGAGAAAAGCCATATTAAGCTGCTCATTGTTAGCCACAATTAATTATAAATCAATGTCTGGAAACAATCAGAATGTGGAACACATTTATTGCAAGCACAAAAAAAGAGAAGAGAACCCAAGGAAATGGAACAAAGGAGAATTAGAGCTCTTATGTAGTTATGAGCAGACTGGATATTCTGTATTGAAAGATGCATGATTGTTTCTTGTTTTATAGGATTTAAATTTTAAAAGAAGCATGAAGAATGTGTTCCTACCTGCCTTGCATTCCCTCGTGGATTTGCAGCTATCTTGGGATGCTAGTCAGCCCCTGTTCATTCCCATGTGAACTCAGAAAAAGCAGATTAATTTGATATTGTATTAATAAACTGTCTGTTGGTTACAGACAAACAAAAAGCTGTTCTGTAGGAGTTCTGACGCTCCAATCCCCGAAACTTTTGGTTGGATTTTAGTCCTCTGGTGTCTTCCTAAGAAACAGTGAAAACTTGTAAAAAAAAAAAAGTGAAAAGTTGTACTTGTTACATACTTGCCAATATTGTAAATCTTGCAAAGATTTATGAAGTTACTTTGTTTAGTTGGCACTGTGATATAATCAAACAGGAAAAAATATCCTCTGTGAACTAGATTTATCTATCTTTTGAAATAATAATAGAGGAGGATTGAGGAATAGAAAAATGACAGTATTTTGTGAGCACAAATGTTGAAAACCATCTTGACAGCCCTGAAAGAAGTGACCTGCAGCAGTTGGCTGGCTAATCTTGGTATTTGTGGCTGCCAGACATTAAAATCCGTCCTCTTTTCTTTCCCTAAGCAAAATAAGTTACTGATGGCTAGCACTACAATTTTTTTGACTTTCTGTGATCAGTCTGAAGTTTTTGTAGCTCCCATTTGAAAAACACTGGGATGGATTTAAACAAAATTACTCTTAATTAGGCTTTCACAAGGAAATTTTTTATTAGTTGTTTATCTTAAATTTCTAGACCGTTATGAAATGTACTGCATCTGATGTGTTTCAAAAGCGATATGACAAAATGAGGTTACAAAATGGAATTTTGAGAATTTGATCCATTGTAAATGGAACAATGAATAACTGAACAAAATAGAATGATAAAGACAGTGACAATCACAAATTTAATAATTATGAAGTGTAATGGAAAGGAAGAAGGTGAATCTCAAGACAGTTAACAGGATAATAGGATGCTGAGAGAAAATTAAATACATATGGGTTACTGAACATGGCTTCAGGTCCAGGTACTGGGTATTGCAGTAAGTATAGTTTTAATGTGTATTTTGTTGAAGTGTTTTTCAAATGCTCTTAACAGACATTTGCCTTTGTAATTTACACTGATTTCTGTGGGATCCGTTCAGCCCTTCCCGAGCACTTGTAAAAATTCCCCATGTCCTGTCTGGCTACAGCAGGTCATATTAAAACATTAAAATGTGTGAAAAATCATTCCAGTAGCGAGAAATACTGTTTCCCAGTGAAAGACTTCCTGATTCTGGTGTGCGTTCTGTAACTGAAAATGCCACGGGCTCTGTAGGCGGCTGCCGTGAAGCATGCCGCGACCCGGTATGGGCGGCGGGGCGCCGCTGTCCCTTTGTTCCCGGCGGCGCGCTGCGTTTCCCGGCGGGGCGGGATCCGCTGCCGGAGCGGCGGTGGGATGGCGTGCCCCGCTCCCGCTGTGCTGCCCGCGCTGGCCACGCGGGGGCAGCCCAGGAGCGCGGCCGGGCTGTGCCCTTCGTGCGGCGGCGTGCTGATGGCAAAAGTTGTAACAAAGAGGTGCTGCGGGCTTGGAAATGGCTTCTCCTCTGATGCGCGCCGCTGCTGGTTTGCGAAACAGCCTTTGTCACTTCGGTGTGGTTAGACTGCCTTTTTTCAGAGTTTTAGCTTCTAATTAGCTGAATGCAGTCTCAGGAGCTGCAGTGTGTTAGTTTATGGAAAAGGTCTTGCTGGTGTCCTTGTGCATCATGCATTGATTGCCCTTGAGAATTCATTACGTACACTCGTGTTTATACAAACTTGATGTTTCTGGATGATCCTTTTCAAAAATTATTAATGTAAGTGCTACAAAGATGTTACATTTCGTATGCTACATTTCGTATTTTGAAGATGGCATGTGGTAAAAACTTATCTTTACATCTATTATATAGTCACTGCAGGGTCATAAAACATAGGTGGTTGCATAACTCTTTGCAATAGAAATTCTATCTTTGTTGTCTCATGATTCAGACAAGTACTGGATTGTTGCAGTGTATCATTACATTTCTAGAACTATGTGAGAAGCTTTAGTGGAAAAGGGTCATTGAAAAATCTCTGAGTAATAATTCAAAATAACTTAACAGCCACTTAGCTGCAATTATATAACAATGCAATCTTTTTTTCAGAAATGCTTTGGATTTATGCACAATACTATAAAAGTCCCTACTAAATAATGCTGTAGTCACTTAACATTGACTGAAAACACCACTTTTTAAAAATCACTCTTCAGGTGAATTGCATTTCAGTTTGGAGGGGCATTAAGGTACTAGATGGGGACTGCAATGCCAAATACCAAATATCAAGAGTATTCTGAATCTCACTAGTTCTTTCATTTTGGTGTTGTTTTTTTTTGTTTTAGTTTTTTGTGTTTTTTTTTTTTTGTATGTTTGTTTTGGTTGGTTGGTTGGTTGCTTGCTTGCTTGCTTGCTTTTCTTGGTTTTGTTTTGGTTTTGGTTTTTCTGTAATATTTTTTCCCCTGTAAGTGGGATTCTTGTATCTCATTCACCGATTGTCTCGTTCCATATGTTTTCATTTAAACTACAACTGATGCTATGCATGCCTCAAAAACTTACTGAAGCAGGAACCAATCCTGTGTATGTCATGGACAAACACCAGACATCTCACAAGATGAGGTCCTTGAATATTCTTATAGTCAGAGGCACCTATTTGATTGCAAGAGCATAATGAGCATATGTTGTGCTGAATGAATCAATCCAGATTAGGGGAAAAATAATCCAGTAGCACTATCTTTTGGTTAGCTGCAGAACTATGTTGGAATAGAAAGCACACTAAAATGTGTGTTGCAATTCTAAAATATTGTAGGAATAAGTAGTGGAAACTAACAAGAAGGCTTTTACTTCAAGTTACCCTGCTTCATCACCTGTAAATATCCTTTTCAGCCTGCAAGAAAAACGTCTGTTTTCTCAGTGTTTTTTTCCTAGCAGCTGCATATATGTGTATGTCTGTACATTGCTGTTGTTAGAACAGGGAAACCAACAACATAGGACTTACTAATTTAATCATAAACCAGATGAGACCCTTTACACAGTATGAATCTTATTTCAGGCTTTAGGCTGATAGTGATCTGAAAATGTGAAATGAAGTAGAGAAGTATATATTTTTTGAATCTTAATATCCAATTCAAAATAATTTTGAGAACACTACTTTCAAGGGGTAAATTGTTTTAAAGACTCTTGATATGTAATTCCAAATATTTTAGGAATACCTCTTTCAAAATGTACATTGTTCTAAGGGTTTTGTTACTAAAAAATGGAAAGCAAAGGTAGTGAAAGCTGGTAGTACAGCCCTTTTATTGGGTTGCATGCCAGGTTTTGGTAGTGGGGCTGTTTGTGGGGGTCCTACAGGGGTGGCTTCTGTGAGAAGCTGCCAGAAGCTTCCTTGTGTTCAGCAGAGCCATCCCACGCAGCTCCAAGATGGATATGCCACTGGCCAAGGTGGGCACTTCTACCAGTTAGAAGCGATGGTAACACCTCTTTGATAACTTCTTTAAGAAAAAGAAAAAAAAAAGGGTTAATGTACAGTTGTAATTGTGGCCAGAGAAGAGCAGAGTGAGAGGATCAAGAGCCCTGCAGACACCAAGGTCAGGGCAGCAGGAGGGGCAGGAGGAGCTCTAGGCACCAGAGCTGAGATTTTTCTGCAGCCCATGGTGAAGCAGCTGTGCCCCTGCAGCCCTTGGAGGTCCATGGGGATGCAGAGGCCTGTCTACTGCACATGGAGCAGCCCTGTGCCAAAACAGGTAGATGCCCGGGATCAGGAAAACTAAGGCCCAGCTGGAGCTTAATTTTATGAAGTGTGTGAGAAATACTAAGGGCTTCCACAGGAACGTTAGAAAAGAAAGACACCACTCCACACCCCCCAATAAATGAGACAACTGACATATAGACACTGAAGTGTTCAAGACTTTTTGCTGATAATTCTCTTCCTGCTGCCATCAAGTCCCAGCATGTCAAGGGAGGAGCCAGAAAAATGTAGTTGCACCTACCATAAGAGATCAGGCTCAAGACCATCTAAAAACCTAAAAATATGGGACAGAATACCTTAAAAATATGGGCTAGAATGAGATGCATTCTGAAAGAGTCCTGGGGCAACTAGCAGATGCAATTGCTAACCCAAAAGCTCAATGTCCAAATAGAAATACTGAATGCTGTCCCTCAAGAGTCCATACTGGCACCAATACTGTTCAGTATCTTCATATCAACATAGACAGCGGGAGTGAGTACATGGTCCTGTACCTGGTTTAGGGCAGGGACCAATATTGTTGGGAGGTGACTGGATTGATGGTAGCTCTCAGAGAAAGACTAGGCTGTATTGGTAGATGAAAAATTAGAGGTGTAAGCTCGCAATTTGCACTTGTAGTGTAGAAAGTTAATATTATCCTGGGCTGCATTAAAGTGAGCATGGTCAGCAGGTACAGGGGGTGATTCTTGCCTTCTACTCTTGTGTGACCTCACCTGGAGTACCGTGTCCAATTCTGGAGGCCCTAGTACAAGAAAGACATGGACCTGTTTGGAGTGTGTCCAATTGACAGCCACAAAATAATCAGAGAGCTGGAGCATCTCTCCTGTGAGGAAAGGCTGAGAGAGCTGGAGTTGTTTAAGCCTGGAATAGAGAATGCTGCAGAGAGAACTTACAGCAGTTTTTCAATATATGAAGGAGATGAGTTAGCAGAAAGATAAAAAAAGACTTTCTGAAATTGAAAGAGGGTAGATTTAGATTGGATATAAGGAAGACATTTTTACATTAAGATTGGTTATGGTTAGACACTGAAACAGGTTGCCCAGAGAAGCAGATGCTCCCATCCCTAGGAATCTTTAGATCAGGTTGGATGAGGCTTTGAAGAGCTTGATCTGGTGAAAGATGTCCTTGCCTTGGGCATGGGGGTTGGACTAAATGAGATATTAAGGTCCCTTCTAATGCTACACAGACTATGATTTTGTGCTATTTGCTGGGAACAATTCAGTTTCATACCTGTAGCTTGTGATCGCCCATCTGAAATGGTACAAGAATGTACTTGCTTTTTCTCATTAGAATATGCAAGTCATCTTGGAATATGACTATGCTTCAGTAGATTATTCTTTTCTCACAGGCTAGGTTAGATGCTTGCATGATTTTATCACCCATACAGCAAAGATCAGCCTTCTATGAACATTTATGGGAGCAGAGTTTAATCCTTAAATTAATAATGTATGGAAAGTCAACCTGACAGAATCAAGCATGCATCAGAATTAGCAAAAATGTAAATGGACTAATATTCCTACCATATTGCTCAGTACATCTGGAATGTGATTGCCTTAGCTGGAAAAGTGTCAACTCAGGTGTCCTCAGCTTTGTAGTAGTACTAGAATGAAGTCAATGTATTAGAAGTACTGTCTGTGACTAAGGAACATATTTTTTAATAAGCTGCTGAACTGCAAATATAATGTGTGGTTTGTATTTTCTTCCTTAGATTTTTACTTCAGATTGACTAAATGCAAGCTGCCGGAAAAAAAATAAATAAAAAGAAACCCAAACAACGGACTGGTTTTGCTTTGGCACTTTTGACCCCTCTAATAGAGACATTATTGTTCAGCTGCAGCTCAGTTTATTTTTATGTTTTTACAGAGAAGAGAATGGATGAGAAATGGGAAGTGGAAAATTAATCTGGGAACAGTCACTTTTAATTTTTCTAGGACTTCTTAAAGCATTTTATAAGGGCACTGAATCCCTGGGGAAATACAATGTAGCTTTGAGATGCCTGGCAATCTGGGAAAGAGAGGAGTCATAAGAGGCAGTACGTCTGTATGCTGACGTGAATAAGGATTGCTTAAAGTTCTTGCTTCTCTCCCATGAAAAAAGTAAGTCAGAAAGTCACAGATCTATTTTCTGTCTTTCTGGAATGTGTAAGCTTCCATGTTGTTGCACATTTCTGTCTCATTTTTGAAAAGCCCTGACTTCGTCTGTGCTCTAGTGGTTTCAAGAGTTCATAGCTAAAACTTAAAGACACCAGCCTTCTATTTCTTTCCCCAGACTTCCACTGCTGCTTGACGTTCTTTTAAGTGTGCTCTGAATCAAGGAAATTGGATTGTATTAAGCCTTACTCCCTCATAGGAAACTGTTTCCTGTAATCTGATTAAAATTATTTTAAAGTGGAAGTATTTCTGGTTAGCTTTTATCACTGACTGATAAGTCCAGGAATCAGTTTTTCACTAGGCAGCCTTTGGGTACAGTATATATTTTAATATATAAAATACTTTTTCTTATGCTTGTAGGTTTTTCTTATCCTTTGAGGTAATTTTGATATCTAGCTATTAGCTGGTTCATGAGTTTTGTATTTAGATATGGCAGAGTGCTTCTGTGATAAAATAGGCTTTATTCTTCCTTCATATCCTGTTGCCAGCTTTTATGAGGCTACATCTATAAAAGTGTCACAAAAAATGGGCACTTACCGGTAGAAAAGTGATTTGAGCTTAGAAAAGTTCTTTGTGGGATATTCAGAATGTAGCTCTGATAATACATGAAAATACCCAATACCCTAATAACACTAGCTCCTCACAGGGAAATGCGATCAGAAAGGAGGCAGAATTAGCTTAATAAGATGTTTGTCTTGCTTCTAAGTGAAAGTTAGAGACTTGTAATAACAAGATTGTTAGCAAGGTTACAGGCTTTTTGCCTATTACAACTAGCAGCAACTATTGCTGCTTTTTCCAGAAAAGAGCAAATAGCTCTTTTAAATAGGACTCTTAAACACACATGAAAGCTATGTGTTATTTTCTATTTATTCTTTTGCTGCTCTATTGTGAGCATTAGTGTATCCTTATTCATCCTTATTCAAAGTATTGGGTATTACTGTGAAATCCAGGTATGTAACGTAATATTTCTTGCTTCACTGCTAATTTCTGTTTATATAATTGGAATTAGTTGGGAGTATTTTAGAGATACTGGCCAGAATATTGAGCTTGATTGAAGGATTTTGGTTAGCTAGATGTAAAAAATATATTTATGTAGGCTTCTCTACACTGTTTCCCGATATACCTGAGCATTAGAGGGAGTAGCTAGTCAATGCTTCAATTCTCAACCTGTGTACTACCACTGGTGATGTAGTGTCAGTGATAAAATTTCCCGGTCTGTTTGACAGAGGTGAGTTGTTTTTGGCTATCTGTTCAGAGACATTGCCACTGAAAAAGTAGGAAAAGAAAGAGCAAATTCCTCTGGGCTTCAGTGTAGTGATTGGAAGGCTCAGGGCAGCATGTAGAAGCCTGTGTCAGACTGAAAAATGTCCTTGTAAGGTAGTTTATGCAGGTATCCCGTCTAGTAATATTTGGGATGAACCAGAGGTGGGGTTGGGAGTTGGGAACATATGTCATGAGCAGACTCTGATCTCAAAACCAGCAGTTAGAGCAGCTTGGTGGTACTGATTTGGGAACAAGGGCTGTCTGATTCGTGGAGGTCCTTGTTATTCCCTGGTAAATAGCAGAGAACCAGAAGGTTGCAAAGTGCTCTCAGGTAATTTTAACATCCTTTCTCTGTGTATTTTGTTACATTTTGGGCAATTCTGCATCATGCTGTAGCGGAGCTGAACTTCATCTTGCTCTCTTTCCAAGGTCGCCCTGTATCTGCCTGGGTTATCATTGTTTTGACAGCAACTTTCTGAAAGCACATTTCTGTAAATGAAATCCAGTGATAATAAGAAAAGAGATGGTGACTGAGATATTCCAGGAAGTCTAATGGTAACTGCATTTTCTAATCTGGGGAAGAAATTTATTCCCTTTTTATGCTGGCAGAAATGAAAGAGTTCCATAATTGAGGGAAATATTCTTCCTATCTGTACAATAGACCATGACAGGTGCTTTTCTACAGACACAAGTGAAAGCACTAGGCAAAGGTGATGAATAAAACATTAAAGCTCAGGTTTACTGTATGGTTCTGATATGAAAATTTGTTAGTAGTATTTCCTGAAAATTAATTAATACACGGGAAGCAGAGCTGATTCTTGATTGCTCATACACAGTGCAATCTCAAGGTGGAAATAAACAAAATAATTAGACAAGCTTTAGTGTTATGGGAAGAAGAGTAAAACATTTGTTTATCAGTATTTCAGCTATACTCCTACCATCCTGAGACTGAAATTCACTGTTAGACAAAAGCTGGTCTCATCCCTCTGGCATGTTACTTTGAGGGCTCCATGGACTATTGTTATTTGTTTGTACTGAGCCCAATATAATGAACTGCCTTGGTTTTGTGATCCAGTTCTGTGAACAGTATACACTAGAATTCTGAAATATTTTTTTGTTATTGTTTCCTTCTGTTAGTTAAGGTGTTGAAGCAGTCCCCCTGGCTTCCAATGCGTAATTGTAAGAATTATGTTTATTGGTTTATTGTGCTAAATAGATTTGATGCCCTGATGATTGTTTTTTTGCCTCTGGATTATTTCCCTTTGTAAGGCTGTACGTTGTTAACATCAGGAACAGAGTCAGCCTCCACTGACACAAGGTAATTTCAGCTCAGATCCTGGTTTTCCTCTACAGAAAATTTTGCATCCTTTACAAAAAAGAGATAACCATCACCTGAGTTCTGTAATTAGTTTGTGCCTTTAAACTGAGTATTTGTAAAATGGAAATAAGTGGTTAGGATAGATGGTTAATAAGTGATAGATAGTAAATAATTCAGTTATATAAGCATCTTGAGAATGTTACCATGACCCTTCTATCAGAAAAGTCAGATATTCCTTTCAGTGCATTATTCTTACTATAAAAATGAGAGTTTGACTGCATTATGTTTTGCATACCCCTGTTTTACTTCCATGAGGATAATCTTTTTGCTCACAGTCAGGACACCAAACTCAGAAGTAACTTTTTTTTTCATTGCTGATAATTTTCTATGTCATGAAGTGGTCTAACATACAGTGACACATTTAAAATAATTTGAAATCCTTTTAAAATGGAAACTCTAAAATAAGCATAAATTATAAAATATCTTATTAAGATTTGAATGTGTCTTCTGTCTTATGCATAAACTGAATTCAAAATGTGAGCTTAGATTTTTTATGAATTATATATATACTTTTTTTTTTTTTTGTAAGCTGCTCCACATATTTTTCAACTTAGGAAAAGCTTGTGTTTCATGAGAAGTTGCAAGTTATCCAACGAACACAAAAATGAAATTAGTCTTTTAAGAAGGACAATTGTGCAAAAGAAAGTAAGAGGATGTTAGGTAATTGTGTTGAGGGGTGATTCTTTTTGACATTAACCTGGTCCTACTCAAACTGATGAGATTTTAAGGTTCATCTGTAATATCCAGTAGCATCTTCTCCCAGTGAGAAAGGAATACTCATTCAGAAGACAGTCATTTTAAGAATCACTCTTTCACATTTATTCAGTGAGCCTAACATGGCTCTATGGTCCTCCTGTCAAATGTAGGGGTATGAGCCATTTTTGAGAAACATCAGTCAGAAATGTTAGGAGCTCAGGCAAGGACTGATGATCATGGTTACTTTGACATAGTGTTCCAACACAGGAAATGTTGCATGGTGACTTTTAAGGAGTGGTAGAGTTGTAGGACTTCCTGTGCTTTGTTTTCATGAGTGGAGCCAAAAAATCTTTCACCCCAGCCTTACTCACAGATGCTTTCATACCGCTGATGACAATGTAACTGCTGCTTGTGTTTTAAATGTTCCCAATGACAAACACTTGAAGAGAGCTAAAACACTATCCCACTCAAATCTTCTAAAAGATGTTGGGCATCTCCATATAGTAGTGAATTAGATGAGATTTGGGAAACAATGGGGCACACTTGAGAATTCAGTTTGTTGTAAGCAATTATTGTAAACATTTTATTTGCTTCCTAATTTTAAGTGCTACAGTCATATATGTTTCTTCCAGGTATTTTCCAAGACATCCCAATTTGTGTTACATTAACCCTCATTTCTCTATGGAGCTGCCACATCCATATTTCACTGATCTTCTCAGTGTGTAACTTAGTGCCTGGACTAGCGCTGATGAGTCTTTTAAGCAGGACAATCATGAGGAAGAAAGTAAGGGATGTTTGGGGATTGTGTTCTTGTTTGTTTGTTTGTTTGGTTTTGGTTGGGTTTTTTTGTTTGTTTTGCTTTTGTTCTGTAAAAAAAGCTCTAATGAGCTGGTGTCTAGTCTCCGAGATGGCCTTTCTAAATTTGATTTAGATTTTCTGTGTTCCTTAGGGAAAGCCACACACTCTAGAGGTACAGCTATGAAATTTGATTTTAGCCAAAACCAACAATTCATGTGCCCCATGTCATGTGCTGTGTACCTCAGTTGTGCTGGTACAGCTAAGAGTACAAGTCCAGAGCAATTTAAGCCTGTTGCCTATCTGAACTGTTACAAATTTTACCTGCCCCTCTTTGTGCCTTCTTGTTCTTTTTCTAGTAACTACATTGTTTCCATTGCACAGTGAACTAGGAGGTGACTAGGGTAAAATATTTTGCAATTGCCAGCACTGAAATATATGTTTTTTATCCTGCTTGCTTCCTGCAACATCTTCACTAAACAGAGCCAGTGCAGAAGGGAAGGTCAGATGATGGGCCAAGAGGGGAGCTTCCAGGATTTTAAATGAGACTCTTGTGGCACCATACTGCTATTTTTGCCTGAAGTGTAGACAATAAATAATACATCTTATATAAGCCCATATAATTTCCTATTTCTGTAAAAACTACAAATACTGGAGTGAGATAGGACCATTAAGACTCATGAGATGATAAGTTATTGGTAAAGCAACGTCAAGATGACAAATTACAGCCTATTTTTCATCTGTTCTCTAGTTGTTCATGGAAAGATTTCACAGAATCATAAAATGGATTGGGTTGGAAGGGACATTAAGACCATATGGTTCCAACTACCTGGCTGTGGACAAAACCACGTTTCACTAAACAAGGCTGCTCAGAACTCCATCCAGCTTGGCCTTGAATACTTCCAGGGACAGGGCATCCATGGCATCTCTGTGCAACCCATTCCAGTGCCTCACTACCCTAAGAGTGAAGAATTTTTTTACTAGTACCTAATCTAAACCTACTGTCATTCTGTTGGAAGTCATTGTTCCTTGTCCTGTCACTACATGTCCTTGTAAACAGTCTCTTCATCTCTCTCCACCTTTCAGGTGTAGCAATTAGATTATCCTGAAGTTTTTCTTTTCAAGAGTGAACAGTCCCAATTCTCTCAGCCTGTCCTCATAGAAAAGGTACTTCATCCCTTTGATCAGCTTGGTGACATCCTCTGAACTCACTCCAACTGTTCCACGTCCTCCCTGTGCTGGGAACCCAGAGCTGGCTGCAGGTTCCAGGTGGGCTCTCCCCAGAGCAGAGCAGAGCAGAGGGGCAGAATCCCCTCCCTGCCCTGCTGCCCACGCTGCTCTGGATGCAGCCCAGGACACGTTTGGCTCTCTGGGCTGGGTCATGTCCAGCCCCCAAGTCCTTCTCCCCAGAGCTGCTCTGCCCAGCATTTGTTGGTACCAGGGGTTGCTGCGACCCAGATGCAGCACCTTGCACTTGGCCTTGTTAAACCTCATGAGGTTCCCGTGGACCCAGTTCTTGAGTTTGTCCAAGTACCTCTTTAGAGCACTTGGACAAGCTTGTTTTGAGTTGACAATGTTTTCATAATGCCAGATTCACTGCATTATGATTCCATCAGTTGGGCTACTCATGGGCTATGGATTCCTTTCAGACTAATTTTTTATTTTGTATATTCATTGTCACTGTGTCATTAAGTGAATTACCTTTTGGATGATAGCAGAATGGGAGGGGGAAGACAGGAAACAGGAAACTTCCTGGTTCCTTGTTCTTTTTCTGAAGAAAGTGAAAACATTAATCTGATAGGAGTCAGGACAGAGGCACTGTTGTCTGATAGATCAGGGCCCATGGCTGGGTAAAACTAGAGTTGACCTGATATTCTCCTTTTGTTTTGTATGGGATTTTGACTAATTTGCACCATCCTTTTTGTGCACCATCTCCCGCCATAGTGGTTTGGACTTAACTCCATCTTAGCAGGGCCTCTCTTCATACATTTGTACAGTGTGCAGTGAAAGAGGGTGATGGTATCTGTCTGTCTGTCTGTACACATTGCCATTATGAATACCTGGTTGCTTCTTAGAGACCCAGTCACTCTTTGATGATCATCACTAGATGATGACTGGTGAAGTATTGCTAGTGTCCAGATTAGATTGAAATCTTAATTCCTTGTAAAAGATTTCAATGCAAGATCAATCACAGGGACTGCATTTGGTTAATACTCTACCTTATTTACTTGAATTCTTGAATATCTTTTTTCATTTCAATAGTTTTGGTTATTTTCTTGAGCTCCATCTGTTCTTACTTCCCTTATTTAAGATGAAAGTCCTTTCACTGTTTTTTTTTCCTTCAGAGATCTGGAAGAGCTAGTCAACTGTGCTTTCCATTGAGGAGAACTGACTGTGGTATCCATGTGCATGTCCAATTAAATATGTATTTCCTAAACCAGGGGCAAATTGCACTTAAAAGAAAACAAATGCCTTTCTGTTTTTAAGCTTTAAATGTCAGAGTAGTGTTACCTCAGAAACCCTTATGCTTAAAAAAGAAAATATAATTTTATTTTCCAAAGACCTCTAGGAACTTCTGAGTAGATCTAAAGTGCAGATTTCTTTGGTAGTTCCATAATTGTGAACGTTTTTGCTTTCATTTGGCAGTGTGAAAGAATGTGTCACTTAGTCCTTTTTCCTTTTTTTGCCTCGGGGAGTAATAATGTAATATACTGTACATCTTGAGATTATGTCTTGCCTGTCAGAATTTGTTCTAGATCACTAGTTTGCCTGATGCAAGATGGGGTCGAACCACTTATAAATGAAAAGTGTCTCAGTTGCCAGCTGCAGTAATGAAGTTAATATTCAAAAGGAAAGAAATTTGCTAAATCAAGCTAGATTCTTAATATTTTTGTAGCTCCTTGGAGCTAATTTCTGAATGAAGACAAAACTTTTTAAAGCATATTGCATAAAAGAAAAATTCTAATTTTCATTTGATACATGGAACAGTCTTAGGTGTTGTGCCCTCAGCTGAGATGAGCAGGATGTCTTTCATACTTGTCCTTATTTTGATGAACGATGGGCAGAAATTCAGAAACCAAAATTTTTAGGGGCTAGAAAGGAGTGAAAAGAAGTTGAGATATTTTACAAAGAGCATAATACTGGAGACATATTGTGCTTGCTACACTTTCTAATTGGAAAAGAGAATTGCTGAATAAGTGTGAGGAAGATGTAATCTTCTTTCTGGCTTCCTGAAATCCTTGCAAAGATAGGCCTAATAAGCTTGATTTTCACTGGTGTCTCTACACACGTGGAAAAATTTGGCTTTAGGATAAGTATTTCTGTGTGGACAAGGTTAACAAGGCAAAGGTTGAAAAGAGTAAATGATTTTCTGACTTCTCACTGAGAACTATTGTCTGGCCATTTGAAATGATATTCTCACTTTCAAATACAATAATAAAGGCACAAAGACAAAGATCCTTTTTGAGGATTTTGTTTTGAGAACTGATGACGGACACACCTTACATGCATTTGTAAAGAGAGGGAAAGAGTGTTTTTGTTATATGTAGGTGGAGCGATGCAACCTGTGATGGAGATAATACTACCTTCCTGTGCAACATAGCTGCATTTGTGGACAAATAGTCACCAGAAAATTTTAATTACAGTTTTTCTATTTCTAGTGATATACTGTATTGTTGCTAGTCTTGACATCAAACTATAAAAAATAAGGCCGTAAAAGTCAGAGTAATTTACACAACTCTGCAAGTTGTTCCTATATCCTGCACAATATTCATTATAATTCATCTAGGAGACTATAAATTCAGCCCAATGCTCCACAACTTCTTTAGGGACCAGATTCAATAGGAGACAGGGAATATATGAGGTTTGCCTTTCCCACAGAGGGAATTTGGCAGGGAGAGAACTGCAGTGGCTCTGCCTGTTTTCTGTTGAGATAGTTCTGGCTCACTAATGAATTGCATGATTATTGACTCCTTTGTGTTGCCAGAAATGCAAAATGAGCAAGAATAAGATGCTTGTTACCTGTTCTCTCTGCCTTATGGAATAGGCAGACTATTTGCAGGCAGAGACAAAAGGGTGTTGATTTTATGAGGGGTAGGTGACCTGAGTTTGTTTCTCTGGACACATCTGTAAGGTGATGCTGGTTTGCAACTCAGGTCAGTGTGCCCTCCTCATCCATGCTGCTGATGTGCTGACATACATACTAATTAGTCTGCAGCCGGCAAGTTGCACTGGAGGACACTTCAAGTAAGAGACTCAATAGCTCAATGCTTTTAGGTTGCTAATTAAACAACTTCTGCAGGTGTAAAAACAAATTAGTGTGAATTCCAGATGCCTAGCAAACATCAAACAGAAAAGAACAGTAACAAAAAAAAAACCCTTTTCTGATCTCTGTGTTGTGCCTCTTTTTCTGAAAGGATATTTCACAAGTTCAGATTTGTATATGTACATGACTCATTATTTTTATGAAAAAAATATGAATAAAACCAATTTGACCTCAGTGTCTTGAAATGTCTGACTTAAATGTGAACCAGACTGGGTTTGCTTGCTTTATTTTCAAATAGACCATTTGAGATTTCAATTACACCTTCCTGATCTCCATTCCTATATATGTTTTCTTTGAATATTACAGCAGCTCTTCAGGTTATGTCGTGGTTTAACCACTAATGAACCAATTAGCATGAACTGCTTGCTCACTTTCCTACTTGCAAGATGGGGGAGAGACTCAGAAGGGTAAAATTTGGAAAACTCATTGGTTGAGATAAAGACAGTTTAGTTTAACTAGGATAAAAAAGAGCTGCACACTTAAACAAAGCAAAACAAGGAATTAATTCAGTGCCTCCTGTGGGCAGGCAGGTGTTTAACCATCTCCAGGAGAGCAGGGCCCCATCATAAGTAAGGATTTCTTGGGAAGACAAACTTCAAATATTCCCCACTTCCGCCTTCTTGCCTCTACTTTATGTACTGAGCATGATGCCACATGGTCTGGAATATCCCCTTGGTCACTTTGGATCACCTGTCCTGGCTGTGTCTCTTCCAAACCTCCCATGCACCCCCAACTTCTTTGCCATTGTGGCTGTGAAGAAAAGGCCTTGGCTCTGCAAGCTCTGCTCAGCAATAACAAAAACATCTCTCCTTTATCAACCCTGTGTTCAGCACAAATCCAAAATGGCCCCATACCAGTCATTGTGAAGAAAATTAACTCTATGCCATCTGAAGTCAACACAGAGTGTCTTCTATGCTCTGATCTTGCCCAGTTTTTTTGGGAAACTGCAATCATTAGCTTTTCTAAACAAATTGCCTAGGTATCCTGAACATATCTAAGAATTGAGTGTGTAAGGTCATCTTTTTTCCATCTTTCTTGGGATTGTTCTTTTCTAGTGCCATTTCTTCAGCCATAAAACTTTTCAGGATACATTTATAATTTCAAGTATTGGAATACTCTGTTATTCAGTGTATTCTGCCTCTGAAGGTGGTCAATGCTTGTGAAAACATAAAGGGAGGGAGAGATGTAGTGATACTTTCTCAGTATATTTTTCCAGCATATACTTTCTGGCCCAAAAGAAGTATGAGTTTGGGCTTTTTGCCTCCACTTAAACTTTTCTCCCAATATATTTATCCAATTTCTTTTTGGATTTTAATATGCCTCAGCTATCCACAACATTTTGCAGCAGTGTATTCCTGAGAGAGGAAAGAGACTGTACAACTTGTCCCAGACACATGGATTTGCAGTCATTAATCCCAAACAGAAGACAATACCTCTCTCTAGTCTATGGCTAGACCTGTGAAATTTCTTTCTGAGTGGGTTTACAGTCTCTTTCTTAGCATGTCCAACATATTTAAGGAGCAGATTGAATCCCTGTATTGATTTATATGTTTTACCCTATAAATTCTACCTATATATGACATAAAAGGAACATAAAAGAAACTGGGCACTAGCCATCTATGAGCTGGATATTACAATGCCTAAATTCCCCTTGCAAAACCAGCCTATAATCTTGAATAAGATATTTTGACCTACTGAATGTAATGTGTCTTCAGACATATTTCAGATCTTCATAATTAATCTGACATTAGGTATGACATTTACCTTCTGACTGCTTTTTTCCTTCTGTTTTCTAAGTGATGATTTTTGTCCTGAAATTATATTAACTATCTTTTTTTGTTGTTTAATAGTGTTTAAAAAAACTAAAATAGAATATTTTTTTTCTCTACTTGCTGAGAGCACCACAAAAAACCACCATGTCAATATATGATTTCATTATGATTCCATATCATGAAAGCTGCAGTTGAGACAAAAGGGAAGATTTGAACAACACAAAAATAAAATCAACAATGATGAAAAAAGGCAGAGTGTTGCTTCTGTACATGAAGAAAGTAAAAAGCTGGTAGGGAGATAGAGGCCAGTAAAACAATGAGTTTATACAAAAAGATGTGAATACTACCTGTTTCACATAATGAAGTTCCCTAAGGGCATCAAATTGAACTACAAAGTGTCAGGTTCTAAAAGTTGCGGGGGGTTAATTGTTTACTAGAGGTTTATTACCATCTACTTAGCAGACTTGTGTCTTTGTATTTTGACTTTGGGAGAGGTTAAGAAACAAATTAAAGGCTATGAATTGGCATAGCATAATTTCTGATTACATATGCTTTTGCATTCAAGAATTGTAAAAGAATGAAGCAACAATGAAGTGAAGCTTTGCATGCATTTAAGTACAGTGGCCAAATTGTTGAAGTGGCTTTAGGCAAGATCCTGAAACTTCTTAGATTTGTTCAAGATTTGCTTTTCCTCCCTTACATGAAGGAAGTTAAATACTCAACTGCATGCTTTTGTAAAATTCCGAGATCTTGTCTCTGGGGGCATCACCCCTAATACCTAAACTATACAGCAAAGTGGTTCTTTTGAGTTTGGCCTTTATATGCTTTGTCCATTCATTTCACTTCTTGCAGTGAGTTGCAGGTTTTCCATTGACTCATTTGCTTTTAGGCCTTCCAGCTGTGATCTTACAGAGTTGCAATCTGCAACTGAAAGGTAACCATAACCACCTAGAAAATGTAAAATGTGTCTCATAGTCACAAACTCTTGGATTCACTGTAGTGCTTCATCTTTAGGTAGAAGTGAAGGAACTTGCTGCAAATCAAGAAACTACTATTGTAGTTTCAAGAATCAAGAAAATACTATTATGGAAAAAAAAGCAGTGTGTATGCACGCTGGTAAATTTCGCTTCCCTGTTGCAGGGATGGTGGTCCAGTCCTGTGTTTGCTGCCAGGACTGGCTTTAGGTCAGCTCCAGTGTGTTGGGCAGTCTTCCTGGTTTTGTATGGGAGTGGTGTGGAAACAGAAAAATCACTATGATAAGCTATTGCCTTTTCTGATTTAACTTTTTTAGTCTGTGTGAATGCATTTATTTCCTATGATCCAAAACCTGCAATATAGAATGTAGATACTATAAATACTGTCCTCAATTTTCTTTTGTTAAATGTTAGGTCTTTGGAGTATGATCTGTGTACTCCTGTGTTTTATCAATCTCCATGTATAGTCACAGTGATATAGAAATTCTGTGGAGGATTTCTATATCACTGTGGAAGAGGAAACTGTGAAAAAGAGCCATGAGAAGATCTGTGCACCTGGAAGCACTAACTTTGGCAAAATTCCCCATGGCATTAACATTCCTAATATCTAGAGTTAATGTTCTTGCTCAACGTGGGTTTCAGCTGATATTTTTCTGGTGCTCACTTTCCATAATGAATAATGTTTGGAGATTGAAAGACAATTACTTTCTTTTTAAGGAGGAGTCTAAATATCTCAAAAACAATTTTACATACAGAATAGATCTATTGATACATGGGTATGGATCAGTTTAATTTTCTCTATTATATGTTTCTTACTTTTTGCAACTGCAAAGAATGCTGGTCTGCTCCAAAGTAACTTGATTTTTAATGATCTTAAAACATTATAATTGTAAACAAGCAGCTGTATTCTTTAGAACTCTCAAATTAGCTTAAGCTTTACTGTGCTTAAAAGCTGCATGTTTATCTAGTCTGCAGAAATCTGCCCTTTTTCTCTCTGTGTCTTCCAAGAAAAAGTGTGTCTACTGAAGAAGGTAGTGACAACATCTGCTGCTTCAGCTAGATACAAAGTGGGAAAGATGCATGAACTGTGGAGTCTGCTTTACTCTTGGGTTGATTACATCTTTCTGTAAATGAGAAGTCCTTTAAGGGCTTTTAGAAAGTACTGTACAGTCTGGCTGTCTCTCAGCATGTAAAGTAATTCCCTGTTGTTTGGGCAGGTGTAAGGGGAAAGTTGCCAGCATGCTTATGTTTGACAGGCATGTGTCTGTCTTGGGGATTGACTGTTAACTTCTAGGCTCTAAAACTGTGGAGAAATACTAAAGAACAATACTCTTTCAAGTATACTGTGAGATCTCTGTAAAGTAAACTGGTTGTCTTCTTTAGGTGTGCTACAGAAATATATATAGCAGGTAAAACAATATTCTGTTGGAAGGCTCTACATTTTGACACCACTCTGTAGATACAATGTCATATAGGGGGTGACATTTATTTAGGCTGCCTTTGATCTCATTGATTCTGGGATTTTTCATTGCCAAAGACAAAATATCCTAATATATTTTTCAGTTGCATTTATTCTCTAAACACTGTCTTTCTTTGGGCCTATGTATACTGAATTTTCAGTCTTACAATTTGGAAAGCAAGAAATTCTCCCTACTGAAAGAACCCTTTATATGATGGTGAATACAGTGCTATTAGTGTATAATTATTCATGCATCTATCAGCTTTGATAACAAAAATTTCACCGATTCTGATTTTAGTAAGCTAAGTCCCTTTGTTATAAACTCAAT
Organism: Zonotrichia leucophrys gambelii; assembly: GCF_028769735.1. Taxonomy (NCBI): domain Eukaryota; kingdom Metazoa; phylum Chordata; class Aves; order Passeriformes; family Passerellidae; genus Zonotrichia; species Zonotrichia leucophrys. Next base: position 54,098,205 of record NC_088200.1, read on the forward strand.
GGTGGAGTGTTTTTTTGTTGAGCTGGGATCAAACCCCAGCAGTTGATGGTGAATGCAACTGATATAGTAACCTAAAATATCTTTAAAAGTAACATTAAATAAAACATGAAATTATTTTAAACTTCTGTTTCCTATTTACTCTTGCTTTTGGGTGGCAGTGACTTACCTATTAATGTCTATGAAATCTCAGATAAGGCTGGAAGTTAACAGGTGCCTGTGAACCAGTAGTAGAATCTCAGCCATTGAAGTGTGAAAGTAAAGACAATTGGTAGTTCTTTTTCTTAGTAATAAACAGAAATTTGTGTGCATCATCTGTTACATGCCCAGTTTTCCTACTGATTTTATTTACTGTTCAAATTTCCCTGCTTCTGTAGAGCTTAGCAATGTTTTTGGTTACATCAGAACTTCTGCAGATCTTATGGGTGCTTTCATGTGGGGTTTTGGTCAAGATCCATCTGTCTTCCAAAAGCTGCTGGGATTCTTGATTGTTGAGGTACTGCATTGTTTCTGAGGCACTATCAGATATGAGAGACCTTAAAATGATAAGGTGTTGCATGAGGAAGAACTCCAAATGAGAAGGGACTACTTGTGTGGGGATCACAGGCACTTCCTTGTGTCAGAAAGAGTTCAGCATGCTCTCTAGCTCCAATTACTGTAAGAAAAGGATTAAAGGATTGCCTTTCTTTTGCTTGTGCATATTTAATCTTTTTAGACATCTAGAAACCAGATGGACTCCAAGAAAAAAGCCTTTTCTTCCTTACTGGTCTTTGAGCATCAGATGCTTGCCAATCCTTTCCAAGAAAAAAATTTCCAGTGTAAACACCCTGGTGCAACTTGAGGCTATTTTCTCTCATCCTGTCACTTGTGACTGAGGAAAAGAGAATGATCCCCAAGTCTTATGAGGACCAGCTGAGGGAATTGGGGGGTGTTTATTCTGGAGAAAAGGAGACTCAGAGGAGACCTTACCCCTCTCTACAGCTATCTGAAAGGAGGTCACAGTGACATGGGGATCACATAACGGATCCAGGCTTGATCTAAGGTTCTTATGGTAAACAAATGTTTATGTCCTCCAGAGTCAGCTCTGCTCTTGCTGCATGGATGTACAAGACAGTTTTTGAGCTGCTATAGTGTACACAGCATGATGTTTGTTTCCAGGTAAACTGCAACTTCTGGTTGCCTTTCCATCTGCTGTTTTAGCATCTGATTGGTGAGCAATGTGATTTAGACAGAGAGGAAAACATCCTAATCAACTTTCAGAGGCTTAAGTACTCTCCTCTTGTCATCATAAATCTCATAAATCCCTGTAAATACCAGCTGAAACTGCATTTATTGTCTGTGTATATAATAGCACCCCCATTCCCTATACTGGATGAGATGATGTAGGCTTGCAAATCTGTAACCTCCTGTGGCTTGTTTCTCTCAGTGTCTAAATTTAAAGAGACTGCTGTGTGGCTAGGAGCACTCACAATGAAACCATGGGCTAGAAATTGGAAGCAAGGAGGCTAAGGCACTCGTTCCCTTGCAGTTTTTCATGTGAGGGGTGCGTGTTTCTGTGGGGTAAAATGCTGTCCAGGGAGGTGTTCAATTCCTGTCCCCAGGCTGTTCATCACTACCTCTCCTGGGCTGAAGTCTGCACCACAATTTCACTAGGGCTGTGTAGCTGTGGTATTCAGGCTTTAGGAACTGGAAAGACCCATGACAATATAGGGGAAATAAGACATAAGGGTTTGAGAGAGAGAGTAAAACTCTCTGTTTACATAAGTGAAGGACATAATTGTTGGAGGTGGAGGAACAGGTGAGTGAGAAATGACTGGCTTCTTCAGCAAGATGAGAAGCCATACCAGCATGACTGAAAAAATCATCCAGGAAAAGGATCCCACCCCAAAGGTCCTTTATTTTGGTAGGTCATTTACCACTGTGATTGTGACATGAAATAATTTTTCCATGCCAATAGGCATATGAAAATTTATCATCTCAAAAGCATAGAGAACTGTAGTGTGCCTTCTACTAAGACACTAGGTCATACCATGAAGGTTCTGGGCAGAAGGATAAGATATCCCAAAATGGAGAAGAGAACTTGGGAGTTTCCTCATGGGTTTCTTTTGCTCACTGTATCAGACCAGTAGCAGAGAAATACCTGGTTTGTCTTTAGAGACTGTGACTCAGTGAAGTGAGTGAACAGGTTAGTGTATGGATGGTCCTGCTGTGCCTGTCATGAATATTTACGATATAAAGTGGTAAAAACAGGAATCGTGAATGGGTTAAAGAAAGAAAACACCTGTGAATGGCATACTACCAGATCTCTTAGAATTTTTATCAATGAAACTGTGCTGGTGCTTGTGAACACTTCTTAGCTGATTTTGGAAAAAAGTTCTAATAATGACTCTAAACCTGCATCTGCCTGGCAGCTAATGATATGTATATATTTTTGCCTTACTGTTAGGAATTTTTTTATTGCTATGGTGTCTTGGCAGATAGAAAAAAAATCTTAGTGAATTTTACCTCGAGAGTTGTCTACTGACATGCAGCAACCTTTGACTATCTTTAGACTACCTTAGACTATCTTTAGTATTTTTTAATACTACTTTAATGCTGAGATCACTGAAACAATGTAGACTTGGGCAGTGAAATTACAGACCATGCAGATACCTCAAGGGATACTTGATATTTGACTATATCTAATTATTAATTTTAGTAATTTCTTTAAGATCTGCCACAAGAGACATGGATTTGGTCTTTGCCTTTAGCTGCTCATTTCTAGAAGGACAAAGGTCAGATGAGTGTAAGCCAAGAGATACAAAGGGTAATGATAACTTAAGGCATTTAATATGTATTTTAGAATGAGTACCATTTTTTTATTTTGTTATTTGAAATACCCTAAATTTTCCTTTGCACTTAAAAGTAATATGTCACGTGAGTGAAATCCAGGTTTCTAATGTAATCTTCATTATGAAATATGACTTTCTCTTGTTGGTGTTCATAGTAGTCTTTCTATATATGTTGGAAAAACAAGGGCATACGTCCTGGTTTTTCTAGATACCATTTTCTAGAACAAGGTTTAGTATGGCAATTGTGTGGAGAGCATTGACTGATCATACAAATATATATTTGATACAGAATACATCATTGTAGACAAACCAGCTGTAAGGCAAAATTGCAAGCATTGAACAAATTGATGAAATTCTCGATTGCATCAACAGCAGTACTGACAACTCTTCTCCCTTTGCTGATAAATTACATGACTGAGCACTTTCTTCCAGTAAAGATGTATGTAGAATCTAGGTTTTGAATGGCATTAAATTTTTTCCTTTTCTGAACCTATAGTTCTGAACTATATTTCTTTTAATAAATAGCTTTACTGGGAGCCTAAAAAAAGCATGGTACTTGAGCAGTGTAAAATAATTTAGCCCTTTAAATTTTACAATAATATCAGCTGTAGAGCATAATTCTGACAAACACAACTGTTCTACAATAAATGCAATCAATAAAACTAAACTTTAAAATTAAAATTATTCAGGAGAATACTTATCTCTGAATGAAACGCAAGGAGACAAGCCTATTCTTTCTCCTCAAAAAGCCTCATACTAGTGTGGATAATACATTTTTATGATTACTCCTTAATTGCAATATAAGAATAATTATAATTCACAGTGGTTTCCTCATCATGCTGTGACAATAGAAACATTACATGAAGCATTGCACCTTCACAGTCCAATTTGGGATGTTTTTGGAATTTAGTACTGAGTGATGATTACTACAATGACTCAGAAAATGAAGGGGCTAAATTTTGCCCAGCAGGTTTTCCACTGCAAACACAAAGATCCATCTGTGAATCCTAAGTAAGATTTTGCCATTTTAGCATCTTATAAAGTTAAGTAGCCAAACCACTGGTGTGTTATCGAAACCTTTCTAGCTACCAATGCAAAGCACAGCACCATGAGGTCTGCTATGGGAAAATTAACTCCATCTCTGGAAGATTTAATGTATTATACTGGGTAGAAGAAGAAAATACAACTTTGTCCTTGTTTTTGATGGGCAATATTTTCAAGTGTTTTGACAGTTTATTATAAAATAGAGAAGGCTCATCAATCCATTCATGTATATGAAATATAAGCCCAAAAATAGACTTCTTGCAGAGAAGGACATTGTAACAGTTGTTATGTGTATGGAATTCCTGGTCAGAAAAAATGATCATGTCCAATTTGCATATTACAAATGCTGTAATGCTTAATTTGAAAATCTCAAAGGAACATTATTATCTGTTCTATTTTTTCAGTTTACATAGTTTCCTCTGAAAAAAGATGATGAAAAGAGCCAGCAACTTACTTTTAAAGTAACTGTATTTTCAATGGGGTAATGCTGGAATGGGGAAGGTTATGTGCCTTATGCATTTATACAGGAACGACGTACACTTTCTTGTGATGGGTACCTCATGAGGGTTTCTTTCATCTTTCTCTCAAATTGTGCAAGTTTTGAATGAAAGGGTAAGTAGAATCCTACTTTCTTGTAATCTTGAAATTAAAAAATGAGGAAAGATCTTTTGCAGTATTGTGCGAAATTTCACATTTTCTCTAACTTGACTCTTGAGGCACTATGTTTACTAGCTCATCAAAGAGATATTCTTCTGTCTGTGTCCCTACTTTGAAATTACTCATTCACTATTGAATTTTAATGCAAAATGCAACTGAAGTTCAGTATGAAATCAAAGGGAAAACCAAGTCTTCACTGACTTTGTGTGTGAAAAAATTTAAGAATTTATGACTTGAGAACAAAGAAAATATTCAACAGTCAGACACAGAACTGTACTGTCGCTGTTTTCTCATACCAATCCCAACCCAGTATTCCAAGTAGCCTCCCCACTCTTTTTGGTGCACACTCTGTTGCCAAACTAAGTTAGGACTTACTTGTTTCTACCTTTCTCTTTCTCATGGTACTCTCTATTCTCTTGCAATGCATCCCTGTGCTTTTTGGCCACATTTACTGCGTGACTGGGGACCACAGAGTCTGATACCCATTCCTGCAAGAGTGGTCATATCAAGGAGAGATGCTGAATCAACCACCCTACCAAACATAAGAAAAACCCATCCCCAATATCAGTGGTGTGTAAGTAACAGGAGCTGGAAGACAGTTATAAATATCCCTCCCCCCATCTTTCAGGTAGAATGTGTGACTTTGAAGCCTGGGAGCCTCTGAGCTGGAGATGAACTTAAAGAAAAAACTTGCTCATTATTCCCCATCTGGACTATTTTTAAAATAGTCTTCCTGTAAAATTACCTACTTAGGGTGCTTTCATATGGGTTACTGTCACATGTTTCCAAAGCAGCTGTTATAGTGCATTAGAGTGTGAACTTGAGAAATTCACCAGAAAATATGAAGGCGTTTGAGTGTCTGAAGTAGCACTGGTTCAAGAAAGAGAGTAAGTTCTAACTGCAGCTGTTAATAATTGTTCAAGGCAGTGATATTCCCTCTGTGACTGGAAATTCAGTAACCTTCTAGAAACACCTCTCAAGATTTTCTACAAAATAACTGCAGAATCCTGAGGTTTCTGGCAAGATTTATCATCAAAAGCATCTCTAGGACTCTCTTGGTAGCCACTGGAATAGACCTGCTGCTGGTATTTGTGAACTCATGCTCCTTGAGATTTATGCTGCTAATGACACAATGGTGTGCTGTTATTGTGATGACACACAAGTAGAAGTAAGTCGCCTTTATGGATTTGCACTGAATAGCTGATCAGACCAGCATATGTTTGGTTTTGAATGATTTAGAATGCAGAGCTGTCTCAGAGATCTCTCTTCAATGCAAGATCATGAAAGTATAAACAGAAAAATACTGCTGAAAATAGCTTTGAATCAGTATCTGCTTCCTATAAACTAAATATAACAGATTTATTTTTCCTGAAAAGGACTTTAGGAAAAGTCCAAAAAGTGTCAGATTTTTAAGTAGTGAACAAATTGCAGGCAACTACAAGAAGGAAAGGCCCTGAGAGAGGGCAAAGAAAGACAGTGGCTGATGTAACACAGGTCCAAAACAGCAGAGGAAAGAATAATTTGGAAGAATATGGAAGAATATCCTGTACATGCCAGTTGTGACAGTACTCTTGCAGAATGGAATGTTGGCTTATTTAGATGACAGATGAAGCAACATTACCATTAAAGAGGATCCTGTACAGTATGGAACTAAACTTTCAGAAAGATAACAGCCTTTTGAATTGATACAAAACTGAAATAGGATTATGTTTCTGCAGCATCTTTATGAAGCTAAAGTTTCTTCTTTCCACTGCTGTTACTAAAGAAAAACTTGTGTGCTGACCAGAGTTTCCTGGTTTCGATGGACGGAACTCCAGCATGCTTCCCTGTTAACTAGAAGGGGGATATCAGCATTGCTATCTCCTGTGGGATGTTCTTCTCTGGAGGACTAATTCAATCACTCTCCTTTTCATTGTCTAGCTGCCAAATGCCCCCAGAATTTAACAGTATTTAAATACTTTCCTAATACCATTTTCCTACATACAAGTCTTGCAGTTGCTGGAGTATTATTTGGACACAGGGATTGTTCATCTATGAAAAAGAAGGGAGGAAGTTCCATTAAGAACTGCTTCTCTTCGCTAACACAAGGTACCTTAAACAAATTAATTGATTGTCTCCCCCAGTAGTCCATGAATGGAATTACTTCGGACAATTTGACTAGGAAAATGGGCACAAAGAGGTGCACTTTTTTTTAGGTGTAGCTTTGCTGTTCCTATATAGTGAAAACCAGAAAGGAGTATGGTTTCTGAGGTGCTGTGGTAGTTCTTGATTCCATCCAATATATGGTAGTAGGGAGGTTTTAAAATTGCAGTTGCACATTTTCCCCTACTTCATGTATCTTCAATAGTGAAGCTATAGAGAGCATCCTGATTTCAGTCCTTTCCCTTGAATGCAACAATCAATATGAGTAAACTGCAGCTGTAATCTATACAGTCTGTATTGAAGACTATAAAAGGTTACAGTTATAAAATGGAATTTTACAGAACCTCTAAGTAAATAATGACTTAATGGAAAACCTGCCTTCTGTCACAGAAGAGCAAAACCTCTGACACACCTGCGAATAGTTTAATGAATATAGTTAGAAAGATTGGTTGCCTTTAGTGTTCACAGAAGGTTGTTAAGTAGTTAGATTATTTTGGCATTATTATTTATGACATGAGTAAATGCACTTCAAATGATTTGAAAGAAATCCAGCAAAAAAAATGAAGACTTGTTTATTCCTTCATGTTCTGCCACATGAACAGGCATGCAATTTACAAAAAATCCCTCCAGATGGCTCTTGGAGCTGGTTGGACCAATTTGCTGTGGAGAACGTGTGAAGTGCTGCCTGATGGTGATGAGATCAACTCAGACTGAGTGACCTAAGCCGTGCTCAGGTATTGAAGTAAACACATGGCAGAACTTGCAAAATTTTATAGCTTAGTGCTGCAAAAGGGCAGGAAGGCAAAGAGTTTCTATCAGTAGTTAACCAGTGCTGCAGATACTGTGGTGCCTTTGGTCTGATCCAATAAAGAAAACAGCCAGTTTACCACTGTTGGATACATTTTTTATCCCAGTGGTTTTCAAAGACCTTTCTGTGGCCAAAACATCCCCATATTTTTTTTGCAAAACTTGTATTAATCTTTGTGCAGTTGTAAGTCAGCAAGTAATTCATTTGGAAAACTGTACTCTTCTTGATTTTTTCCATTTTTTGATAGTATTGATCTTTGGGCTTTTCCTGAAATGTTTTGGGGATATGGGGATTTTTTCCTTGGGCAGAGTTTGTGTTAATCTTCTAAAGTGTTTTGGAATTGAAAAAATATCAGTGGAGCATAAAAGAATGATGTAATGATAATAGCAGCATGGGGCAAGGATTTAATAGGATAAGAAGTAGCAGTTTTGTTATTTCCAAAGTGTTGCATTAAGAATTTAATGCTGTGTAGAGAGAATGGCCATGTAAGCCCTAGCAGAAATGTCTGCCCATGTGCATTCCTGCTGGTGTAAGTCCTCTGACAGCTACCATGTGCAAATTTTGCACAGCTTGTAATTATCTGTGCAGCTGGAATAGCTTTGTGCGGGGTCTGAATCTTGATCCTAGGCAGAATGTTCCTTTCAGGTTTATGGATAATGTAATCATGAGCATGTTTGCCTTGGCAAAGTATTCCTTCTGCCGTGGGAAAACATTACACTAACAAAACAAACTCCCGTTATAAGAATTGGGGGGTTTTCAGTAAAGGGAAAATATCTTTAAAGGCTTTTAAAAGGTACTGTAAATCTGTGTACCTTTTAAACATGTGTTGTGATGAAAGAGGTTCTTAAAAGATATTTATTTGGGAATGCAAAGGTGTTGGCAGTTTTTAACTGACCCTTGCTGTTTTAATTTTTCTCTAAATCTGACAGATACATGCTGAGGCACTGCTGTATCAAATTTCAAACCTTCTCAGTTTAGATTTCATCTGACAAATAGTCACATTAATATCATAAAAGCCTGAATATTTCATGGAACCTACTGGGGCTGCAGATAGTGCTCACATGAGTCACCTTGTACTGACTCACTTTTCTCTGCTGGACATTCACTTACTGAATATGAACAGCATTAATACCTGCACAAGAGGGCGGCTGGTTTGAAAAATTAAAATGGTATTAAGTGGCAGAGGAAGGGTAGAAATACCATTGCCTTCTTTTGTCTTTCTCTCCTCTACAAGCAGCACTCAGGGCGCTCAGTATGGTCTTGCTCCCTTGATGGGCTGCAGCCATATATTTGTCCTGTTCTCTCTTCTATTCCACTTTGACCTTTCCAGACTGTTTACAGGCTTCTCAGCAATGTCAATGTGAATCTGGCCAAACCAAGAATAAAGACCAAACAACAAAAAAGCTGTATCAAAACAAGTATTTGGGACAAATGGCCAGCTGAGAGCTCAGAAACTGGACTTCCTGCTTCGGATACTGCTTTGAAGGATGTGAAAGGCAGCTTTTCTTCTTTGAGAGACTGTGGTCTCATCCACCTTGATCCTTCTCATGAATGTAGAGGTGGCAGCAGCAGCTCTACCCAAGACCTCTGAACTTCTCTGTGCAGATAGGAGCATATCTTGTCTGGTTGTGGCTGGTAAGACAAAGACCCAGGTGGCTGGAATAGGCAAAGTAGTTATTACAGAGGTGCATTGAAGCAGTCTTTAAGTTTGAATTTGCCTGTGCCTAGGTGTATTTTGAAGCTCTGTTGCAGCTTACCAAATACAGAAACAGGCTTATTCAAAATAATATTTTTTTGTGATGCCAGGTCAAGTAGTGCATTTTGGACTGTTTTGAAAGTTAATATAATATTGTTGATGTTTTGCATAATAAAGGAATAATGTGGCTATGTTGTCTGGGTTGTATGTTATGCCAGGAACTTCAGCTCTGCAGCAACACACACCTGTAAGCTGGCAGAGTAGGCAAAGAACTTAGCATATTTTGGTGTGGGGCTTGTAATTTCCTTGTTTTGAGCATATGCTGGAGTATCATAAATATTAAACTATAATATTTATGTAATTGTGTTCAGTAATCTATCTTATGGAAGGTGCATTTACTTATGGATAATGAGGAGGAAGATAGTCTCAAAAACAACCTCTCCTTCAGCCAAAAATGGGAGCTTATGAGGTTCTTTTTCATTCATAGGGTGGGTGTATTAGAGTGTTGGGAAATGATGAAATACTTGTTTATATGAGGATATGCATACTTTCTCATTTCTCTCTAGATACCATTGAAAAATTAACGTTTGGTAGGAAGTGACAATAGGACATTGCTAAGGCCATCTTTACAATTAAAAACTGTCAAGGATTTCTAACTCATACCGTTGCCAGCTGCATGTGTGTGGTCAGACTAGGAAATCCCAATTACCTTCAAAATCATTTTTCTGAGTGAGAAAATTTGTATTCAGTTCTGGAGCTATTAAACATGATGATGTAAAGGTTTGAGAGTCACAGTTGCGTTAAGGCCTTCTTATATTACTTAAACACCAAAGTGAGTATAGCTGTAATTGATTAACTATATTTAAGTACATAAAGGAGAGAAAAAGGCAGGCACGTCTGTCATTATAGGTTTGGGTTTTTCTCCATTTTGGCTGTCTTTTTGCATTTCATCCCATCCCAAGTCCTTCTAATTTTCAGCATTTTTAGATTATAACTAGTTTTGTTCTAGCTAACTGAAGTGTTTTCTGATTATCTGATGTTAGAATATTCTTTGATCATCCTCTCACACCTTTCTTAAATAATGTGCCTGAATGAGGTTTGTTCACATGGAGACATTTTGCGGAACCCTTTTAACACATTGATATGTACATGCTGGTGGTTCTGAATATCTTTACATGTATTTGTGAGTGTTTATGTGGCTTTTGCCACTATCTGTAGCCAACAATTTAAGCCATTATTAGAGTTTCAGATAAACATCTTTGGCTGTGGTACATAAGGCATGCAGCTCTGAGTGGTGTAGTTACAGTGCCCGTCTTCCTGTGACCAGCTCCAGCAGAGAGACAGATGAATGACCCATAAGTCAGCTCTGGAACTGGATGCTGGCTTTGCTCCAGTTGCTATGGCTCTGTGGAGTCAACACCAGGCTGGTGTTGCTCAGAGGCTGAGGTGTGAGCTGGGGCAGCATCAGCAGGAGGGACTGCCAGCTGAAGCTGCTGACCTGGCACACGCACCTAACATCCATCCTGTGCTCTCACATCATCTGTGTCACATTCAGCTTGTTCACGTGAACCCCCAGCCTGCACCTGTTTCACAGCTGGATATCCAAAACAGATAGAGAACACAGCACTCTTGTTTTCTCATTTTGCTTTAAATAGCAAGCACTGTTAGCACCTTGGGGAATACTAGACAGAGACATCAGTATTTTCTAAGGGTGTTTCTAAAGACTTGCCCTTGGCTTCTTCCTATGACTCTTATCTACTGCAAGATGCTGAGGGATTGATTGCACACTTGCAGCATAATTGCTTTAGGTCCTATCATCCTTTTGAAGAATGAGAGAATACCTCATCTGCTTTCTGAATAAGTATTTTACTATTAGAGGTGAAACAAAGGCTTTCTTTGTAGCTCAAATTCTGCTGTCCAGTGAGAAGATGATTTCACTGTATTAACAGCAACATTTTTTCACCTGAAATCTGCCCATTTTGTTATAGCATGCAGACCAAGGAAATTGTGCTAATTTCAGAAGTATTGAGAATACCATTTGAAAGAATCACAGAAGTTGGAACCAGGATGCTCCAAAACATAATACTTACTCTTTGTAAGGTGCTCTTCATTTAATGAGCAGGATTTTTACCTCTAGAATTATTCAAAGAACAAAGTGCATGGACATGAGCTTCTAGTGTTTTCAGTCATTGTGATTTAAAAGGTTACACACACCCTTGAGAGTTCTCAAGCTAAAGATAATCTCTCTTCCAATTTATATTTCCTTGCATTTGATGGTGGTGATGTGCATGCTACAATAAATAGCAACAAAATAATTTGGTGTATAGCTTATCCAGTTTTTGCATTTTCTTGCCATTTAGACAGGACGTGTCATACCTTAAATGTGCTTTATTTTAGTTAATACATCCTGAAAATTTTTTTTACTCCTTCCAGATTACAATTTAGGTAAGTTATGGATAACAATATAAATAAAATTAGTGTTATAATTTATAAAATGCCCCTATTCCTAATATAAATCTATATGACAGCAGGTGAAAAAATACGAATGGGAATGTTTTCAGAATCCACAAACAGGGCTAATCTGGCTGTATATTAGAATCTCAGAATCATAGAATGGTTTGGATTGGAAGGGGCCTTAAAAATCATCTAATTCCAATGCTCAAAACCCCATCCAACCTGGCTATGAACACTTTCAAGAAAGCACTTTCAAGATTCACAAAATCTCTCAGCAACCTATTCCAGCGTCTTACCAACATCACAGTAAATAATTTCTTCATAATACCTAATCTAAAACCTATCCTCTGTCAGTTTAAAACCATTCCACCTTGTCCTGTCATACATGCCATTGTATAAAGCCCCTCTCCGGCTCTTTTGTAGGCTCCCTTTGGATTATTCAATGCTGCTGTGAGGTCTTCCCAGAGTCTTCTCTGCTCAGGCTGAACAACCCCAAGTGTCCCAGCCTGTGTTCATAGGAGAGGTGCTCCACCCCTCTGATCATCTTTGGGGCCTCCTGTGGACTCACTCCAAAGTGGTCACATCCTTCTTATGCTGGGAGCCCCAGAGCTGGATGTAGTTGTCCAAGTGGGATCTCATGAAAGAGGAGTAGAGAGGGACAATCATGTTCCCTGACCTGTTGGTCCCATTTCTTTTCAATACCCCCAAGTCCTTCTCCTCAGCACTGCTCTCAAATTTGTTCGCCACCCAGACTGTATTTGTGTTTGGACTTGCACTGACCCAGGTACAGGACCTTACACTTGGCCATGTTCAACTTCACAACATTCACACAACCACACCTTTCCTGGTCCAGGTCCCTCGGGATGGCATCACCCCGCCACAGCCTGGTGTCACCAGCCAACTTCCTGAGGCTGCCCTTGATCCTGCTGTCCACATCTCTGTTAAGCAGTTCTGGTCTCAGTGCCAAGCCCTGGGGATAGCACTCACCGCTGGTCTTCTCTTGCTCATTGAGGTCCTTGTGCATGACCATCCAGCCAATTTCTTATTCAATCTCTCAAATCCTTTTTAGAGACAAGGATGTTGTGTGGATCGATGTCAAATGTTTTGCAAAGGTCAGTCACTCTTCCCTTGTCCAGCAATGCTATAACCCTGTCATTGAAAGCCACCAAATTTGTCAGGCACAATTTGCCCTTAGTGAAGCTGTGTTAGCTGCCATTCCTTATTTTCCATAGGCCTTAGCATAATTTCCAAGAGGATCTGCACCTTGATCTGGCTTGGCACAGAAGTGAGCCTGTCTGGCCTGTAGTTACGTGGATATTTTTGTTCCCTTTTTAAAAAGGAGGGTTTTTGTTTCTTCTTTTCCAGTCTGTGGTATCCTCACCAGAGTGTTACTACTTCACAAATATGATGATGGTGGCTTTAGACACTTCTTCTCGCAGTTCCCTCAGGATTCATGAATTCTTCTTAAGTCCCATGGACTTTTGCACCTTCAGACCTCTTAGATGAGGTTTTGAATTAGATCTGCTCTCTTTATTTGCCCAGTCCCACCTTTGCCTTCTGCAGCTTGGTGTGGCTAGATGTGAGGACCAGACACATCTCAGATTCTGACTGTCGTGAAAGAAAAGTTGTGATTGGAAGAAAGATCCTGTGGAGGTGGGACAGCCCTGTTCTAAGGCAACTTCCCTTTCCACCTAGAGATGCTCATCCTGACTCACCTCCTAGACGTCTGGATGCTCATGGGTGACCAAACTGGTGCAAAAAATTTAGTTTGCATAAGAGGCATATAGCAAGTTAACTATAAAAATTTGGTCCTGCCTGCACTTCTTTTCCCTCTTTTTCTATTTGTCTAGCTATCCCAGATCCAGACTATCTGTGCAGCAGGATCAATGTGGGACTACAGATTGGTAAACTTCCTTCTTCTCTTTGTCTCCTTTATGTCTTTATTTCTCTCCTACCTTGCTTTGTCTGGGCAATGTGCACTTATCATATTCTACCACTTATTCTGTATTGGAGTTTGTTGCAGGAATTGGAAACTTGTGGAAATGTGTTGTAAAAGCTAAGAGCTTGCTAACCAGCGCTTTTGAAACTAAATGGAGGATTACTTTCCAGAGGTGAGCTGACTATATAATAAAACCATAAGCGTTCTCCATCACGTGGAGTGGTGTCTTTGAACAGCCTGATGAGAATTTATAACAAACATCACCTTCCTTACTGATGGGTCATGACACAGAGTACTTGCCACTACTGAAGAAAAAAAGTCTTTGAGTACTGCAGTCTTAGCCAAATCCTGGAAAGCCAGGTCTCCCATTTTTCTCTGGAGAGGTCCACATTTCTCCTGGTCATCCTTTTATCATGGATATATCTGTAGAAGGTTTTCTTGTTGCCTTTGATGTCTGTGGCCAGATTTAACTAAGCTGATCCCTGGATCCTCAGACAATCTCTCTGTAGTCCTCCCAGGCTATCTGTCCTTGCTTTCACCCTTTGTCCTTTCTTTTTGCATTTGAGATTTTCAAGAATCATCATCTTCATCTATCCAGGCCTCCCAGAGTTTTTGCCTGGATTTCTGTTTTCAGGATGCATTACTCTTGAGCTTGGAGGAGGTGGTCCTTTAATATTAACTGGCTTTCTTAGGCCCCTCTTCTATCTAGGAGAAGAAAATATCCCATGGTAATCTACCAAGCAGATCCCTGAAGAGGTCAATATCTGCTTTCCTGAGCTCAAGGGTACTGAGCTTGCTGTGTGCCCTCCTTGCTGCCCTAAGTGTCTTGAATGCCACTTGGTCACTGCAGCCGAGGCTGTATTTGGGCCTCACATACCTGATCAGCCTCTTCCTTGTTGGTGGGAGCAAGGTCCAGCATAGCATTTCTCCTTGGTGGCTCCTCTGTCACTTGGAGACGGAAATTATTATCAGTGCATTCTAAGAACTTCCTGGTTTAGTTGCTTTCCCTCCACCAGCTATTGGGGTGTTGGAAGTTCCCCATGAGGACCTTGTGAATGTCTAGTTGCTCTTATGTATCTATAGAGGCTCTCATCTCCTTGTTCTTCCTGCGTAGTTCTCTGTAATTGGAAGCTGCATGGAAATTTCTGTCAGGCAAGTCAGTTAGCAGCTGCCTTCAAAGATGTAAAAAAGAACAGAAAAACAACCAACCATGCTTCTCCTCCAACACTGGAGGAGTTTTGATCTGCAAAGTGAGTATCTAAGGTAACAGTGTCCTTCAGGACTGCAGATAAAACCTGTGGTAGCACTTTGGGATCACAGTTGTTATCTCCAATTAATGGGGAGGTAGATAGGAATAAGTCTCTGGTATGGATCAGCTGTTGCATAAATAGATATTTTGAATTGCGTTTTTTATTTGGTGTATTATTAATATGACGTAAGATTTTGTGTGTAATGTAATAGTTGGTGTGAAGGAGGCTTAGGAAAGCAACGAATTTGAGAGAGGAGATTAAATAATTCCTTGCTTACACACAGTCTAGAGAAGTGGGAATAGATTTACATTTAAACTGTAGCCTAAATGTCAGGTGTGGGAGTAGTTTTTGCAGAACTTTCTCCTGGTTTGTTAAGTAGAGATTTGAAGTTCATGCCAAAAAGGAATTATAACTTCATCGTGGTATACAGAAATATGTTAAAGTAAAGGTGAATATTGCTTTTGGCACTTGAGGTGAATTTGTGTACAGATCAATTTATTGTGAAGAGCTGTGCTCTACTGGGATGTGGGTTATGTCTTGAATACTTTGTTTCTCCAAAATCTGTAAATTTCATCTGCTCTGCCTCAATAAGCTTTTTCCAGTAAATGGTTTTGTATATAAATGTATTTTCAAGTTAATCTTAACAACAGAAAAGCATAAATGTATTTTCAAGTTAATCTTAACAACAGAAAAGCTTAGTCCTTCACTGTTTTCCTAACCAGACTGAATACTGATAAATGAGTCAAGTATGAAACCATACTTCATTTTCGTTTTATAAATGTAGATAATTCCAGAAAAATGGTCCAAGTATAGCTTCTAAATTTAGTCATTTTTTTCTGTAATAAAATACGTGCTAGAGCTGCAGGGAGATATCCAAGTCAAGATGTCATAGGAAGCCTTCTACCAGCTTAAGCACTATCCTGTGAATGTTCACGTGTTGTGTAGTTTCATGCACATATAGAATAGAATTGCTTCTGTGTGTGGAAAACTAATGACAGTGAAGAACCTCTTAAACCATGATGACATAAGAAAATTATACCTACAGCATGACTTGAAGTGGGTGTCACAATTCATGAAGGGTCGCTCAGAAATATACTATTGTTCCAAAACAGAAAAATAGAGTAAAAATAATGCTAGTTCTGGCTCTTATCCGCTAGCAAAATCCATGTACTTTTTTTGCCTGTCTCATATCAGCATAATCTGCCTTTAATTCCTCAAGTCTGCATGACCTGGAAACATCTCTGCATCTTACCTAACATTGACAAGAAATTATTTTCTGAGCTTCTTAATATTTCCTCTCAGCTGAAGGACAGAGCTCTCTTTTCATGCTTTCAGAACAATTCAGAGATACAGAAGTGCATCCTGTCTCTTCCATGCTGACCACCAACCCTTACCAAATGCTCTTTTCAATTTAGTTTCTTCATTTTTTTTAGCCCTGTACTGAATTAGGCATAAAACTACAAGGAATCTCAAGTAGAATCTAATTATTAGTAAGAAAAAGCTGACCATAGTTTTGGACTTGCAGAAATGTTGAAAAATGTGCACTTGATATTTTTTAAAGTTTTGGGACTAATCATCATCTCTGTATCCTTGCATTATTCTGTAAAAGGATTTTTCTTTTGAAAGGGAAAGAGCTTAGCTTTTAGAAAGAAGAATGTGTAAAAAGTCCTGCTTGGACAGTGAAGCCTTTTAGATATACTTTCAATGATAAAAGTGACTTTGTAACCGTAAGGGAAGCAGAATCAGGATCCATTGTGCACTGTGAAGGAAAATATTTCATTCACATGTGAAAATAACTTTGAGCTATTCAACTGGATAAAAATAGTGTATTTTCATATTTTTTTACCATGCCACTTTAAAGCTAGACTTAGAAAAAGGTAGAGAAGTACTGGTCTAGCTGAAGCTTTGCTGCTTGTGGACTTCCAGCCTGATGCTATTTTATGTAAGGGTTTGGTAATGAGGACCTATCCTGCCACTTTCTTTTTTCTTAGCTCCCTCCGCTTTTCCCTGTCACCTGGTTTAATCACGCTGTGAGTCCTATCCTTTATAGAGGAATGAAGTGTGAAACAGTAAAGTGCAGAGTCACTGATGTTGGAAGGCACCTCTGGAAATTGTCTATGACAATCCTCCAGCATGAGGAAAAGGCCACCTAAGGCAGGTTGCCCCTAGCCATCTCTAGCTGAGTGTGGGATATCATCAAGGATGGAGGTTCCACATCATCTCTGGGCAACCTGTGACAGTGTTTGATCTCCTCTATAACAAAAAAGGGGGTTTTGTAACACCTATTGGGAATTTCCCATGTTTTGGATCACTCTCATTGCTCCTCATGCTGTCACAGGACACTGCTTAGATGATTTTGGCTTTATCATCCTTACGTGCTTCTATCAAGTATTTTTACAAATGCACAAGATCTTTCTGAACTCTGTCTTCACCATGCTATAGAAGACCCAGCTCCTTCAGCCTGGTGTTCTGTGAAAGATACCCAGTATTTTGAGGCTTTTGTGGTCCTGCAGTGGACTCTCTCTAGTGTTTCCATGTCTCTTGTACTGGAGTGCCCAAATTTTCACCCAGAACTACAGAAGTATCTTACCAGCTCTGTGAAAAGAGGAGAGACAATTTGCTTGACCTGCTGGCAAAGTTTTTCCTAGTGCGGCCCAGAAAATTGCTTCCCATCTTGCAGCCATAAAGATGTGCTGCATTGCTCATTTTCAGCTTGCTGCCTAGGACTGAGATCCTTCTTCATAAGATCCTTCTTCACTGAGATCCTTCTTCACTACTTTCCAGCTGTCCAGCCCCCAGCATATACTGTGTCTGCAGTGATTTCTTCCCAGGGACAGGACCTTAAATTTCCCTTTGCTGCATTTCATGAGGTTTACCCTTTTCTCCAGCTTGTAAAGTCCCTCTGAATGGCAGCACTCAGGAATATTAATTATTTCTTGTAATCTTCTATCCCCTGAAAACTCTCTGAGAGTGCATTCAGTCCTGGCATTAATGATGATTTCAAGCAGTGTTGGTCCCAGAATCAATGCCTGGAGTACACTGTGGACAGCTGGCCTTCAGCTGCTTTTTGTGACTCTTATCACAGTTCTCTGAGCCTGTCAGTCTGTCAGTTTTCAGTCCACTTTGTTTGCCACTTACTTAGTCTGTACTGCATCAGTTTGTCTGGGATGTGAGACATTGTGGAACACTCTGTCAAAGTTAAGATAAAGCAACCTCTCTCATTCTCCTCTCTCTCCATGCACCAGGCTGCACATCTCATCATAGAAGGCTATGAGGTTGTTCACTAATGATTCACCTTCATTAATCCAGGCTGACTGCTCCAAAATAGCCTTCTTGTCCTTTATATGTGTGGTGGTTTGACCAGGAAGGAGTGGGAATTCTGGGAAGCTGTGGTCAAACCAATGAAGGTTTTGGGTTTGAGACTGGCACCCGGTGTAGCCAGTGGGGTTTGGACACACCTCCGAGAATACACAGGGGTTAAAAGCAGGGCACTGCCCTTGGCACTCTCTCTTGGGACGTCGCTGTGAAGAGGTCAGATCTCTTCCCCCGTCCAGCCTTGCTGCTGGGCGGGGGAGGGGCCGCCATGCGGTAGGCCCGGGGCCTGGACAGAGATGGGGGTGAGAAAGCCTTCAAGGATGGAAGATCCCAGGGAGTCAGCCCTCGGGCAGCCATCGCCCCCCCAGGAGAGAGAGAGAGAGAGAGAGAGGAGAGCCGGCGTCTGAATGTGATAGCAGCCGCCCAGGAGGAGAAAGGGGAGGGAAGAGTGCAGCCTGGCCGGTGGAGCAGCAGCACCTGTGGGAGTACCAGCATTCTACCAGCATTCTGAGATAGACAGAGACTGAAAACTTTTAACCCTTTCTTTCATGATTGGGGCCTTGCAAAAATGCTAATCCTCCTCGAAGCTGAATAAGAAGGGAGATAAGAGATGAGATGAGACAAGGACCTGGCCCGAAGAACGTGGAGATGATTGGATGGGGGGAGATGATTTGGAGTGGCCTTTTGGCTGGACTTTTCTTGTGGCCATGGACTCAGTTGTTCCTGTGACACAGACTGCATTTAGGGGGAGGCAGTGCCTCAAAACCAGGAGGGTTCATTCGTGAGGACCCCCCGGCCCCAGGGGGTTGGAAAAATATGGGGGGGACAGATGTCCCAAAGCAAAGACTGTGCCTTTTTGGAGTGAGACAAGGCATCCTTGAAAGACAACCCTAAAAGCAGCTCTGGCCATGTCTCAGTGGTGAGAGCACTGGGCATGGAAGGAAGATGTCACAAGCGGCAAAAGGACTTTTTTCCGGGCGGTGCCGAAGTGACAAGGAAGCACACGAGGTTTCAGTGTGTTTCCAGGAGAAGCCTATGGAACAAGAAGGACTCCTTTCCTCTTCATGAACTGCAGTTTGAGTATACTAAAGTGTGGGGCCAAGGCTGGGCAGTTGGTTTGGGAGAATGTATCGGATTGGGAAAGTCAGGGAGTGGGGAGGAGGAAAGTTTTTTTGTAAGGTTTTCAATTTCTTTTTTTTCTTTTCCTTATAGTCTTTCCCTATTTTCCTGTAGTTTAAGTAATAAAGTGTTCTTTATGTTTAAGTTAGAGCTTGTTTTGCTTATTCCTGGTCACATCTCACAGCAGACACCAGGGTGAGGCATTTTCATGGGGGGCACTGGCTCTGTGCCAGGCTCAAACCATGACAATATGTTTGGTCAGTCTAGGCCGTCGTCTTCCCAGAAGAAACAGCAAAGCTGATCAGCATGTAGTTCTCCAGTTTTTCTTTCTTCCTCTTCTTGTAAATAGGAATGATAATAGCTTTCTTTCTTTCAGTGCTTAGGAACACCCTCTCTAATTGCTGCGATGACTGAGGGAGTGGCATTGTCCAGTTCCCTCAGCACCACTTGGTGCTTCCTGTCAGTTCCCAAGGACTTGTGTATGTCTAGGTAGTTGAAATGTTCCCTGCCCTAGTCATCCCCTACATGTTCTAAGTTTCCTTGTGCTGCACTTAACTGCTGGTGTCCCCACAACCTTCAGAGTGCCAGATTTCCACAAGGTAGTAAACCAGCTTATTCCACTGCTAGGAAAATTTTATCTGGGGTACATCACTGGCCATGGTATGAGGGCTATCTGCATATCTCATCATGAAACTAGGAATGCATGCTGCTTCTTCAGAGTGTAAGAGCCTTAAAAATCATATTTGTCTTAAACACTACAAAGACCACTGAAGGGCTTTGCCTTCTATGGCAAACTGCATAAAGAATCTGTGACCACCAAAACTCAACACTGCCCAAATATGCCTTTTGGGTTCTGGGAACTTGATATAAGATAAAGGTGGTACTATTGTTCAATTATCTCAGGTTTAATGAGAAGTAAACACAACTGGAGGAGAAAAATGTGTTCACAAGGAAAACCAGCTCAGAAGCTGTGCTAAAAACCATCTCTTGCTGGGCCCGGCAGGGGGAGACCACAGCCCACCAACTCATTTGCTGAGGCCAGGTTTGCACACTAGGGATTGGGGATTTTTTAAAGTCCTCCACCATGAGGGAAATGCAACTGTACTGGATTTGTCACTGGGGCAGAAAATTAATTTTGGTGTTGCTACTGTTTGCAAGTGGAAAAAGGTACTTAGAAAAGCAGTGGAAAACCATCTTGGAGGTATGCCTAGGAGATTTGCGTGTTAATAAAAAATGTTTTATGGGATCTCAATTTTTAGAAAAACTTTTTCCCAGTGGCAGTCTTTATATGATTTACTGTGTTGTCTGTTTCCCTGGAGCAAATCAATATTTTCACCACAGGTGAGAAATCTGGCACTGAGTTGACCACCCAGAGATTGCAAGGAGACTGCATTGGCAAGGGGACCACCCAAATACTGACATTCCACTGTCCTCAAATCAGCAGCAAGAAATGTCTGTGGCATGCACTCAGAAGTACATGCTGGGAATATGAATCTTTCTGAAGAAAGAGAAGGAGAGAGCTTGTAGTGTGTAGAAGAAATCTAGTAAAAATATGTGACCGTTGACTACCATAAAGAATACGACATATTTTAATCCTGTGCACATATGAATGAATGAATGAATGAATGAATGAATGAATGAATGAATGAATGAATGAATGAATGAATGAAACGGAAGTCAGGACAGCACACAAAGATTGGACACCAAAGAGCTGCCAGTTCTTCTGTTTCTAAAGGCACTATGAAAATATGACCAAATGAGTTCTTTGCAGAATAATCATACATGCAAAGGAGAGACTGCTGCTACAGTAGTACTGGCACAGAGCAAAAGGGCCTGCTTCCTGCTATAAGTTCTGTTCATTGGTTTAGAGCTCAGTAAAGAATTCATGTTTCCCTGTTCAAACCCCATACCTCTGTGTTTTGCGTGTGTCCATCTCTAGTTATCATGATGTGGATTCTCTTCCCATTGCAGTTATTTTGTTCCCTTTTGTGTG
Organism: Zonotrichia leucophrys gambelii; assembly: GCF_028769735.1. Classification (NCBI taxonomy): domain Eukaryota; kingdom Metazoa; phylum Chordata; class Aves; order Passeriformes; family Passerellidae; genus Zonotrichia; species Zonotrichia leucophrys. The sequence continues at coordinate 54,119,450 of NC_088200.1, forward strand.
CAGTAGAAGATTGAGACTGAAAATTTTAAGCCAGACCACTGCGGATGAATCAGCATAATGAAAATTTGTGACCAAAATTTTATCAGGGCTGCTAAGGAATAGTAGATGCTATGTCTTTTAAGCATCTAAGTAAATTTAGATATTTAATTTACCCCCAGAAACATCAGACTGTTTAATAACATATTTCTCCTTTGTCTCTGTGTATGCTTTCTTCTATTATGTATAAAACTTTACAAGTTTACTGTAAGTTTACTGTATTCCTGCTGTTAAAGATTGTGAAATGGTCATGTCTGAAATATTTTAGCTGAGAGATAAATTGGTCTTAAAACCCTTCCTGAGAAAAAAGTGCTACCTGGGACTTAGAAGAAACTGATATTCTTCCGGTCATGGACAATTATTTTTTGTATTAGCATCCTACTAAGTGCAGTGACTGTTTTTGGTGTATTTTTGAGGATTTGGACTTTAAATATTTCCCAGAGAAAAGTCTTGTGGTGTTAAATGAGGAACACCAGTGCAGTGCCCAAATGGTAGAGAATTTCTACAGGGTGCTTATGGGAGAACTGTGTGGTATTTTTGCAGTTTTGATTATGACTTGTCCATACCACATGTGCTATGACAAAAAATATGAAGGTAAGTAAACTAATATTCACAGATATATGAAGATTCACTTAATTTTTCCTGCATTAGTGTCTTGTCTGCATTAAGAATATTCATAGATAGTTTATGTATACATATATATATATACTATAGTTTATGTATACATATATAGTATATATATATGCACACACATATATATACACACATATATATACATACACACACACACACACACACACATATATATATATATATATATATATATATATATATATATATATATACACATATACTATAAAAAACTGAATTGTTCAAGATAGTTTATCCTATATCCTATGAAATGTCCTGAATTGTCCTGTCTTGGAGCATCATGGATGCTTTTAGGACTTCTTTTTCCTCCAGGATATATGCGGATGGAAATCTGCACAGTGTATGTCTAAGTGTTTCTAGGCTGTAGCAGGTGTGGACTGTCTGGACTTACAAGAGTTTTGAGTGTCTGGGAGGGCATTTGGGAATGTGCTTTCAGAGCTCTCAGCCTCTGGTTTTAACTCCTGTTTACTACCAAACACAGTTACATTTTTTTTGCTGTGTTGGACTTACAGGCACATCCACAAATGTTTGTGGTCTCATTGGATTTTCTCCTTCCTGTAAGTCAAGATGAGGACTTGAATGCCTCTGGAAATTTACATAACACGGGGGAAAAATAGGCATAGCTTTGTATTTGACCAGTCTGTTTTACAACAAAATCTATCCTTAGTTGTAATGCAGTCAGCCAGTGACCTGTTTTGTCTCCAGCACTGATCAAAACAGATAAATGGAAACCTTTTGTTCATTGGTGAAAGACAGTTTGCTGCCTTAATCATTAGTACTGAACAGATACCATGCACTCTATGAGAATGACTGTGAAAGTCAGGTAGAATACCTTTTGGAATCGGAAATTTAGATTATGGACTGCAGTTCTGCATGTCTTGGACCAAATGTGAGTACAGTATACAGGAGAACTAATTGAGTGTTTGGTTTGCAGAGCCCGATTTTCTTTCCAGCATCAGCCTTCTTTGAAATATTAGATTAGGAATTAGCTAATGCGCCGTGAAAGTGGCCCTAATTCTGTTTTTCCTTACTAATGTCAGCCCATTACTTTATAAATCTCTTCTCTCTCTTATTTTTTTTTAAATATGTTGGGGTTTACTTCCATATTCTCTTTTTCCATTTTTCATAATTTATCATTACATCTTCCTGATTTTCTTTCATGGATTTTTTCTGGCAGTGCTATAATTTATGTATCTTATAATATTTTAACAGATGCTGTTTTGGAGATATCCAGACTTATCCAAACAGAGCTGGAATTTAACCTCTTGGCATCATAATTTCACTTGTGTTTGAATTGCAGAAACTGTTTGAAGACTCCAATTGAATTATGACCTTATTGTCCAAAGCAGCCTATGTGCTTCTCCTAAGAGACAGGTCAAAAAGTAAGAGGTTGACTTTGCTCATTTATCATTTTTGTGGTATAAGGCAGTATGATGCATACAGACTGGCAGGAAAGATATTTGAGAATACTGAATTATTAAAAAGGAAATAACAAGTTGCAGTTTCCTTTATATCTCTTACATTTTCGTTAAATTTCTGTCTCTTGTAGGCTAGTAGGTAATAACATTGTCATGAGATTGTTGACAAAAGACCATTTTTTTAATGTTTTGCAATAAACAAGTGTAGATTTATGGGTATTTTGTCTTTTGCATATCCTGAGGTTCATATTAATTTGCTTAATTGAAATTATTTGTCCTGAAGGTTTTCTTAGCCACCAAAAAATGTATCAAGATAGCCATTCTATTAAGAGAACTAATGTTTAGAGACATGTGGCAATGTCAAATGAAGAAATACAGCTTCTGTATTTTTTTAAGGAATCCTTTTTGGTTTGGGTCTAAGTGGTCTTCATAGGTCATTAGACATTGTATAATCTTACCTGTATAGAGTTTGTGAATATAGTTCAGAAGAATGGTACAGAACATACAGAACAGCATGATAAATAGTGTTGAGGAAGCAGACTTTTCTACTCATCTACATGCCATGTACAAGTTATCTTTTTCTCTTAGTATGTGAAATAGAACCTGATAAAAATTTTATGTCAATATATATCACCATTTCTGGTAAATATTATTGCAATTTTTTGCCCCTTTCCAGTCAGCATACTGAGAACTCTGAAAAATATGATGCTATTTTTAATGATCCTAAGATTTGCTTCTGATTGTTTTCCTCAACTGAAACTTCTCATGTGGCTACTTTTGCTACTTTCCCTGGACAAAATACAAAATCATGGTGGAACTGAGGTTGGAAGGGACCTCAGGAGGTCATCTGGTTCAACTTCCCTGTTACAGTAAGGAGACCTGGAACATGTTGCCCAAGACCACGTCTCTCAAGGATGGAGATTCCACCACATCTCTGGGCAATCTTTGCTAGAGCTCGGTCACCTTTCCAGTAAAAAGTTTTTTCCACTGCTCAAATGGAACCTCCAGTCTTTCAATCTGGGCCTGTTGTCTCTGGTTCTGCCATGGGGAACCACTGGAAAGAGACTATGTCTTGTTAGTGCCCTCCCTTCAGAAGTGTGTACAATATCAGGGGATTCCTCTGAGCCTTTTCTTCTGCAGCCTGAACCACCTCAGTCTCTCAGCCTTTCTTCAAAGGAGACAATATTCTAGTCCTTTCATCATCTTAGTGACTGTTTACTACGCTTTGTCCAATAGCTCCATGTCCCTCTCGCAGCTGGGCGCAGAACTCCAAGTGTGGCTTCACTGGTGCTGAATGGAGGGTCAGGGTCAGGATTACCTGCCCCACAACCTCCTGGCCACTCTTCTCTTCATGCAGCCTAGAATTCCATTAGCCTTCTTTGCCACAAGGGCACAATGTTGGCCTGTGTTCCAGCGGTACATCCATGGTGATGTGATGTTACAAACTGGGTCATTTCAGATAGGCTGCTTTCAGATATACATGTCCATGGGAAGAAGTAATTTGAGTATAAATTTCCTGTGGTATTTTAGTCTGCATTGTTTTTAAGTGCATGAAGCAGCCTTATTGACCAGCTGAGGTACTGAATGATTGGCATCCTTTGTTTTTGAAATCACCCAGTCTTCAACTGGAGTCCTCTGGTCTCGTGAGGCAAGCTGAGAATTTACCTCTGCAGCAATGGAAGTGGCTATATGGAGATCCTGAAAATGCCCACTCTGCTCACAGCAGAGATGAATCTCAGCTCTGTGAAGGGTTAGATTAAAACCTAAATGGGGTTCAAATTCCCGTCTTGGCTTTAGGGCATGTTGTGTTCTTGCCAGCTGAAGAACTGTTTGCACACCTGGTGGGTTAATACAATGCTCATTCATCAGAAACCACCAGCCTAAGGAACCAAACAATGTTTACTCTGTAGGATTGTGTTAAACATTAACCCAGAACAAGAATGGGAGAGTAATCAGCCCATTTACTGGTAACCATGTGAATAGATAATGAAACAAAACTGTATCATAAATTTCTGGTCAACCACTGAAATCTACATACACTATCTAATACTTTCCTCTATTGTACATTCTTTAAAAGAAATGGCAGATTCCTTATGGCAGTTCTACACTAATGTGAATTAGCAATGGGAGGATTTTCCATTTCTGTGTCTAGCAGCAGATACTTTGGCTCCTATGGAGATACTTAGGAGATAAGGGCTCTGAATGTCCTCTAAAAGACCTGCAGGTTGTTCTGCTTTCTAACAGAACAAAATCATATTTTCATATTTCTAGCTCTTCAACACAATGCCATAACAGAAATCAAGAATTTTGCATATTGAAGATCCATTTCTTCTTTGGGACTGTATTTTACACCTTTTTGGTGCCCATAAGTGATATAAAGTTTTGAAATTTTGTCCTGCTATACAAGTAATGAAAAATACTTCACATTTGATTGAAAAAAAAGACACAAGTGTGTGTAGTTTCCAAGAGTTTTGAATCTACTATATAAAGATTGAGAGACATATGATAATTTTTTATTTTGCTTGTACAAGGATTTTACCTCCAAATCTCCAAATTACATTTAATTAAAAAAAAAGAGTGGAATATTTTTTAAACTTGCACATATATTTTATATAGAGGTCTGTAGATTTGAAATTTGAAAACTTCACCAGCTGAATAGTATATTCCTGTGAAGAGTTACGTTCTGTGTGCATGTCTACAGGGCATGAAGTTTTCTATCTTCAAGACTGCATTCATTTCTTAAATCTTTTAATAAAGGTGTGGGTATAGATACATCAGTTTATAAATATATATGTGTACATAGGTATGTATATGAACATATATATGTAACGCTTGTTTACTTTTCTTGAACTGTAAAGACAGCAAGCAACAGAGTCATAAAGATCAAATTGTGCTTACATCAGTGTCTCCCTTACCACAGATACAGCATAGAAGGCATGAGAGAATGTTCCTTCACAGACCTTCTGTGTAAGCCTCCATTTGCTAATGCATCTCTAACAAAAATTCCGAGATTCATGGCCCCTTATTAGAACTCCCTCTGCTTGATATTGCTTCCATGTCTGTTGGAAGCTGAGATCCTTGTTGCTACCAGCTTTTATTTAAGAATGAGCATGCTGAGGAATCAGTGCTGCTTTTTGAAGAAAGCCTAGGTGAGCACTAGCTTTTATCTTTGAACTCAGACTGCTCAGCAGGTAGTTGGCTGCTCCTCCTGCTCACTTTAAATTTTAAGTGCATGTTATCTCCCAAAATGATTTGTCTTTTCTTTGCAACAGTTTCTTTACTGAATCCACAAGAGAACAAAATCTTGGATGGAGCTGGAAAATGAGGGCATCTTTTCCTCGGGGTAATGTACATTTGCAGCTTTGTGAAACACTGTTCCATCTATTCCAACACAGTATTTTCTAATAAAAGCATCCAATGAATGGTCTGAAGCCTACCTTGGTGGTTTTTCTTTTTTCCCCTTAGGGACAAACTTCTTTGTTTTGTATAAAGGTATAAAGATTTCAAATGTGCAGGAGGATCACAAAGTTCAGCACAGCATTGTTTGCGTACAGTGCCTTGTTCCTGAAAGCATATAATGTCTTGCATGTAAAAACCTAGTTCCTATTCATGTTTTACCATGGCACCGTGCCCAAGCTAATGGCTTTTGCATCTTGTGGAATAAAATGTGCTACAGCAGCTATTCTGTATTGGTCTCTGAAGCCAGTGTGGTTTTCACTCAATGTGGTCTATGCTTGGTTTCATGTAGACATGGCTTACACAACTCTCTTGGTTTTGGAGGCTTCTAGCTAGAACTGTTTTTCTACATATCGAGGAAAAAACAGTAACTTAACATAATATAAATGCAGTAATCTTGTTTGTTTTTTTTTTAATTCTGCTTGTCTATCATTTTTTTAAGAATGATTTTAATAAGAACCCCGTATATTGTAGTCTTCTTTTACTAAGCCTTTGTTATGCCTTAAATACAGAATTGTTTTGAATTTAAACACAGAATGTACTCCAGAGCACATCAGATTCACACAGCTAAGGTCTTAGACTGAAATGAGGCAGAATTCTATCCATTTTTAATTTCATTAGAAACCAAATCCACATCATAGCTTTGAAGGATGTAATCTCATTAACTAGTCCTGAAAAACAGAGAACATCTTTCTGAGTTCATGATAAACAGTTTTAAATGGACTTCTGGAATATTACAATGTGTAATATCAATGTTTTCTGACATTTAGTTAATAAGCATTTCTAGTCTTTTTGTTCTAGCACCTTGCCCGCCTCCTGTCAGGAGATTTAGTCATGTATGTCAAATGCTAAGAAGGCTGGCAATTCTGTAAACATCAGTATTCCTGCAAGAAGAGTGGAAAAACTCATGGCAGAGAAACTCAGTGTTGTGCTCAGGATTTTACTTACACGTTGTGGAGCTAACAACATCTTCTGCACTTAACACAAAATTCTCCAATATTTCCGCCTGCTTCAAGTGGCTTATGTTACTTTTTCTTCAGGAAAGTCACTGATAGAAATTTCTTCAGATGTACTGCTACAGTCTTATTAAAGCAAGTAATATTGGGACATTTGCACTAAATCAATAGGAGGGTTCTTTTTCTTTGTAGAACTTTGCCAATCCTGTTGCTATCCTGTGGACTACAAGTATGTCCAAATTGAAAATGGCTGTGTGTGCCTTTTACTCCATTCATACCGGTCAGTTCCCTTGCCTGTGAGAATTGAAACTTGAAATCAGGTTGTTACTTGTGCAAGGTTCTCTTAATGTGCGCTTTCCTTGCTTGGCAAACTTGCTGCTGATAAGCAAGCAGACAGCACAGTAGGATGAGATTATGAGTATTGTATAATAAAGTTCTCTTTCTCCCCATTTTTCTTTTTGTTTTGTTTTGGTTTTTTTTTTTTTTTTTCATTCTCTGGAAATAGTGCTCCCAGGCACTCTTGGAAATGTGCCAGTCCAGAAATATCAACACTTCTGAAATTTTTCCCAGTCTGAGATTTCTGACATGCTTTTTGTGGCATAGTCAGATCAGAAAGGATACCCAATAATTTCTGTGGAGGATGTTACTGGAGAAGGGAAGGCAGAGTCACTCTGAAGATGCCAGAAACATGAACACAGGAGATAAAAGAGCTAAAGCCATTAGCCCTTTGTGTGACTGCTGTGGGTACTTAAAACTGCACAAAAGACAGAGAACAATGGTAATCGTTCAAATACATCTTTACTACCTCTTTACTATGCCTCTTCTGTGTTTTGATGGGCTTTTACATGTTTTTCACCTGTTCAACTTTATCAGCTCCCAGTAAAAGCTGTCTACTTAACACACATAATTTAGATTGCCTGAAAATAAAGTACCTGTAAGGTCTGTTGGATATTGTGTTTGTTGAGGGCTTCAAATTTACCAGCACGTTGTAGCAATAGTGGAGAGACGTGGGAACCTACCCCAGTGCTCCCACATAAGAAGTGCTTGTTTGGAGGGCAGCTGAACCTGACATGCATTGGGAAAATGGCTTAAGACTACTGCACTGGAAGTGTAAGAATAAAATCCTTTGCAGATTGATGGTGCGGCAGTTTGCGTTTTGCCCCCAGAGCACCTTGTCATGAGGCAAAACACATATAAAGATAAAGGCAATACACACCCAACCAGTGCCAAAAGAATATTTTGCTCCTCATTTGCATGAATTAAATTTTATTTTTCCATTTGCAGGGATTGTGAGCAAAGAAGATACTCTAGAGTCCTGCTGTCGTGTAGAAATCACAATGGGCAGAAAAGACTGTCCCCTGTCATAGTATGTAGTCCAGTTCAGGCCCTAAAGCAATCATCTGAAGGCTATCTGTCCAGCAGCTGTTCTTCCTGGGTGACACAGTGCAACCCCAATGGACACAGGAGTGCTTTTAACATCATGAATCAATCCTCAGTTTTCATTTGTGTAGGGTTGAAGTCATATAAGATCTGGCTTTTTGAAATGTTTAAATATTGATGCAGTAACCGCTGGTTTGGTCTTTACTCACATATAAGCTTGTGAGCTCACTGAGACTTTTGTCTGACTCTGTTTTCTCTATAGTAAATAGCTGAATATGCCTTGCCATTAAACCAGTGTTGCATTTAACATTGCACTTTGTAAACTCACAGCTTTACATCAATTAAGTATAGTGTTGGTTCTCTTTTATGAGTGAAGTGCATAATTCCCTCTGTGACAAGGCCTGTCCTAGATACAGTGAACAATCACCATGTGCATTCAGAACATCCTGATCCAGGAGAGAACATTATCCAAATTATCCTGAAGATAAAGGGAACTTTTTTCTCCTTCCTACAGACATATTTGTTACAGCAGTCTCACTTGACTGCTATGGGAACACTTTGAAGATGTTCCTGGGCAAGAATGGTGGACTTCTGCTTCAGCTGCAAATTAGATTAGGAAATCTGGCTCTTTTCCTGGCATGTGGCGGTGATTATGAAATGGATGATAGACATTCTCAATGCAAGGGCAGGCAGTGTCAAGCCTGTACCTTCTTTCCTCCCTTTCTGTCTGCTTTCATCTAGAAGGTACAGTGCAAGCCAGCGACTTCTTGGCCCCAAGAAGTCATGTCAATGAGAGTGGCTGCCTGCATACTAGCTAGTACTGGCTGTGGACCTTGGATGATGGAGACAAACAAACACCGAGTGAAACTGCAAGAGGAATGTGCCATGTGTGTGAACTTTATCTGTTTGTTCATGAAGTGGATAGGGTGGTCTGAGGAGCACTGAAGGTATGATGCTGACATTCCATGGCCCTATCATCCTTATTTTTGAACAGTGAAAGAAGAACTTTGTGAGACGAGGGCAGTGGTGATGGGTCTGTTTCTGTGGCCTCACAGATGTACCACCTGCTCCACTTGTGCAGTTGCCCTCTGTGGGGTCTATCAGGCAATATGCCAACCTTTGCCCTTGATGCTCCCTGTCAAAGATGTAGCTTGGTGAAGTTAGATTTCATATGTCAAGGTTTTCCCATGTTGTCTTATTTGTTGTCACGGTTCAATAATGAGCTGAAGTGTTGTAGTGGTCTGTGTGCACCTCAGTGGTTCTCAGAGCAACCTGGTTGAAGCACTGTTGTTCCAGACACCTGGTGAATTCCAGTTCCGTGACAATGTGAGTGAGGATTTTGTTTTGAGAGTCCTCCATGACTGCTTATACTGCAGTGGATGCATGGCACAGACACAGCCATATAGGTCCCAGTGCTAGATAAGGGTCATTTGAGCTCTGACAGCTCCATTTAGCTTTTGGAAAACTATTTTGAGATCACCATGTAGTGTAACAGAATGGGCAAGTGGGTTCAACTCAGCAGTTCCTGCAGTGCAGTTTCTTGCATATTTATTCTTAGAAATGGGCTAAGATTCTGTCTCTAAATGAATAAATGTGAATTCAAAATGCATTTTGGAGGCAATGTGTCCTTAAACTTCTAGCAGTTCACAAGAAAACATGTCACCTCCAGCTGTCAGTGAGTGCCCTGTTAGTTCAGGATTGTGTTTGCCTGGTTCACCTGCGCTCCCTTACTGGGTGAACTGGTGACACCATCAACTCATCTCCTCCATCACAGTCCTCTGAGTGAACAGTGGCACTGCTCAGCTGTCAGCTCATCATAGAGCAGCTGCAGGCACAGAGAGGGTAGGACAACATGCCTGCCAATGTTGTTTCTTTTTTTCCCCTCGGATTTACAGCCGGTTTGGGGTAGATTTTTATTTTGGTAATTGGGAAATCTAATTAGATATCCTGGAGTCCTGATTAAGTGGCTTTTGTGGTTATAAGATATTTTGAGAATAATCATCTGTGAAGACTAGGGACCCGTGTTCCATTTGCATGTGCAATTTTTATGACTGTGTGAATAAGCTCTGTGATTGCCTGTAGGAATTTAGAGTGTTTGCCCAAAAGGAAGAAATTCCAAACACTTCCTAGCATTCCGTTTTTAAGTCTCTGATTTTAGAATTAGGGAAAAAACCTGACAGAAAATACTATAATTAATAGTATAGAAATGCAAGAACAGAAATCACATTCTGTTCACATAAATGGTCTTTTTTGGCAACTTGTGTTGTCAGCTGGTGGAAAGTTAAAATTTTGCAGTGATTTTAACACCTGGTTAACCACCACAGAATGTCCTTGGTAATGAGTAAGTGCCATGGTATGGAGCGTATGCTAATTGTGTTCCAATTAAACAGCATTCACTGCAATTACATCTCATTAGGTAAATAATTTCTGAGGGAGATATACTAATTAAGTGATTTTACTCATTATGTATTTCATGATTATGATGCGTTTACTAAATTTACAGCTGTGCAACTAAAGCTATTTAGAACTAAACATGCCAATATTTACAAAATACACAGAAATTGCTTATGATCTGTTTTCTTTGTGGCTATTTATGAAGGGTATATGAGGTTTCCTTGGAGCTCCTGTAATGAACTAATCTCCCCAAGTGTTTTGAGACCCTCTGGAACATAAATGATTTTATAAATTAAAAATACCATTGTTATTTAGTTCTCTGATGTACCTGCTACTGTCGAGCAGCTGATTTACTTATTTAAAATAATACTAAGTTGTCTGTTTTAACATTATTTTGTCATGTATGTAGTGGGTTCACCCTGGCTAGTCACCAGCCCACTCTATCCCTGTGCTCCTTGGCTGGACAGGGTAGAGAAAATAGAGCCAAAGGCTTGTGGATTGAGATAAGGACAGGGAGGGATACTCACCAATTACCATTGGGGCAAAACAGACTGAACTTGGAGAAATTAGTTTATTTCATGTCAAATCAAATCAGAGGATAATGAGAAGTACAAACTAAGTCTTAAAGCACCTTCTCCCCACCCTTCCCTTCTTCCCAGATTCAGCTTCACTCATGCTTTTCTCTACCTTGACGCAGGGGGTAGGCAATGGGGGTGGTAGTCAGCTCATCACACATTGTCTCTGCTGCTCTTCCCTCATCAGGGGAAGGATTCTTCACAGTCTTCCCTTGCTCCAGTGTGGGAGCAAGTGTATCTCCCACAGGAGACAGTCTTCCATGAACTTCGCCAGTGTGAGCTGCTCCCACAGGCTGCAGTCCTCCACAAATTGCTCCAGTCTGAATCCCTTCCACAGCGTACCATCCTTCAGGATCAGGGTGCTCTGCAGTGGGTCTCCTGTGGGGTCACAAGTCCTGCCAGCAAAGCTGCTCCCGTCTGGGCTCCTCTCTTCATGGGTCCTGCCAAGAGCCGGCTCCAGCACAGGTTTCCCACAGGGCCACGGTCTCCTTCAGGCACGTTTATCTTCTCCAGAGGGGGGTCCTCCATGTGCTGCAGGTGGATCTCTGCTCTGCTGTGGAACCACACGGGCTGCAGGGGCACAGCTGCTTCGCCCTGGTCTGCACCAGGGGCTGCAGGGGAATGCCAGCTCCAGCCTCTGGGGCGCCTCCTGCCCTCCTGCTCACAGGCCTTGGTGTCTGCAGGGCTCTTGCTGTCATGTGTGCTCACTCACTCCTCTGTTCTCTGGCTGTGACCGCTGCTGCACATGCTTTTCCCCCTTCGTAAGTGCATTGTTCCAGAGGCACTGCCAACATTGCTGAGGGGCTTGACCTTGGCCAGTGATGGGTCCGTCTTGGACACAGGGGAAGCTTCTGGAAACTTCTCGCAGAATCCACCTCTATAGTCCCCGTCCTACAAAAGGTTTGCCACAAAAACCCAATACACCATGTAAAGCTGTTTAATACAAGATTGCAATCAGCTGGAACACTTAGGTTCAAAAAGATTATTTTTTATATCTTGCAACAACTTATCCCCTGTTTGAATTATGAGCATTTTGTTCCTTTTTGAGCAGAGCCCATTTTGTTATTTTCTTGATTGCACTTTCCCAGAAGCCACAATGTATTAATAGTCTATATGTAGCTAAGAGAACTTTATTAAATGTTAGCTTTTATACAGCTTTACTTCCAGCAAATTAGGCTTCCATATCACACACATGAGCCTATCAGAATGAAGATGTTTTGATGGTTATCATTTGTGCCTCGGTAAACACAGCATCGATTCAAGAAACTCATGTTAGAAGCCAAGAGGGGTAGAAAATTAGCAGAGACTCTTGACCTTACCGGGTGACAGGCCAGGATTATGATGGATCATATATTTGGAACCAAGAGACAAAGTTCAATTCCCGTTCATCATGGCAGTTTGACAGACTCCACCTGCAGAGTTTTCTGAGCTATGCCATCTTTCATGGTTTTCATACTCTTTTGGTAGCTTAATTCAATTTAAATGCCTTCTTTTCTCCTGATTTCTCCTTTTACATTTCAAAATAACTTGTTTTAATATAAAATGGTGGATCTGCAGAATTTTTGAACAAATTAAATTACTTTCATTGGTTTTCTGTCCTGTAGGCTCTTTATTTCACCTGTTCTCCTCTCACTGAGATCTCTGTACCTTGGAAAACACTCAGAAGCTCAGAGGGCAGAAGGCTTGTTCTGCTTTTGTTCATTGAAAAAATAAAGCTATCACTATCCAGCCTCCTCTTCTCTTTGTAGCCTTCCTTTCCTGTTAGCAGACAAGCAATTAAATTGTTCTCTTTTTTGCCTTCAGTGCAGTTTTATTCACAGAAGAATCTGGCCAGGTGTTTGTATAACTAACATTTCTGCGCAGTCTTGAGGGACACCTGAGCTGTTTCTCAAGGCAGTGAAGCTGAGACTGTGTAAGGTTTTTGAAAGGCACATACAGTTTTGCAAAGAATATCTTCTCAGAGGTATTCCCCTGTGGTTGCCAAAGCCTTCATGGATGAGGGCTCCTGACTGTGACCTCTGGAAGGAAACTGGAAGATCAAAACAGGCAATTTTGAATCCTGGGCTTCTTCCTGAAGGCGCCTCTGAAAGCTTCATTACAACTGGATACAAATTCAGGAGAAACGCAATCATCCTTAGTTTGATATTTCTCACTCTGATATTTCAGACTTCCTCGGGAGGTTGCAGAAATTTGAAAACCATCCTAGTCTAAATGTAATGTTCCTCATTCCCAGTCCATACACAGTGCCTTTGCCCTCAAGTTCTAGAATTTTCAAGCAGACTTCTGAAACATACATGCAGGTGATGACGTGTGCCTTACTATGAGGAGATTATCCAGAGATTGAGAGGGTTAATAACTCCCACTTGTGCTGTCAAGATCAGAGGGCTCAGTCAGCCTCAAGCACCTTCTGTGCCAGTGCACCCAGTGCACCTTCACTGTTACAATTAATCTACTATTCTTCCTCCCCCAGTCTTCTATAAGTGAGTACTGAAAATGTTTAGCTTCCAATAAGGGGTTTGTCTTATCTGAACAGAAAATGTCATGAAAGTCAGATCTGCCTGTATTAATTTACATAACTAGGTAACACAGAGAGAAACAAAGATTAGATATATCACAGATTAGCAAATTGACTTGGGCATAGTTTTGTAACTTTTTTTTTTCTTTTAATACCTTTCTCAAAAGTTGGAAATAAAATTCTGAAATGGTTTTAACATTTTTAAAAGTGGTCTCAAAACTTCTCAAGTTTGTTTTTTTCTCTCACCTCGGAAGTTTGCCTCTTTACAGGGTTTGCAATGAGAAAGGCTAGATTGCATTTAGTGTAGTCTCTATGCATGTACAAGAAAATAGGAACAGCCAAGCAAATAAAAATTAATCCATGTATGTAAGCAGGTGGAGAAGGTCTTTTGTGAGTTTACTTGGTAAGTCATTGACTTTCTAATTCATCTTGATATTTTTCTATCAAAAATCCTATTGCACCTTGGAGTAGCAACAGGAAATGGCACACTTAACATTTCAGACATAGTGCTATATTAGTTGGAAGGAGATACTGTGGCTTAAGCATAAACTGACTAATTAAAAATTAGGGCCAGTGAAACTGTGCAAAGAACTGCAGAGTAATTTCCATCCTTGTTTTTGACTGGGAGGAAGTTGTTTAATGTGCAGTCATCAGTTTTTATTTCTCCTCTTTTTTTTTTATTGCCTTTTAAATTTGTTTGCCTGCACAAGCAAATTTGTATTTAGGTGTTTGTTAGTAATAAAGCCCAATGAACCAATTCATTTAATTGAGCTTAAAATTTAGATTTGCAAATATTCTCTAACCTTTTCAGTTCTTCACCATTTGGAATTACATTTACAGTCTTGTTGTGTCACAGATAATAGACTTAGGAATAATGCAAAAAAATGGTTTGTGAAAAAGGCCTGAACCTTTCCGTTTACCTGTTGGAGTGTTAAAACTTAAGAGATTTGAAATGCTGCTGCAAAGTAGGTACGAAGAAGTTGACTAGTGACTACATTGATGCAATGATTTATTGATGCAATGATTTATTGCCACCATGTAACCGTGCAAAAAAGTCATGGTCACAGTTCACAGATGCCTTGTTGGCTGTCTTATTTCTTAGGTGACTTTTGTCATGTTCATCAGAAGCTTTATGCAATAGAGAAGTCAGTTGAATCTCAGCCCAAGGAACTCTGAGATGGCAACTCCGTGATGGGTCTGCTCTTGGATTTTTTCTAGCACTTGAATTTTTCTTAGACGGATTGGAGTAGTTCAACTACTCCAATCATCATTTCCTTCAATCAGCAGCATACAGATCGCTGATATCAAGATCCCTTACTCATGATCCCCTGTGACACAAAGAATGGTTTGCCACAAATTTAATCTAATTCCAACTCTTGTTAGACTTTTCATACGCTTTATCTTTTCGCAAAGTTTCCTATAGGTTTTTCCATATTGCCTTATTGAGGAGCATACCCCCTTTTCAGTTACGGTGGCTTGGTACTGTGCAAAAGTTTTAGTCAGGATTGAGGCTACCACTGAAAGAAGTTTGATGCTGTGTGAGCTTCTGTTGAGCTGCTATTTATGGTGCCAGATATTCTGGCTTTGATTTCCTAGAAATGACTCAGTCAGCATTGTGTGCAGCGCAGCATCTTCTGCAGTGCTGAAAACTAGAGCTATTCTTTTACCTGTGAGGTGGTTTTCTCAACTGCTTGGTTGAGATACTCCAGTAACATCCCCACAAATGTATCATAGAGACATTAATTTGCTGTGGGAACTGAGCCCTGTGCTTCTCCAGGCTATCTGCCAAGGAAAACTTAAAGAATTAACAGCCTGGAGAGTAAAGCTGAGGTAAACATCATGTACTTGAGCTAATTTTTTCAGCTAACCTGAACAGTAACCATCTACATTTTTATCATTATTGTCACAAGTCTAACTTGTTGGCATGAAATTCTAGTGCCCAAAGTTCTTGCCATGGCATCCTCAAGATACCTAAGAGCAGTGTGAAGGCTGTTTCTCGAGAACTTTAGTGTTTTCTGTCAAGGTAAGTGGTCTCAGGCAATTTTTTGACTGATGTGATATAATATCAAATGTATAGATGAGCTGGCAGATAATTAGATGCCATAAAGTCTATTTCTGCATCTTCTCTGTTGTATTGCAGCTGGTCTGAAGCAACCAACCTAGGAGAAAACAAGTCCCCGGATAAGGTGGAGATAGGTTGGATTCAAACCCCAGCAAAGACCCCGGCCAACCCTGATACACCACTGAGCAGAGAGTGGAGAGAGGTCCCAAACAATCAAGTATCTGAGCCTGGGAAATCCAAAGTCCCTATAAAATTGGCAGCCACATTAAACTCAATTGCTGTTTGCTGTGTTGTGTCATGTGTTTGGCTCCAACCTAGGACTCCATGTAACACTTCTCAGCCTTGGCTGAGTTGATTAACCTTACTTAGACGTTTTCCCCACTTTTGTAGTGGAGATGGCAGTACTGAAGAGGTTTACAGATGATCCACAAAAGTTGAGGATCTGCTTCCTGGTGTATTGGGATTATTTCCCCCTTTGCTAGTCTTTCAAATTTCAGAGAGTATATTTTTCTTTAAGTGTATCAGAAAGTTTTTACTGACTTAGTGGAGTGATAAAGTCTGAATTTCAGCGCTAGTTTCAAGGAATTGCTTTTACTATCAACTTCATCCTCTTACTTTACAATTTTAATTAATTCCAACATGAAGAATTTAGATATATTACCTCCTTGAGTGAATATTTTCATTCTTCATATCCTGAAACCATGGCTTTATCAGCTGTAGAGGAAATTGTTGGTGCTCTAAACCTGAAACAGGCTAAAAGCAGAGAACAGTTTTTTAATGAGGATATGGTCTTCAGGATATGTTGCTATAATCATTTACATATGGTGCCTTAAAAACATAATCAATGAGGCTATAGCTTTTCCTCCTCCCAAACCTACATTTAACACTATAAAATTAAAAAATCTGGGTTGGTTTTTTTTCCTTTTTCCATTTCCCCCCCTTTTTTTCCAAGTTAGTAACACACACTTCAAGTGATATTTATAAGACAGAAGTGTGGTTCCTTGTCTTAGTTAACAATAGTACTGAAAAATTACATTTTAAAATAGAAATATTCTAAACTGGGAACTTAAGAGGTAAGTCCCCTTCCTAATTTTAGTTGAATTGAAGGATTCATATCTCTTGCATAGTCACTTGTACACTCTATTTCTGCTTTTACCTAAACTCAGAGAGATGTCTTTTTCCATTTATGACTCTAAGCTCATACCTTACAAGGACAGCATGTCTGTAAGATTTCACTGCTCAGGAGTATATGCATTTTTTTTAGATTTATGAGGCTTCAACCAACATCAGGGTCCCCTTGTGATAGAAAACACACAGTGGGAATCTTGGGTTTCAGGAATTTGTACTGAACAAACAAGGCAGACTCTGTTTCAAACCAGGCGGTGTGCCAAGGTGGAGGGCAGCTCAGGGGCTTGCTGGAGCTCAGACAGGAATTGAGCTGAGCAGAACAGAGCTGAGATTTTCACAGTGCTAAACCACAAGTTTAACTGCAAAACTTCAAAGTACCATTGTAAAGTTTTGATTGTGTTTTGCTGAAGCCAAACACAAATCCTGATGCTGATTAGGCTTTAAACCTAGGCCTGAATACTAAACAAGATAAAATCTAGTGGTATATCTGAGACCTGACTCCTCTTTTAATATCCATTAAAATATCTCACTGTTGACTCAGATGGTTTAGAGAGGCCAATGAAAACACAACATTGCAGATTCTTGAGACTTTCGAAATATCTTGTCTGGTCTTTAGTCCTGTGTGCTTTTTGCTAATTATAATGCAGAAATGCTAATGCTTGTAAGAGAAATGCTAAATTTCCTGCAATTAGAACAGAAAATTAATTTTGTTGTAAACTGAGGGCAAGAATAGAAACACAGAAGGAGCTTGATGAGAAATTAAAAAGTGAGCTGAGTACAGCTGAGTTGTTAAATGAAATGGTCCAAAGAACTGTGATGAGTAGCTGAAAAAAGCTACAACTGAAGCATGATCTATTAGAGAGTTTTAATACTAGGGTTGTTGAATTGTTCACAAAGTACTCTAAACAGACAACTTAATGAAAGCTGCTTCTTAATGTTCATATTTAGTTCTTGGCTTACAGTTTAAATTCAAAGATATCAGCATGTGTTTACTTCTGCCAAGTAGATTTTGATGTTTATTTTTAAGGTGGAGTAAGTCTGATGAGGGTATTGATAAGCAACAGCTTCCAGAGCATACACAGAGATAATGGAAATAGCCCATGAATTTCATTATTCCGGCTTAAACGCCTCTATTCACAAGTGTGCTATTCTCCTTTAGATGAAACGTATCCATTCAGCCCGCGTTACAGATCTCAGTTGCTTAGCAAGGTTGAGATGAAATCTGAAGAACTGTGCTCTGTCAACATGTAACATTTCTCCACGCTGGCCTGCGTGCAGTTTTTGGCTGCTGAAGGCTGAAATATGTTAGGCTGTGCATGTCTCTATCACCCAGCAGAAGGTTCTCAGTGTCTTCAGCCGGCTTTTGCTTCCTTTTTTTGCTTTTAGTTTAATCACAGACATTATGGCTGTGTTTCCAGAGTTGTAGGTACTCAGCATGCAGCAAACTTTCAAGCAGAAAAGGCCACTTAGCTGTTTTTGTCTCATGGAGCTTTGGACATTTCCTCCACTATTTAGATTAGCAAGGAAGCTTCTTTTCATCTTCCATGCGGTACATAACGGGGAACATGATTTATGAAGACTCGGGGTGAGTGTCTTGCAGAGGTATGCTGTGAGCAGATTCTGTTGTACAAATACTAAATTGTTGGAACCCTGGATGCTGAGAATTTTTAAGCTTTCTGTGCTGAGAGGCATAGACTCTCAAGAGAGCACTGCCTTTGATTTGAGGCTGTGGAAAAGGCTTCCAAAAGTTATTAATAATATGGGGATTATGGTTAGAAGTGTGTAATACCACAGGGTGGAAAACTTAGAGTTTGGGGTTTTAGAATATAGAAATAAATATGAAGCAAGATGGAGGTTTTAAGGCAGAGGCATGTTGTTCTTCTTCACCTTCTTCTTCCTTCTTCTTCATGGATTTGGGTGGTGTTTTGTGATTGGACTGAAAAGTCCGCATTGCGGGCTTCGAGGGATCAGTTTTTGGGTTAAAAGGGAAAATGATCTAGGTGTCAGTTCTTAATTGGATAGTTTAGTCTTAAAAGACCTTGTAACAAGAGATAGTTGGCCATTTTGTGCCTTCTAATGAAAGACTGCAGAACTCACATCTGTGAGGCTGTAGCATAGATAAGAAACAATAAACACCGGAGTCTGAACATGAACTATCATCTCGAGGGCCTTCAATCCTGTCCCTGGCAGAGGTAAAAAAAGAAGCAAAGAATCCACACTAAATCAAAAGCTTTTTCCAAGGGATCTCCAAATACTGTATGGTCCAGAGTGAAATTCTGTTTCCTCTTTGCCTTTTCCTTCCTTCACAAGCACTTTTTGGATAATTTATCTGACAACTGCAGTCAAATAATAATACTGTTAGAAGCAATAACAAATAATAATTAGAAGCAATGTTAATTGAAATAAGTAGGATAACAATCATATTAGTTACAGTAAAAGTCACAATTAGGGCTGTTACAAAGACAGAGAATACCAATCACTTTCCTGTACCTTGAAGACACAACAGAACCATGTAACTTTTAAATGTTCAGAAAACCTACAATATTATACAAATAAATTATAAGAATAGAGTAGAAATCAAGTCTTTAGGACCTAATACTTATATCTCTTAGATTATCTAGATGCACCTTATTATCCTGACCTTTTAGTGAGTGGCACTTGGAATTGAACTATTGAATTGAAACCACCTAGAGTGAGTGGGGGTGGCTCTGGTCCTGACTAATATGTATTCACAGAAACTTTATTAATTTAGCTGCAGAACTAGGGGCAAAAAAAATGCATGAAGGAATTAGAAAAATAATGTATTATGAATTCATCACAAAACATCGAATTAAAGGAGATAAAACTCAAAATGGAGCCCTTACTTCCTCCAGCCTAGCAGGAATTTTTCAATCTCATTGACCCAACTCCCAAGCCTCTATATGTAATTTCTTCCTCAATCTGAATGTAAAAAAGGACTGAAGTAAGCACTGAAAATAAATAACTTTCCAAAAAATGAAAAATTACTTTTTAAAAAAATGTAAGAATATCTTACTGTAATTTTTTAAAGTATAATTTTCTTCCTCCAGAAAAAAAAGCCTCCAATTATTTCTTTGTCATCTTATGAATCCTTTGGGTTGGTATAGCCTTCACGAGTTGGTGGCTGCAAGAGGAAGGCAGCTATTCTTATTTTATCAGTTCTGACCTTATTTGGCTTCTTGAGGATAAGAGAACACAGGGATGGCTGAAAAAGCAGCATTTGCTCTAAGCCTGCAGCTGTGAAAGATGATGATCTTATTTCTATTGACTCTACTTGTGATGGTCAAAGTCATTATTCAAAGAACAGTGAACATGTCTCTGTATGCCCTGAAGCCAACAGACCAGATTGAAGTGGGAGGCTCCAAAGAGAAGTTATGCAGTGGATACTCTAAACCTGTTCAGTTCCTTAGCCTCAGAAACTACAGAATAAGCGGTGATCCTCTTCAGAATTAAGACAAGTGTACAAACAAACTTAAGGGCATAATCAAAAATTGTGTGTTGTTCTGTGTCACAGGCTATGTCTTGTTGAAACAATTTCACATGATTACTAGCGGCAAAAGAGTTTAAGCTTTAGTGGGGAATTCCTTGTCTTTTATAAGTTTGTGCAAGCTCCCAGTTTCAGTGGGAGTTTTATTCAGTCTGTCAGATCCTGAAGCTGCTATTCTGTCTTTCCCAATGACTATTTGCGTTTTCCCTCCTTAACAAGGGGTGAATCACGGCTAAAAGTTGCTGGCAACTAGGTTCTTTTATTTTTCTTTTTTTGTTCTTTTTTTTTTTCAAATAGCTTTACAAAAGAAGACATTTATAAATTAAATATAGAACATATCATATATACTGAGTATTACTAAGTAGTGCATTCCTGTATGGCTGATAAATATATATTCCTTAATGAATATGATGGTAAACAGATTAGCATAACAAGTATCTATAAAATAAGTATTGATCTATTACCATCTTCTGAAAAAATAGTTATGACTGTGTTTGTCTGTAGAAAGAATTATCAATATTTAATCCAGAAGCCCTATAGGTTCTTGTGAACACTAGTCAATAATTCTTTCTTTCTGCTTGTCATGCAGTTTAGCCATGTTGACACTTTCCTGTTGTTTTTGATTTAAAGAATGGTCAGTGCTGTCAATTTTTGGTATCCACTGGAAATCACTACTTATATATCTTCACAAGGATCTCTGTATCCCATAAAATTAATTATTCAATTAATTATTAATTATTCAGGCCTTATTGCAGTGTCTGGCTGAAGTCAAAACTAACCTGATTTGTGTCACTTTACATACCAGTAGAAAAAATATTCCAATGGATTTGTGTAATCTGCCTCACACAAATACAAAAAGAAAAGCAGGGCTGTGAAGGATATTGATCAAGATAGTTTGATTGCTGTCAGAATCAGCAATAGAGCTCTGATCTCCTCAGTTCTTGCCAAGGTGACTTAGTTGACACGCTATAAAAGATTTATTGGACGCTTGAGACTTCTTTTCTTTATTTTCCATCCAGCATGTCACTGTTAAGGAACAGATAAAAGATTTGTGTTTGGTGGCTGTCATAAAAATTTTGCAAGCCAGTAATGTCTTCTGTATTCCTTGAACTTTGTCATTACATGACACCGGATATGAAGAATACCACTGCAAATTTTCTTGATACAGGAGTAAATAATAATCTGTCTCAGGAAAGAGTTATGCATTAAAAATGTCAGAAAGGTGGTTTTTTCCATACAAAGCTGTTTTTTGGTGTTTTTTTGTTTTGTTTAGTTTTCTGTTTTCTGGAGGGATGGGAGCGGATTGAGAATTCATTTATGATGAAAGACTTACTGAGGCATGAACTTTTGAGGGGGCTAGTATGTCAAAGTAAGAGGCTATGTTTTATATGTTCACATGTCAAATCACCCTGAGAAATGTACCTTATTACAAATCTCATTGCACACTGAGCATAGCATGCAATTTGTGATAACTGCATAGGCAAAGGGAATAAAAGTAGATGTCTTAAGCATTGACTTAATTAGCTGATGCTCCTATTTTCTTCAGAAAGATATATTGAATTTCTTTTATTACATTTTTAATGATTTTTTAAAATGTAATTGACCTAAGGGCGTAAGAAGTAGCTAAATACTTGCAAATAAATGACAGGCTCAGAACTCTAGTGAAGTCAGTTTTTGAGGCTACAAGAGATTATCTATGTAGCACAGATGATCATGGTGAGAGAAAAGAAGGCTGTAAAGGACTAAAGAAGTTCATTTACTCTAGACAAGTATTGGTTTCATTTGTTGTTTCAAAAGCTGTAGTTTTTCAGTTAGAAATCCTATCCTTTTGATAGTTGTTGTAGTACTTTCCTCTTTTAACTTTATAAATTCTTTTTCAGGAAATTTAATTTCAGTTTCTCTTATTGCAACAGAAGCTTTTTTTTTGGTTGTTGTTGTTGGCACCAAAGACTAGAGTGTATACGATTTTTTTCTTTCCCATTTGAAGAAGCCTCTTAAATATTTAAAGACTGTCATCATTTTCTCTCAAGCCTTGTCCTTCTCCACCCTTCAGCACCCCTGGCTAGTGTAATCTTTTAAACTTTAGACTAAACAAACCCAATTACTTCAATCTTACTTAATTGTTTGTGTTTTGCAGTTGCCTCATCATTCTTTTTTCTCTACTCTGGATTGTCTCCAATTTGATACACACGATTTTTTTGAAGTGCAGTATATAAAACTGGGCATTAGACTTTAACTCTAGTTTTAGTAGTGCTCAGTAGAATGGGAAAATTATGGTGTCTGATAATGTTTTTGCCATTTAAATTTTTGTCTAATATTTGACTTAAAAAAAGATTTTTTTTTTCTAGTAGTATCTCACTGCTCATTCACCTGCAATTCACATTCTATTATAGTTGCTGGGATCTGTCTTGAAGATCTATTACCTTGTCAGTTCTTTGCCATCTGTTTTTTTCCTGTTTGTGAAAATGGTTATTCCCCTCAAGGTACAGAGTGGTACAATAAACTAACTGAACTGCATCCTCTCTTTCTTTTTTGGCTTTTTTTTTTGAGACTCTGTTTTTTGTCTGCCAAGGTCATTGTGAATTCTGACTTTGTCCTCCATCAGACTTGTAGAGATTCCATCTTAGCACCATCTTAGAAAGCAGCATACTTTCAGAGACCTGTTGGGATGCTAATGGTTGGTGGAGTGGTGTCTGCTTGATCTGGAGCAAGACAGGACTGCAGCATCTCGTCTTAGTTGATTCATTGATAGCTAGGGGGAAAATGCTGGGTTGAATAAATCTCTTGGTTCGTTCCTGAGGGTGTGTTATTCTAAAAATACTGGTTGGAGTCCATGTAGTTTTCACTTTCAGTTATTTCATTTCAAGATTAAGTGTCATGGGTTTATAATTTTCAGATGGAAATTTCACCAAAAAAATCTTACACCTTGCTTTAGGGTAGAGGCTGCCTGGCATAGGAGGATCATATCTGTAGTGAATTGTAATAATATACTAATTACTTAGTCATGCCACAAAAACTCAGCTTTCTGATCTTGCACTCCACCAAAAAAATTTCTATAAAATTTGAGATTCTTTTGTCTTTTCTTATTGATTGGCTTACAGAGTCAGCCAACCTGGAAAAGATTTCCAGACAGCACATTTGATTCTAGCACTATTCCTTCAGTATTTGAGATTTATGGTTTGGTTAAGAATTAGTCACTGAAGGAAATTGTGAATCATCCTGAATAATGAATAGATTTGGTTGCATAGAGTTTGTGAGAAAGAACAAATGGAGAAATAAATGTTAGAAATGTTAATTCACTCAGCTCCAAGAGGACTTTAAGCAATCTTTTAGACCTTTATAGACCAGGGAACAGAAACAAATGTGAGGCCTTTACATAGAGTCCAGAATAAGTCCAAAATAGACTTAGGATTAGACTTCTTAGCTTTTTATTTTTTGGTCTGATGATGATTCTATCTTTGTTTCCACATTTGTTTGTGCATTTAGTTCTTGAAGATAGGGGTATGGTTGGAGGGCCTTAGAGAGCAAATCTCAAATTGCAATACCAACAGACTTACCAATGAAGGGAAAAGGAAAAACAATGACAAGAACAGCAGTGATGACAGGTTGAGGCTTAGGGTGCAATACTTGCAATTGCTTTGCAATTTGCCTTGACTATGGGGTTAGACACAGTGAAAATCCTGTTTCACTGACAACTAGTTCCAGAACATAATACAGCATAGAATTGTCATAATAGAAAGAATAGTAAATGCAAAACATAAAGCACTGAGCACCTTGTAAGCAAATCAGCACTGTAGGCTGAGAACATAATGAGTTAGGATGTTTATCTTGGACCACTGTCTTAAAAGTTAAATGACGATTCTTCATGTAGATCTACCAGCAGGAAATGCCAAAAATGTATGAGAAGAAAGATTATCCACAACCCAAATAGTGGGTGCAAACACAGAAAATTAAATAAAAAGAGTAAACTTTAGAAGTATGAAGACAAACTTGAGGAAAAGAAGTGGGAAAGCTTGAACACTGATAGTCCTTATATTCAGCTGAAAGTCTGATTTCATCAGTTTTCTCAAAAGCACAGATCAGCCATAAGCAAGTCTGTAGTAAAAGGGGCTGAAGAAGGTCCACAGTGAAGTTTTCAACTTAAAATAAAAGTAAACATATAAAGTTATGAAAAATGGTAGAAAGTAGACTCCTAAAACATTTCACTAGATCATGAGATTTTTCACATAAGAGGGCCAGAATAATAAGCAGTAATTGAATAATGCTGGGAGTTAATACTGCTGAGTTGTAGCGTAGGGTGCTTGAGGCAGCAATTTTTGGTTGACCTCATTTTAGAACAGCAATATTAAGAAATTCGGTAAATTTTGGTTTACTTGTGTGTGCTCACTTGCATTTGCCTTCTTCCCATTGCCTCATTCCCATATTTTCTGTCAGGAAATATATTTGGAGGAAAGATACTCCAGCTTTAGAAGAAAGGAGGTTTCTGACCAAACCACAGAAGTGGTTTGGTGTTTCTGATCAACTGATCAGAATCCTCTGTGTCTTTTGTGTGCATTTCTACACCTATTTGTGACTTTGTAGATTACACTATAAAAGTGTATTCTGTTGCTCAGTTGTATTTCAACTTGAAATATTGTGGATTTTCTGTGACTAGGCTAGTTGCCATGGAAAACTTCATTTGATAGTATTTGCTTTTTGTTATTAGTAACGATGTCTTTCAGATTACTTGTTCAACTACAGCTCGCAGCACTATGACTCACCAAAAATCCTGCTTTGCCTGACTGGAGTGGTAGACAGTTTGAGCAAAAACCTTCCCAGCTTCCTTCTGGAGGTTGAGCCTGTGGTTTTGCCTTTCTCTTGTCTAAATACAGAAAGCTCACAGGCTGTAGACCATGTGAAGCTCTCCCTTCCAAAGTCCTGGTGAGTTTTACTGCTGTATGAATGTCAGCAACACGGCACATAGTTGGCCAAGATGAGACCTTCCACAAGCGCTGACTGTACGAGCAGGGTTTTTGGGGTTGAAAAGAATATTTTCCTTGGAAAACAGAAACTCTAAAAATCAGCAGTGAAAATAAATGAACTCCAATTTAGACTGATCCAGATATTTTTTTACACTGACCATAGACTCCTCTTATGGTGGACTGTGAAAGCTGGAGTACATCAGGCTGATTTGAATCACCTATCTGAAAAACAGGGTTTTACAAGGTGGTGTTGTGTGAATTTGAGATACCAATTTCAAGTGCAACTGCATATATTTTGAATTCTTTATACTTCTTTATTGTTAAACCTGGTTTTCTGTAATTGAGAAAGATTGAAAAATAGCTGGTTGTGGGAGGAAACACTCAGACATGAAGTTTGGTTCTGCCATAGTTAGCCCAAGAAACAGCCTGTCTCGGAATGTAAAAAATTTTGAGGGAAAAATCCTCTATTCAGCTACCCTGCCTTACTTGCTGAAGTTCTCAGTAAATCAGCGTTTCTCTGCAGTTTCTGGTCAGATTTTGTATGCAAGGGTGTGCTTCCAGGAAATTCATATGGTAAATTCTGTTAAATTTTGATAAATTCTTATCTCTGATTTTTTGAACTACTTTCAGTGAAAACAGGCATATTGTTTCGGAACTCATTAGACAATTCAAAAACTTGAGTATTTACCTCTGGGAGTCCCGTCTGACATAGCACAATAGATACTACAATAGCAATAAAAGACTCCAAACCTCTCCTACAGTAGTCTGAGGTATTTTTCATGCATTTGAAGATTACTGGAAGATAATTCACAATTTTTAAATCATGATTTTAATTACTTCACTGCAGCACCAAATGTGATGAGAGTATTGTCTGGATATAGGTGCAGTTATGTGCAGCATCTGGTATGAAAGCCCCAGTTGAAGTCCTGTGCTTGTGCTCTCTGTTCTGTTCCTCAAAATGTATTGACCCAATTTCAGATTAGATTTGCTATCTGGGCTTTTTGTATTACCACAGATGAAATACCAAGCAAAAACTTTGTTGCCAGCTGCTGATAGTTATCCCTCCCCAAGCCACCAGGAGCTGCTGGAGCTTTTGCTAAGCTTGTCTCTGCTGCAACTTGCTTTTCATTCAGCTGTATATCTTGCAGCATGCCTGCATCCTCTTATCTAAAAGCAAGGTATTGTCAGTAAGAAAGGTGGACCAGTATGGTTGAATCTTGTGAGGATTTTCTTACATCTGTATCTGCAGCTAGCAGTTGATAGAACTGAGTATTCATTTTTGACTTGAAAAAGGTAGTAGCTAGAAGATTGTAGCAATTATTTCCTATAATTGACAAAATAGTGATTATTTTGTCTTGAATTTATTTCTATGCCTTTTGGAAGGATAAGATAGTATATTGTCCCCAAAAGGAATGAGTTCAACAAACATAATCAATTAAAATCAAATAGAAAAGTAAGTCTAATAAAAAGAGGCTGCTTTCAGCCTTCCTGTGAAAAAGGCTGTACCTTAACCCCTCTGATCAAAAGTTTTCAGCCCAGAGGCAATGTGGGCTTTATGCAGTGATGCTCAGCTCCAGCACTGGGCTGTTTTTTTACCTTTTACTGTTTGGATATATTCTTTATTCTCATCAGGTGTCCATATTTTATTGCGTGCATTTATATATTGATTGGAGACAGCACAACTGTAAAAAAGTTGACAAAAGAGATTTAAAAGGTTATATCTAGTTCTTGAGAGACATTTTTCAGACTTGCTCTGAAGTCACTGATCCCCGAATCACCTCAACGTACATTTCACATTGCTGTTCATCAGACAGTGCCCAGTGGTGAACAATTCTATCTGTGCCTGCTTAATAGTAGGGAGTTGAGAAGATGTCATTTTGGTTCTCTTCTTTTCTTTTTGAATTACCACACTTTTTTTGGTTTTTTTGGGTTTTTTCCCCCCAAATACATAAGCTTAATCTTTCTTCCCCATACTTTTTGTCAGCGTTTTCATTTCATGTGAAAATATAAGATGCAGCTGTGAGTACTTAGACATCAGGCTATTTCAGTTTTTTTAGTGTCTAGTGCTGGTTCCTACCAATTCCTTTTTTCTTAACAGCTGTCTCCTAAAATAACAATATCCTTTATTCAGCTATTTGCGCATTGTCTGTATGAAATCTGTTTTTCAATTTCTGTAATAATAGTATGCCTGATGGGTGCCTTCCTAATCTTTACAGCATTATTTTTCAAAAAAATATTTTCTATTATGTGTAAAATGTGTGAAGATTTCTTTCCGAAGACATTTCATTTGTAAATGCATTTTCTGTTTAGGGTGCTTTTCCTAAGAAGCTCTGTTCTATTTTCTACCATCAACAACATAGATTGAAGATGTATTTGTTTGTGTCTTATGTTATCCCTGAAAAGTTAACTGCCATAAAAGTGGTTGTGTTATTTATTTATTTATTTATTTATTTATTTATTTATTTAATTGTTGTTTTGAACTATCTCCAGTCTGCCCACATCTTTCTTGAAAAAATTTATTTCCTAAGTTGAAATGAAACCTGTACCTGTTTCACCTTTCTTTTAGTTGAAGCATTTTAAAGTGTCTGAAGCATTGTAGGTGACAGAAGCAAAAGATGGGGGAGGCAATCTCATTTAATTCTGTAGATAATTCTGTATTTATCTCCAATAAATAATTGGGGTTTTAGTCTGTTTATCTCTAAAAGATGATGTCAGCTACATGAAGAAAGAAACATCTTATTAGATGGGAGAGTTAAAGGTGTTTTTGAGATCTATTTATTTTTTTCTGGAAGTGAAATATAGATTTGCCATAATTTTGTAGACACCATACAATTGATGCTTACTGCTAGGAATGAAGCTTCAATTTTGACTATATCAGTAAAACCTAAGTGATGGATGTAGGTGCCTAACAGCAGGATTTGGGATCTGGATTTTTAAATTTATTTTTCTTGGATAATTTTCAACTTTTCCTTCTACCAATGCTCATTTTCCCATAGTCTCTTAATGCCTCTTTCTGTGGGGCCAGAAAGGCTCCCAAACACCTGCCATATACTTTTCCTTGAGGTATTTCTGGCCCTTGATTGGCAGCAGATTTTTAAAATTGTTTGGCAGTCATGCTGCAAACTTACTGACCAATGCTAAATATCTCTACACTAACTCTGAAGGAGAAGTGTATCATGATTGCTGGAGAATCTGTGCTTAACTTGATTGTGACCTAAGACAGACTAGAGCATCCATTTTAAAGATACAGTATGGAGAAGAGAACATGAATGGTTCCTCTTTTTCTTTTCTCCTCTTTGTTACATGAGGCTCATGTATTTACCATCCCAAAGGATGCCTTGGCCACAGGTTCTCATTTTGAGACCATAGGTTTCTGATGTTCAGCCCCAAATGTCAAGAATGCTGTTGGATTATTTTTTCCTTGCTGAATTTCATCTAAATGGAATTAATATTCTTACTTTCCAGTAATGCCTTTCACCCCTCCCAATTTATTTTCATCAATATTGTATTTATACTGACTTTTACAAAGTTCAGATCTGTCCAGTTATTTCAGTTATCAGCAGTATATGTTATTCATCAGTTCAACTGTAAGTATATGGTGTAATCAAAACCTTGGAATTTATCCTAAATGTCATGTAGCATCCTTGGGTTAATTCACAGAAATGAATTGAAAACAGATTTAGTTGTGATCATGATTCTTGTTCTTGAATCATAATATATGCCTCAAAAGATCATCTGATCCAACCTTTCATGGATAAGGAAGCCTAGATGGGATTATAAAATACCCTGTGCAATGGCAACTTGAAAGCCTGCAGTGAAGAGGACCCACCACATCCCAGGATATTGTTGCCTGGAGTGGAGGATTGTTCTCAGTGCAAAAAATTTATTTCTTAAGTTGAAATGAAACCTATACCTGTTGCACCTTTTCTTCTCTCTTTCTTTGTAAAGAGAAAGCTATGCTGTGTTTCTAACATCCTTAAAATATCGAAAGACTCTGATGAGGTTCCCACTGAGTTTCCTCTTCTCCAGGGAGATGAGACCTGAACCCTTCAATCTGTCCTTACAGACCAGTTTCTCCTGCACTTTGGTCATCTTCATGGCTCTGCTTTTGAGCTATCTCCAGTCTGCCCACATCTTTCTTGAATGGGCCAGAACTGAGCACAGCACTCCAGATGTGGCAGGAAAAGTGCTAAGATTAGGATGACCATCTCTGTTTCTCCACTAATAATGCCCCTGTAGATGCTGCCCAGGATCTGACTTGCCTTTTTTACCCCTACCCAGCAGACTGATGTTCAGCTTGTTGTCCACCAGGACCCCCAGCCACACGGGTCCTAGGTGGGCTCTGGTTATCCTGACCCAGGTGCGGGACTTTGCTCTTGCTTTGGCTAGACTTCATGCAGTTCTGTTCTTGCTAGCCTGCTGCATTACTCTGAGCCTGACCAGATCTCTCTGTAAGATGCCTCTCTCTTCTGATGTGTCCACTTCAACACACAGTCTAGCATCATCATCATACCTATAGGGGTGATTTCAATCTCATTATTCCAGTCATTAAGGAAGATGGTGAAGATATTAAACAGCGTGGTACCCACTATTGATCCTTGGGGATCATATGATAGACTGCCAACATGAGAAAAAATCCTGTATTATTTTTCAACCTGTACTTCTAGAAGTCCATACCTAGCTGAGTTGGTGCTGTTTTGTTTTGTTTTTTTTTTCATCTAGCATATTTAAAATATATTCATTAAGTAAAATAGAATGTAGCTTTTGCTGATAGAAAGCAAGAAAGGGGAGGATAGATCTGCTCCTGTGATCTCTCAGCAATTTCGAAGGCTGAAGTAGTTGGGAGGATTGAAACTCAGTGTTATTTTCTTTCAGTTATTGGCTGGACAGAAATATTGATGTAAGATTGAGATTAAGGAAATTTCATGTGATGTCCCAATAAATCTCTGTAAAGAAAGTGGGTATTTTGATTGGCTGCTGTATTGTCTTACTTTATTTTTCAGAGCCACATGAGGATGCAAACTCAAATAATGTCAATTCTTGGGCCAAATCTTTCAGTTGGAAGAGAAATGGGGAGTACCTCTGCTCTCCTTTCTCTCCCACATGTCCTGTGTGCCCAGGAGGGCCCAGGAGAGGGAGTTTAAGGACCTGCAAAGCTTTTGAACAAGTGGACAAGTGACATCCTCAGAAGCAGTCAGGCACCATGGCAGTGTATGTGAGAGAGATGGTGAGGAGCACTGAAATACTCCAGAAATGCTTCTGCTTTTTTTTATGAAGAGGCCTCATGAACAGAATATTGGTTATCTGCTTGTAACTGGGAGGCAGTGTTGCTCATGTGGTAGGTCATTGGGGCATGCTTTTCCTGTCAATTAAGGGGTGTAATAAACTAATGCATTCCCTCTCTCCTGCAGAATCATAAAATAGTTTAAGTTGGAAAGGTCCTTGAGAGGTCCTCTAATATCACTAAGTCCACCACTAAACCATGTACATCAGTGCCCCATCCACACATCTTTTAAATACTTTCAGGGATGATGACTCAACCACTTCCTTGGACAGCCCGTTTCAGGGTTTGACAATCCTTCTGGCAAAGAAATTCTTCCTAATATCACATTTAAAATTCATCTGGTGCAACTTGAGGCCATTTCTCCTTATCCTGTCACTTGTTACTTGGGTGAAAAGACCAATCCCCGTGTGGCTACACCTTTCCTTCAGGGAGTTGTGCAGAGTGATAACACCACCCCGAGCCTCCTTTCTTCTAAACAATCCCTGCTCCCTCAGCTGCTCCTCATCAGATTTGTTCCCCAGGCTCAATGCACTTTGAAAAGATACTCAGGAGCCTTCTCTTTTCCCATTGAGCTGCCCCAGCTCTCTCAGCCTCTCCTTACATGAGGGATACTCTGGTTCTGCAACCATCTAAATGGCCTTGCACTGCACACTTTCTTCACTATGTCCATCTTCCTTTTGTGCTGGGGAGGGCAGAACTGGACACAGAACTTCCAATGTGATCTCAAGGTCCCTCACTTGACCAGCTGGGGATGCTTTTCATAATTTCCTGACCCATAAGGATGTAGGTCTTCTTTGCTTTTAGGGTGTATTAGAATTGTTCTTTCATACTTGAAAAGCAGGGAGACCTTCCCAGAAGTCAGTTTTATGACCAGCTGTTGAGAAAGCTGTTCCATGGAGTTGAAAGCAAATTCTGCTACATGAGCTGATTTTCAAATGCTCTAGGGCTTATGCTCTTTCATCTTGCTGTCAGGACATTCTACACAGCACAGAAAGACGCTCAGCAAGCAGAATATAAGCCCCAGGTGGCAAGGCCTGAAAAATGAGTTAAACATAACTTTATGAAATAGCTCTAATGGCCATGGCAAATAGTGCCCTTATGTTTGGTTTTTTTCACTTACTTACTTACTCCTTACTTTTCTTTTTTAAATTTTACTTTTACTTACTGTCAATGAGACAAAATGCAAAGAAAGAGAACCATACATGTGGAATCAGATTGCTTTTCCTGGCAACTAATAAACTTAGAATTCTTCTCTATAACTGAGCCATGCCCACGCAGATACATCATCATTACTTATTTTGCATCTTTCCATCACCAATAGGAAATATAAAAGTGCTACTCTGTGAATGCCTCTGTTCTCACACACTTCTCTGTGAGTGGAAGTATAAGTCTTCTAACCTTGCTACTTATTTGGGAAGAGTAAAAGGTGCTCTAAAATAAGATAATAAAAAAAAGTAGCAGAATAAAGCATACTAAAATTTTCCATTCTTAAAATTTTTTGCACTCTTTAAAGAGGCAACATCCCGAAGATGATTACTGGGGCCCTTTGAAGCACTACTGATAGAATATGGGCATTCTGCAATTTCAGAGCACCACTGCCAAGTTGAACTTTAGAGAAACTTCACTTACACATGTAACCATTTTACTTCTGTTTATTTTTTCAAACTAGTATAATACATGGTGTTTCCTCACTATGAAAAGATCACAGCAAGATTTTAGGAGGCTTTTGGAAAAAAAAAAAAAAATTGACCAGAGGATTTTATAAAATGAACAAAGATTTCAATAGATAACCTGTAAACAGACAGGAAATAGCTCAATAATTTTTATAGATAACCTGTAGCTGCAGCCACTGTAACTGAAGATATAGCCAATCTCTTTTCTGTTTCTCTGTGATAATTAAGACATGCAGGAATTAAAAAATTCTCAAATCTCATCCTAGTTAGATTACTGCATAGCAGGAAGGTCGTAGCAAAATTTTTAAGTTATGTTTTAATATAAATAATATTTAATATAAAAAAGAATGAGAAAACTGAGAAAAATTAAGGGGGAAAATAACATGTAGGAGAAAAAAATGTAGTGGACTGTCATAACAAAAGACCTGACAAAAAATTATAAATAGTTCTTGCTCGTGAAGTTATGGTTGTGTAAGAATTTGATTTGTCCTAATATGTTGCAGCCTTCTCTGAGCAACCAAGAGCATGATGCCATCATACGAAAATGTCCTAAATACTGAGCCTTTTCTTCAAAAGCTTTTGAAAAAAGTTTGTGTTAAAGTATTATAAAAACAATTGAGGTTTTACTTGTGAACTGAATGAGTAATCTTAAAATGTCATTCTTTAACTCAGTTCTCAGATCAGAGGGACTGACTTAAGATGAGGGATGGATTTGTGCTTGGAAGATATGAAGTGCCCACCATGGAAAAAGCCTTAGAGAGCACCAGCCAAGGAAGGGGTAAACCAGACAATAGCAGGATTTAGAGTGAGCTGTCACTTACTGATGACAGCATATGGGAAATTGTTTGATATTAATAACATAAAGATGAAACACCACCTTCAGCAAACCATGGTCTGCCCTTAGTTTCAGAGTTTAAGTTATAGAATATGGACTGTCTTTGGACAAAACCAGATGATTTAGACTTTAAACCTGAGAAGAATTTTCTCCTTCAGTGGCCTCTGATGAATTAAAGGACCTTGAAAGCTCAGTTCTAAGGAAATGCTGATTGCTATAACCTGCATGTTTGCATTTTAAGGAGAAGCCTGAGAGAGTCCATGCCAGACCAATTCTTCCTTATCTGTGAGCTATGGAAAAAAGTGCCACATTGTTTCTAGGTTCTGTTTTCTTCAGTGTTAAGGGAGGATGGACTGATGAAAGTGGTAGTAGAGAATTGGTTACAGATTGCTATGAATGGAAAGGTTTTGGAGATCACAACTTGGATGTAAAAGTCTTTAAAGACTAAATGGTGTCCCTGACAATAAGAACCATGTTTGTGGAAGAAACATATCACCAAGCATCACCAATTTAATATAGATCATGTGTGTTGTGTTTATATTTTAGTCAGATTAGCTAGAGGACACGGTGAGCATTTGTGCTTCCTCCATGCCAGTTTTATGCTGTCTTTGAGAAAACACATGAGGCTGATTGCATACAGCATATTATTTGAAAAGACCTTGAACAAATATGAAATAGCAGATTGTGTTAGAAGAGTGCAGTATTTTTAATTCTCTATTAGCAGGCTGAAATTTGGATTTATAGTGTTCTAAAACTGATGTGTGAGCAGATGCAGGTTAGCAGATGGAGCTGAGGGACAGAGGACACATGTTGGGATATTTGGCAGCTTAAGCCTAGCAATAAAAATATTTATTTATTTATTTATTATCCATGAATATAAAGTTATTTGAAAAAATCTTTGGAAACCCTGTTGCAAACAGAGCACTGAAAACCAGGATAACAATACAAGGTAACACTTAAAAAAAATCTTTATTTCAACATGAACTCTTTTCCTATCTCTAAAAGCCTACTTATCCTGAGTATATAACTAAGGCAGAAAATCCCAAAGAAAATTATATAATAATAATAAAAGAAATTGAGTTATTTCAAAGAGCAGTTCTTGCTACTATCTTTCTCTTTCAAGTCTTAGATTCTCTGTGACTCAACCTCGTTTCTCGCCTTCTGATTTGTCTGATTCTTGCCTGACATTCCAATGCATCAGACAGAGTGTGCATCAAATACCAATGTTAACTTTAGCTATACTTTATGTAAGAAAGGATCTTTTTGTAGGAGCTGTACAGAAGCTTGGCAGGAGCTCAGACATAATATCTACAGCTCCAAAAAGAGGCTCAGTCTTAATACTGCCAAGTCCTTGAGGCAGAAATATTGTCCTCATTTGTGACCACCCAAGAGGGGCAGAGGCTTCTTCTGTACTGGAAGTGATGTGAGTTTGCCTCTAGGAGTATTAGTCCATGTCATAGATTGTCTAGGAAGATGAACTTAATGAATATCTAATAAGCTTAATTTTTTCTTATCTGAAGTATGTTTAATGCCGTGTACCTGGCCATATACGGGCACAGAAGTGCAGGAATTGTAGTCTTGCCATAGTGTTCTTCAATAGTTTCAGTTTATGTTTCTGAATCTTCAGTTAGCTTCTCCCTTGTCCTGATATCCTCATAACAAAAAAACAGACAAACAAACAAACAAATAACCCCCCCCAAAATTCCATATTTTACAGGAGGAGCAAGAGAAAGAAATATTTTAATTTTTAAAGAATGCACCATCTCTTATTGAATCCTAAAATGAAGAAAAAAGTAATTCTAATTAAAATCAGCTGAGTTACTGAAAATAATGAATTTTTTTTGTTTGCCTTGTTTTTCATTAACAGTTCCCTCAAACTATGAATCGTTGTGCAGCTCAGGAGGATCTGGTCAGTGCTCAGTGAGCCCACTTTCTGCTCCCTGTAACAGGTAGCCTGGCAGCTTGGTCAAGGATGACTGTCAGAAAGAAGCTACAATTCTCACAATCATGCAAGAAGGACAAGGAGCTGGTGACATATTATAGGACAGAGGACAGCAGCTAAGGACAACAGGCAATGGTCAACACGAGGGAAGTTTGAAAGGAAAGGATGCAGCAGTGGGTAGAAGTCTCAGAAGAATTTAGGACCCTTAAGCAGATCCTTTGCAGGTAACGCTAAACTAATTAATGCTTAATGTCCTGTATAATTTATTTGTTATGGTTTCCTTTATCGCTTAACAGTTCTAAAGCATTTAATTAGTTGTTTGCTACATCATTAGACTTCACGTCAAATGACCACCCACAGAAATTAAATATGAGCTTCATTTTACACTTCTGATGCATTAGTAGAAGTGGTGTCACTACAAAGCATGATCTCTTTGCAATGATTACAGGTCCTTCAAAAGATAGTTTGAAGTCTCAAAACCTTTGCCAGATACCTTCAGGAGATTAAAGATAAGTTTTAAATATAGGCGCAAAGCTAATTAAGAGTTAAGTGCTGTGGGAGTAAAAGGTCAGTTCTGTTTTCCAAAGTTTAATAGCAGCACACACATGATTGGTTATTGTGTCTCTAGATCATATGGGTAACCTCAGTCAGTCTGAAGATTAAAACAAGGGTCCAGTATGGCCAGGTGCCAAGTTTTGTCTGTGCAGAATGTGTCCTGCACAGACACATGATCCCTGTGTCTGTGAGCAAGCAATGAGCAGAAATCCCCTAGGACTGGGGGGCTGCTGCCGCAGCAGCACTTGAGGGCTGCTGCTTAGCGAGCTTTGCAACTGCTTGGGGGGAAAAGAGAAGGCCCAAAATGGGTCACTGGTGAGAACCAGCCACATTTTTGGAGACCAGTACTAAAGTGAGTGAGAGTATTCACTGTGGGCATAAAATAGCACATAAAAGGCACAAAGATAAAATGCAGTAGAAGGTGCAAAACAACACATATGGTTGTTAAGCCTTGGTACCTTTAAAGATGACTGCAAACTCAGTTTTGAAGACAAGGGAGCTTTTTGCAGCTCTGTTTTTCACATGGATTTTACATAAGACATGTCTAAGCTTTATGTTAGTAATATTTAGCACAGAGAATATTCAATGTTTACCTGTATGAGAAAATTGTATTTTCTGAAAGCAATCTTTTATACAGGATTATAAAAGATTATAAAAATATATCCCGTGTTACAAGATACAGGATTAACATTGACCACATTTTAAGGCAAATTTGTTTAAGTCCTCATGTTTTTATTTTCTTCTTGTTCAGGTTGCCTAAATTACAGAATAGGTAGAAAATAAAAGATACCAGGAAAATAGTCCTCTCCAAAGCTTTATTCTTCTTTTTTTGCAAAGGTATTGAAAGGATTCTGCAAAGGCCCTGTCAAGTTCCCAATATATTGCGCATAAGTCAATTAATAAATCTTTGTGCCCCCTCTGTTGCTTCTTCATGAACTCTCTGGTGCTTCTCAGGCAGTGGGAAAGGTGACAGTAAGTTCAGTTTAATAAAGTCTATGTCTCTTCTCTTTGCTTCACACTAAGGAAATTGAAAAACATCTATCTTTCAGACATGTGTCCTGGTTCCATTTTCTGTTGTCGTAGGATCTGCAGTGAGCATTTTCTATGTGAGTAATTCTCTCTTTTTGAATACTTTTGTTTTTAACATTACTGCTGTTACTATTCATTGTATTATCTTATTGCTGTTTCCAGTAAATTGTTCTTATCTCAACTCATGACTTTCACCTTTCATGTCCCCAACTCTCCTCTCTGGCCAAATGTGATGGGGTGGGAATTGAAGAGAGGGAAGGGGGAGGGAGAGAGTAGAAGTTTGGTTTGGAAAATCTCAGTAGGAGAACTGAATTGGCAAGTAGCATTCCTAAATTATGACACTTTGCAAAGAAAAACATTATTTTTAAAGGTATTTAAACTGTATTTAAAAATTCCAAGGAAAGTCACATTTTTTAGAATGCCTATGGAACAGTTACTGTATAGGATGAACAACACACCAGTCAGACATGAACTGTTAAAATGAGTTTTATATTTCCTCTTAACCTTGACTGGGTTCCTTTGTAATTCATCAGTGATTAAATTTATTTCATATTTGCATAAAATTAGTACAAGATCCAACACTATTTCTACTTTGCCTTTCTTTGTAATTTTTGAAATACAAAATATTTTTAATCTTGGTTATTTGTAAATGATTAAAAAAAAATTAGCATCACCTGGCAAGTTGACTGTGAAAAGTCAAGTGTTCAATAAAGTGTTTAACTAATCCAAGATAAACTAGTCAGGCTGCAATAAAGTTTTCAAATGCCCACAGAAAAGGGGAGAAAAACTCTGAGATACAATCAAAACAGTTGAGTTTTTTTGAAAGTTCACTGAAAATTAGTGGTCCTACATGTACCATATATACTAATGCTTTTCTTCTCTTGCCCTCAAGTATGTCTCTGCAATCCCCGTGAAATCCATGCACTGTGACACTTGTCCTTGCATTACTAATCATGTCATCAGCAACACTGATGAGAATAGTCAACAATTTCCCTCAAAGTCTGGATGGTTACATTGAGTTCATTAAGGTGAGATTTTGGGCAACTTGGACATTTCCTCTCTCCCTCAAATGCATTTCAACAACGTAAACAGCAGGTATAGTGTTGGCTGTGAATGTGCACTTCAGGGATGTCCGGCAGTAATTATAGGCATTATAGGCAGTCAACTTTATAATTTGCCTCTGGATAATTTAATTTCATCTTCCCAACTATGTTCTTTGCCATATCATTTTTCTTTCCATCTTTTGTCAATGTTACAGATTGCACACCGCAGGGCTCTTACCTGGGGGTGGCTAAATCCCATGGTGCTTGTGCATGTGGTTCACATAATTCACATAGTTCTTTCAGTGGTTCACATAGTGCTTGTGCTGTTCCTTCAGTATAGAGCTCTGTCAAAACCAGTTGTTCACTCATCAAATCACATCTGTCTGCAACCCCTACTTCTTCTTTGGGGGTCGTTAAATGCCTTGGTGATGGTAACCTTTGAGGGCTGGGCACACCTGAGCATTAAGGAGATCTGTGGTGCCAGCTGAATAGCCTGTGCAGCTCAATGCATTCTTAAACTCATCAAAACACCTGAAAATGGCCTGCTGTTTTAAAACAGGAATCTGTCGCTTGAGCTCTGGCCTTTCAGTTGTATGGGCATTAGCACAGTGTTTGAAAAGAGAAATGTACATTAAATATGTAACTATGGACCACATGCATTTGTAGTAAATATAAATAGTATCAGGGACTTGAATTCTGAGCTGAAACTCCTCCTAATTATTATCTGATCACATCAAAGACATGTAAACACAGACTGTCATTTCTCCTTGACCATATGTTCAAGTGTTTGCATGTAGCATCCTGCCCTGCTCTCATATGCCCGTCTCAATATCTCTGAGTTTGTGTTGGTGCTCATATTTGTGGTGGCATTCTCAAATCCTCCACCCCTTTTCCATCTCCAGCTATTCTTCCCCTGTTGTCTGTAGTCCCTGTGAACTGTCTGTGGACATACCATCCATAGCAACTTCCAAGCAGGTGCTTGGTGATACAAAGGTGAGTTTGGCAATTTCACCATGGCTGGATCATCTGACCTGCTCTCCAAGCAGAATTACCACTACTGTTCCATCACAGTCCATGCTGTTCAGCAAGGGTCTCTATTGCATGCATTATGTAAGAACATTTCCCAGCTGAGCGCTTTCCAGTGAAATAAGATGTATTGTATAATCATAGCTAAATAATTCTAAATGTCTACTTTTCTGGGGGATATTTCATAATGAGTAAAAAAAATGTACTTGATGAAACATGAGAAACATGTACAATGGTAATTTAAAACAAAACAGAGACCTTCTTCTGTGTGATTTATCACCCAAGACTTTTATCTAGACTTTTTTACAGCGGAAACTTAAAACATTTATTATTTGAACCAGTAAAATTCTTGGTTTAGTACATTAATGATTTCCAGGCAAATTAAATATTAAAAGCAAACTCTGTGAAGTATAGCTTAAAATGTCTGAAGCTAAGATTTAAAAAGCGAGATCTTATCTGTGAGATGTCTGTGTGGGGGTATGTGTGTGTGCATGTGCAAGCCTGCCAGTGCAAATGATTCAGGCTCATTTAGGAATGCGCAAAATATTAAGAACAAAGAAAGGGCTGAGGAAAGATTTGTCAGTAATGATAAAATCAGAGGGACATGTCTTCCTTTATATTTTGTGAAAGGAAATAATTAAAAATGGCAGGAACTGACCTCCAGCTTTCAGTCCAAACCTAAAGAATTAGACCTAAAATATCAGCACAAGGAAATGAAATTATAAAGAACTACAGCAGATGTTACAGAGCCTTTTGCAGAGTGCTGAACACTCCCCAGGCAGAGAAAAAGTCACATCAGAAGAAAATGAGATGAGATGGAGAGAAATTAAGTCATGTCTTGCAAAGTGGGTCCCTGTAGGCTGCTGTGCAAATGTAAGGCAGTAGATAAAAAACATGATAATTTTGATCTCTCCTCTTTCTTGGAATCATTTATTTGTTTACTGAAATGAATTTTTGGCTCTTAATTCTTGTGAAATTTTAGTAGCAGAACTGCCTTTTAGTTCTTTTCAGACAAAGCCTTGAAAGGCCTTCTAGCAGAACTTCTTGCCTCAAAGCAATGTACAGCAGTTCTCAAAAGAGGTGTGTTGCCAGCTGCTGTCTTACATCAAAATGGTAGCATAATAAATATTCATTGATAGACTGTTGCAGATCTGAGAATAAAGTGAGAATAAATTCTATTAGTGTTTAAAATGCCAAATTCTTTGTGTTAGTAAAAAAAATTGTTTCCTTTAGATTTATCTTTCTGTTTGCCCTTTGGTTTGTAGCACAATGATGTTGAAGTAGAACAGGTCTAACCTAGGGGTTAAAAGACTGGCAGTGCTCTGTGTTACTTTACTGTATATCCCTGAGTAAGTCATCTAGGCCTTGATTCTAGAAAATGCTTGCCAACAGTCTGAGCCAGAGCTGATATTTTAGAAAAGCAGTAATGCAGAGAGAGGATCTTCGCTCTTATGCAGGCAAGCCTCAGAATGTCATCCTCAAGTGATAGCTAGATTTAGGAAGCTTTTTTAATAGGAAAAAACCCCAGTATGTGCACTATGGCAGCGCACAGGCAGGGGAGATTTCTTCCTCTTTGATTGCAGTAATATTATGTGTCCATTTCTTGCTCTTGGCCTTTGTAGGAGCCCATGTAGCAGCAAGCAGCTGAGAATTGGCAGGAAGGACTCCTTTGGATAATTCACTGAGGCCAGAAAATCCATGACAGTGTTTTGATGAGCAGTTTGAAATGGTACATATAGTAAGCTGTAAAAGAAAAATGTTAGCTCCAGCAGGATTAAAATAAACTGAGTTTGAGAAGATGGGTGTTCTTAACCTCCTCAGTATTTGTTTCAAGAGCTGGAGCCTTATAGAACTGTATGATTTGGATTACATATATAGTTCCCTCTCCTTAACATTCCTGCATGTCCATCTGTGTTATTCCTGATCTTCAGCACTGTGCTCTGCAGCAGTAGGAGTGCAGGACATGGTGCAGGCTCTGCTGGTATTTATCCTGAAAATCAGTCAGGGATCTTGTGAATCAAAGTATCAGTTAATTGCTTCCTAAGACTTGGAAGGTATTCCCTTAAGCCTAGAAAAACACACCCTTTCGATAAGCTACTTCAAACTGAAATGAAATGTCTTTCAGATGCGATTGTGCCTGTTTTAAAGTCTGGGCCCATGTGGAGGACAGATTCAAGGGGAACAGAGGAAGAACATGAGATGCAGCCCAACAAGAAATCTGCCATGTGGTGTGGGATCTCCTGTTTTTTCTGCAGTACACACATGTATTACAGTATTACTGCGACCTGAGGAGGTCTTCAGGTGAGAGAAGTGGACGAGAATCTTAGTTCATGATCAGAAGGCTGGATTTATTGATATATGATATATAATACATTATAACTATACTAAAAAGAATAAAGACAGAAGTTGCAGAGGCTGCTAAGCTAAGAATAGCATAGAAAAGAATCAATAACAAAGTTCTGTGTCCAGGGAATCTGTCCCCGAGCTTGCTCCTGTGATTGGCCCTTAATTGTAAACATGGAACATGAGCCAATCACAGGGGCACCTGCTACATTTCACAGCAGCCGATAACAACTGTTTACATTCTTCTTCTGGGGCCTCAGCTTCCCAGAAGATGAACAAATCCCAAAGAAAGGATTTCTATGAAAAAATGTATGCGACATTACAGTTTCTTGTTGTCAACTGTAAACCTCTCAGAATGGCTGCCAGCAGGGAAAACACAAATAACATGATTCTAGATTTGTATTTCCTTGCACTGCCCCTGTTCAGAGATTGTGCCCGAGTGGTCAATGAAGAAATGTTGGAGTCCTGAGGCTGTCTCTGTTCTTTCCTCACTCAGTTTGCTGTCTCAGCTGCAAGTCTATTTCAAAGAATCACAGAATATCCTGAGCTGGAATCACAACAACCATCAAGTCCAACTTTTGAGTTTCTTTATGCTAGCAATCTCAGAATGCTTCATGTACTTCTCTATTTACTGATGGATTTCAAGGAAGATGGGGTCAGAGGGTTCAATTGGGATTCCAAGGGTGTTTGAAGTCTGTCCCTACTGTTGCTATAGATCTTGTGCTGTAGCCCAGAGATAATGCTGGCAAGGCAAGGCACAGGAGGGCAAGGAAAGGCAAGCTCTTATTCTCTGCTTTATCTCAATGCCCACTGCTGCTTTTATTTGTTCTTTTAAAAAATTGAGGTTTTTATCCACACCAAAATGAACTTTCTGCCTGAACCTTGTTATGATCCATGTCATATCATGCTTCCTGACACTAGGAAGGCCTGGAAATGAAAAGTCTCTTATTGCCTTTGCCTCTGTACACAGCTCTATTTCATGGTCTTCCTTTACACTTCATCACCTGCAGTGTCAATATTTCAAGGAATATAATTAATGCCCCTGGTCAAAAATGTTCTTACTCTTTTCTGACTTAATATTTTCTCCCTGTCGCCTCTATTGTTGAAACAGAGACGTCAGGAAGATGTTCAGGATTGATTCTGCTGTTTCCTAGCTGTCTGAGCCAACACAATAGAGCCAAGTCCTGTGAAGCATTCAGCATCATCAGTGTTTGAGTATGTGTATAGGAAACCTGTGTAAGGAGGTTGCCTTATGGATGGATACCTTTATAAATACATAAATGGCAAAACCCTGTCCTTCAAGAAAGACTCTGCCCTCCACCATCTCATTTGGTTTCAGAAAGAAAATATAAGAGTGAAAACCAAGTTGTTAGCTGACCATTTCCCTTCCTTTTGGGAAAACTCAAATGTTAAATTGTATGAAACACATTTGATGTACACTGGAGTTTTCCAGATTGCTTTGTGTATTGTTGTGAGACAGAGATGGTGACTCAGATGTTTTCTCTTTTTTTTTCCATTCTCTTCTGAAGCATTAGAAAATAGGATTGAAAAAATTCATATTACTTTTAAAAACATATTCTTGTAAATACACAAAGTTTTAAAATCGAGAAAGAAGAA
This sequence comes from Zonotrichia leucophrys gambelii, assembly GCF_028769735.1. NCBI lineage: Eukaryota > Metazoa > Chordata > Aves > Passeriformes > Passerellidae > Zonotrichia > Zonotrichia leucophrys. Next base: position 54,161,834 of record NC_088200.1, read on the forward strand.
GAGCAAACATTTAAAGAAATGTAAAGCAGAACATGAATGTATTGTGTATAATGGAATAATTATTGAACATAACCCTATAAGCCTATGCTAGAAATCAAAATGAGGTAAGAAGTGATTTGTTGTCTGGTGGTTTTCTGGACCTGTTCAGCATTTGTGTCAGAAGAGAATTCAACTGATGAAGTGCAACATAAGCATTAGGCATTACTTATTAGGTGGAATTTTTCAAAACCTATTTGTAAAACATAATCTGCATATTAAGGAGGTTAGTTTAAAGCTAGAAATATTCAAGTATGGAAAAAGTACCATTTCAGCTATTTTTACTTAAAATCATTTTTCTTAGAATTGTTATTTGAACATTGCTTAGAGATCTGTAATGCTAAACTAAAAGTTCAAATGTTTAACTAGTGATGTCATAATGAGTTTTCCGTGAAAAGTTGAGTTTATCAGAGTATATGTAGGTTTTCAAATTCCTGAGTTAATGTAGTCAGAGCTTTCTTAAAGAAAGAGTCATGTCATCCACTCTTTTCTTTACAGAAAACAAATACCTGTGCTTAATACAGGCAACATTACTACTTCATTGAGATAAGGCACAGAAATATAATGTTATGGTGAGAATCCCTAAGAATACACTGGGAAAAGATGTCAGAATGCCATTAGCAAAGAGGGATGGTGGAATTATTGCTTGTAGTTCTCTGTATATTCTTTCGCATACCATCCTGCTCAGATAATCCTAACTCCATTGTTTACAGTGCTAGTAGTTGTAATATCTGTGCTGTGTCACAGCTTCTGCATATTCATAGGCCTGGAAATCCTTTTCAATCAGTGGAGGGACTGAGGTGACATAGGAAGTGTTTTCCTACTGCTCGGGGGTGCATGGCCATTATTTACAGTTTCTCTGGTGTGATATGCCTTCTTTTTAAAGACATGAAGAATTTACTCAAAGGAGCTGCAGAAATAAAGAGCACATGTAAATCTCAGCCCAAGATGTGTTAGTCACTATTGAGGGATTCAAAGTAAAGTGGATTAGCAAGCACTTAGTCATAAACATGTGCCCAGGGCCTGAAAATTTTCAAATTTAAGGATGTATTTAGGGATTTTTACCTACATTAACAACAAATAAAGAAGAAGAAGATGGTTTTCAACAATACCCAGAATGTCTTAGATGTGATTGTTCAAAGGTCTGCATTATCCTTGAAAACCATTATTTTGAATGCCTTCCCATTTTATCAGGACAGATTTACTCCCTGTCAGAAGGCAACCTGAACATCTGGGATTGACAACAGGCAAGATTTGGATGAAGACCTTCCTTTGCTCCTATGGGAAATATGGTGGCTCATGGCATACCTTCCCATCACAGGGAGGAAACATGACGTTTTTAATGTTATTATTCCTCTGATGTGGTGAACTACTTCAGCCACTGGAATTCAGAGGTCCTAGCCATGGTTGAGAGGCGGTTTGGATGATAAAGCTGGTGCTGTCTACTGTGAAAGTACTTCAAACAGGAACATTCTTTTAAGCTCAGTCAGTCCTTGGGTCTGATCCAATTTTAAAGATGAGGAGAAGTTTTTCCATGGCTGCACCAGGAGCAAGATCAATACTCTTCTCTCTGCAGACTTTTCAATTTTTTGTGTTTCCTTCAAGCTTTTTTCCCCTGCCACACTGTTCCTTTATTCTAAGTTGCACATAAAAGTAAATTTTGGGACACTTCAGTGAAAAAATCTTAGAGCCACACAAAGAAAATCTGTCTCTAATGTTCATTTATCCCTATAGATTAAAAGGGTCATTTATAATCAGAAAGCAATTTGCATGTATGAGGAAATTCAGGAGCTGAAGGTTATGCTGGTAGAAGGATTACTTTCCATTCAAGTCTACTGCACTATTTTTTAATCAATTGTTCTAGCCTTTAATCAATCATATTTGATTTAATTGACACTGACTGCAATCCTTTTGCTTTTTGCTCTGCTGCAGTTGTAGGTAGCACAAATCTGATTGTACTTAGAGTGTGTCCATTCATTTTTTTCCAGGAGTGCAAAGCCTTAGCCAAAACCCTTAAGTTTACTTTAAATTCTCTCATTGAGTATTATATTGGAGTTAAAAACACAGGGACATTAATTTCATGGGCAGCAGATAATTTGTTTAATTAAAAAAAAAAATCAAATCTACCATTTGTGCTGCTGCATCTACTAGCTATGGCTTTGAGTATATCTAATATTTAAATTAGTTGCAAAAATGAGACTAATTAATTTTAAGTACTAATCTTTTACTAAAACCTCACAATTCTCAGGAGAAAATGTACAATTCTGCTTCTTATGTTGCTTAAGAAAGTAGCCAAAATGCTGCATTGCAATTGTTTTGATTTAAAAATATTGTAATTTATTTTATCCTGACTTTGAAAATAACTGAAGCAGCATTTGGCTGTACCATGAGAGAGTGCTGTGCATCTTTATCAGTTTCTTAACATTAATGTCCTTCTGACAAATATCTAAGTGTCTTGCATAGCATATTGAAATTCTGCTCTTCTGAGTTATACTTGAACTTGTTGTCCAGCATCTATGGCTTTCAAAGCTGTTAAGGCTCAAAATTGATGATAGTAATGCTGAACTCTTGTACTTTTCATAAAATGTGTCTCTTCAGTTCATTGATAAAGAACATGAAACACAGAGAGGCGAAATAATTTATCTACCCCGTATCACCTGAGAAGTCACTAGTAGAACCTAAAAGAAAAGAGGTTTAAGTCACTTATTCTAACCACCATACTTCACTTGACTCCTTGCCTCTGTAGCCACCCATCAATGTGTCAAATTTGTATCAGTATGGTAAGGAATATTTGAAAACACAAAAAAAGCATTCAAAATAAATGTTGGAAACAAGTTCTGTGGCTTTGCCACACTGTTTTTCCTACATTTCATTTTTGTTAATGAAGTCAAAGGTTATTTACATCAAGGAAATACTGTTCCTCTGGATTTTTTCCCCCAGCTGTTTTCCTCCTCTTGTGCAAGATACTTTCTCTGCTTTCGATGTCAAACTTTTTCATGGGAGCAAATTTAGAGCAAATTTAGCAAATTTGTTGTCTGATAGGTTAAAATAGCAGTTCATATCCTCCAGTATTGTACCCATGCAGAATTATATTCTGGGGATGTTTACTTTCTATCAAATGAGGATAAACCTCACCTTGATTTTGCATTTTACAGCAGAAGTTATCAGTGGTTGTGCCTCCTTTCCAGCTTTTCTTTCCTTTCCTCTCCTAACTAGACATTCTTTCCTCTGGGGGACTTGATCTCAGCATTGTCTCTGTGTGGGCTGGCTTTCCACAATGACATTTTAGTAAAGCTCTTGTATTTTTCCAGCTGGTGTTATTGCTCCAGGTGTTTCTGAGCAAAGAAGAAAACAATTACATGCAGGGTTCCTTGCTTTAAGCCCTGCTACCCCTGTTCCAGAGTCTGCAAGAAAGCCAGAAGCTGTGCATCTTCTCTGGAGAGGGCAACAGTCACCAGGTTTAAAGACAGAGACAGGCCTTTTCTGGGACTTTCAAGGACCTGGTATGAGTTGCAGAACTCTGCACTGACTCTGAAGCTTCCATAAAACCCACTGCCAGCATTTTGTGCAAGTTTTTTTTTTTTTGATTCAGAGGAGGCTTGCATGTGGTGTAATAAGATGGGTAAACCCAGACACTTCATGGATGTGATACCTGTGTGAGCAGGGTATTTTGAGCCTCCTTTGAGTGAAGAGATACTGTAGTGCTGCCCTAGTACCAGGCTGACCATGCCATCTAGCAGAACATGCTGCAAGGGAGCCCATCTCCTCAACTTTGCCAGAACCTTTGTGCTCCCTGCTGGGATAGGTGTCACAGAGGGCTATGCCAGCTATATGCATGGTGGGGGACTTAGGTTCCACATAGTAACATGAAAAAAAGGAGAAGCTTTTAGGTATGAATGAAGAAGATTCATTAATTTGTTTTGTAATGTATCAACTGAGCTCAAACGAGGGGCTTTTTTTCTTGTAGTGTATAAAAATAGCAAAATATGCTATTTCATTTCTAAATGAGGTATCATTTGTGCAATGGAATTTTACATTGTCAAGTACTTGTAGGATTAAAAATCCTTTTTCTTTCCACATTGAGAGATTTTGCTGTTTGAAACCAAATCACAGACTGCTGTAGTAGTTCCATTTTTAATTTATGTTTGTATTTATTGATATATTTACTGTTCACTGTACTCCTAAGGTGGAGAATGCTCAGAGTATCACAGGAGAAATGCAGGACACGAGAGGAATCTAACTTCATGGTATTATTTTTACCTTTTTTAAAGACTTCTTTCCCAAAACACACTGCCTTGTGTTCAGCAGAGGTTTCATTGTGTTTTGGCAAAATCTCACTTTTTCAATTTTCCCACAGTCTGTGGCAAAGCCCTTTTTTAAAAGATGTCTTTTCTGTGTGTCCATAAATAGCACAAAGAAAGATAGTTAATATTGACCTTTTCTACCTCCTTATCCTTTCATTCTGGAGCAGAATCTGTGATTTTGAAGTTTTTACCACTGAAAAAATGTAAGCACCGTGCAGCCATCATACTACTCAATTTTCTGAGAAGTGTCTTTAGCTGAATGTGAGCTCTTTTGCTGTTTTCTCATATCCTTTCTCTTATTTTGTTTCAATGAAAGGAGAAATTGAGACAAAAAGAAAGAAAGAAAGAAAAAAAGTAGAAAAAGAAAAAAAAACCACAAAAGAAAGAAGGGCTTTACCAGCTAGAGAGTGATCATGTGCATAAGAATCACTGCTGTAAAAAATGTAGGTAAGTGGAGCTGTGGAGCAAGCAGATGGTGGGATAATAGAGAAAAAATAATGTGGAAAAATTTTCTTCTCCTGATCCATATGCCTCCTCTTCTTGCCATTAGTTTCTCTCAAAGGTTGTTGACATAAGTCCTGAGAATCTGCTGAACTGTTTGTAGCGCTTGCTTTAAAGTCATGAAAAAGTATCTCAGTTAAGATGGGTGAACAGTAATATTAAGGTACATAAGGTAATCAGTATCCTGAGCAGAATGAACTTAAAAAAAGTTTCTCCAAACTACTGATGAGTTCCTTAAAATGCTGAAATTGTGAGAGATAGAATAGTGTATCCCTCTGTGTATTGTACATCTAGAATCAAGCAAGGTCAGCTTCATGTGCTATTTTTCACAGAGAGTTGCTGAATTTTGCATGCAATCTTTCATTGTAAAACATTCAAACATTTTTTTTCCTACCAGTGGTATCAGTAACAACTGAATGAAGTGTTTTTTCCACTGCACTTTGTTTATTCCTGGCTTTAGAGGTCTATTCTTATGGGAATTGCACTTAATTTTCATGATTTTGGCTCCTGGAGCTTGCTTTGGACAAAGCCTTCTAGGTTCTGCTTAGGTGATACACTAACACAGATATCATATCCCAAAGTATATCAGTATGTCAAAACAGAGACACTCACAGGAGTAAGTCAGGCATGTACCTCAGTAAATTACCAAGTGAGAATTATGGTATCAGTGAAGGTAAATGAGGTTGCAGGGAAGATCGGGTCTCTACTGGCAGTGTTTTGTGCTGATGGTATTTTCTGTTGTTTGAGGACAAAGTTAAGTTCTACAAAAATTAAGAGAATAATTGAAAGGGGAAGACAAATCCCTAGAAGAGATTGAAAAATAGGGGTTTTTTTTCCTATTTTATTTTCCCCAGATCTTTGTTAACTACTGTAGAAGAACAAAAAGAGGGGAACATTCAAATGTTTGAACCCTCTCTGGTAATAACAATGTTAAATATCACAAGCCCATCACAAGTCAGAGGACAGGTAAATGTATTTTAGAATTTCATACCCTACTTTGCTGCTCTATTTAGTTTATATTCTAGTTCCTGTGCTACCTAACAGTCTATTATAAGTTGTTTTATTCATTGATGACTTTTGTTGTATAGCTTGAAATGATATATAGTAGTGGGAAAAGAAATGCATTAAACATGCAGTGTTATCACACCCTTTTTTCTTACTTCTTTTATTCTTTCACAGTATATTGCCAACTTTTGCTTCTACTATTCAAAATGAAACAGAAATATTGGTGAAGAGGAGATTATCAGGTTCTAACAGCAGATAGTGAGGGTTTAAATTCTTATGTCCAGTCCAAATCCTGATGTGACCTTTTCATTCCAGAATGAAATGTTAGGGGTTATGACACTTAATACTTCAGTGCCACTGGCCTTTTGGCAAGCACCTTGGTGTTTTGGAGAACTCCCTCTTGCCCTACTCAGGTTTTTCACTGTTTTCTCACCCTTCTATGATTATTTCCTTAAGTCTTTGAATTAAACAAGCATTTCTCAGGAAAATAGCTACTGAAAAATTTATTTGACTAGTTTTTTGAAAACACTGCCTCCTAAGAGGGCCTGCTGCTGTGCTCTCATAGCAAACCCACTTGTTACCCTTGTATGTCCTTGGAGTGGTCCCAGGGCAAGTCAGTGCCATGAAAGAGCCACAGGGATCCTTGAAAGCAGACACTAGGATGAAGTATTTTCTGGATGAAGTCTTTTCTGGATGCTTTCTTAATTCACTGGACACAGCCTAAAGGAGTAGATTGGGGTGGCTTCTTCCTGGCCTCGTGTGGTAGCTGTCCATAGTTTTTCTGAGTAACCATCAGCCCTGGACAATATCAGCCAGCTCCCCATAGCTTCCCCAAAGTGCTGAACTTTGCTGCCTGGAGTTGCTGTGATGGAGGAAAGAGAAGCAGTGTGTGAGGCTTCTGTGCATTTCCTTCTTCACCATCAAATACCATAGCTGAGTGTCTCTATAGTTACGGTTTCAACTCAGTAGGTTTAAATACATAAGGGATAACAGCTTCTTCATCAAATTAAAAGTCCAGCAATTGGAAAGGCTCATTTGAAGGTGCTGCTGCTGCTTTTTGGGTCTGTATAGTCCCCCTGCAACTATCCAGAATGAGAAAAAAGTTGGACTTTTTCTCATTAATGTAGCTCTTAGAAAAATCTACCTTATCTCCAGACCAACAGAATTACAGAAAATTGTACTGTAAATGTAATTTTTTTCTATAGGAATAAGTTATGATAATTTTAGACAAATACCCACACCAAGCTGGTATGCTTCATAAAAAACAAAAGAGCAAGGAGACATCAGGGTAGGGATACACATATTTAATATGATTTCATTAGATGGGTAATCTTTAACTAGAGTAGAAAACTCAGCAAGACAGCATAGACATTTTCTCATCTGGTTTAAAGAGCTGCTGTTTGATTTTAGTTTATTTCAATTGATTGAATGAAGCTTAAAATTGTATCAAAAAGGGGATGAAATGATAAAAAACTGTGAATTCTAGCAGATATAGCTACTTTGTTGTAAATCTTTATGTGGCCTTCTATTTGCTTCTTGGTCAAAGTGTAGGAAAAAAATACTGAATGTCAGTACCAAATAGCCAGGATTAATTTTTTTTGTTGTTGTTTGTTTGTTTGTTCTTATGCAACATATTACTTTGTTCTTGCTGATATTCCATCTGGATTAAGCCTTCTCTATTTAGAACCTTAAAAAGCATTATTTTTTATTTTATTCTTATGTCTTAAAATAAATTGCACTAAGTTCATACAACATGTTAAAAGTTATTTTAGTTCTTCACTGGTTCAGAAATCTTCTAAAAATATCCTTGACTTTGTCTGGAGGGCTATAGAATTTGATGTTGCTGTTGAACTTTTGCATCTCAGAACTAAATATTTTTTGTTCTTCAAAGTAAAGCTCTACAGACCTGAACTCTGCAGTTAAATGCTGCTGATTCATTGTGCTTACATATTTTTACATATATAAGAGTGACTGGAGACATCAAAGCAGTTATTGCTATTATGTTGTATATTGTGTACAGATTGTAATGTTATTTTGTATTTGAGGTTAAACTTTGGGGTTTTATCTTCTAACTATCAAATCCTATTCTTGAATTTAATCAACAAATTTTATGTGCATTCAAAAGCAATTATAAATTAATTTTCTCCACAGCTTTCATGTTCTCAAAGTAAACACTTTGCCAATTTTCTGCATTCAGTTCTTGAATTCAATTTTTGTTACCAGATGCTCTGCCATGCCCCTTGAAATTTGGATGCAAAGTAAATAGAAAATTCTTAAATATCTCTACCCCCACAATCCATGTTTTACAAATAAAAACTTCTTTCTGTCAGCCATATCTGGTTCGTCTTTCAGACCACTGCTGTTGAACAAGGAAAATACTGCTAAAAAAATTGGAGCATAATTAAATTTGAAATGGAGAATACACACATAATCAAGAAATAGTTCAGAAAGCAATGTTCTGAGTTATGCATGAGTCTATGCATTATTTCTACAGGACTTGCTGTCCATAACTAAGCATTGGATATAACACAAATGAAGTTGAATAACTGTGGAGGATAATTTAGATTATTTAAATTCAGATACTTCTTTGTGTTCTTTACTGCTCAAAAATAAATGTCATATCTTGTCTAGAAGCCTCTTCTGCCTGTAATTTAAACCTGTCAATTTGTCTGGTCTGCTCTGGTGTTTTGTTTTCCCTTGACCAAGTGAGGACATGCTGTAGCTGCACTGATGTTACTCCTTGTGTGACAGCTAACTTTTACTGACAGAGCTTATGCTGCAACTGAATTCTCAAATAGACACAGCTGATATAATTTGATAATATTCTATGGTTCATTAAATACTTCTATTTTGTCATTATGCCTAGTGGGGTAAGTAGGATACCTTCCAAGAGAGAAGTGTCCTGAAACACAGTGCCTGGATGTTCTGCTGGAGTTTTAAGAGTTTGCTGAACCACTTCTGATGAAGCACTTTGTTAGCTGTGCCTGACAAAGAAATGGATATATTAACCCCTTCCACAGACAAACCTTTTCCTAATGGAATTATAAAGTCACTACAGAGTGCTTATGCAATTTCTTAAAAATCACACCATACCTCCAAATTCAGAGTAGGAGTGGCGGCACTAGGAACATACTTTTTTCTTTAAAAGTCTTTCAATAAACTTTTTTGGATATATGTTAACTGTTAAGGGACTTCAGCAGCTGTGCAGGTCACTGTGTGGGTGAAAGCAAGGAGGTGAAACTGCACATTTTTGTATTATGTATATTATGTATATATTGTATATATATATTATTATGTATATTATGTATATATTATGTATTGATTATGTATATTTTGTATCAATAATACATTATGCATGTATTATTGAAACACATCTCATCTGAGACTATGCTGACAACAGATGGATATGACAATACAAAAAGATTTCAAGAATTCATTTGGTTTTTGCTGGTATCTTGTGCCAAATTTCAAAGTAAAATTAATCTTTCACTTTAGTCTTTAAATCAAAACAACAGAGTTTTTCTAAAAAAAAGTCACAGGCTGCATTAAAAAACCGCATTCAATATCTTCCAGGTGATGCTTGCTTTGATTTTCTACACTTCAAATTTTTAATTGACAGAAAAAAAAAAAAAAAACAAACCCAAAAAACATTAGGCACATGCTTTTTGTTGCAAATGTATTTTTTCTGTACATGCTGTAATGGAGGGATGTTTCAGTTGAGATTACCCTGCCTGTCAAGTGCATTGATTTCAGCAGTTAAGGGTTCTTCAGTGCATTACCACTCAGTCCTTATAAGCAAAGTTATCTCCAGGTTTCTTGGGGGCAGGAGATGGTTATGTGAATTACAAACAGAAAGCTAATACATTTCTGTGTATACAGTGGGACCTGTGATTTCTGCCATCACCAAGACCTTTAGTGAGTAAACTTCTTTGTAATTCCCTACCAGTTTACCTGTAATTCATGTGCATTGGTCTGACGTCTCCCAGTCTATACCATTTTATGCTTCCTAGTGTCCTTTCAAGCATTAAATACTACTTTCTGCATATCAGCAGTTGCTCAGCAGGTATATCTCAGCTTAACCCACAGACACATATGCTAAATAACTGCACTGCAGAAATCAACTGCACTGCAGAAAATAGTTTAAAAGACATCTGGGTTTACGGGTAAGATTTCCCAATTGTTTTAATACCAAACCTGCAGTCTGGTCTCACTAGCTGCCTTATCAATGAGGCACAGCATCATAATAGCACAGTGACTGCACTACAGCACTGAGCCTGTAGATTAGTGGAAGAGAAATATTCCAAAAACCCGGGTACAGTGGCAATTGGTTCTGCTTCCAAAACTGCCTTTGCTGCTCTTGGCACTGGTTAGGCAGGAACATTCTTTCCTGACTAATTCCTATCACCTCCCTTCAGTTCAGCTTCGTAAGAAAAGCAAGGAGATTCAACATGGTAAGGAGATGGCTGAGGCTGTGGACTGTGTAAGGCTGGTGACCTCCTGACATCCTTGCACCTGGTCCTGAGGCATGAGCTGGTCTTTATGGTCCTTCACACAGCATTGTCTTTGGCTTTGTCTCTTCAGAGCACGTGCCCAGATGTTACAGACCAAGCCCAAACCAAAAATGTCAAGTAGTAAATCAAAGCTGATTCAACTTCACTAAAAATTTTCCCAGTCTCTCTGTTTTTTTTTTTTCTTTGTTATATATATATATTTTTTCCTTTTTCCTCATTGAATTTAAGGCATTTTGAGTTAAGGCCATAAGGCCTTTGATTGATGGATACCAGAATTATGATACTACATTGTGCATCAACTATTGCTTAATCATGCCAGGCCTTGCAAGCTATCTAAACCTGGAACTCAAATTAACTCCCCAGTAACAGCAGTAGTGCTCCTTAATTTTATTGTCCCCTGTTAATGTGCTGTTTAGAGCTTGTTCATGGCATTTCTATAACCAGATACATGGCAAATATATATATAGCTGAGCTGTATTCTGAGTCTTGTCAAAATGGGAAAAATAGGCTGTTCAGTATAGAGTCATAGCTGTTTTGGCTGTTTGGGGTGTGAGGGTGGCTGTCCTTGGCCTATGACCAGATTGTCACACTGAAGTTAAAATGCGCAATTGCTTTCGATGCAGTTGTCTAAGCCCATTTTTTGTTCTATTTTGTTCTGTTGACCCAGGATCCATCATCCCTGTCTGTATCTTTTTTGTGTGTCTTGTTGTCACCCAATCTGGTGCACTTTGTTTATTTTTTGTCTTGGTACAAATTAAAATGACACTCTCGCTGTCTCCAAGCTGACCTACATGATTATTTGCTTCAGATCTCAGCAAATATTGCTCTGTCTAAAGAAAAACCCCTTATCTCTGTGATTTGCTGTGTAGATGAAAAAATAAGGGCTATTATTAATTTTACATTGTCCTACCTAATCACTTGCATTGAATACAGCCAAGTGCTTTCTGTGTCCTTGGTAGCTTTTATAGTCAAGACTCAGACAACAAGGCTGAAAGGGTTGGGTTGCTTGTTTAGAGAGTGGTGCTTAAGCACTGCACTGTGCTTTGTGTCAATGTGAATGGACTTGCCCTGAAGTAATTCTGGGCAATAGAGTAATTTCATGTAACTTACAGAGCTATGTGGGGAGATGAAGCATTCTCCAAAGCGACATCCATGCAGCCCCATTGCTTTGAATATATTTGTACTCCCGTGACTAGGGCTTCTGTAGTAACCTTTTGTGATTTGATTTTCTATCCCTGATGTAACAAGAGTTCAATATTTTGTTTTCTTTTCTGACAGCTCTATAATTAAACTGCTGGTGAGCAGTAATAGTGCCCTGATACTAATGCACTTAGGTGTGAGCCATGGGAAAACATGAATTTTGGGATGGAGCAAGGAATATTGCAAATTAATCTATATTTCTGAAAGGCAGATTGAGAGCTAAAGGTAACAGCCCTAAAATATGCTTGAAAGACCTACAAATACCTAATATATACTTCATCAATGTATAAGTTGCTATATAAGATGTTATGACAAACAGGGGTTTTATCAAGATAGTTTTTATCTCCTTAGAGATAACCTTGTGTTTTCTTTTGAGTATGCCTTTTATTTGCTTTTCAGTAGGTTACTTCAAATCACTTTGAACACTAAAGCTTAAATTTTCTAGTTCAGAATAGTAAGGAAAAGGATTTTCTTGACATTTTAGATTTCATTTAACAGCTATTCCATTGACTTCAGCAAAGGCAAAGTCTTGGTCTTGGATGTAGACCTATTCAGATGGCAAATTTTTCCAAATTAGAACATGATGAGAAAAAAAAGTCTTCCAGTGAATAGCAATGAATAGCTCATATACTCCTGAAGAATGCTTTGGACTCTATCCTTTTTTCTGTCCAGGATTAGATTTTGGCTGGCTAATCTCTTCTCCATAAATATCTGCTAATTATATTCCAAACAAGCCAGTTGTCTAATTTGATAGTCAATATTCTGGTAGAGTTTCCATGAGTGCTTTCTGAAGCTCTCTCCCAAACACGTTTCGTGCCAACCATCTAACTAAGGCCTGTGTCACATTAATAATGCCCATTTTAATTTCTACAGGGTAGAAACCTGCACAACCTTTAACACACACCAAACCCTCACTGATGTGGTGTAGAGTGAACTTGCATCTGACCCAACCTATGCTACAAGGAGAAGAGATTATTTCCTTCATGGTGTAGTATTCAATTCCTAGTAAACTCCTTTGCTGCTTATTAGCCACCACTGTCGATATACTATGTATAACCTGAGTGAATAATTCATCCAAACAGAGATTTTCTTCCAGGGCCAGAGCCTCATCTGATGGACTGAGCATTGCCCATGGGGTCATGCCAATTTCCAATTTATAGCCATAGGTTGTTTTTTAGGTAAAGTATCCCCTACAAGACAAGACACAAGCAAAACTGGGAAATGACTGAACAGGTTTTTTTTTTTTTTCTAGAAAATAACCTTTCTCTAGGAAAAAGCTCAAACCCTCCCAGTGAGAGAGAGATTTTTTTATTTTATCTATCTTTAGCAGCCTGCATCATTATGCCTGGGACTATGTCTAGGCTGTAATCTGTAGCTGTGCCTCCCTAGTCTCAGTTACTTGAAGAACTTAAATTGAGCAGGATATTACGAGACAGATATCTGATTGTGGTGGACATGAGAGACATTCAGAGCACAAGCAAGCTTACCTCCTCTCTGGAACAGGTCACTGTGCTGGGACTTCCCTATCCCTCTGTCAAAGCTTCACACCAACACTCAGCGCTTGCTCTTTCTGCTGCACTCTCATGTTTCTCATTGATTTAGGGCTCTCTTTTGTCATCTTTGGTATGTTCTTGCTATTAGTGACAACAATTTTCTTATAGTTTTGCTTCCAGCTTTGAAGTTGGTGGGGGAGAACTGCAAGGAGGAGGAACATGTCTTCGGGTACAGAAGGCAGAAATGTAAAAGAATGATGAAAAACTAAATAATACTGCAGCCTTTTCTTTTCTGAACTGAGAAGTCAGAAAATCCCAGGTATGTTGGGGCTGAATTACTCCACATATTGAAATATGGATATGTGGGTCATTATCTGTACAATGATGCACTTCCTTACAATATAATCCTTGAAGAATTTTTTAAATTTCAGAAATAAAAATTTAATGTACTCCAGGGATTACTACTTCCCATCTCTCTGCCTGCAGGCATGAGAAAACAAAATTATTCATTTTCATGAAATAACTGATGCTGTTGTATTTGCCTTCCATGGCTCATTAATACGAACTTGTTTGGTCTCAGTAATTTTCTCTTGACACAGTGCAGGAAAATACACACAGCTTCACTATGGATGAAAAGATTCTCCAGAAAAGTAAAAGAAGGCTGAAATAGGAGGCCCAATTTGACATTATAAAAGTGGGCATGTGTCTGTTCTACCCACACCACTTCATGAAAGAGCTGAGTGTACTGTCTGGCAAGGATAGAGAGAATCACATTTTGTAAAATACAGCAGTACATCTTGCATCTTCACCACAGGTGAGTATCTGGTGCTTGATTGGCAATCCAGTTGCTATCATATAAATAAGCGGTACTAGACTTTTCCCTGGCCTTCTTATTTATCTGGAAATACTTGAAATAAAGGGGAATGCTACTGCACTTTAATACTATTTTGCTTGTACTGTAATCTGTAGATTCCTGTCATGTAAAGATCCTTCCAGAGGACATGCTTCTGGCCTACATTCTGGTCGTTTTCATGCCAGAAATAATGTCTGCTAATGAGAGAAGTTCTATGATGCTCTGTGAACTACTGTAAAATACTGACTTCATAATTTATACATGCTTCAATGTTGTTTTGTATTTGTGCTGATACCACTTAATATTTAGCTTGATTGCAATGCCTGAATTAATTTATATACATATCTTCTGCAAAATACTGTGGGAAACTGAATCAGTGAAGAGCTTGTTGAGACTAATTTTTAAGATACTTAGGTAAAAAAATTATTGGGTGCTAGTTGGGGGCTTGTATGGGACTGGGTAGTCAAGGGAAGCTGTAATAACCAATTACCTATTTTAAATCTATAATCTCATCAGTGACATGGTGACTATCTGATTCAAGTGGTGGCCCTTATGAAATCTTTTGACAGTCTCAGCCAATTCACTGCCATGAATTTACATTAAGGAAACCAAGACAAAATTACCAGATGTGAATGGCTCTCATTTTTGGCAGACTTTGCAGATGAATCTGTACTACAAAGTCTGACTCACTTTTCTAGGTCTTGGAGAGACCTAGCAGCTGAAGGATGAGACAAACTGGTAAAATGAGGAGTTAAATTACTGCTTCACAAATTACTGCTGTTGGTAGTGTGTGGAATTATGAAAAATTATCTTTTCAGAGTAGTCTTTTTCAGGAATTAGCACTATTTTTAAATTTAGGGGGAAAAATCCCATATTTCTAGGCAGTAATGCTTTATGTAGCTTATCTGTGCTCTTCTGCGGGATGTCCTCACCATCAAAAAGAACAATAACCCTATATCATCTATGGGTTTAAAAATGGTGTATTTTAATTTAAATTTCTGGCTGTACAAACTTCATTTTATGCATAAAAGGGGCAAAAATTACATAGCATCATGAAAGAAAGAGAATTCTTTAACATCCCAACAAGTGTCTATAGCTATTACCATTAAATGGTCAAATTTACATTATTTAAATATAAATGTCCAACATTTTAAACTCATCTATCTTTTTCCTGAACCAGGAAAATAACCTTATCTTTTCAAAAGTGACCAAATAAATCCTGACTTATTCAAGTATGTTTTACAACACTTCCAAACGTTTGGTATTCATTGAGAGACAAAACATTAGGAGAAATAGTGCAAAAAAATTCAGTTGAAATTGCTAAATGAAAATTGAACTTTGCTGGTTGTTTCCTTGTGAAGAAAGTATGATGTGAAGTAGTGACTGCAGTAGTACCCATCAATGCTGGACTTCTTGCAGTTAAAAGTAACTTTTGTAGATAATTTTGCATGAGGGAGATGAAGCAGAAACTTCACTCCTCTGAGCTGAACTTGTTCAGTTGCCAAAGTACAGCTGAGCTTTCCTTCAAAACAAAGATGACCAAGGTCAATGTTCCAAAATCACTGTCTTGTATTACAGTGATGGGAAAGGAATTTTATGGGACTGCATATTTTTGGAGATACCAAGGCAACAGCCAAGAGAGTTAGAAGTATTAGGAAGCAGTAGAAACACCATGACAGATAGTATCTTCTTGCTGTATGCTTTGTGGTGCATAGCACATGACTTAGCACTTCTGAGTGCCATTGCAAAATAAGATTTCCTTTGGTAAGACATGTAATTATCATCATAGATACTGAATGGTAAGACAATGTAATATCTTCCTACAAGAGGTCATCTACTGGCTAAAACTTGGTGTTAACAGCAAGTTTTCATGCTTTAAGGAATCCTGTGTAAATCTCCATCAATCAAACAGCACAAAGAGAAGCTCTCTCAGTCATCTCAATTTCTTGTCATACCCCTTGGTTTCCTTAGAAATAGCTACTGAGATCAACCTGCTAAATTGCAGCTTATGGTTTTGGGGACCACAGGATACTTCAGAGAAGTAACAATAATAAAATACAAGAAAATAATTAGTTTTAAAAGGGGATAAATCTAGAAACAACAAAAGAAAGTAGTGACAATCCACAGCCATAAGGGCTCTAATTGGACTTCCTGGTATCTTGTCAAAACCAAATTTGGTTCCTATGTTTTGAAAGAGTACCCTGCATTGAAAATTGCCAGTGTCAAGGTAAAGGAGACATCTGTGATTGTGACATGTTTCAAGTATCTGTGTATAGGCCTGGAAGCAAAGACATGTACATTGATAAGCACCCAAAATTTCTGAGCAATGAAATCAGACTGTGTCTGATTAAAAGAACATTATGTGCACTTTGGTTTCTCTTAGATCCGAAGAAAAGTTCAGCCCTAGAAATGTCTAGAACCTCTCCTTTTTGGTGAAATACACAATAACATTTAATAGAGGGGAAGTCATGGCTGTGAAACTAGAAAAATTACTTTATAATTTGAATTTCTTTATTTTTGTTTGTCAGTTAATGTCCCTGTCACGTTCCACTCATGTGCCCAAGTAGCCAGGGCAAGGGAATGAGCTTTTTTTCCTACATTCTTTTAATAGAATTAAAAAGAATCGGTTTGAATAAAGTCCTGGGTGTGACTATCACCCAGAGTGGAATGTAAAAAACCTAGAAAGCAGGTTTGATTCACTGACCCTCTAGCAATAATATTTGAATAAAGTCCTGAGTGTGACTATCATCCAGAGTGGAAGGTAAAAAACCTAGAAAGTAGGTTTGATTCATTGACCCTCCAGCAATAATGACCTAGAAAGGCCATTATTGCTGGAGGGTCAATGAATCAAAATCATGCACCCCAGTGTCATCAAACTCAGGTGTGTTTGAAGGTGGATCAAGCTCTTA
Organism: Zonotrichia leucophrys gambelii; assembly: GCF_028769735.1. Lineage (NCBI taxonomy): Eukaryota > Metazoa > Chordata > Aves > Passeriformes > Passerellidae > Zonotrichia > Zonotrichia leucophrys. Next base: position 54,178,646 of record NC_088200.1, read on the forward strand.
TATTTGAACCTTCTCTAATACTGCTGTTCATGTGCCATAGGCACTGTACAAGCACTGAGTGTTCACCATAGGAAAAGGAACTTCTAGGCAGATTTTGACAGCTTTTATAGAATCTACTGCTGGTTGAAATCATCTCATAAAACAGTGGATGAAAGCCAATCTAATTAACTAGTCTGCAATTGTGCTGTCCAGGACTTGGTGCCAGTATTTGCTGAGTGCCAGGAAATTGGATCTGGGCTTCGGTGTGGACAGGTGTACTGTAGCTGTAAGCTTCCTCAGGCCAGTAATAGTTAAAGGGTTTAGACATCTGTCTATGGCACCTAAGGGGAAGATGATGTGTATTCTTAATGTGGTTTGTAGGAAAGTCAAAAGGGATGAAAAATCCAAAAATATATCTGAAATTTTCCTGGTGGCTTTTTGAAAAATTATTCAAAAACTATATGAGTTTCTCTCATCGACCAAATACACTCACCAAGACTTCACTGCAGATGCTCTGAGTGCTCAAGGCATGCCAGTGGACCAGATAAAAGGGATTTTTCTGTTTCTGATAGCAACCTTCCTTCCTGTACAAAAAATTTAGTTTTGAAGCTGCAGAATGCCCTCCCCAGGCCTCCTCTTGCTACACGTAAGGTGGTGACGCAAGCAGGTGGAGATGCAAGCAGTGAACCTCTTTTTTTACATCCTGGAACACTTGCCACTGAAAAGACTTGCTAAAGGAATAGCACTTAAGACAAAAGTTCTGGCTTCTTCATGTTGAAAGAAATTTATACCCCTGTCTTTGGCCTGCCTCTGCATCCCTGAAGGCGCAGTTGTGGGATATCTACATGATCCCCTTCAGTAAGGACCCAGTTCTTGGATGGTATAGTGTGTTTCTGGGGCAGAAGCACAGTGTATGTCTGTCATTTATGGTTATCTACCCCACTCCTAAGACAGCACCACTGCCACTCTCACTGGAGCTGTCATTTGCACCTTTCAGTGTATTCCTCTACAAGGAGGCAAGAGGAGATTAGCCAGGGCACTGTCTACAGCTCCATGAAATGTGGAAATCTTACCTCTTTCCATGCTTCCTTGCCTTTGTCTTCCCCAGCCATCCCCTGTTTTTCAGTTAGGGATGTGAAAGGTTACATCCCTGTCTGTTTCCTGTAACAGCTCTTTATGGATGTACAGAGCCGTGACAGATTCCTTTGTGAACTTGCTTATGCTGCCTGTCTCCATCAGCCACCTCAGCTGCAACTTTCAAAAGATGACAAAAACCTCCAAATCTCAAAGTCCTGACTGCCAAGTTGGGGAGTTCAGCTCTGCTCTCTCACACATTTTCTACCTTTGGGGTATAGAGGCCACACAAGTAAAATTTCTCCAACTCCTTTTAGCCAGACTTTCCAAGGAGTCAAAAAGAAAATCAACAGGCACAAGAAAATGAGGGAGATTGAGATGTATTTTACTTGGAGTCTGTTTGGCTATCCAAATCATCTTTGCTTGTGCTTAAAACTGACATTACAAACTTACTGTTGGGGGCATTTATAATTTACAATCACAGTCTGTTTTTAAAATGGATCTGCAAGATCCATTTAGCCATTGTAGGTATGGAAAAATAATTTCACTCATACATGTGTCACATTAGCTTCAGTAGAAAAGACAGCCCCTTCTCTGTGGAGTGCATAACTGTGCCACATGTAAGAGGTTCCTGTTGTGCTGCTACAGCTGGAAAAGTTCTTCTCAAGGTCAAAGGCAAAAGTATATCCAGCACAGTCATGGCTAGTCATTTGTCATTTCCTACTTCATTAATCAGGAACATACTGTTAGAAATCTGTGGAACTGTTGGTTTTGGAATGTAATTTTTTTCCAGTGTCTCTCATTTGACTATTGACATTTACTTTTTAGTAAAATTCTCTGAGATAAGAGAAGTGAATATTAAAAAAGTACAAGCCTGTGCAAAAATCCAAACAACAGTCACACTTAAAGGAAACAGCAACTACTTTACGCTACAGAAATTATTTACGACTTTGCTAAGCCAGCATTGCATATCTCAAGCAGTTTTCTCTTCAATTACCTGCTCTTGCAGCCCTACATTTAATGGAAGAATACCCAAAATCAACGAGAAAAGGATCACAGGAACAGTATGCAAAGAACTCTGTAATTAAAGAAACTTGCCTTCTCCAGTCAGTCTTAGGCTTCACGCAGCTAGTATTTGGAGATGCTTATTTTTGCTTATGATAGTGTGATGAGTTTAAAAAACTTTGAATCTCTTTTTCACTACAGTCTGTGATAGAATTTGCTAGCACTGAGGAATTCCTACAGTGAAGACAATTATGTTTGGTTTTAGGTTTTAAGATGTATTTTCTAGTAGAAGTGCTTATGCCCTTGAGAGTGCAGCTGGACAGTATGCCCTGCTCTGAGCCACCTCAAGACTTCCTTGGGGTGCAGAGTGAGCTGGGAGCCCACCAGAGGCTGGGCTGCAACTCTGCAGCCACCCATCACAGGTGTTCCAGGATGGACAAGCAGAGGAGCAGTTCTGCATAATAGTCTGCAGCTCTCAGAAGACAGAAATCCTCTCTTTCACAGGACTAGGCAGTCTACCCCACCTTTTGCCATCGAAGTAGGCTGTGGGTCTGTTTGATGCCCCCCAGTAATTAACTCCTTTAAAGTAAACCAATTGCCTTGCTGAAGCCTAGATTTGGCCCACTTCAGATGACTTGGTTTGTGGCAAAGGGATAAAATTAATATTTCATTTTATGTAATTTGCCAACATTTATTTTTTGGGGGTGCTGCAGCAAAAGATTTCAGCACAAGGTTCCTAATTGGAAGAACTGGATCATATATGGACCATTAAAAGAACAGAGTGCAAAGTAGCATGAACACTGACATAAGAATAAGAACATTATATCACACTTCTAGGTAATTTGAAGTTCATAATTTGCTCAGTTAATACCTAATATTTCATGTAAGTTCAAGTAAAAAATGGTAAGAAAATAATAAATTGGGGACTATCTTGTATAGGTGGAAGTTTGAGAAATTTTTAACTCTGGTCTTGATCCTCGAGAAAGCCCTCTGGGATATATGTCATCATGTCCTAGGTCCTATGCAAAGTGTGACTAGCTGCCAAACCATAAATTGTACAATGAGTCTTTCATGAAGATGCAGCTCAGCTCTTTCTTCTCAAGCACTATATTGCACTGATGTCTTCTGCAGGAATGTGTGTCTCTTCAAATATTTGTGGTCATTTTCCTAAGCTTCTGAGCACTGATGTTATGTTTTCTCAGCAGCCAGATTTTTTTCTAAAGTGGACCAAAGAGAGGAACATATCTGTAATTCCTACTAATTAACAATAGATCTTGAACTCACACCTATTCATTGAAGATATGTTTTTAAGATCCAGCTAATTATTCAATGTAAACTATTATTCAGGGTGAAAACCTGTTAAATAAGTAAAAGCTTGCTGTTTTGAGGGCTTTTATGTCAGCACTGCATTATGTCTTTTGCTGTACCTGCAAAGCAGGTTAAACATTGATGCTGAAAGTTGAAGATGATGGCCCCATTACATGTGCAGTTTATCCCAGGACATGCTGTAGTTTCAAGGAAAAACACTTGAGCTTTTGCCTCATCAAAAAATGTTTACCTGGATATTGTCTTACAAGGGCTTAATGAATTTCTGTGTTTTGTAAGCAACTTGCATCTGTAAAAACAGTAATTTTGTACACTTGATGCCTGATCCCACAGTAAACTTGGTAAGGTCTGGAGCTTCAGGCACTGCCACTTCCCTGAGATGACTCATGTAGAAATTTTGTCTTTTCTTTTTTTTTGACAATCCTCAGCTCATTGTGACTTCTGGCTCTGCCATCTGCCCTGTGCCAGGGACATTGGAACAGGAATGAAAGTGCTTTAAGTGGTAGGACTACTCATCAGCTTTCAACTCTGTGCCAAGACTGAAGGGAATTTTAGGCTTTATCTTGGCTTGATGCTAACAGGCATTTTGGATCAAGTTTGTACTTTAAAATAAGTGTATCCTTTGGTTCTGTTCATGCAGCCTGCTGCTTGGTTTGCCTGCCAGGACTCATTTGCCACCCTGTGTCTGCAAGTGGATGACAAGCAGCACTAAAGCCCTATTTCCACGTTACAGCAGCTTTGCAGGAACCATGTGTCCTAGAAAAAAAAAAAATTTGGACAGAGACATATGGATTGATGTGTGGGCTGTATATCTATTGTGAAACTATTCTGCTGGGCACTACAAAATAATCAAAATTTTTGTTTGCTTCAAAAAGGCTCTAAAACCTCAATTTTATTGAGAAATCCTTAACTGGTTGTAGATCAAGTTTGGCTTCCTAGTTCTCAGCCTCTGTGGTCCTTAAAGCAAATTACAAATGGTCCTCAAAGGGTCCTGCATTAGAGGAGACTCATGAGTGCCTTTTCTTATTTTCCTCGAGTTGCCTAACGTCCCTTACAGCAAGAGGGAAACACGTAAGTGTAGGTCTCTGGTGTTGTTCAGATATTTGCCTCTGACAGGAGAATGCTCCGTTGGGTATCTTTACTTGTAAGTGCATTGTAAACTATATGCATATTTGCACGGGCCACAGATTTTAGCCCATGATCTTGGTCATAACAGCTCTGCTGGTGAACGCTATATGCAGAAGGAAAAATTTGTCTTCATACCAATAAAAAATGCCTTATAAACCACAGAAATCCATGAATAATGCGCACATATATATACATTAAATGGATATTGGTGGAAGAGGACACAGGCCTTGCACGTCTTTCTTCATCAGATTTCCTGACTGAATTAAAAACCACGTTCTGCTTAGCTGCTACTAACAGAGATAACTCTGAGCAGTTAATTTCTTCTCTGGAAAAGGGGTGGTGTTGCATTGGCAGTTTTTTATTTCTTATATAAAAACAATGGAAAATGAAAAATTTCTTGGGGGCTGCTTCAGTTTACTGTATATATAGGAACCTTAAAGATAGAAAAGGTAAGGAATAAATTCTCTTCATCCCTAGCAAATCAGAGGCTCATTGGAAGGGAGAAATCTTGTAGCAGTGTTGTCTGTGCTCTTGCTAAATGGAACTGAAATGAGCAACTTCATTTTGGTGCAGAGCATTTATTGATTACTACCTGTTCTTTCCCCACACTTGGCTGGAGGCCCACGAGAAATATGTGCAAAAATGAAGAATAGAAAACATGTCCCAGTGCAAGGGTTAAACACACCTCACTTCTCTGTGCAGCCTTGGCTTGTGTGTAAATGACTGCAGCGAGAAGTGGAAAGACAGGAAGCACGGAGGCTCCTGTCTCACCAGCGCCAAAACCTGGCCAATATTGAGAGTGATCCTTTGGGACATCCATGTGGCACAGGGATTGTGAGCATCCCTAGAGCTAGCCCCCTGACAGAGAATTCTCTGTATGAGCCAAGAGGGTAAATATTTTGTGTGTCTGGGTGCATGGACATAGAGAGCCATTAGCTCTTCAGGTATGAAATTGATATTCCTTGCATTACTTATTTTAGAGATTTTTAAGCTCATCCCTCAAAGTTTTGATGATGACTATGATGACTATGATATCTCTTAATAAAGCATAAGGTATAGTTCTCCCCTTTAAAGACAAAACCATGTGTGAAATGTTGCAGAATGAGGGTCATTTCATAAAGCAAAAGCAAAAAGCAAAAGAGTTTACATTATGTCTTCATTTCCCTTCCCATTACAAAATCTAACATACTGCTGCCAAGTGTCCTGGTGAGTCACTGTCCAGTAACTAATCTCCGCTATGTGAAAGGCATTCAAAACCACAGAACTGAAGCACTCCAGAGAATACTGTATTAGCTGGAAATTTTAAGTTTAAAAGGTACCAGTTGTTTTGTTTTTCTTATGGCTGCTACTTTAAAAATATTTCTAACTGGAAAATGGGAATCTGTTAATATGGGGAAGAGGGAACAGGGGGATTGACTATTCCTCTGTAAGTTAAAATGATTGTTGGACAGCAACAATTGTTGACACATTAATGCATAGAGTGTCCCTAGAAAATTAACTGCTTATTAGGCAAAGAGGAAAATGTTATTCCCATGTAATTATTAAGAAATTGTTCAAACAGGAAAATACCACTTAGGTAGTTCTATCTAATTTATGGCGTTCTTAATGACTTTTTAAAAGCAATGGACATGGGAACTCTTTGAAATATCAATGCTGAAAGCAAGATGGCCTATGAGATTTTGTTTTATGCTGTGATTCTCTTGGATGTATTTCAGCTAGGATGGAAATCTGTCTTGTCTGCAGGCCCTCTCTGACAGGTGAAAGAAGTGCTGCATATTCCTCTTCCTATTTCCTAAATGCAAGAATATCTTGGCAGCACATCTGAGTTATGTGCTGAGTTTATTGCCCTAAAGGTAACCTCTGCTGTTTGTGTGGATCAGGAGAGAAGCAGCATAAATGTTTTGGAAGACTGGTTGCAGAGATTGTTCAAATCTCCTGGGAAATCAAGATCCACCCCTATGAACATATCCTCTGCCACCTTCCTTATTTAGGAATAGCACCCTTCCTTTCTCTTCAAACCCTTCTGCGTTTCCTTTGCCCTCCTCAGACGTGGCTGAGGAAAGCTATATGATTTTCAGCAATCGCCTGGAGCCAGAGAGATTTTTGTTCACCCTACAGGTTTCAGCTGGAGGCTCATTGTAGTACAGCACACCCCGTCTGCCCTCGTCTCCTCACACACGAGCCTGGTGCCCACTGCTTCCTGCGGCGCCTTCTGCAAAGGTCAGCTCCCTGCCTACTCCTTCTCAAGCCAAGAGCAGTAGTGAACAACAACATGCATGGTTGGAAAATTACATGAACAGCTTTCTAACTGTGTGTGTGTCCAGAGTGCGCTAGAACAGATTGCAGTGTACTTGGGGTTTTGTGTTTTTTAAACTTGTATCCTTAGTTTCAGGAAGCTTGGCTCTAGCTTTCACTGCTATTTCTGTAGCTCCTCCTTAGTACTATTACCAGTATTTCTGGCACCACATTTGCACATTTTCCTGCAGTCACTTGGACGTTCATGAACTGATTTGCTTGCAGGCTACTGGAAAAGCTCCTCTGCCCTCGCAGTGAGCGCTGTTGCCATCACCTTTGTCCACGCGGTGGTGTTGCATACTCTGTTACATGGTGCCTAATCCTTTACAGCTGTATTGCTTCTCAAATGCTGGGCATTTCCTTGGCCTGTGCTGCTTGCCAGAGCATGTGTAGCCCCACGTGATTTGTTTATATGTTTGTTTAACTTGATCTCCGTATTCTGTTCTGCCTGAGGAGTCGGTTTTGCTTTGTTTTAATGGACATTGTTAAAACAGAATCATAAATTTCAGCAGGATAATATTATTAGTCCTCCCTTTGTATGTCTTAGGGCACCATTTGTGTGATGCCAGCCTCAGTTGCACAGTCAGCTTTAAGTTTTGTGATACAAATATTTTGATATTTTTAGAAAGAAAGGACTTACTTACTACTTACATCAATTCTTTTAATGATTCTGTCCTGGTGCATGCTCTTACTCCACCCAGATTGCTTTTAATATGTTTAGCTGAACACCATGTCCTGGTCAGAGCCTGCAATTTTGATACCAATTTGCTTCATCCTTTGCCTGAGCTCAGGCTTCTGAGCACTGTTTCTCAGCTAATTTCAACCACTTCCAGTTGGCTTCTGTGAAAAAGCATTCAAGGTACAGCTCAGTGAAGTTGTAGATGAGTCTCCAGAGAAAAGGAGTGGAAACTTCTTGTGCCAGATTTATTCCTTGAGACAGCAATTCAGGAAATGATGTCTTCTGTCTGGACTGGGCAACTTCTGTTGGTTAGAAAATATTTTTACTTTATGAAAGACTAGTTCCCTTTCAGGACCCTCTGTCACCTTCAGAGTGCAGCAAAATCCTCTCCTCTCTTAATGTAAACCAGAGTTGTACAGGGAACCCTGTCAGTGTTTGGAGCCTTCCTTCCTTCCTTCCTTCCTTCCTTCCTTCCTTCCTTCCTTCCTTCCTTCCTTCCTTCCTCCTCCTCCCTTCCTCCCTCCCTCCTCCTTCCTCCCTCCCTCCTTCCCCTCCCTCCCTCCTCCCTCCCCTCCCTCCCTCCCTCCTTCCTCTCCTTCCTTCCTTCCTTCCTTCCTTCCTTCCTTCCTTCCTTCCTTCCTTCCTTCCTTCCTCTTCCTTCCTCCTTCCTTCCTCCTTCCTTCCTTCCTTCCTCCTTCCTTCCTTCCTTCCTCCTTCCTCCTTCCTCTTCCTTCCTTCCTTCCTTCCTTCCTTCCTTCCTTCCTTCCTTCCTTCCTTCCTTCCGCCACTTCCTTCCTTCCTCCCTTCCTTCCTTCCCCCTTCCTTCCTTCCGCACTTCCTTCCCTCACTTCCTTCTCTTCTCGCCACTTCCTTCCTTCCGCCACTTCCTTCCTCCTTCCTTCCCCTTCCTTTCCTTGCCTTCCTTCTTCCGCCACTTCCTTCCTTCCTTCCGCCACTTCCTTCCTTCCTTCCGCCACTTCCTTCCTGCCACTTCCTTCCTTCCTTCCGCCTTCCTTCCTTCCGCCACTTCCTTCCTTCCTTCCTTCCTTCCTTCCGCCACTTCCTTCCTTCCTTCCTTCCTTCCTTCCGCATTCCTTCCTTCCTTCCTTCCTTCCTTCCTTCCTCTCCTTCCTTCCTTCCTTCCTTCCTTCCTTCCTCCTTCCTTCCTTCCTTTCCTTCCTTCCTTCCTTCCTTCCTTCCTTCCTTCCTTCCCTTCTTCCTTCCTTCCTTCCTTCCTTCCTTCCTTCCTTCTCCTTCCTTCCTTCCTTCCTTCCTTCCTTCCTTCCTTCCTTCCTTCCTTCCTTCTTCCTTCCTTCCTTCCTTCCTTCCTTCCTTCCTTCCTTCCTTCCTTCCTTCCTTCCTTCCTTCCTTCCTTCCTTCCTTCCTTCCTTCTTCCTTCCTTCCTTCCTTCCTTCTTCCTTCCCCTCCCTCCCTCCCTCCCTCCCTCCCTCCCTCCCTTCCTCCCTCCCTCCCTTCCTCCTTCCCCTCCCTCCCTCCCTCCCTTCCTCCTTCCCCTCCCTTCCCTCCCTTCTCTTCCTTCTCTTCCTCTTTTTCTCTTCTTATTTAAAGACAGCTAGCCATTTTCTGAGGCCCAGTGTTTTAACATCAACTGCTTTCCAGCCATTGGTTCCCTGCTGTTGTTGCTCAGTCACTTGGAAACTGCATGAAGTGCTGCTTTCCTTCTCCAGAGCATACGTTCAGTGATGCCATTCTTCTTTTCTGTAGCTTGTTAATTGGTTTTCCCTCATACCATGTCCTGTTCAGAGACACTTGGAAGCAGAATTTGACATTGCTTTACTTCCTTTTCTTTGCTTTTATTTTCCCCTTGTCCAAACGCAAAATCAGCACAGCAATCAGCTTCAGCTAGCTGTTCCAAGTGCTTCAAGATACAGTTCTTCAAGACAGCAAACAGTAATTTCTTGGAGGCAGGAGAGACTTTCGTAAGGATTTAATATCTTGACTATCACTTTCTTTCGTGAAATTTTCTAAATACTTCCACTTCAGTTCTCACTCCCAGGCCAATATGCAAGTGAAAAAACTCACTCATTGTTTGTGGATGCTCATGTTCCTGTTGAAGTATGGAGTGTATGCTTTCTTTCTGTGAAAGTGATAGCTGGCTCTACCAGTGATGATTTTAGCTGGCCCAAGGGCTCTGCATAGGAAGGTAAATGCTCTAGTGCAGGAGGCTGGCTGCTCTAAACTGTAGGTGTAGCTCAATGCCTAAAAGCAAATCTCAGAAATAGTGTGACTCCGAGTTAAGACTTCAGAATGTGGGTCCCAAGGAACAGTTCAATACAATAAACATTTTGTCTTAGGGGTGGTCTGTGCTGTTCAGGACAAATGGGAAGCAGAATCTGAGCTTCTTTATAAGTATGATGTGAATCCCTCTCTGACAGAATTAGTCTGAAAGCAGAGGTGAACTTGCTAAACCTTTTCCAGAGATATCTACTAACCTTAGTCCATCAGGTATGGTTCAGCCCTTGCCTTTGGTTTCTACTCTTCTGCTTAGTATTTCCCCCCAAATCACACATGAGTGTGAGTGCATGAAAATATGAGCTGTATGGCAAATCAAGGAAAAGACTTGTTTCATGAGCTTTCACTGTTGTTTTTATTTTCCTTTCATTTCCCTGGGGAAATAGGCCCTATATTTAGAAAGAAATAAGAGGAAGTGTCTGAGAAAGCTCTCCTGCCTCCCTTTGTCCCTTACCATCAGGAGCAGGATGGAATCTGTGCTGTGGCCTGGCTCCAGTCCGTGGTAAAAACAAAAGCAAAACCTCAGGTGGCAAGCCAAGAAAGCCTGTGCTAAGAAACAACATGAGGGGCAAAAAAACCACATGCTCTCATGAGTGTCTTTCCATCTATTTTTGCTGCACAGTTGCAACACTTTGGTGTAAACATCTCTGTTTACAGTTTCTCTGACAACAAGAAGGAATCAGACAGAAGGGTGTAGTTTGGCTTCCAGGGTAAACTTGCCTCACAGTGAAGAGGGGTGGCAAGAACCTGCTGCCAGAGGCAATGTCTCACACCCTGCAGCTCCAGGAATGTTTGCTCCTGCTTCCAGTGTTGACAATCTGGTCTCCAACATCTGACAGTCATGAATGCCTGGATACAGTTCCTCCTGGCACTCAACATTTCATCTACATCTCTCTCCCTTATTCACACCTTGGGGAGAAGCATCACTCTCTTTTGGATGTAGAGACACGCCCTGACTCTCAGCTGGGTACCAGGCTCAACTGGAAGCTCAGCTGGAAGAAGTCTGGGCACTGCATTTCTGCTTGCAATTTCATTGAAATTGAAATCTGCTGTAAGCTTGATGAGACTTGAAGTCAGGCTGTGAAAGTGCAGAGCACTTTGAAATTGTTAAAGGAATCTGAGTGTCTTAAATATACAGCATTTCATTACTGATATTGGTCTTGCTGTTGTTTTGGGTTTTTTTGCTGGCATTAAGTCTCAAGAGAAAGCCAGACCTCATGGGTAAAACTTCATTAGTTCTGTTTCTCTCAGTTAGCTTGTAGCCTATTCATCTTTCCTATACTTAAATCATTTGCATGACTGTCACGTTTCTGCAGCTTTTTTTTCTTTATTGTGTTTTCATGTTGGCTAATAGCTTATGCTATTGTCTTTCTTGAGAGTGTCCAAAAAAGTTGGAACTGAAGCAAATATTTTTGGGCTCTCTCTCTGGAACACCATCCAAGTATACATTCTTTATTAAAAGCTTCTTCCTTTGGGTAACAAGGCCTTGAGACCTTCCCTATGGAAGTGCAGTAATTTAATTTCTTGGGTCTATCCTCAATTGCTTGCCAATTTCTTGTATAACAAAAGAGATGTGTTTTGTTTGCAATGAGGAGCAGTTCTGAAGATTTCTGCCTCCTCCCCCCTGCAAGCTATGCCTTTTCTATGCCCAGAAGCAGGCAGGGCACCCTTACACAACACAGTAGCAGATCACTCAATTTGTCCCTTCTCCAACAGGATTTTGGTGATTCAGACATTGGCAGTACCTGCGCAGCAGGGAGGCTGGCTGGAATGGGCATCTTACACAAGCTTTAATCGGGAGATTTTCTGAGGTCTGTTATCACTGTATGCTTATGTAGGAGCATCAGCATTTCCTATTTCGGCACACAGCAGTGAAATTTGTCAGCTGATTTTTCTCTCTCAGAGTTAAGGGGAAGTTGTCCCCTGTTTGTTGCACAACACAGCTATCCTGCTACCTTGGATCTTATTAATAAGTTTAATTCTGATTCTAACAGGCTTTCACTCACAAAGCTCTTTTTTAGTATCATGGAATGTATTTCTTGAGTAATTCCAATCTAATGATAAGCATCAAGATAGAGGACTTTTGTTAATCTGAGTTTACAACTAAAAATTGAGAAGACATTGATACCAATATGGGAGTGTATTTGGATGTGGGAACATATACAGCCTTTGTGGGGCTATGTGTTATGCAGGCAGCTGGGCACAAAAATGAAGGGTGAAAGTGTCTTCTCTGGTGTTCTGCAGGTGTATGGAACAAAAAAAATGAGGAAATCTAAATTTTTCACATGACCTCTCTGACATGAGTGAGAAGCAGAGTCCCGTTAGGCCCTCTGGGTTAAATGCCACACCCCTACTGTAATGCATTGCTGCAGTATCTCTTCACTCCTGTTTCTTTCAGGAAGACACTAATGAATGGTTAGGCCAAAGAACTTTCATACTGATGAAAAGAGCTGGTGATTGCCATGTATTCAGAGCTTTCATTAATTTTCTTCCAAGAACTGACTTATCTTAGCCTTGCATCTCTACTGCTTTCAGTGTAGCAGAGAAGTAGGCCCAGACTTGCTCTTGTTCATGGCTAGCTAGCAGCTGCTGTCAAATCTTTTTTGAGTGAAGTGTCTAAACTGAGACATAAACCAGCAAAATTGGTGCTTGACTCTTTGCCCGTTGATAAATGAGAGAGATGTTCAGAAGTTCAACAACTGTCATCTGGCCAGGAAAATTCTATAAATTGAGAGCAATTTAGCTGTACTGATTGCTCACTTCTTTTTAGCCACACGTGATTTTCAGACAAAGGTACTGTAGACAAATCCTTCCTGGTGCAGCTCTTGCTTGTTCTCATGCTTTGCTGTCTAACCACAAACTCCCAACTCTAGCTGAGAAGAGATATGATTAAAGTCAACGTAAAATATAATTCTCTGATTTTTCAAAGGCGCCAATTTAAATTTCATTAAAGCTCTTGAATTTGCGTTTCTGATACCAGGTACAGAATCAGCCATCACCTGTTAATGTGTATAGAAAGCTTATGCTTATGTGATAGCTGTCAGCAATTTTGTTCTGTTTGGTTTTAGCATCTAAAACTGGCTCACAGTTAAAAACTGGTCTGGCTGAGTAAACTCAGTCATAATACATCTACAAGGTGAGCTTTGCTAACAGACCAAGTTTAAATTATTTGGTGGGACATGCAGTAGGAACCTAGCTAGAGGTCTTCCCAAAACCTGCTTTTGAATCTTATTAGAAATGTCATGAACCCTAAAGCAGGGGGACTGAACTTTCACACACTACAACTTCTAGTGTTCTTATGTATTCACTTCTACTCGAGATTGACCAGTGTGTGACACAACTCTCAACACCACTGAATAGACAGAAAAGTGGGTAGTCTCAGATATATGAATATCACTATCAAAATGGTGCCAGCCACATTATTTGAATTCTGCAGGAATTTTTTCAGCTCATAAATTATACATCTACTTAAAAAAAAATTCAATAACTCAGTTTAACAGACTCAAATCTCTGTATTATGGTAGGCACATCAGCTATGGATTTACATGTCAGAACTCAGTATGTTACAATTTGGCAAGCTGAGTTGTCTACTTACTCCTAATATTCTGATAAAAACCACAACATATTTCTTGTGCTGCTGAAACTTGCAAATATTAATGATGTTTGCAGAGAATGTAAGATAAGTTATCTCTGGTGTCAGAATTGCTCATTGTACTGACCACTCCAGAGTGATGAGTCTGTGTGGTTTGTTTTGCAGAAGAGGCTATCTTGGAAAAGATAAATAAAAGACTTCCATGAAAAATCCTCCTGAGATCAAATAATTCTTAATATTTTCAATCCCCTGGAGCATTTTGTTTTACAGAGGAAAATTAAAATTTTAGTGACATTTTAAATGCTGCCATTCAATGGAATGGAACAATAACAAATAGTAGAGTATTAAGTATTAGTGTTATGGCATATCAAGGCTATATTTTTTAATTTACAAAACATTAAAACTTTTTTTTTAAAAACTGTTGTACATCTTTTATCAGCTTTAACTGAATAAAATATAAAATTTACTTCAGTTTCACAAATAACTCTGGAGATGAAATAATCAAATCAGGACCCAAGGCAATTATACTTAATCAGGTTAGAGTATATGTGACACAGATGGCTGGTATTAAAGCAAAATTGAGTTCATCTTTAGTTATAACAAAGGATAAATGAAAGGAAACAACTGACTTCCTTCACAGCATTCAGCTGGGCTACAATTCAGACATTTATTTACTTTGATACATTTAGTGTCAACCTGCGCTGTGCTGATATTCTAGGAATCATTCTGCATAGGGGTCCATCGTGATTCACTCATGCAAAATTTATTGGTAAGGTAGCTTAACTGAGCAAGAAATGGAAGCCTAGGACAGCCTGGGCAATAAGTGCTGACAGTATAGGAGTATCTTCCCGAGGCCATGGTCCCTTAGTCTCCTTATCATTTTGAGTAAGTTTCAGGAATGAGTGTTGCGCTTTGCTTTTGATGTCCCTTGGAAGTGCTGGCCAGCTGTCTGGTGGAGGTTAAAAACTGCTGCTATTACCTTGGAATGAAAAGTGAAAGCTCTCTTTGATTGAAAGTTAAATTATACAGCCAATGACACATATCCAGTTGCCTTCATTTTGAAACAGGACTCAGTTGAAGATATAACTACTCATAAGAAAAATTTGCCTGGAAGTGAAATGCTTTCCTCAATCCTCATGCTTGGACCTTGTTTCTGATCTGTTCACATCCCTCTCCCTGTGATTTTATGATGCCATACATGCCTCTAAGGCTGGAGAGCAGCCCTGTGAGAAGGACTTGGGGGTGCTGGTGGGTGAGAGGCTGGACATGAGCCAGCCATGGGCACTCCCAGCCCAGAGAGCCAAACGTGTCCTGGGCTGCATCCAGAGCAGCGTGGGCAGCAGGGCAGGGAGGGGATTCTGCCCCTCTGCTCTGCTCGGGGAGAGCCCACCTGGAACCTGCATCCAGCTCTGGGCTCCCAGCACAGGGACGACATGGAACTGGAGCAAGTCTGGGGGAAAACCACTACTTTGATGAGAGGGATGGAGCACTTCCCCTCTTATTAAAGGTTGAGAGTTTTTTCAGCCTGGAAAGGAGAAGGCTTTGAGGTGATGTAAGTGCAGCCTTCCAGGACCTGAAGAAAGCCTACAAGAAATACAGAGAGGGACTTCTTTTTATGAAGTAAAAGGATGAGGTGGAATGGCCTTGAAATGAGAGTATTAAAGAGCCATTAGGAGGTATTAAGAAGAAATTTTTGACTGTGAGGTTGGAGTGGCACTGTCAGAAGCTGCCCAGAGGAGCTGTGGATGGTCCATCCCTTGGAGTGCTCAAGGCTGGGTTAGATGGGGTTTGATCAGCCTGGCCTAGTGAAAGCTGTCCCTGTCCACAACAGGGTGTTTGGAAATATACAATCTTTAGGATCCCTTCCAGCTCTAACCACCCTATGATTTTATGACACTGTACCAAACAGGAAATGCCAGACTTTTCAATATGGAATACAAGGCATTGCAAAACACAGTACTTATATATTTATATATATATATATATATATATATATATATATATATATATATATATATATATATATATATATACTTATATACAAATAACATAACTGGAATGCTTTCCATACACACATACCATGGAAAGGTTTTTATAGGAGGCAATGGGCAGATGGTGATGGACCCCAGCAATGTGCCATGGCATGGATCTGGAACAGCAGCAGGGCCAGCCAGCTGGTTGTCTGTGCTCAGCAGTAATGGTTCCCAAGGGGTGCTGTGTGTGTGTGACCCTGCTGTGTATGATGCATGGTGCCAGAGCTCTGATGGGGGCTGCACTACAATGCAAAATCATTGAACAATACTACAGTACAATACCAAACCAGTGATAGTACAGTATATGCCATATAATAAAGAAAATACATAAAGTAGAGTGAAAGAAACCATACAACAAATACTATATGGCCCACTATTACTGTATACATTGCAAAAGGATCTACAATGGAAAAGTATAAAAAGCACAATGGAAAATATAACATGTAAAAATGCAGAATATTCAATACCGCAGGCAAAATAGAATGCAGTGTGAAAAAACAATCCCAAAACAACATATCACAAAGCATCCATAAGTCACATCCAGTGCAGTCCACACCGTACAGTGTGATATAAACAATACAACACAACACATCCAAGATATAAACATATAAACAATACTACATCCAACATGTAGCACAATACAAAATAGGAGACAAATGGAGACAACATACATTACAGCACCAAAGACACAACTGCACAATACAATACCAAACACTGTAAAATACATACAGTTCAATAGAATGTGTGCCTAGGATTGATCAAAAGTTAAAGGGCATTGTGAAGGCATTGACCATATGCCTCTTTTTAAGATAGTCTGAGGTATGGGGTATCAAACATCTCACTAGGATGCCTGTTCCAGTGCTTGACCTTACCCTCTTGGTAAGGAAGTGCTTCTGAATCTCACAGGTCAGTTCCTCACCCAACATAACACGCACCTGATCATCTCACAGATGGGCAACTTATCCAGAAATGCTGTAAGGAACAAGATCAAAGGAATTACAAAAATCTAGAAATTCTAAAAATCTAGAAGTGTCCCTTCACCCACAAGGCAGGTGGTCTTATCCCAGATTAGGGAGGCATGGCTTTCCTTTGTGTACTTGGGCTTACTGTTCCTGATGATTGCGTTTCCTGTCAGAAGCACACAGTACAGTTTTTATAATTTTTCCAGGAACTGAGTTTAGATTAACAGATGTGTACTTTCCTGAGTCTTCCCAGTAACAGTGTGGAAATGGTTCAAAAATGTGTCAGGAGAGGTTCAGACTTGACATTCAGGATATTTCTTTTGCATTTTCGAATCCATTATTTTCCCAATGTTTTACCATTTCATCTCTTGTGTAGAATACATTATTATGTTGTTGTATTTTTGGATTGCTATACAGAAATTTAATATTCCAGCTTTCAGAGCTGCATAAAACAAATTCCATGCAAATCATGCAATATGTCTTCACTACGTCTGTATAAATGTTTTAATTTTTTAAGAATACATTAAATATATCCCACACAGCATGTATGCTAATAGATTGTATATTATATTGGACCTGCGTGTTGTATGGTATTTACTGTCTTAGTTTCTTAGTCATGTGTATGTCTTATTCCAATGGATTGAGTGGTATTTTGTACTGTATTTGGAATTCTCTGTATTTGTATTTGTATTGATACTGTTTGTATGTGTGGATTGCACATATTGCACTGTACTGCATGGTGTGGTGTTGTATTATATTGCACATATCATGTGTTGCACTGCATTTTGTGTCATGGTATGTATGGTATGTATGAATTTGTACTGTGTGTACGGCATTGCCTGTTATCTATTGGACTGCAAGGTATTTTGTTTTGTATGCAATCACTCATGGGGTACTCGTGGTATTCCATGAGTATTTGCATGGTACTGTCTTGGATGGTGTTGTAAGCTTCAGAACTGGATGGCGTTGTATCATATGGAGTTGCATGTTTTGCACATTATGCATGTGTTTCACTGAATAGCGCTTGTGGTATTGGTATGGGTTGAGGTTTTCAACCGAACCTCTGTCTCTGGAATCAACCAAACCACTGGGTTACTTATCCACCCATACAACAGCATCCCAGAACTGCAATGGTAAGATCAGACGTAGGCTAATTCATACCCATCTGTTGTGCTCCCCACATTAACACTCAGGAAAGAAAAACAAGGCAGCATGTAGCTGTTTCAAATAATCACTGCTGCTTTTATGCCCCACTATCATAAGTCAGCTATCATAAGTCAGTCGTCCTTTGGTTTCTGAATGCCATTTGTCCTATGTGCTATAAAATGAACTGATACTCTGACTCCCCACCATCCTCACCCACTTTCTCCCCAGCCATAAATTTTGCTCTGCTCACTTTATTCTATATATTATTTCATTTGCATTTGTATCATCTAGATTAGACTGCCTACTGGAGACACTGATACAAATGAGAACAAAGTTCTCTTTTATACCAATCTCTTTAACTAAATCTTCTCAGAACTTGGATTGTATAATAAAGGCTAATGGGGAGACCATGTTCAGGAGTGTCAAACAACTCCTAAAAGCCTGTTCCATTTCTTTGCACACAAATAATAGTGGAGTCCTACAAAAACAAGATTTCTGCCACATAAATCTTGCTTGGAATTACTGACACCAAAAAGTGAAATGTATGTATTGTACATACTGCATTGTACTGCATAGTATAGTGCTGTACTTGATTAAGATGGTTGTGACTTTTACACATTTCACATGTGGTTCACAGCATAAATATAGCTATTATACAGATTTTTGAGAAGTTTGTGTTGTTTGATTTTTGTAGAGTGTGTGTTCAGCTCTTCATCATTATTCATTATGTTTTTGAAATGCTGTGTTCCAGAACAGCTGCTTCTGAGACTTATTAATTTTAAATAATATATGTGTAATGTTCTGGCTATAGCATGTTCTTTTTGAAAGCTAGATTTTAGAGGTGTGTAGTCAAAGCATTTTTCCCAGCTTCTTTTAAACTCTGTCTTGGGACTTGGGAGACATTCTTCCTTCAATTTTGCTAAACTTCAGTTGCTAAAAAATTCCAAAGGAAGTCTTGTTTGCAATTTCATGGCTGCCTCTTACAACCATTTATGAACACAATATGCAGTGCATTCCTCTGTATCTTTGTTGAAGCAGTATCTGAAAACACCATGTGCTGATAAAGCACAAGAAGTATTTTTAAAGCATGTCAGGGCTGATTCATACCTGCCAAATTTCTAATCTGTGTTAAAACTCCATTGGTGTTAAAATGAGAGAATGAGATTTAGATTAACTAATGGATAAAACAACAGAATTTTGTGGTGATGTGGAAGTCCAACAACCTTGAGTGAAATTCTACGGTCTCAAATCTTCATTAACAAAAAGCAAAGGCCTCTATAAATTCTAGCTGACAGTAATATATGTAGCTTGTTTCTTCCTTATGTGAAATCTCTGTCAGCTGTGAGCTGTTTTCACTCATGCAGTCTTGCTTACTTAGATTTATTACTCTTTTCTATTACTAATTTTTCTAGATAGCTAAGCTTGGTTTAGGACTTCAGTGCAGACTTTAGCTGAACAGAAAGGTATATCTCAAAAAAGTATTGTTGCTGTCCTTTCACTGTGGTGTACTTGAAACTGAAAAGGCCACCAGTTTACAGAACAGCTAAGGTTGTTAGAAATGGCTTATGTTCAAGGGCAAATGGAATTGTTAAAATCAAACCCCTAGTAATTTGCAAGGAAAAATGTAAAAGGTGAAAACAAATGTGTATAGGTGACTCCTTAGAGGAGAGCACACAAACTGAGCATGTGAAAAATGTGCAGTATATTTGGGATCAGGATTAGGTTATACATATGAAAGTACATCTTTAGTTGCCAGCTATACAGAGGAAATGTAGTGTTTGTCTGCTGAGCAGCAATCTTCTGCCACTGGGGAACACAATCATCCTAGGTGAGGATTCTGCTCAAAGTAGTCAGCTGCTGATAGTTTAGAGGTGCTGATAAACATACTACAAAGAATTGCAGAGACTCACTGAGAGGATGAGCTTTGGACTTTTCCCTGAGAGATCTTTTACTTGCGGTCTGTTCTGGTTTCATAAAAAGTCCTTTTCCAGCTTTCTTGTGGGCTTCTTAGGCTCTAGAAAAGTGCTATAAGATCCTCCGTCTTCTGCCTCCAGGCTGAACCACCCCTGCTCTTGCAGCCTTTTTTCATAGGAGAGGTGCTCTAGGACTGTCTTTAACACACATCTGAGGCTGAAAAATACTCTGGAAGCAGAGTATTTGCAAAGATGCAAATCCAAAATTAAGATGACTAAAGAGAAGGATTTCAGTGTGAAGTTTTAAGTGAACTACTATAGCTCGAAGACAAGAAAACAGGCCTGAGATGCTCAGTTAATTCTTATGGGCAGAGGAAACTGAGAGATGACTAGTACTAATGCAGAAAAAGGATATTAGGAAGCTTATAAGACAGAGGAATAATGGGATTCAGTGGCTAGGAGCTGAAATTTGACAATTTCAATATTAAAATAAGAAGAAAATCTCTAGCAGAATAAGGAAACATTTAAAGAGCCTATCAGAGAGGATAGTGAACTTGCTATTGTTTGATAACTTTATAGAAGATGACATATCTACAATGTTAAATTGGATTCTGTAGCTTGAATATGTGGCTCAGACTTTGTTAGTAAATCCTAAAAATACATTAAACAAAAATTATATAGATTCAGATCACTACTTCAGTAAACTGATATATCTACATATAAAGGTTATTTTGGGCTTCATACAAATATTAATAGTATCTCAACATTTAGGCAAGTTAAGGACAAATTATTTAGATGGCAATAAGCAAGCAATAGAATTGCAATGGAATGCACTGGACATGCACTGGAATGGATGTCCAGTGCATTCCAGCAAGGCCCTGACCTTCTAGTGAAAAAAATTATATCGTGTGCTATCTATACTCTAAATGTGCTGAAACACAAGAGAGCTATATTGTTGGTTAATGACAGTTCCAGGTTGTGCAGGTATTGGACAAAAGACCTTCTAGAAATGAATCTGCCAGTCTCTGGCTGCTCTCAGTTCTGTATAAAAATGAAAAAGAAATAGTGGAGTGATGGATTACAACAGGCTCCTGGACACTTTCCTGCATACTTTCCTGGATGCTTTTATTCATTGTCCCATTGAGGGTCAGAATTTGTGAAGAGGAGAACAAAAAGCCATCTCCAGGTTTTGGGGATGTATATGGCCTGGTAGGGCAACAGAATATTACTTCTTAGTTAACACTGTTGGTTTCGTTTCTGCTGGGCACAGGGAAAATGTTAGTAATTATTATGTTTAATAACAATACTTAATTTAATACTCATCATTGTATTCTACAGTTTCTTTCAAACTTTTTCACTTGCTTTGCTTCTACTTCTGTGGTTTTGCCTGGTGTTTTGAGAATCTTGTGTTCAGGAAAACCAGAAAGGGGATATAAGAGGGAAAAGACAACAACAATAAGATATAGACAAGTTAGTGGCCTGATTAGTGGCATGAAAAGGATAATTAAGTCAAGTAGTGGCAAAGGATAATATAGTCAAGTTAGTGGCATGAAAAGGATAATTGCTCTGGAGAGTAACAGTTCAAACACTGCAAGTTACTCAGCAAAGAGAAAAGGTGAAGCATTTGTCTTGGGCATTTACTGTAAAAGAAAGTGGTGAACTCTAGATATTTAGACAACATGTGTGCCATCATTTGCTGTAGCAGTGTATTTTGTGTGAATCTGCTAGACTTCCAAAGCTTCAGCAAGTTGCTGAGGATTCTTTACAATAAAACTGCTTCTATTTAAATGTCAGCTATCTAACGTCATTTAAATGGAACATAGAACACACAGTTTCTGCTTCTTTTCCCTTACTCACCTCTGAACTTAAATACACTGTATAGTCCACAATGACTGCTTGAAGAAACCACTAAGTTTTCAGCAGGGCACATTTGCAGGGCATATTCACTCTAGATGTTATTGTTCAATTAAAATAAAGGTGAAATGGTTTTTTACAGGGTATAACCTAGAACCTGCTTCCCACAGAAATTTAAATAATGAGAGTGTACTATAGCAAATATAGAATATACCAGACGGGAAAACAGGATACAGAAAGTCTAAAAAACAGGCAAAATTAGACTGTGGTGCTGTCTTGGGCTTGAAAATAAAGTTGCTATTAAAATAAAAGGACATAATAAACAATTGAAGTAGAAGCTGTTGTAACTCAAGTGAGTGGTTTAACTGCCATTAAATTCAGGACTATGCAGACAGAATAATCCTGGAATAGGTTGTTTTGGTTTGGAATTAAAGGAATTATCTGCAGATTGTTCTTTGTTCTCCTCAGTTCTCCTCTATATTTAACTGAATCTGTCTGGGGAATGTGTTGCCATGGCAACCTGTAAGTTAATCTTGATGTTTCAGACTTAGAAGTTATGTTACTATCAAAACAGAATTCAGGAAATATATAAACACAAATTTGCTTTCTAAACACAATTTTAGATTTCTTGTGTTTCAAAGACAAAAGTTAGGCACACAAAACTATGGTCAATTATGTGCACACAACTTTACCACTGCTGTGGTTATGGGAGATTTAGGTAGAAGGTGTGCAGGGAGGGTTCCCAAATGAGAAGCAGGAGAATAAGAAATGCCTTGGAGACTTTGAAAAGTGAAGAGCAATGCTGCTGAGTGAGGCCACCCAATCTAACACTGACTCCTGCCAAATTCTGAGCTTTGGTGTTGTCTTTTCTTTCTGGAGACAGCATTGCCTAAAAGTCAGGATGTCTGATACTGTCACAGGAAAAAGTAAGCAAGGGGCTCATGCAGTTTTGCTGTCCTGCATATGGGCATGCTTTGAATTTACAGAGCTGTCTCCTCCTTCCAAAATCTCAATGTGTCACTCTATTGCTGCAGCCTTCAGAGGTTTCTCTGTGCAGTAAGACCTCCATCCTGGTGTACATCTCTACACAAAAGGAGAGACAATCATCAACTTGGCTTGAGATTGATATTGCATGTGGTAATGACATTCTTGAATGAATGAAAGACTTGCATCTACTATTGCTGGGCTTAAAATGTTGTCTATAGGCGAAGAGATAGTACACCTTCTGTAAAGGCAAGGCTGTATTTTTAATGCAACTGAGAGTCTCATAATTGGGTAGGGGGGAGAGGAATAAAAATAAATTAAGCCCAAATTCTTAATTTTGTACTGTTTTTCTTGGTGAAAAGTTCTTTCATACTTTCTCCTGGAAGTAAGTGTGGTCATTTCATCCTGGTAGTGATATGCTGTGGTGAGTCATCAGTATCTAGGTCTTTCACTATTATGTGACTTTTTTGTCTCTTGTTACTGGGCTTGCAAGGGTTCCTTAGGGGTGAAGAGAGAGTCATTTAAGTTAGAAAAGACCTCCAAGATCATCATGTCTGATTACCTGCCCTACCATCTTGTCTACTAGGCCATGGCACTTGGTGCCATGTCCAGTTATTTCTTGAACACCTCCAGGGATGGTAACTCCACCATCTCCCTGGGCAGCCCATTCTGACATGATTATCCTTTCTGTAAAGAAATTCTTCCTGTCCAACCTGAACCTGCCCTGGCGTATCTTGACACCATCACCTCTCATCCTGCTGCTTGTTACCTGGGAGAAGGGACTAACTCTTTGCTTACTGACATGCATTTTCAGCTTTGCTGTTTTGTCATTGGTCTGCAATGATTATGTCTGAATTTATGCTTTTATGGCGCTCATTCAAGAATTCTTTTTTCAAGTCTTTATAACCCTAAACCAAATTTGGCCTGTGTCCAAGACGTTTCTTTCGGTGATTGTGGGGAAGTTGCTTATACCCAAGAGGAATGAGTGCCAAGGCCCTGCCCTATGTCTCCCCATTCCATGCCTCAGGACTCTACACCTCTTCCCGTGTCCCCACTTCTGAAGCCTCCGCCTTTTGTACCAGGTCTTTATTCCTATACACAGTCCCATTATGCTAGAGCCAGAAATTTCATGTTTTACTGAAAGTAAAGATTTGTTACTTTTACTTGCATAATGTCATGGCTGTCCTGTATGAAGAAAGTAAAATAAAGCAGCAAACTTGCTGGAGGAAGACTGGCCATCCTCAGTCCTGAGGACTTGTAAATTAAGTACAAGACTTCTGACCTGTAGGCAGCAATGACAACATTATATTACAAAGGTACATGGTTATAGAATGCCTGAGTAAAAGTCTATGGAAAACAGGTCCTATTGTTCGTCTCCAAGTTTATCACAGCAAGCATTTCAGTCTTGAAACTGTTATCTCATTATTCCATTATTCTGGGAATTGGTCATCCTTATTTTGGAATTTGTCTGGACACATTCTTGAGTCTATACAAAATGCTCAGTCTTCCTGGAAATACCTGTTTGTCTCTCTTCATCTGCTCAGAAGAACAATTTTTACTTTGCTATTTCATTAATAAAACATTGTAAACTTTCCTAAATTATGTCCACTGGTTTTTCCAGTCATACAGGAATGCAGCAAACACTGATGATGTGAAGACTTCAGATCTTAAAAAACATTAAAATCTGATATGTTCTTATTTTCTGATATTGTTAATTTTCCATTAAATCCTCTGGCAGCTGAAGTTAGCCAACTATTTTGGTGAAAGCTGTGCTTTGAACACAATTTTCCTTTTCCAAGGGGACAATGAAAAATCACACTTTTTTCCTTCTCACTGAAAGAAATCTATTGTATTTTTGCCTCAATTACCAGGACAGGAATACACTTTTGTCAAGCAACAGGAATGATTCATGGAGGTCTGTTTTCAGATCTGGACTGTTCATGCTTGAATAGGAGTAGGTCTGCCTCATCTCTACATATTCAATAAAGAACTTTGGCTTCAGTATTCTTACAAATGTTTATGCAAAAGAATAAAGCCTTTCCCCCACACTTGCGATAAATTAAAAAAAAATGCTTGATAATTTGCTGATTTAGTTTCACAGTGAACCTGTCACTTGCTACATGGGTTTTTCACACTAACCTTTGGACTACATTACGTCTGGCCTTTGGGAGACTCCTTATGCTATTTGTATCCACTTTAACAGGACTCAGCAAGTTACATTTCACATACATACTGCATGATTGGGAGGAGCTGATGTACTGAGGTAGGAATGAACTACGAAAGAAGATCTTAATCTCATACCCCAGGTGTGTGCTTTGTGAAAGCTTTGAAACTGTTCATCACTGTAGGTTCAAAGATTCAGTTTGTGCTTCTTAGCTTATTTCATCAAAATTTCCACCTATTAGATTGTGGAAGAAGAAACTAAAGCACCAACATGAAAGAAGCTTCAAGTTGCATCTGTCACATTAAAGAGACTTGGTTAAAATAGTGGTAAAAAGCATCCCACAGGGGATTTGTTGGGTTTATCCAGAAAAGCACAGCTTTCCTTTGCCTGTGGAGAGGATGATTAGCAAGGTATGAACACATGGAGGCAGAGAGAATTTATTAGATTCAGGCCCTAAGTAAACAGGATTCTGCAACATTAGATCTCAGTTTGTGGCATACAGTGATATTAACTGGTTATGTGATGAACTTAGGCAAAGACAATTTTTAAAGTTCATTGTACATGATTTTTCTTTTTTTTTTTTTTCCTTTTTAAAAGACCTTGGCACTTACCCTCATCCCACTGTTTCATCCTTCTTGTGTGTGTCTTTAGTGGTTTCTGAACTGTAGCCACATGTAAATACATTCTTGTCTTCAGTATCATGCTTCAAATATGGCAGCTAACCCTGCTCTCTGAGGGAAACTCACTTAGCTTGAAAAACGCCTATCTCCTATGAAACTACACTTCCACACATCAGAGGGATTTCACCCCTTTCTATTTTGCAACCAAATAAATGCTACATTTTCTTGGTATTGTTTAACTGAACTAGTTTCCCCAAGCCCAATGTTTAAGGGCTCCTTTCCTATATCTTTGTATCTGGACACATTTTCTGATTATCTCATGTAAGAGAAGGGTGTATTAAGGAAAAGGACAACCCAGCATTTCTTAACTTGGCCAAATGAGCTTGCAAGTATGGTTTCACTGATTTTGAAGGCTACTTTCAGTAACTTATCATGGGCAGTAGCTTTTACAACAAGAAGGACTATTATTTTTTCTGTTAGCAAGGTACTGCTGTTAAGCATGAAATGCTATTAATCCACTGCTGAAATTATAAAACTATTGTTACTTTTGAATACCACGAGAACCAACTCTGAATTTATCCCACTAGCTTTGATGGGAATTAAACCATGCTTACAGCATGCTAACGGGCAGAGAGGCAAGACAAATGGTTTGGTGAGTCTGATGCTGTAAAGTTTCCAAAGGTTAATGAAGAGATAAAGTTTGTAGCTGTCGTGTTTGACACTGGCCAAACTCCAGGCACCCACGAAAGTCACTTGCTCACCCTCCTGTGCCACAGCTGGGCAGAGGAGAGAAAAAAAAATAATGAAGAGTTAATGAGTTGAGATAAGGACTGGGAGAAAATACTCCAAGGACAAAACAGGCTCAACTTAAAGTGAAAAGGGAATTTATTACTGATAGGATCAGAGGAAAACAAATGAGAAATAAAATCAGCTCTTAAAAAGACCTTTTTCCCTCCCAGCCCCTCCCTCCTCTCCACTTACAGCAGGGAGACAGGGCACGGGGGGTTTGGTCTGTTCATCATCCGAGGTTTTGTTCTGCTGCACAGCCAGGGCAGCTGACCCAAATTAGCCAGCCAGCTCTATGCATCAAGAGAGGGTTCAGAATTCAAGCCAGCTTGTTTGTTCTCTTTTTTTCTCCTCTTAAGCACTTCTGTGTCCAGTGACTTACAGGCAGATTTGCATGACTCCTGTCCTGGGAGAGAATTCATCCATCCCATGGTTCTTGCAGAGAATGCTTTACGAAAGAGACAGCAATCAGACAAACAATATATTAGTCACTGACCCTGATAGGTGAGTTAGGAGGTTTTGAAGAAAGTAAAGGTATTGAAGAAGCTTCAGTTTCATTTTTCTTCCACCATTTGTCTTGTCTCCTTTGGTGCTTGGGCCACACCTGAGCTCTAGCTCACAGTGTCAGTGAGCCATGGAATCATGGAATACTCTGAGTTAGCAGTGACCCATGTGGATCACTGACTGATTCTTATGTGTATGGCCCAAACGGTGACCAAAACCACAACCTTGACATTATTAGCATCATGCTCTGACCAGCTGGGGTCGTTTCAGTCTTCATGCCTAAGATGATAAATTGGGTGCTGTCATCTATCCGGCTTTAATAATGAAATTCTTCTCTGTCCCTCGCATGTACAGTTAATTAAAGAATTGTTTTAAGATTTAGTTTTCTAGTTCACAGCTTCCAGGACAATGTGAAATGTTAGGACTGCCCCAGGCTGAACTTTCTTTGGGTACTGAGCAAAAGCCACTTTTTGATGCCTATTTACCCCTTTTAAGGACATCTGCGTATCTCTACAGGAGAAGTGATGCAAAATTCAGGCTTGATCGGCTTAGTATTATTTAAGAGATCATTCTTAGCTTTGCCTCTCTCCAACAAGTCTTATATCTGGGGATTTACTTGGTTTATTTAGGGAGGAAAACAGCAAAGACTCAGAAGTCTCTTTTGCAGGAACCTCCTCATGCCCTGGCTAACATTAAAGTTGGAAGGGCTGCATCTTGGTTATTTACTGGAACAGACCAAAAATTCACTCTGAATTGCTCTAGTGGGAAATTTGGATCTTGATGCTGATTGAAAGGCGGATTCCTTATAAAACTGCCTGCTATATACAATGATAAGCAAACTAAAACTGAATATATAAATAAAAAATTAACAATAAATTTAGCTAAAACAGCAGGAGGAAGATTTTGCTAGTGACCCAACTATAAAGAAACAGTTGTGATTGCAGAGAATGAGGCTCATATTATGGAAATGCTGGAAATGCTTGGGGCTTTTCTATATGTCTCCTAACCATGGAAAAAAAGTATCAATCTCAAAGTGACATCTACTGCAGAGCATTTATAATGTGTGAAGTGCTTGCTATGGTGGAGAAGCAGACCAGTGTGGGAGCTATAAGGTCGTTTAAAGGTGAGGTAACAAAAGGGTGTCTCTAGATAAACACTTGAAACTGAAAGATTAGGAAGGCAGTCAGTCAGTAAGAACTTCAAAACTGTATTTTTGCTTTGAATGTATTGAACAAAGTCAGTTTGGGAAATTATACTGCTTCTGTATTTCAATTATGTCCATGCCCACATATATGTAGGTATATATAGTGGTGCTGCTAGCATTAAGCTGATGCAAGATATTTCAGGACTGTGCACTAGATTTGTAAAATGCACTGCTGTGCTGACTGTTGTGAAGCACATTTTGGCTGAAATCTGAGAAACACAGCAATAAACAGTAATACTAAGTTAGACATATGTTCACTCAACTCAGATTTTGCTCAGATTTTGACTAACCCAGGCCTCTCTAAGGGCCTGATGTGTGCTTGAAGCAGTGCCATTAGGTCAAAGTGAGAGCACCACGTAAGCAGGACGGGAGGCCATTGCAGAGCCATGACCACCCGCAGCGTGCACATCAGCCAGCAATTGTTGGTCTGGGTTATTAATACTAGAGAAATCTGTAGGCAGCCATATTTATCAAAGATAAGATGCACCCTGTGATAACAGCAGTAATCATAATAACTGCCTGTACATGGTTAAAAGGGAGAAGCTACCCTGTCACCAAAAGTGAAACCTTTTTCATGAACCAGTAGCTGCAGGCATGGTTATCGGGGAATGATATTGCTTCTCTTTGAAACCCAGTTTAATCCTTTGCCTAAATCCAGCCAGTACTTCCAGTAATGAATCTCCTAAAGCACAAAGCAAGGTCTAATCTCACAATCTGTTGTCCCTGAGAGAAGGATTTCATAGCCTAATCATCCTCAAAGCCAGTGATGAGATGTCTGTGTACATACAGCTAGGGCTATGTTTAGATGCCTTAGTTTAACCATAACAATTTAATTATTTGGGAATGACATGGCTTATAAAGCTGAAAGAAAAAGTGTGTATGTTTCTTGTTGGTGACTCTAATAAATCATTGATACAGGCAGAGTAGCACAAGCCAGGGGATAACTGCTACTCAGCATCCTCATTACTCATATTGCCAAAACTCAAAATGCACTTGGGAGAAGTTCCATCCCACCATTTCTCTGGCTCTGTTGTTCGACTACATCTCTGTCTCTTCTAGGGTCAGGTTTACTCTCCCAATTTAAGAAGATTCTGACTAGACAGAGTATGCTCTCCCATGCTTTCATTTCCCATGATGGGATTTTTCCAGTTTAACATGCTAAGGGCTGATAACTTATTTAATATCTATCTATCTATATCTATACCTATGTCTTTTAATGACTCATAAATAATTTTTGAGTATGTTGAAGACATCTTGAAAGCAGTTGCACTCCCATATTTAGAAAACTGAATAAAAGTTAAATGAGCATTTTTTATCATCCAGGCCAAAATTTTCTCCTACAAAAAGACATTCTACTTGTCACTGAAGGTTACTGTTATGCTACATTTTTAACACAGAAATGGAAATAATAATAAAAAATTTACATCATTCCCTGAGGTTTTGCACAAGAAGGGCTTCTTATGTCAGTGGAGGCAGCTCTGCTTGGTTTTGCAGTAGCCACTTTGAAGGAAAACAATAAGGAAAATGAGAGAAGTAGCAGACAAAGAACAAGAGAATATCAGTGTGTGGGAAGTAATACCAGAAGTAGCTAGGGATTACTTGAGACTGAGGCAAGTATTTGTCTGAAAGACTTTCTGGTTAAATTAT
This sequence comes from Zonotrichia leucophrys gambelii, assembly GCF_028769735.1. Taxonomy (NCBI): domain Eukaryota; kingdom Metazoa; phylum Chordata; class Aves; order Passeriformes; family Passerellidae; genus Zonotrichia; species Zonotrichia leucophrys. Next base: position 54,207,794 of record NC_088200.1, read on the forward strand.
GAATTTTTGGATTAAAGTTTGGACACCAAATAATAACCTTGATGCATTATGTTGATTGTACCCAAGGAATAATTGATGACAGTGCTAAGAGCAGCTCTGGTCCATTGACATGTGACCATCTTGGTCACAGAAAGGATTTGTGCAAAAACCTGTGAAGCTAAATTTCTCGTCTCTGGAAACAAAAGGAAGGCAGGATGTTGACCTGATATCTACTGAAAAATGCCTTTTTGCTTTACAGTAGGCATTTATCTAGAAGAAAACTAGTAACGGTTAAGGGGCAGGTCCTTTTGTTCTGGAGAGAATTAAAAATAATCTGCCCTTATACCTGTGGGCCATTTACATGCAAGTGGCATATTCAGGAAAATATTGGCTGATTCACAGTTGAAATGGAAATCAGGTTACGTCACTTCATAATTAGAGTCTTAAGATGTGATTCAAAAATTGGTTCTCTGCTTACAGAAACAGAGAATTTGTGACTATTTTGCAGTAGAGAGAGGTCAGCTGTTTGGAAGACTGTGGGCTGGCAGCCTTATTGCTGCAGAGCCTCTGTTACTCTGTCACAGGCACCTCTGCCAACCTCCTCTTGTGCCACAGCTGCTCTGCAGTACAAAGAAGCCCAATCAAGGGGTTAGCTGCTCACAGAGATCATGGGTTACCTTCTGCTGTTCTCCTTCTGGTTGTGATACATTGGAATCTCAGTGCAAACTCTTCTTTATTACTGTGTCAACACATGCAGTTGTCCATTAATAATTCATTCATGTAAAATTCATTAACACTTGAAGACTGTTTAGATGGGCTACTCATCCTAGCTTCTGTGCTATGCCTTGGAGAAGAAAAGAAAGTGTTTACCAAAGAGAAAACCTGTGTATGATTCAAAAAGAGGTTTTCAAAACGGGTATTAAGAACATTTTCATGTCTCTGTGGGGACACTGCAGAGTTGCCCACCTTGACACAGCTTTGCAGTGAGATACTGCTGTCTGGGAGGAAAAAAAAACATGCTGTAAGGAAAGCATCTGAAAGCTTTTCAAAATAAAAATACTGAAGAGTCTTCTGAAGAGATTTCTAAGACATGTCAAATGCAAACTTAAAGTGTGCCATTGTTTCAGGAGTTTAGAAGATGCTGTGGCTACTCTAGTGATATTTTCTTCCTTTTAGCTAGCTCTTTAGAGCAACCCATCCAAACGTATCCTGTTGAACATCTGTTTATGGAACAAGGCCCTGACTAAACATCATGAAGCGAGTTGCAGTCTTGGGACTGCAGTTTTTTTCTGGCTTTAGTCCTTGTGAAGAATGCCTGCTCTGTTGTGGGTGATGTTTAGAAGCAGCAGACCAAATAACTGATATCATATTTAGAGGTGTGTCATCTGCACTTTAACAGTACACCCCAAATCTCTTCTTCCAACTGGATGAGTGTTCTCTAAAGGGAGAGATTATCCTTATTGCTACATTAGGATGGGAACAGTAGAGAACATGTGCAAATGAGCAGGGGAGGACATGGAGAATTATGTCATACTTCCAGGAGCCTTCAGCTTAAAAAACTGTGGGCAATTAAAATGTTTCTACATCAATGTCAAGATTTTCTCAGACTACTTCTTTCTGAGAAGGTTTTCCTAAAGAAGGTTCTGCAGTATGTAGATACCTGGTTTCACCAGCACTTTGACAGAGCAACCTCTTTATTCTGACAGCCTGGCAAGTCTGATGTGGCTGATTTAGAGTAGAAAGAGCAAAGTAAAGTTTGAAGGATAAAACCAGAAACAAACCCCAAATGAATCAGCTGCAGGAATGGGCACACCTTCTTTGTCACATCATCTCTTTGCATCTCTCATTGTCACATTTTACTTCTCAGCAACATTGCCTTCAGGTTGAAACAGTCCAGTGTGATCTCCATCAAGATCTCTTTTATTCAAGAGTTCAAGACTTGTTCCTTTACTTTCCTGGACTAAAGAGCTGAACTTTGCAAAACCTAGAAGAAAAATAACTGACAGGTGAACAACCTCTTCCTGTCCATCCAAGTTCTCCATTTTGTCTTTTTCAGTATTTTTCTTTAATTAAATTCTGCCAGCTGCTTGGGCCATAAGAACTACTAATTTTTAAATGCAAGAAATACTTCACAGAGAAAAATTCTGTTAAGGTTTTCAGACATATCAAACTAAAAGATAAACAGTCCTTTAATTTAGCATTAGGCATTTGCTATAAAAGTCGTGACCATGGTAAACTTGTCTGGTATTAATGAGAATGTCCTGTGTTCCCACAGGAGACCCATTGCAATTCAGCAATAATTAATGTACCATTGCAGCGAAGTGTCAGTGAAAGGTCATACTTTTTAGTGCTTGTCTTTTCAAAACAATTAAGCAATTAATTACTGTTCTCTAACCTCTTGCTCAGTTAAATGTCCTTCTGACAAAAACACCCAAAAAGGTGTTTCTCTATGTCCTGTTATTCCTATCAAATTATCTACCCATCCTCTAAGAATGAACATTTTTCTTGGTATCACAAAAGTCTCATGTGGAAAAAGGTAATTGAAATTAACACACTAATAATTCAGCCTGCAAATTTTTGCCATTAGGAGGTCTTTGGTTGTCATAATATAAAATAGTTATCGTTTACAAATGGCAGATATTGTTCAGCCTGTGAAGCTGCAGAACATTTTCTGTGTATTCTTGTTTGCAGTGCTGCAAGAACTTGCTTTTGAATGAATGTTTCTCTTTCTGTAGTTTTGTAGCATCTTTTACATAAACATTTCAAGCCAATTATTTATTAGTAATTTTATCTTAGCTGATAACTCCATTTTCTACCTTTAGACAGGATGGGAGTTTCCCTGAATACTGGTGAACAGCTACTTTACAATTTAGTGTGGAGATTTGTAAGCAACTGTACGAATCTAACCAACATTTTCTATTCATAGCAGGAAATTTTTGTCTTTGGGAAAGGTGTTTTTGCACACCCTATCAAATGCAAATTTGTTACCTGCCATGCATGTTTTGTTGCATACCACATAGCTACAGTTGGAGGAGAAACTTCCTTGCAGTTCACTCAGAACTTTAAAAAATTGCGCAATATCCCACCAGGAGCAACATGATGCATTACTATGATGGAGCAGGATCAAGCTGCCAATCAAAAAACTTTTATTTTCAAAAACACTGAGACACAAGGTATTGGTCTGGAGAGAACACTGCTTAGCTCAAGAGCAGTGGATCCACTGGAAAGCTGTTGATGGAGCAATAGCCCCAGCTCTTGAACAGTTTCTCCACTGAAGTAATATTATGGTTGCTTAGCTTTTAATGAATTAAAATGACTAACAGACCTAATCTGTGGAGGAAATCAGAGATCACTAGACCATGGTATTCTGTAAATGGTCTTGGCATACCTACCTTGTAATTCATCCTAAAAAGAAAAAGTGTGCTTTTTATACAGAAAAGCCTCTGCTGTGGCAGTACATTCACGGGCTTACTGTTGTCTTCAAGGGTATTTTAGCATGGGCCACTTTGTTTTTTTGACATTCTTCCCCATTTCATGTTTGAAATGTGTATCTGTCTGAAACAGAAAGTCAAAAGTTATCTGTCACTGGAGAGGTTTGGTGCAGTAAATTATTATGGAGGCCCAAACTTCCTCTAGTCAAGTTACTATGGTTGAGGAAGGCTCTCCAGTATGAAGAATCTCTAACTGAATAAATTTTACTGCCATAGCTCAAATCTGAGAGTGAAGATGGAATTCCCATGAAAAATTTTTCCTGCAGCATTTTTTTCTGCCTGAGTAAATGCTATCTCCAATCATCTCTGTTTCTGTCTGTGGAAAGGACATTCATGCAGCTGGATACCTGAATCACCAGCATTTATCTGGATATCTGTCTGAGGGAGAATGGACAGGACATGCTCTGCAGAGACATGCAAATATTTACTGGAACTACCAAAGTGATAGATTTTACTAGCAAAATAAGGTCCTTATTTATGGGACACCTGATTCACCAGCAGTAATGAATGCAATTTGCTGAAAGTGAAAGCATCTCTGCAAAGTTGTGCTAATTTTATATGAATATACTGATGTTTTGAAAATGTATTTTAATGTATTGATGCATGGAGAAGAGACTCTTTCTCCATACTCCTGCACTGAACATCCAGAATAATCTGAGACTTAGATGCAGGTCTTAGATTTAAGCTTGTAAATTTTGCACTTCACACTGGGTTACTGTACTTTAGGTACTGATATTTGAGATATATAGTTTATTTACCTACTGATTTTCTCTTTGAAGCAGCAAGTAGCAGGGGCAGGACATCTAGCTTTTCATCTGTATTTCCTGTGTTGGGTTTGTGTGGCCAGGTCTTGGTAGCAGGGCCTAAAGGGGCATCTTCTGTGAGAAACTGCCAGAAGCTGGCTCCATGTCCAGCTCAGCCAGTGCCAGCTGGCTCCAGGACACACCCACTACTGGAAAAGGCCAAGGCAATCAGAAATTGTGGTAGTACTTCTGTGATAACGTATTTAAGGAAAAGTTACTGCACAGATGTAATTGCAGACAGACAAGAGTGAAGTGAGAGAGGATCAGGAGTCCTGCAGACACCAAGGTGAGGGCAGCAGGAGGGGCAGGAGGTGCTCCAGGCACAGAGCTGGCATTCCCCTGCAGCTCCTGGTGCAGCCCGTGGTGAGGCAGCTGTGCCCCTGCAGCCCATGCAGGTCCGTGGCGATGCTGAGATCCACCCACAGCCCATGGAGGAGCCCCAGGATGGAGCAGGTGGATGCCTGGGAGGGCTGTGAGCCCTTGGGAGGCCTGTGCTGGACCAGGCTCCTGACAGGGGCCTGAAGGCCATGGACAGAGCCCAGGCTGAAACAGATCTCCTGGCAGGAATTGTGACCCTGTGGGGGACCCATGCTGGAGCAGGCTGTGTCGGAAGGACTGCACCCTGTGGAACAGTGACCCAGATTGGAGCAGTTTGTGGAGAACTGTTTCCATGGGATGGACTCACACTGGAAAAGTTTATGGACAGCAGTCACCCATGGGAGGCACCCCACACTGGAGCAGGGACTCTTCTCCCTGAGCAGCATCAGGAACAATCTGTGAAGAGCTGAGCAAAAACACTATTGCCAGTTTCTCTGTGCCACTGGGAGAGAGGAGGTAGAGCCCAGGAGAGAGGTAGGGGTGGGGAAAGGCTTGTTAAGATTTATTTCAATTCTCATTATCCTGCTCTGATTTTGTTAGTGATGAATTAAATTAATATCCCAAGTTGAGACAGTTTTTCCCATGATGATACTTGGCAGTGATCTCTCTCTGCCATTATCTCAGTTAATGGACCCTGTTTTCTCTCCCCTGGCCACTTCTAGAGGAATGTGATAGAGCAGCTTTGGTGAGTGCTTGTCATCCAGCCAGGGTCCTCCCACTATACATATATACCTTAATTTCTTCTTCCCATTTTCGTCTAGATGCAGTGCTATGGATTTAAGACTAATTTAAATTACCAACCTTTTCTGAGAGGAGAAAAAGGAAGGTGAAAGAATTTGCAGTCCATGTAACATGCCAAGACTGCTCTATTCCTGTGCCAGAGTTAACCAGTGTTTTGATCTGGTCACAAAATTAGCATATAATCTACTACTACAGCACTTTGCATAACTAGTAAATTTTGTTCATCTTGTTTGTCAGATTTCTGGATTTTAATATTTGTTTTAAGGAACTGTTAACTTACCAACATTATATTGGTCTTCTTTTTTTTTTGGAATGCACATCATAAAATATATCAGAGCACAGGTTTTATATTCAATATTATCTTATTTATTGTATCTGTCAAGTCAATGACACAGCTTAGACTAAGAAATTATTCAGCAGAAGGAAAAGGACAAGAAATCTGCCTCAAGATTTTTAGTTCTCAAAGGATTCTAGACAATCCCTTTTCTTTCCCCAACTGCTTCAGCTGGAATCTGGCTTGTCACAGCCTGTGCAAGCCAGGAATGAAAGGTGGGGTGGGTAGATCTTTTGGACAGCCCCTTCCAGGTTGGCTGGATTCAAGATTTATTTGCTCAAAATCTTAAGTAATGGTTGTAGTTTGTACTGAGAGTCATAAACCTCAAAATATATGCATCCTCTCAGTGCCAATGTCACATTAGACTTGTGATGAGGTTTTCCCTTCCACCTTGTCCCGTGTATCAGTATCGACTGGCGATGGAGATGCCTGAATCCTGCTGATTTTCACAGTTCAGAAGTGCTCAGAGCAGCCTGTGGACTGCTTTGTTTCAGTGAGGTAACAGGGCATGGAATTTGTAATGTTAAGAACCAGTAGGTACAGTTACATTTGTCATAGTTAATATACTGTCTCACTTGCCTGTCTTCACAGGACCTAAATTCCTAAATCTGCCTTCTCAAGGGGTGTAAAACCACCACTTACTGGACATATGCAAACCTTGTTGATGCTCAGTAAAGTGTCTTCATGGACAATAACATAGCAGCCACACTTGACAAGCCTTGAGCCCCATGATGGGGATTTATATACCATGTATTCAAAATCTGTTGTTCTGCACAATGCACAAACATTGCTGTTTGTTTCTGTTGCTCTGCAGAAAGAGCTTTCTGCTCTCTGTAAGGGCTTTCCTATATATAGGTTTATTTTCCAGTTTGAATGGATTTTCATCTGTCTTTCAGGGCTTTAGCTATAATGTTCTGTGGTTCTGTTGGAAAGAAGTTACTTTCTTCAACAAATATCTATTTTCCTGATGCTTTTGCTTAACCATAGTTGGTTTTACATAAGAGAGATTTCTTCTAAATGAGATGTGAATTCTGAATCTTTCTTACAATTTATTTGCTGGCAGAAGGTAATTGTAACTTCCAGAGATTGATCTGAAAGAGGCTAAGATTAGGCAGACACCACACTCCCTCCTGACTACTATCCCTGCTTATCAGGGACACACAGAGTGTCTTAACCATCGTGTGGCACCTCAGTCAACACTGACTATGATGATCTTGTTTCAAAGAGGAAAGCATTTCTGAATGCTATTAACTTGGAATTCATATTTTTAACAATCCAGGATAAAGGAAAAGAACTGTTTATCTGATGGTAAAATTAGAATTTAATTCCTTTAATTACACTGCTGTAAAACAAAGATAACACGACAGGGATGTGAGGCTTTTAATTTTCCCCTTGTATTTCTTTGAACTTTTCTGGTTCTGGCTCATAGCTCACTGCTCAGCTGCTGGAATTTCAGCATGGAGACATGCATATAAAATTGCACTAAATGGAAATTATGTTTTCATGCATTCTCTTTCATATACTGAACACATGAATTTTATATGCATGGAGACTGGAGTAGTGGAGAGTATATGAAGAATATAAAGTACTTCAGATGCATCCATAGTTGCAAACATGAGAACTGCAGGACTGTTTTCTGCTGATAAAATAAACAAAGCAAATAAGTTTGGTTTTCAGGAACTGTTACCCTGATGACTGCTTTGAATAGCAATGGATGGCTCTCAGGTGTTGGGAATCTAGCTGCTAAGGACTGGGAAATTACAAAACCATGGCTAATTCCAAGTCCTGCACCTGCACAAATAACAGTGTCCTTGGGCCTAGCTGTGGTATAATAACAAACAGTGAAAGAGACATGAGAAAAGAGAGTGTAACCCTTAAGGAATGAGGAAGAGTTCATGGTATAGTTTAACCAACAGATTGCTTGGCTTACAGAATATTCATAAGCTTATTATTTGCTGTATAAGTGTTTGATACTTTCTTTAATAAACTGGACCAGAAAGACCTGAGGGACCGGGACCGGACTGGACCTGAAAGGCCTGTGATGAACCAACTGGTGTCCTGGTCCCCTTCCTTCGACATAATGGTGACCCTGAACGCTGACCCCTCTCGTCTCGACTAAAAGAAAAAGGGGGAGAGAGCACACCACGGTCGAGGAAGTTGGAGCTGGGTCTCGTTTGCAGCCGAGACGGTGCCGGACCTTTGAAGCACCCTCGGGGTTCACATCGGTGACTCAAGCCATTACGTGCTGCTGGAGCCTGGAAAGCTGCAAGAGCGCTCACGAAAAATAAAAAGAAGTATGAAAAAGGCAAGCAGCATATAAGTTATTCGCTGCGTATCTAGAATGGCAGAGATAAAGGGGATAAATTTGTTATTAGCCTACGGATATGCTGAAGAAATCTTCCTTAACCCTCATACGGTCTATGAACTCTCAGAACGAAAAAAATCTGGAAATATCCTGTGGGAAGCAGTGTTAGAAGAGGATAAAACAGAAAAAAAAAAACAAACCTGAGCCAGCCATGGCAAGTAATGCACCACACACTGCTTCAACATATTTCTGAAAGCAAAGCAGCCGCGGTTCGGAAGGCATGCCGGACTGTCCTATTCCAAGCTCGGCATGGGCGCAGCGGCAGTAGCGCAGCCGCGGGGGGCCGCGGCGGAAGCTGAGCCATGCCCCGCGGGAACTGCCGCAGGAGCCGCCAGGGAAGCCGCGCCGAGAAGCCGCGCCGAGAAGCCCAGCAGCCGTGGAGGCCGAGAGCGGGGGGAGCCGCGCCGTGCCGAGCCGAGCCCAGCGGGGGGGGTCGCCCGCTCCGACACAGGCGCCGCGGGACCGGAGCGCTTTTCCAGCGGGAGAGCTTCTCCCTCTGCCCCACAGCCGACAAAAGCTTCAGTTTTAGAAAATAAACAAGCGACATCAAAGGACATCAGGACGTTTCTCACCTAAGTGTTAAAAGGGACTTTTGTTTTTTCTAACAGACTTTAGACATCAGAAGCCCAAAATAACTTAGTCAGTAGAACATCAGACTTCAAAATTATATTTTGAAAAATTTAAAAAAATGTTAAAAACAAGTTAAAGTGGTTGTAGAAATGAAATGTAATAAGTGTCTTTTTTGTATTTTTTGAGCTTTGTTTAGGTGTGATAGATATAGAGGCAAACACTGAATTCAAAGAAGTTTTTTTTACAGCTATACCTTAAACAGTGTTTTATTCCAGGGGTATGCAATGTAGCTTTGTTGTTCCCCAGGATAGATTAGAAGTTTTATTGAATTACTAATATAGAAGGTAATGCATGAACACAAACTCTAAGTAGTATATTGTGTCTCAAAGATTTGAGCTAAGAAATGTCTATTTTACACAAGGAAAACATCTGTTGATGTATTTCCTCAAAGAGGCATTTTATAAAATTGCTATATAATTATTTTTAAAAAAGAATTATTTCCTTTTTCTAAATCCAGGGGAAATGTTTGTTTTTTAAAGTGGTACCAGCCACTTTAAAAGGCATAATAATAATAATATAAATAAAATAATAAAATATTAAATAAATAATAAAATGTATAATAATAAAATAAAATAATGATAAATAATAAAATAAAATAATTATAAATAATAAAATAAATAATAATGAATGATAAAATAATAATAAAAATATGAAATAAAAAAATTTGAAATAATTAATAATTTCAAATTTTAGTTAATAAAGGCTTGGTTTTTAAAAGCATGTGATTAACAAAATATACAGCATTTGGTATTCATTTTGGGATATCACTTGCTTTTTATCATGATTGCAAGCAGACAAACTTTTGTTAACCAAAAGTTTTCTGTTAAAATTAAAATTATATTAAATATAAGTTATATAAAATTTAAAATCAGCTGATTTTTTAAGTTTAAGTAATGTTAAGTTTTATTAAATTAAAATATATAAAGTTTAAATATTGTAAGTCTAAATGCTATTAAATTTAAATAATTTTAGATAGATTTATGCTTTTATAATGTGTTTATTTTATAACTTGTGTATAAAGTGTTGTTGTAAACATTAAAAAAAACTCTAGTTAAAAGAAACAATCAGAAACATTTATAAATAAAACTAGTTTTGTTTAAAATATATTTGCTATTTGAGAATAGAAAGCAAGCTTCCTTTAGCTTATTTTTATGAATTATATTAGCACACCTGAGTTTTGTTTGAGCTTTGTAGCACATAGAATTTTTTTTTGTATTTGTTGTATAACATGTTTTATAATTAGTGATAACCTTTTTAGTTTGTTTTCCTAGCTTAAATCCCTTTTAAGAAAAGAACCTTACTAGCTAAAAATATTGTTTAGTTATTAAAATTGTTTATTTTTGTGTTGTAAAAAATGTAACACAGTTAGCCCATATAACTTTTTTTTAAAAAAAATAAAAACAGGGGAGATGTTGGGAATTTAGCTGCTAAGGACTGGAAAAGTACAAAACCATGGCTAATTCCAAGTCCTGCACCTGCACAGATAACAGTGTCCTTGGGCCTAGCTGTGGTATAATAACAAACAGTGAAAGAGACATGAGAAAAGAGAGTGTAACCCCTAAGGAATGAGGATGAGTTAATGCTATAGTTTAACCAACAGATTGCTTGGCTTACAGAATATTCATAAGCTTATTATTTGCTGTATAAGTGTTTGATACTTTCTTCAATAAACTGGACCAGAAAGACCTGAGGGACCGGGACCGGACCGGACCTGAAAGGCCTGTGATAAACCAACTGGTGTCCTGGTCCCCTTCCTTCGACGCTCAGGTAGCTCTGAACTCAGATAAGAAGCAAACTTCTATAAATGGAACAAGTCTGAAACTTTTTAAAGTTATTTGATACTAAGTTGTTAAGGAGAGAAAAATGGGCTGTAGGCTTTCAGCTGAGAGCAAACATTTTATCAAAAATGTCTCTCATACATTTTTGGTGGTTTAGGTAGGCTCAGTCAAGGTAGGCTCAGAGACAATCTGTGAAATTGAAAAAGCTTTCAAGGTTTAAAATTCTTAATGTGTAAGAGTTTCACAGGAAACTGTGCTAATCAAATCCACTTGTTCCCTTTACCTTACACCTTTTTCTCAGGAGCAGCTGCTCAAAAAACAAAAGTAGTAAATTTACGCAAATGTGTGTAAATTAGAGAATGATGTTGGCATCACCTATAATTACTAAAGAAATGATTGCAAGGGACAGAGCCTCAGTCTTCTCTCAGGATGTCCTTCTGGAGAAGCCCTGAATTTACTTACTGTCAGAGGACCTGAAGAATCCTCTTCCTAAGAAGGCCAGGTGTGCTGTGGACTGGAACCAGGTCTCACTGGGAGAGTGGTTGTGCTGCACTAGATAGGGGTACAAATGCCTCAGCAACTGGGCTGATTGCTAAGTGCCTCCTGGGGCACATTAGTGGAATTAGACATATCTCAGAGCTATTTCAGTTCATTTTTTTGCCTGCATTAATGGCATTTTAAGCTTATTGTAATTGAACTGGGAAATAGTTACAGATTTTTTCAAAGTGTCTTCTTTTTCTGTTTTTCCTCACAGCTCCACTTGAGATATACTAGACTGTTTAACACTGTTTATTGTCCACCTGGTTTGCTTTGTGTTATTTTCTTTCACTGTTATGAGGTCTCTAGCTTAAAATGGCAATTTGTAACAAAAATATGGGGTTACTATCAATTTTTATCAATATGAAGTTCAAATGTTAATAATCATTTTATGTACACAGAAAAAGTGTGACGTTTTTGCATCTCAAAATATGATCAGTACTTGTTTTTCTTCAACAATAGGCAATGAAATGCAGTTAGAAATCCCTGGTACCATGAAAAAATGAATATACTAACTTTTAGGTTATTACCTTTGATTTAACCTATTTGATAATTTTGCTGTGCTATAATGATGTTAACAAAATTATTTACAGATAAGTAATCCAGTCACTTATGAAATACTTGAAAACAATCAGGGAGAACAAGGGAGAATGGGTGTTAATAGAAGCTGGAAGTTTCTGGCAGTTCTATTTGCAATTATCACACAGCTTCTATGCTTGTCATGAATTTGTATTTTTCATTGAGAAATATTTTTTCACTCTTTCCACTTTTTTAACTTCAAAATTGACATCCATCGCAATTATCAAGATTTTCAGCATTACAGTGCACACCTGCCCGAGGATTCAAGGACTAATCTTCAATGCACAGAAGGTACCATGCACAGAAGGTACCATTCTTGCTGCAGCAGCAAGAGTGGAACGCTCATGGCTGCACTTTAACTGCTAATTGCAGGCTGATCCTCAATGCTCAGTGCACCATTCAGTAAGAAAAATAGCAGGAGAAAAATGTTTTTGCAAATCCATTTTTTCAAACTCTTTTACTTTGTAATCTTTTAAACTCTGCTGCTTTGGCAGCAAAGCAGTGTATTGAACTGAAGATGGAACTTTTGAGTGAATTGCATTTCCTAGCTGCAGCAGATTACATAAACTTAGTTGTCCATTCAGTTGTCGAAGATGCTGATGCAGGAGTTAGTTGAGAGATTCTGATTTCCTTCAGACTTCTGACATCAGACAGTCAGCTTAGATTTTGTGATTCCATAACTAGGTCAGTATGAAAAGCACAGTATTGATTCTTCCTAGATGGGCAGACTAGTATGTGAATGCTTGAATCAGGAAAGTTAAATGAAAACTTCTGTGCAAGGAAGACCTTTTTTGCAGAATAGTGGATATAGATGTTGTGTGATGGCTTTGACTTAAGATGCTGTAACAGATAGAGTGTGTCTCAAGAAGCCCAGAAGGCATTATATGACTTCAGCAATCTGATCATGTTGAGGCATATCAATATTATGTGCAATGCTGCTCTGGAAAGACATTGTTTAGGATGAGGAATTTGTACTTACTTTTCTATTCAGAATAGACAGAAAGGTCCTGCTGGTTTGTGTGTGTTTGTACTCAGGAGCAGTGATGTGCATGCAAATGCTGTACAGGAGAATGGTGGTCAGTTGTTCAGAGTACTACTGACGATCCAAAGGCTTCTGTTTCCTAAGCCACATGTTTATGGTAAAGCACATATACGTGGGATATGTTTCAAATAAGTAATAAACAGCCTCTCCCTTGGAAATATATATATATTTCTGTATGAATTTTTGGGGGTGATGATAATTGATTAAAAATGCAGTGTGCAATGTGTGTGCAATGTGCTGCAAGTCTTGAGGAAGACAACACATGTGAACAATTAAAAAGAGTGAATTGCCCTTAGTCACATCCCATGTGAAATGAAGCTGATAAACTTTCTGAGTCTTAGTTTGCTGTCTGCTTTTGAAATGTATTTCCTTCTGCCCCTAGAAAAAAACATGAAATATTAATCACTAAAGAGGCAGTCTGATGGGAACAAGGAGGTATGATGAAAAGGTGCAACTGGTAGCACTGTTACTGTGGGGAAGAAAATAAAAAGACTGATATAAAGTGAGTACAGAGTTAATTCCCTTATCTTCTGAGATGACAGACTGCTGCAAAAGATGTTATTTTATTCTATGAAATATTAAATAAATCTGCTTCCCAGCAAGATCACTGTATCAAAGAAAAGGAGAGGTAGAAAGCTCTGATGGTTTGCTCTAAGAACTTGTTAATTGTTGTCTGATTACCTGAAAAATCTTTCTGCATAATTTCTGGGAAATCCCAGAGGTGCAGTTGCTCCTGGTGTAGGTATTACTTAGATACTTTGTAAGAACATACAGTTGTCTAAACTCTGCCTCTACTTATATTGTGTGTGATACAGCATATATTAGTGACCCATTATTTACTATAACTATAACCCATTATTTACTATCAGATAGTTGACACTGATCACAGGGCTGAAAAGTGACTTGTGGTCAGTACTGAGAAATATTGCTTCAATGGAAGAGTGTCCATTTGGCAAGAGGGAAGGAAGGCTTGCCAGTTCACAGTTTGCCCCTTCTTGGAAGGCAGTGCCACTCACATTAAAAATCTCAACATATGATTTGTATCAGCAGAAGCTATTTTCAGGGCTCAAAGTGAGACAGACAAAATGTTTTCTCTGCTTGTTTCCTCCTTTCACCTTCCTGCCTATAACACAAATGCAACTTCTGCATTCTCTTCAATACTGACAGCTATAAAAAGAAAAATGAAGCTTGTTTTGGTTGACCTGGGTAGCTCTATATGCTAGAAGGGGTGAACCTAATTCTTACTGCAGGCATCAGAAGCCGGGAGGGATTACTGATATCATTTTACAGCGGGAGGAAAAGAGACAGGAAGGTTGAAATAGTTTATTCACAGCCAAAAATGAGTCAGAGAAGAGATGAAAGGCTTTGGAAGACCCTATCCTCCTTAAAGGTAGCTACAGAATTATTTTTGTTAGCCACAGTCTGCAAACCCATGTCTCTTTTTCTTCCATCATAGAGGAAGCATGCTCCAAGACCTCAATCCTAATGGCTGAGCTGAGAAGGACACAAAATTATGGTTTGACTTCCTGCACACTCTTTTGAGGCAAGATCCTGAATACTCCATGCTGTCGTTTCCTCCCTGTGTATTTTCTTTTTTTCTTCTCCTTTTTGTATGAAATTTGACCAGACTATCGGACTTTTTCATGCTCAAACAGCTGAGCCAGAGATTTGAGTTTGTATCCCTGCTCTAGACTGATCTCACTGAAATCCCTTTCCAAGATATTTCTCAGGTGAAAGGTTGTTCTGAAGTGCAGAAACTGCCTGTAAAAATGTTGTGAATGTTTTTCTTTCTTCTGTGCTGAAGTGAGTTTTTCAGCAGAGTGCAGCTCTGCTAGAAAAGACTTCTGGGAGGAGCCAGATGGAACATAAAATTCGTCTGTTTCAGAGTTCTAGTCTTCAAGTAATGATATGCTCCAATACTATATTTTTACAAGCATGCTTTTTGAAATACACCTTATTTTGAAAATAAAAAAAGCAAAAATGTGGCTATTGCTATTCTTTCTGGTCACAAAGAAAAGAGAGGAGAGGAGAGGAGAGGAGAGGAGAGGAGAGGAGAGGAGAGGAGAGGAGAGGAGAGGAGAGGAGAGGAGAGGAGAGGAGAGGAGAGGAGAGGAGAGGAGAGGAGAGGAGAGGAGAGGAGAGGAGAGGAGAGGAGAGGAGAGGAGAGGAGAGGAGAGGAGAGGAGAGGAGAGGAGAGGAGAGGAGAGGAGAGGAGAGGAGAGGAGAGGAGAGGAGAGGAAAAGAAAAGAAAAGAAAAGAAAAGAAAAGAAAAGAAAAGAAAAGAAAAGAGAAGAAAAAGCCTATTGAATAGGAAATTCTTAGAAGCCAGTTGCCAGCCAGGCTGTGTTGTCATTCATTAGCTTTTGATCTGTTCTGTCTAACCAGCAGGATTTAAAATTGGCTAACTAAGTGGGAAAGGATGCAATTGAAAAGCCATTAATTCTGGCTGCAACCCTGCAGAATGGATCCTGGGCTTGGCTGCTACAGCCCAGATGTAGGATGCTGGAGTGCACAGCAGTGTGCAGAACTTCCCAAGGTGAAGCCTCTATTTGCAATCATGGATTGTCACAGCTTCCTTCTGGTTCCTAGGATTTTCTTTTAAAAGTGCCCTCCACTAAATTGGATCAGCTGAGGATGTGGGCACACCTAGACTGTTGTTGGCCATGTCTCAGAGTGGAAGCCATTAGCTCTTTGATGAAGTAGGAAATTCAGCATCTGAAGAACCACTGAGGTATTTCCATAACCTGTTATGTGACCCAAAATCAGGAAGAGTATGTGTTGAGTACTTCAAACAATTTCTTGATAGGCTGGCAATATTTACCAATAAACCACCTCTTGTTGTTGTGTTGTTGTTGTTTTCTTTTTTTCTTTTTAAAGCAATGTCTTCCTAGATGCTAAAAATGGAGCTAGTTACAGACTCACACTTTTGCAGATAATATTTCTAGTAATCTGCTGTATTTTCATTCATCCCTACTTTAATAAACTAAATTGTCAAGCAGCCCCTTTTGGCAATAAACCAGATTGAAACAATAATTTGCATATCTCAGGAGAAAACATACAGGCTATTCAGAGATAGGGGGGAAAACTACAGAATATTATACATATATTACTGCATTTTAGCATATAGTAAAAAACAATTGTTTTATTTTATTTAGATATCTATTTATTGATTTCTGTTGCAAACTAACTTAAACTAAAATAACACCATTAAGTTTTCAAAATACACAATTATGATTATTGGTACTTAGTTCAACTGCTCATCTTTCCAAAGGATGCAATTATTCATAGAATCATAGAATGATTTGTATTGGAAAGGACTTTGAAAATCATCTAGCTCCAACATCCCTGCCATGGGCAGGGATACCTTCCACTGGACCAGGTTTTTCAGAGTCTCATCCAGCCTCGTCTTGAACAGTTCTAGGGATGTGATGTCCACAGTTTCTCTGTGCAGCCTGTTCCAGTAGCTCTCTACTCTCACAGTAAGAAATTTTTTTCTACTATCTACTGTAAACCTACTTGCTTTGAGAGTTTGAAGTGATCCCTCCTTGTCCTGTCACTACACGCTCTTTTAAAAAGTATCTCTCTGTCATTTTGTAAGCTCCTTTCAGAAGGAAAGCTGAACTTAAATCACTCCACAGCCTTCTCTTTTCCAGACTGAACAACCGCAATTCTATCAGCATTTTCTCATGCAGGAGATGGTCCATCCCCCTAACCATCTTGGTGTCCCTGTTCTGGACTCCCACAGTTCCGTGTCCTCCCTGTGCTGGGAGCCCAGAGCTGGATGCAGGTTCCAGGTGGGCTCTCCCCAGAGCAGAGCAGAGGGGCAGAATCCCCTCCCTGCCCTGCTGCCCACGCTGCTCTGGATGCAGCCCAGGACACGTTTGGCTCTCTGGGCTGGGAGTGCCCATGGCTGGCTCATGTCCAGCCTCTCACCCACCAGCACCCCCAAGTCCTTCTCACAGGGCTGCTCTCCCTCTGCTCAACCCCCAGCCTGTGCTGATACCAGGGGTTGCTGTGACCCAGCTGCAGCACCCTGAACTTGGTCTTGTTAAACTTCATTATATTCCCATGGGCTCACTTCTCCAGCCTGTCCAGGTCCCTTTGGATGAAACCTCATCCTTCAGATGTGTCAACTGTGCCACTCAGCTTGGTGTCATGTGAAAAGATAAATTTATTGAGGGTGCACTTGATCCCTTCATCTATGTCATTGATGGAGTTATTAAATAGCACTGGTCCTAATATGGGCACCACTTGTCACTGATGTCTGTCAGGACTTCAAGCCATTCACCACTATCCTGTGGGTGCAAAATCTTCTTAGTTGGTTTATTTTGTAACTTAGTGATACATTTGCCCACAGAAAGTGAATATGATAAAACAATCTTAACAAATATTAATAAGAGGTATTTTAGCTCCAGATTTCATGAAATAAAATCTAAATTAGTCACAGCTGTAGTTTCTGATAATGTTTTCTTTAGACTTTAGACTTCACACCTTTGAAAAGTGAAATATCTCTCAGTCAGGAGTTTGATTTACGTTTAAAATATGTTTAGGAATAATGCTTGTAATCTGATGATGAATTACTAGGTTTTAGAAGGTTTTGTCTAATTTGATTATGACCAAGACTGACAGCTACAAAAAGCTGACTATCGTGGAAGGCTTTTTTAAATTTTTGTTCATTTGTTTGGCATGGGGGAGGGTAGGATCCTTGTGTTATTACTGATTGGGGTGTTATCTTTTCTTTTTCCTTTTACCAGCATGAATCATCACAAAAGGCATTCTTAGTCTTACTTTATGCAGAAAGGAAAGTTATACCATAGTAGATAAGTGCTTGTAAAAGTACTTGGTTGTAAGGAGGTGGCCTGAAATCAAATGGAAAGACACCTTTCTCTCTCTGAGTGAGCCATACTGGCACAGTGGAAGGTAGTAGGTGAATACAATGAAGGAAGAAAATCTCATGTTATTTTCTTTGTAAACTAATAGTTTCTTGGCAGAAATGCTTCACTGTGTTCAAATAATAATTTATATGACAGATGAAATGTATGTTTCGTGAGACTGCTGCAATGGTGAGGCTATCTGGGGATATTTTGGACAGGTTGGGTGGTTTTACATTTTGGACAGATTGTTCTATAGTTCTATGACTGCTCTTGTAAGAGAAACCTTGATTTTGGCAAATCAGTAATTTTGGGAAAGTCCTTGGGAGATTTCAAGTTGGTGCTGTGTGTCCTGACACAGCATTTTCTACTTATACTGTATCATTTGTCTGTCTCTTGTCTTCCACCAAGAAACAGTTATTAGTGGTAAGACAGTTCCATCAATGAAATGAGGTTCCATCTCTTTGAAATGAAGACTACAGGGAAGTGTTTGCGTGGGTTAATGCCTCAAGGGTTTGACCCTTATATTTGCCATTTATTAATATGTGGGATTCTCTGAACCCGGGAGAAGCAGTCAGAGAAGCAAAGAATGTTCAAAACAATTCTTACCTCATTTACTGCTCCTGTGTTGTTCACAAGTCGAATGCATTGTGGAAGATTGTTTACCTGAAGGGAGTTGTTAATTGGATTCTGGTGTGTTTTGATTTCCTGACCAATTGAATTCATCTGTGTGTGTCGGGACTGTCAGCTGACAGTCATGAGGGCCTGTGTAACAATTAGATGTAACATAACATAATGTAATATAGTATAATAAAGTAATACTGATAGTAATATACCTAAATAAGGAGTAGATGAAAGGAAGAAACTGCATGTAGAACATTTATACTTAATCCTCATGCAAATTCTGATGTTTGGCCGTATTTCAGTCCATTTTGACCATTTGCTCTTCTAACCAGTGTTGAGTGGCTGTAAATTATACTGTATATCAATAGCTGCCAGCAGGAGTACCCAAACCACAGGAGCTATCTTTTCTCCTGTCCCTGCACCACAGCACCCTGAAACTGCTGAGGGGAAGGGAGGAAATTTACAGACAGGTGAGGTGTGCTTCTCCCTCACCTCTGCTTAAGTGATTGTGACAGCAGCATCTGGCTTAAGTTGGATTTGTCAGACCCCATCTGGAGTGCTGCATCCAGCTTTGGGGCCCCAGCACAGACTGGACATTGACCAGTTGGAGCAAATCCAGAGCATGCTTCTTGAGCAGAGGTGTGTCTCACAGTTACTCCTTGTAGCTGAGACATTCCTTACCACAGCAGATTCTTGGGAAGTAATTAATAGTGTGCTAAACTTTGAAATTTTAGCTAAGTGATATAAAGCATTATATATATAATCCTTTTGATATAAACCATCAACCACATCTAGGACTAAGTCTGGATATACCCTCACATAAACTGACACAGGAATTTAGAATGCAAGGGCGTCCTTTCTGAATCTCATGACGCAATGGGAAGATCTCACTGAGAGTTTTGCCTGGCCCTGTTCTCTATACAGCAAATGTTGAAGTGTATCCTGCCATCAAATGTTAAATCACTG
Source organism: Zonotrichia leucophrys gambelii (assembly GCF_028769735.1). NCBI lineage: Eukaryota > Metazoa > Chordata > Aves > Passeriformes > Passerellidae > Zonotrichia > Zonotrichia leucophrys. Next base: position 54,226,912 of record NC_088200.1, read on the forward strand.
TTGCAGTTACTGTTGCACTTTGTTAAATCACTGGTTTATGTCAATAAACATACTCCTACTTCTCTCTTACAAGTGAAACTCATCACTCATTCTGTCACAGTGGCAGAAGACTGGCCAACACATCTGTCTTTTCCTTTTTCCAGAGTTCTTGTCTAAAGCAGTATTTTCTAGGCTGAACCAGGAAAGGTTTCAATATAAATCCCTTTCAGCCCTTTATGTTGATCGAAAAGGCACAACGTTGAACACTGCGTTGAACACTGTGTACTGCACTCACTTGTTTCACTCTGATATATATGCATACTTCTACTTTTGTGAATATATTTGATCTTCTAATACCATAGTCTGTAATGTGAATGTCCATACATATATACTGTTTATTTCCTTATCTTTTCTTCAAGACGCTTTCTTCTATATAGAGTGTATTGTTTTGTGAGAGTAGAATTTAAAGGGCATGGGTGTCTTTGCTTCCCACTGCAGTAAAGCTGTCATGAGCCTGAGATTAACCTGAAGCTTTATGACCAGTGTTCATTGAGCTACCTCAGTCAGCCAATTTTGCCTTTGCAGAAGTAGAATACTACACAGGACTTTCTAGATGTTTCGTAAGGAACTTTTCTCAGATACGTGTACTGTATATGAATTGAATCTGTCTCTTAATACTCTTTAAATTCTCTTTAAATAGAGCAATGGGCTGGAAAGGTATAATATAAAGACCTAATTTTTTTCCCATGATGTAATATGCATACAGGATATGTGTCTATGTGAGAAAGGACCATATCTTTCAGTAAAAAAAAAAACAGATAATGCAGTGGGATGATGCAGAGGTGCTCTTACACAGAAGATATCTCTTGCTTTGATATATTGCTGGTTTTGAATGCAAACTACATGTTTTGGGATTTGGCTTATTTACACGAACTGGAAAAGACACTTTCCATTTTGTTGCTAAATGGCTTAATACTGAACAGGGGCTTGCAGCTGTGTCTGTGAACAGACTTAACTAGGAGCAGTTTACTTTCTCTTAGATCACTTGTTTCTTGCTTGTTATACTGAGTGTGCTATTAAGAGAAAGCTCACACGCTGTGGGAGCAAGAGATGCACACTCCCCAGTAGATCACAGTTCCTACAGTGCATTCTGTGAACGACATTTATTACAGTAATTTGTGTTATGTGGTCTCTGATCTCATATTTGGTGCCCAGTGAATCTCCATTTCCATGGAGTCACAGAACAGGTAATGTTACAAAAGACCACAGTGGGCCATCTGGTCTAACTCTTCTCTTCAAGCAGGGTCACCCTAGAGTACTCTGCACAGGATTGCAGCCGGGTGGTGCTTGCATATGTCCAGGGAGACTATACAGCTCATATGGACAATCCGTTCTGGTGCTTAGTCACCTGCACGGTAAGGAAATTCTTCCTCATGTTCAGCTGTAACTTCCTGTGCATCAGTTTCTACCCATTGCCTCTTGTCCTGTTCCTGGGCACTACCAAGAAGTGCCTGTCTCCATCCTTTTGGCACTCTTTCGTCCGATATTTGCACATATTGATGAGATCCACCCATCTCTGCCTACCCCTCCAGTCTGTCAGAGTCCCTCTGAGGGCTGCACAGGCCTCTGGCTTATTGGCCACTGCTCCCAGCTTTGCTGAGAAGGCATCTGCCTCTTCATCCAAGTTACTGATAAATAAGCAGAAGAACACTGGGCCCAGTGTGAAACCTCTGGGGACACCATCAGTGAGAGGCCTCCAACTACATCCTGTGTCACTGACAGACTCACTGAATTCTATTTTGCTCTTCTCACTTCCCTTACTCTGAGAAAAACAGTACCTAAAGGCTAAAGAAACTCTATATACATGATCTCCCTGTGGTAAAACAGCTTTCAGGTTCCTCTGAATGAAGAGTTAAACCTCATCCATTTTCTCCTTCCCGCTGTATGTAGCTACATGTGTAGTAGTTAGCCTTATAAAACACAACACTTGCAAAACAGGATGAATGAATTCTGGAATAGAAGCCTTTGTGTGAGAAGTGTTCATGTGTTTTGGCTTTAGTTAGTACCTTAACATATTTTTTACATGATTAAATACGAAACAGAAAAGCAACAGTACTGTGGAATGGCTCCTGCTAGGAGTATCCATCAAGCTAACTGCATGTTCTGTTCTAAAAACCACAAAAAATCTTAAGGAACCATGATGTTTCATGTGTGGCAAAACATGACTAAGAGAAATAATATTGTGGACATAGTAAAGACACAACTGTCTTAGTAAATAAGGGTCAACTATGAGAACTCCCTCTTTGGTAATCTCTCTGTTGGTATAATTCACAGCCAAATAGATTGTTTCTGTTTTGTGGACAGGACATGTTTCTCTCAGGATTAGCTGAAGCCTGGATGCTGGGAAGGGAACTGGAAATTAAGAGGATTGTACTCCTAATCTGCTTCTTGGTTTCACTGCTCCAGAAGAAATAATTTCACTGCTCTGGTTGTGGAGACAGAGGTGCAAAAGTTCAAGCTGGGTTCAGTGGGACAGGACAGTGTTCACTGGTTTTTATTTTATTTTGTTTTATTTTATTTTATGGTCTGGTTTGCTTTATTTAATAAATATGCCAGCAAGTTGGAAGCTTGAACCAATTGGCCTTAGACAATAAACCACAGGATATGTGGAGTTTGTGGTGTTTGTGGAGTTTATGGCAACTACCTTAGGAAATAAAGTGCACTCACTTCTTCTGAAAATGCAGTTCTGAGGATTTTGTTTTGGCTTGGAAGTCAATCATGTCTTGAAACAGCTTTACCTGGGTATCTGTATGCCAGTTGTATTGAACGTTCATACTTAGGAAACAGTCCAAGTCCAATAACGTGCAAAAAAGTGTAGTAACAGAAAAGTTCCAGTTGGTTGTCTGGATAAGAAACAGGTGAGTTCTGATTAATTGCACAGTTTATATCCTTGGATTCACAGCAAGGCCTTTTGATGAAGAAAGGACAAGTTGAGGGCTCAGTGAGATCTACTTTTGTTCAGAAGGAGTTTTGGGTTTGGGATCAGGAATTATCAACAAAGGGCACCTGCGAGCCTGTTACTTGGAGAATAGATCTCATGGTACAAAGGCTGAGGATGCAGGCTGGCCTGACTGAACTGTATTCATAACAGAAATAGGAGATGTGCTTGTGGCAGGACACACAGAATTTGGACTGTTTTGCATTTCTTTTAGCAAGTTGTTCTGATTTTCCACTTGTGTTTGTGACCTGGCTTACTGACATGAGAAATTTCTCTTGTTTGTGGAGTCAGTCTCCTTCTGGTCAGCACATCTGCAAGAGAGTGAGGAACAGCAACATGGGACAGTTGGACACTTCAATGGTTTTGATGTGAGTATGTGTCCTGGTGATTCCAAACTGCAGAAATATCGAATACCTTGCTCCATTTCTGCAAGTTTCCACTGTCTTGGCAATGTTAGGCAAGAAGGAGGAAATGATCCCTCTGGCTGAGGCAGTGCCAGGGATGACACAGGAAGGGACAGTCCCCAGGCACGCTGACCTGCATGGCAGTGCTGCAGAGATGCCTGACAAGTAAATCTGCAGGCTGGTGGGGTTGGCCTGACTGGGCTGCTGGCCAGCCCAGCATGGTCAGGGCACAGAGCAGAGTGGCTCTGAGCAACTCTACTTAGAGCAACACTTACTTCTGCTGGCCAGGGGTTGCCATGGCCTGTCATGTCCAGGACGTCGACAGGACTCTGTGGTGTGGAAGATATCCCACTGAGCTCTATGAGCTCTATGGGCAGAGTGAAAATATTTTAAAGCCACATATTTTTTGCCACCCCTGCAAAATATTTTGGTTCAGTAATACATCTCAGCTCATTCCTCCATATTGGGTTTTTTAAAAGTAAATTTTCCTAATTGTAATGTATGTGGTATTTGGATAAGTTAGCCTCAGCCAACAGCATCTACTTTTTCCTAAAGTTGTGTATCTTTTCTCTTGTATTAGAAATTAAATTCCGTTTTCAATTTCAAAGTGAGAAATAGCATCAGATTCCTTGTGCAATATAGCTGGCAAGCAGTTGAAATATTTCATTACTTTTTCTTTCCCAGATCATTAAAAAGTCCAGAAAAATGTTCTAAAACTTTAGCCTTGGTGTATTTAATTTTTCAAGCAGCTTTCTCCCATACAGATTGTGTACCAATGTGAATGAAGGGCTGATGTCATCTCACTTCTTGAAAAAACTCTTTGCACAGAAGTATAAAAAATTATCAATTCCACAAGACAGCTACTGCATTTACCTCCACACACTTTAAAGTAACTCCACAATAACATTCCTGTGAAGAAGGTTAGAAGCCAGTTCTTTTAAGTTCATTCCCATTTTAATACATTTTGCTTCCATACTAGATACACCTGGAAATGATTCTCAGCTCCAAGATGAACATATGACCGTATAGTTTATAGAAGGTACATAGGCATGGTATAGGTATAGAAGGTGTACAAGGTATGACTCTTGTTAATTAAGACAAACCCCAGGCCTGATTGCCAAGTCTGAGAAAGACTGGATGAAGTCAGGCTTCATCCTTCTCCTTATAACTAGGCTAAGCACAGTATTCCAGTGGAAGAGATCAAACAATGTGGAAGTGTTAAAAAAAACACTTTACAACTTAACTCAGTGCTAGGGCATTTTTAAAAAAATATTGACATTGAAGTAGATATCAAGGCATTGATTTCTATTTTGCTGGTAAGATTTAAAAAATTGTCCAAACATAAGATAGTGGAACTCAGTAGTAGCTCTACAAGGTAACTGAAGTAATTTAGGAGGAATATGCACTACTTTAATTATTGCACTTACATGAAGACAACAGTATTGCAAGGAATAGTAAAGATATGTAAAAAAACCCCAGTGAGTTTTGTGAACTGAAATCTCTCCCCTTGTGAATTAATGAGTCCTTTCAGAAGTAAAGATTAACTTTAATGGTCAGTTCTGCACTGAAATTTTAAGCAGTTGGAAGCTTATGAAAAAAAGAAGTGAGAGCATTTACTTAAATAGTTAATATATCTAATAGTGGCAGGCAATAAGCTTTGCACTTAAGAGGAGGACTGTTTTGCAGAAACCAGATAGCACTCTTACATTTCTTTGCATAAATTTTGAAATCATCTACTTTTGGAAGTGCTCCTATTATTTTCTTTTAAAGCTGCTGTGGAGTGAAAGTTCACAGGCATTTTAGCACATTTCTTTAATTATGATCTAGTAAGGAAAATGTAAGATTAAAGCTCTATCAGAGCAAATCCCATAAGGTAAGGAAAAGGTTTGTTGATCACCAGCTATGTAATAGAAAAATTATTAAGGTAACTCCTGAGGCTAACCCATTATTTCAGCATCATTGTTTGGTTTAAAAAAGTTCTTCAGGACTTCATTCTCCTTCTTAGCAAGTATCTGAAAAAAATCTCCCTCTTTAATAACCACATGGATGGTTTTTCAGGTTTTTCTCTGTCACACATCCTCTTCCCTAAGAGCCATCAAACTGAGATGAGCCATCAAAATCTGTTGATTAGTTTTAGGTGATGGATCTTGCCTACGTTGTCTAGTTCTGCTTAATCATCCATCTCCAGAAAACAGGAGGCTCCTAGGAATAAATGAGAGACTATTCCTGAGCTAAAGATACCTCAGATTAAATTGACACTAGTTCTTTCCTAAAGGGACCTACCTGGACTGCATGACTTTCTAAAATCAAGCTTATGTTTCATGCAAGCATTATCTGTTGTAAAATTTTCAGAATTCTCTTCCAGTCTGTTGGAGCATATCCAAGGAAGACCAAAAAAGTTGATGAAGGGTCTGGAGCACAAGTCCGGTGAGGAATGTCTGTGTGAGCTGGGGTTGCTTAGCCTGGAGAAGAGGAGGCTCAGGGGTGACCTGATCACTCTCTACAGCTGCCTGGAAAGGAGGATGCAGCCAGGTCGGGGTTGGCCTCTTGTCCCAGGTAACAAGTGACAAGACAAGATGAAATGGCTTCAGGTTTCACCAGGGAAGGTTTAGATTGGATGGAAAGGGTGGTCAAACATTTGAATGGATTTCCCAGGGAAACGGTGGAATTGCCATCCCTGGTAAGTAGATGGCATGCTTAGGGACACAGTTTGGTGGCAGACCTTGCAGTGTTAAGTTAATGGCTGGGCTCCATGGTCTTAGAGGTCTCTTCCAACTTAAATTATTCCATAATTCCATAATCATACAGAAATTATCACAAGAGTGTTTATTTCTGTCCTTTTGATGCTTTCTATTCCACTCTGAATTGAAAGAGGAAAAAAATATATTAATTAAAGGGCTTAAATGCAATGGCTACATAAGTAGAAAGAGTCAGGATCTTCCCCATCTTCCAAAGTTTCTTACTTCTCTTTGCATTTTGTAACATATAGTATGATCTGGTTTGTTAAGGGTTAAACCCAGTAGGCAGCTCAGGCCCATACAGCTGCTCACTCCCTTCCTACAGTAGAACATGGGAGAAGTTCAGAAGGGCAGAAATAAGAAAACTTGTGATTGAGATAAAGTTTAGTAGGTGGAGCAGAGAAAGGAAACGAAATATGAGAGAATTCAAGTGATGCAAGAGCAATCACACACCATCAGCTGCTTGGTGTTCAATCAATCCCTGAACAAGGGTGATGCTGGAAAACATATTTTCAGTTTATTTGCTGAGCATGATGTTATATATAACTATGAGATACCCTCTGATGACTTGGGATCAGCTGTCCTGTGTATGCCCTCTACCACTCTCTTGCCTGCCCTCAGTCTACTTGCCTGGAGGACAGAGAGAGAGAGAGAGGGAAACAAAGAAGGATTTGGCACTCTAAGACACTCTAGCAATAGCTAGAAAAAGGGTCTGTTATCAAAGCTGCTCAAAATGCAGGGTCACATATGCATGATCTAGCAAAATAGGAGGTGGTGTGAAGAAAATCAACTCCACCCCAGACAGACCAAGTAATTGATTAAAAACTCCACATCTTCCCTCTGCTAGGGGATTTTTAGCTGTGCAGTTGCTAATATACATGAATTAAGTATTTTCCTTTGCTCTGCTGTTTGTAGTAGGTGTAACTAAATTCATTGTAGAGCTGTAACTGAAGATGTCCTGACACAGCTCAGCTAGGACAGAAGATTGCATTACAAGAAAGACAAGAACTATTTCTTTCTCTGTGTAGAAGCTGGTGCTAAGTTACTTGTTTTCAAAAGAATAGTTTGTTTTTCCTACTATTTTTTTCACACTACTTTGGGGAACTTTCTTGTTGGCATCTATGTAAGTTTTCAAAGCAGTCTCTATCTGATTTTCAGCAAAGACCGCCTGCTCTACTACTCTGCTTAAAACCATTTGAATGACTAGCAATCTCCCACTGAAACCTGTGAGACACAGGCACTTGGGTGTCTTTGAAGATTTGGAAGTTAAATAAGCAAACTTTCAAATACTCCTGAAATAAATAGGACTTGTGTTACATTTCAGTGGAATTTGAACTTCCAAGTTCAGAAGTGTTACATTTCAGTGGAATTTGAACTTCCAAGTTCAGAAATTTCTTCAGAAGTAGAACTGTGGAGCTATTGAAAATACTATCCTGCCTTCACTGAAAAGTAATGGATCTGATCTAGCTGAACTGTAACACTGTTTGAGGTCCTTGTCATTGCAGTTGATATTCCAGATAGTATTAATTCATGGATTAAAAAAAAAAAAAGGTAAATATTGTTGCCTAACCATGAAGGTCAAGGCCTAAAGAACTTTCTAATATACTGAGGCATATTATCCCAATTTATTCTCAAAATTACCTATGCAGACACTATCAAAAGTCAAATAGAGACTTATGTATATCTCTAGGTGGCTAATTATCCTTATGTACTCTCTAATTTGGCCTCATGATGCAATACCTCTAGCTTTACTTTCCCTTTTAAAAACTGGTTTATAATATCACTGCTGCATGACAGATCTTTTTTGAGAAATCTCCACAAAATTAAAAGGTAGGAACTGCTTTTAAATTACAGGTACTACAGATGTTTTGTTCCTTGTTTTAATTCTTGTTTCATAATCTGTAATTCTAAGAAAAAAGAGATACCTAAAATAATATGGGTACTACTCTGTATAAATATTGTCCTAAATTTCTCTAAAATATAAGTGTTCAAATAAATGAGGAAAAATTAAAGGTTTACAATTATTCCACAAGGATCACAGGTGTTTTACATGGTCCACAAAGTAAAAGGCCGCTTTCTGAGCTCTGACAGACATTCCTCACTGCAGTGCACAGATCTTTGCATATAATGACACGGATGTTTCATAGCTGGAAAGAGCTAGCATTGCACCCTATATCACTCATACAGATATTCCTAAGGATTAAAGTATTAGCCTCTGTAAAAACATGTTTGTTCTTGTTTTAGGAGGATTAAATGGTCTGGTGCACTCAAGTCCAGACAGGAGAAGGATTCTAGAATTGAGGTGGAAGCAAACCCATGGCAGGTAAACTGGATAACTCTGGCTACTCTGGGGAGAAAATAAAAAAAAAAAGTAAGAAAAAGAAGAAATTTCTCTCTCTTTCCCTGTCTTTCCCTGCCTCTTTCTCTCCTTTCCCAGTAGGACAATGTGCTTGTCATCCATCCCTTTTTTCAAGGTCCTATTCTACCCACACCCGTGCAAAAAGGAAAAGGAACTAATCTAGAAATTATTTTGTTATAATAGAATTGTACCATCCCAATGCCATGTAAAGGAATTCGAAAGCTCTTGCAGGTTAGAGATATGGAGAACCAGGGAGATAAAAAATGATCCTCAAAAATAGTTTCTTTTTTATTTTAAATTTGTGCCTGTCACAGAAGAAGTATTGCAAAACCAAAACAACTCATTACTTCTCTGCTTTTCTGTTTGGTTCCAGATTATCTGGGAAAGAAAGGAACGCAATTTCTGATGTAATTTAAGAGTACCAGTATGACAGGGTATGTATGATTGGTACTGAATTTAATTTTTATATCTCTAACACTCTCCACAGCAAAACAGTGGATTGCAAGAGCACAGACTTTTAACAGAGGAGTCAACTAATCAACTGAAAATGTCCCAAAAGATGGCAGTTTTTTAGCGATGATTTGTACAGACATTACAAAAAAATATGCTCTTATAAAAATTTCCTTCTGGAAAAAACAAAGATGACAGCAAGCACGAAATTAAGATCTCATTTAGGTACACACAAATACTAAGAGAAACCTTTGTGAACCAAAATGATTCCTCAATACAAGCACCTATGCAATGACAATTTACAGCCAATATTCATGGCAATACAGAACATGTGAACTTTTAAACTTAGAAACTCCTTTATTACTAAGTTCCATTTGCCCTATTGCAAAGAAGAGAAGATTCACCTAAGCATTGATTGCAAACCAAAATAGGAAGTCATATGTGGACTGTTGTGTCCAGTTTCGAATTCCATGGTGCAGGGGAACATGGCAATGAAAGAACTGAAGTGAGTCTCACAGCGGCCCCCTGGATGAGGCACCTGTCATATAAGATGAGCTGACAGAGAGCTGGCTTTGTTCAGCCAGGATAGGAGAAGTGTAATGGAGAAATTTCATTGCAGTCTTCAGTAATGGCAAATATAGAAAAGATGGAATGATACTCTTCTGGTATCCAAGGTCTGTAGTGGTAAAAGGAGAGGAAACAGACAAAATTTGCAAGAAGAGAAATCCTGATTGATCCATAAGCTTTTCTCTGGGAAGATGACAAAATGGGCTTGAAGAGGGGCCCAGAGATTCTTCATCTTTGGAGATATCCAGAATGTGACTGATCACAGCCCATCTAACCAGTCTGAATGAGGTGTTTGAAGTAGATGACCTCCAAATATCCCTTCCAACATATTCTGTTCTGTCACTCTGTAGTCACATTAATGGAATTTTAACAAATCCTGAAATTATTTTATATCTTTTGATTTATTTAGGCAGTGGTTTCCCCAACATATATGTTTTTATATTCTTCCATTCTGGTTTTGCTTTGGTCATATGCGTTTTGATGCAGATTCATTGGAGGCTGTAAATAATCTATGTATGGTTGTTTACATATTCCCATTTCTTGTGCTCTGAAAAAAAACCCCTGTAAATGTCATAGATAATTCTTTTAAAATTATTTCTGTTATAATTTAGTTTCTTCCTGATCTCAGCAAGTGTCTAGAAGCAGAACATTATTTCTTCAATTAATTTTCTACTCTTCATTCAAAAATATTTGAGTTTTCTTTCTACTGTCTGTGTTTTGATAGTCAGCAGTGGGGTTATAAATACTGCATATTTGAGTTATGAACTTGACAAGCTATTGCACTGACCTTTAACAGGACTGAAGTGGGCTGGGAGTTGCAGACCTGAAAGGGATGGATGCTTCTTAGAAATATTGGAAATTACTGTTCCACTTGCAAAGGTTAAGATTTCAGTTCGTAATGTAGCAGCACTGCAGCAGAGTGGAAGAAATGGTAAACACAGGCTGCTATGAGTGAGTCTCTGTGCAATTCAGGGACTGTGCAGGGTTGGCTTGACCTGTCATCTGTTTTCTTATTTCATGTTTACCTATCTATGATTGTAACCTTTCTGCTGCACAAATAACATCCAGATCTTTAGAAAGCAGGGTTTTTTTGTGTTGTGCATGTTGTCTGTCTGACAGGCAAAGGCTAATACCATCCTCTCCTGGCAAAGCCTGCAGAGGAGCAGTAGAGATAATAATTAATTGAAAATGTTATGTGGCAACAATTCTCCTGAGCTCATCAGTCTGTCTAAAGTAATTTAAAATAGATTTTTGTGAGAAAATGAACTAGTATCTCAAATGATAAAAATCATAATGAAGGGGTACCGGTAGGGAGTTGCTTTTGCTTTTGGCCTGTGCAAGCACTTGTGAATGAATCAAAGTAGCATTCGTCTAAATCCATCATATTTTAAACAAAACAGATCCACTGTGATGGTGGGATACTGGGCTATTTAACCATCTTCTGGTAGTTTGTGGGACACATTTTGGAAATTCCCATCTCCCATCTGTGTTTAGATTTACACTGTTATATACATTAAATATATACTCCCTTGCGAATTCTTCAGTGGAAAGCCATAGCTACATTTGTGATTTAGCACTCACCTATGAGGTAAGGACCTGTGGAGAGGCCTCTCCATTTAATCCTTGGTCTACAAAACACAATAGTGTATTTATACAAGAAATAGGAATCATGATGAGAAACCAGAGAATCTCACCTCTGGGAAAATATAAAATAACCAGCATTCGTACTATATCTGAGAGTACTGATACAAAAGTACTGTCAAGATACAGGAATGTTTATAGAGTAAAATCATGGTATGAAGCCTTCACTTCTAGGAATAGTAGGAGCTTACATGTCTGAAGTAGCTCATATGGCTTCAACAGACAATTTCTGTCACTTGCTTAGCTTTAATCTGTACAAATTATCATAAAAATGTTAGTTTCAATTATGTAAGTTTCTGTGTTTTTATAGTGGGTAGTATGAGATTATTGATGTGGGCCTGCAACTGAATGCAGAGGGGACCGTATTAACAGGACCCAGAGAAGGAAGACTTACTGAAAACCTACTTTAGATTGGTCTTCAGTGACAGGATCAGCCCTCAGGAATCCTTGACTCAGGAGACCAGGGTAAGGGAATGTGTTGCAAGGGACAATTTCCCTTTGTTAGGGGGAGTTGAGTTCACCTGGAGAGAACATCTAGGCAAACCAGACACATAAAAGTCCTTATGAACAATGAATGCATCCAGAAGTGCTGAGATGCTGCTCATGATCCTTTTTGAAAGGTTGTGGTGATCCAGAAAGGTGCCTGAAGTCTGAAATTAAGTAAATATCTCACCAGCCTTCAATAAAGACAAGAAGGACCCAGGTGACTACCAGCTAGCCAGCCTTCCCTAAATCTTCAAAAAGGATGTAGTGCTTCACTCTGGAGGCTGTCAATATCCACATGGATGGCAAGAAGGTTATCAGAAGCAGTCAGCATGGATTAACCAACATAAAACATTCCTGATCAATTTGATTTCCTTCTACAATGAAACAACTACCTGGATGGACAGGGTGAGAGCCATGGATATTGTCTGCCTTGACTTCAGCAAGGTTTTTGGCACTGTCTCACCGAACATCCTCATAGGCAAACTTGGAAAGTTTGGATTGGGTGAGTGGGCAGTGAGGTGTAATATGAACTGGCTGAATAGCAGCTCTCAGAGTGTCATAATCAGCGGTGAAGGGTCTGACTGGAGGCCTGTCACAGGTAGTGTACCCATACTGTTCCCAGTGTTGTTTATTGTGTTCATCAATGACTTGGATGAAGGGGCAGATGCCTCCTCAGCAAGTTCCCTGATGTCACTGAGCTGGGAGCAGTGGCTGATAATCCAGAGGGATGTGCAGCTCTTCAGAGGGACCTTGAGAGGCTGGAGGGATGGGAGGAGAAGAAACTTCTGAAATTCAACAAAGGTAAATGCAGGGTCCTGCACTGGGGAGGAAAAACCCCAGGCACCAGCACAGGCTGGGGGTGACCTGCTGGGAAGCAGCTCTGTGGAGAAGGAGCTGGGGATCCTGGTGGACAGCAAGCTGTCCATGAGCCAGCAGTATGCCCTGGGGGCCAAGGCCAATGGGACCCTGGGGTGCATTAGGGAGAGCATTGCCAGCAGGTTGAGGGAGGCGATTCTGGCTCTCTGCTGTGCCCTGGTGAGGCACATCTGGAGTGCTGTGTCAAGTTCTGGGCTCCTCAGGAAAGAAAGACATGCAGCTCCTGGAGCAAATCCAGGGGAGGACAATAAAGATGAAGAAGGGACTGAAATATCTCTTCTATGAGGAAAGGTTGAGGAAGCTGGGCCTGTTAATCTTCGAGAAGAGGAAACTGAGAAGGGACCTTATCAATGTCTACAAGGGACATCTGAAGGGAGCATGCAAAGAAGATGGAACTAGGGTCTCCTCAATGGTGCCAAGCAACTGGACAAGCAAATGTTGCCCAGGAAATTTCACCTAAACATGAGGAAGAACTTTACTGTATGAATGACTGAGCACTGGAACAGTAGTTCCAGAGATGTGAAGTCTCCCTCACTGGAGATTTTCAAGAAACATTCGGACACAATCCTGTGCCACGTGTTCTGGGATGACCATGCTAGAGCGCAGAGGTTGGACCAGATGAGCCACTGTGGTGACCAGGTGAGCCTCTCTGGTACCTTCCAAACTTCCCATTTTGTGACTTTGTGATTTTGTGATATGGGGAACAGCCCAGGAAGAAGACCTAGTTGTGAATATAGTTTTACATGTTTTTCCAGTAGGAAATCTCATTTTATATCTAGTATACAGACTAAGTATTAAAAGCTCAAGTCTCTATTGAAAAAAAAAAAAACAACAAAAAAAGGGAACCTCTTTTTATAAATTTTGTTTTGCTGCAGAAATTGCAGTGATAAATCTAATACTACTAGCTGAAAAAATAAGCCGTCTTTCCAAAACCAAAAGCACTGCCCCACCTCAAAATACTGAAAAAAAAAAAAAAAGAAAAGAAAAAACAGGGCAATTCAATTTGCTTTAGTTTAAAATTCTTTTAAATAATCCGTACAGTAACAAATCATCTTGGTAGGAAACCGAAGGCAACAGAATCAAGGGTAGGAAAAGCCAGAAGTCTGGCACAGAAAGTCATTGTGCAAGAAAACATTTGAAGAAGAATCTGAGACTCAACAAATCTCAAATACTTAGTTGGTTTACACACATCAGACATGTGTAAGATTACCTTTTTATAAATCAAATGAATAGCAAATTCAATTTGATATGGTTGGAAGAATTTAATCTGCAAATAAAAAACCCTCATCTTGCAAATCCTTCAAGAATGAAACACTCCAGGTCAGAACAAGTTGTATATGGCAAGAATGTTGAACATGTGTTTCTCTCAGTCTGTAGAGAGAAGCCTGTTGAAAGAGCGATATCATCAGGAAATGTACTGTGAAACAGAGAGATACAAAATTGCTTTAAAAAGAATGCCTCTGTTTCAATAAGGATTCTGATCTGCTGTTTGAAGGAAATTGTGGTTTAAAAGTAATTTTTATTCCATCACAGCTTGGGATGAAGCAGAGATGTAAATGTTTATTTAGTGGCAGTTTGCCTCTCTTACCTTTTAAGAAAGGTAACCAAAAAGCTAGATTTCCTCTTTGCATTTTTTGCTGTTTCTGTTCTTCTTCACACAAAAATAGTTCTTTCACCACTCAGAGGGAAATTTTTTACACCAGAGAGAATAATTCATTTCACCTTGAGAGAATCAAGCTGATGACAACCTTTTAATCTGTTAGACCAAGGAAAATTGCATACAAATCATGTAGACTTCTCACTTAATCATAACTCCTATGTACTTTTCAAACTTAGTCTAAAATAGTTTAAGCATAGGGCCATCACCTATGAAACATGTTTTACCTGAACAGAAATTTTATCTGTATTTCTCCTACTGCTATATTAAGCCATGTATATATAAACTAAGTAAATAATGCCAAGAACTTAAATAAAAAGTTACAGCAACTCCTCTCTTTTTTCCATGTAAATGGACTAGCTTTATGTGTTGTGATACTCACATCCCAGGGGAAGAAACATAGCATTCAAAGGCATAACTGTCTTTCTTAAAGCATCTGTGAAGTACTGTGCACGAAAATATTCTGGGGCAGAGAGGCTGGAGAGACGCAAGAACATTTTTCAAAGAAGAGATTTGTATTGTATCCTAGATTTCAGTACTATAACTAATGCAATTAGGTTATGCCCAATTTGAAACCAAATGGCAGGAGCTTGCTGAATTTGAATGCATCTCTATATATCTACATCTACATCTTCATCTACATCTACATCTATATTTCTATCTTGGTTTAGCATAAGACATTAAAAGAAAAACTAATGTTTGGAAATGAACTTTTTAAATTGTATGTAATCTGAATTTTTTATTCTAGTGGTGTGTGATGAACAAATCTTTACCTTTATAAACTGCCTTTGTTACACAGAAAAAAAACCTTGTTGTTTTCTTACATCAATTCTAAAACACAATTTTTATCCTACATCATTGCATCTGTCTAGCTCTAGAAAGCCCAGTGAAGTGGATGAAGTATTCCTCACTCACAACAAAATTTTGCATGTGGAGAAAACAGGGAGCAGTGAAGAAACCAGTTTCAGCACTGAGTGCTCCATGTAGTAGATGGGTTGACAATATATTAAAGCTTTTGGGTGAAATCAATTTATGCAAGAAAGGGAAGTTAATAGAGTAGAAAGAAAAGAGAAAAAAATTATAATTGTCCTCTTTTGTTTTTGCTCAGCATTTAACAACTGTCTCTAATGCTTCTTTGAAACATTTTTGTACTATCAGAGACAGAGGAATATGCTGCTCTTGCAGAAGTCTATGTGTGGGAAGAAGCCTAATTTAAATTATCTCAAACAAATTTTCATTTTACTTACAGCAGCACACACAACTAACATATCCTGCATCTCCTCATATCTTCATTTTGGCTGAAGAGTGAGAAAGTTCTGAGTGTGTCAGTTCTGTGACTGTCACCAGGAATACTCTAAAAATTGTATGTGCAGGGAAAACTCAATATTAGAAACAGGAGCAACAGGAAGTTGCAGCAGATGAGAGAAGTAAGAGAGAAGGACTGATCTGAACAGTTTTCACTTGCTATACAGGAATCCTACCCTTTGCAAATGCCTGAGGTGTTCTCTTGAAGTAGTGCTGAAAAATGTCTCAGGTAATATCCCAGGTATCTCAGGATAATTCTCTTTTTGAACTACTCGCAGCCATCCTGCTTAAGGGATCATTCTGATCCTCAGACTACCAGGCTATCATAGCCATAGCTGTGTCTTAGTCTGCTGAGTCTTTAAGCCAGGGAACTGCTGTACTTGGTGGAAAATAGCCATCACAACAGATTGCCTTCACTAGCAGCCCAGGCTTTCCAACATCCATCAATTATTACCTGGGTTGTGGGTTTGTTCTGTTTAAAGAGGGAAACAGAAAGCCCATTAGTGTGTGTAGTCTTTCAGCTGTGAAGAAGGTTTTGCTTATATGATACTACAATTTTAAGCACTTCTTCATTTTTCAGATCCATGTATGATGGCCAGGTGTCCTGCATCAGGACTTGTACCTGGGTGGTTTTTTTTGTTTTTCTGCTCTGAAATGAAAATACTATTTTACAAAAGAATTTGATGCTTTGACACTTGATCAAGACCTCAAGATCAAACCCATCTGTGAAAAGACCTAAATCCTTAAAGTAAGTTGCATTATCTATCTATTCAACAAAGAGATTTGAAGATCCCTGTTTACATTCCACAAGTGTGGTAGTTCTGGGAGAGATGTGCATTTTGTTACCACCACCTTACTGTTGATCAAATTAAAGTTCCAAAGCTGAATGTGGTGTCCTCAAAGTGGTCACTGTACAACTCAGCCAAGTGCAAAGACTCATATTTTACATTGATAGAAAAATTGCCACAGCATGTCAATGAATTATGAATTATGAATTCTATGAATACATAGAATTACGTACTCATTTCCATTTATAATGCTGCACAAAATACTTGCTGCAATTGAAATGAGCAAAGAGGGTTCTAAGCTCAGGGCATGTCTACTGCGATGTGTGGTAACTTTCTGATATGCTATTTTCTATTCCTTTAATACAGCCATCTAGCTGCCCTGAAAACTAGGTTTCTCCTCACATACTATGTTTCTGAGCAATAAGAAAACCCTTAGTTTAAAGAAATGAAAAAGAGATAAAATTATATTCTTTGACTATTTGTTGCTCTTTTTTGCCTATCTTCACTCCGACAAGTAAATATAATACAGTAAATATAATACAGTAAATGTAAATATCAAAGTCTGGTTTGAGATAAATGATGTTTTGGATATAATTGAGAAAAGGAAGACAGAGGAAAAGCAAATCTATGAATATTTGCAAAAATAACAAGAAAAAGAAGATATAACTAAAACATGTAACTAAGGATAGAAAAATAGATCTTAGCAGCAAGCAAAATCCTGAGAAAAAGATTTCAAAGGAAGTGATAAAAAATCCATCTGTAAATGACAGTTTCAGACATCTTACATGCGTAAGGTGTAGAAGACTAACTTGTCTGTTTTGTCAAGGGGATCTGCACTCTCCAGTCCTTATTCACTGAATCTTCAAGGTTAATCTAAAACTATCTGAATAAAATAGTAACTTTAAACATTAAAAATGTACATGTAATTTTAAATGTAAAAAAAAAATTTAAAAGGCTCATATCTGACCTTTCAGCTGAATTGTTTTAGTCAGATTTCCACTTTTTGCTTTCAGCTATAGCAGTTGTCATCAAGGTCACTAAGGAGACCATGCCAAAATGAGTTCCTGCTTTCTGAGGGCTTCCCTTCGTATCTCGATTCTCTTTTTTCCTTTTCATAGGGTGTCCTTCACTTTTTATTTTCAAGGGTGTTACCCTGCTAATTCCACCAACAGAATGGATAGCAAAGTCTTTGCTTGCTTTGTCGTCTCCGTTGATAAAGTCCAGATCTCTCAATTCTTTTTCTTCCTTTTCTATGATCGGCCCCTGAGATTTTATCATCTGCTCCAGAGTTTCAGCTGCTACACACTATAAAATGTACTGCTTTGCAAGTAACAGAGCAGTCTTCCATGTGGAAAACTGATTAATTCCATTGTTTATCTTTGGTTATAAGTGTTGCCTGCATTTCGATATATTAAGAAAAAATTACCCATAATTTGTAACTTATAAGATGTTTAGGAAAATTTTATTACTATGCCTCCAACTGTACCTCACTTGTTTCCCCCCTCCTTCTCTCTTCTCTCCTTCCGTCGACTCCCTCCTCCTCAGATTCCTTTCTCTGGATGAGTTAATGACTTCTCACAACCCAAATATCTGTTACATTTACAATATAAGGTAGGTTTGGTTTTTTTAATTAACCCTTATAACAACCATTATTACAGAAAAAAATTCTATTTAAATGTATTTATAAAAGTACAGTAAACTGTAATTGCAAATTCAATGCAAACCATTATCTTTATTAAATGCTTGTTTTATGGGAAATGAGCACTATGTTTTAACCTTTGATTTTTGAATATTTCCTTTAGTGATGTTTACATTATTTAAAAATAGTCTGATAATTTATGCTTGTTATTGTCCATGAGAAACACTTTCCAGAATATAATGAGAAATGTAGTTAGTTCAGTTGTAGGCAGATGTGAAGGGTATTTTCAGGACGCAGTCTAAATGAAATTAAAAGGATTGTAACTCATCCAATACCCATCCAACCTAATATGGCAGTCATAGTTTATACCATATAATAATTCACTTCTAAGCACTTTGGAAAGATAAGGTGACTCACAGACAATCCTGTACTTCAAAGCACTGGTGAAAGAATTCATTAATAAAGAGGTGACTTTATAATTGTTCTGCTGCCTAAAATGCTTCAAAGCAATACTAACCCTACTTAATGAGTCCAGCTATTATTTTTCAGGTAGCTTGAGATCTTCACTCCCTTAGAACTTAGCATGAAATAAACTGATGTAAAGCAGCATCCAAGGAGATGAATTAAACATCTCAATACTTCAGCAACCTTTTCAGAAAGGTTAGATTTGATCCATATAGATGGAAGCCCATTTAAAGTCTTATTTCTAGTCTTCTCCTGAGAAACAGTAATCCCAAATGTGTAACTTCCAACTTTTGATTTTACCTTGTTTCTGTTATCAGTATATAAACACTGTCTCTCTTCCTTAGCACAGGAACCACTCAACAATTTTGGCATTAAAATTGCTCCACAAAAATGAAGCCAGACTATGTGCAGAACTTGTTTGACTGCTTATATACATCTAGAAAGTATATCTATTAATCAGAGTGGCAATACTTGTCAAATGAGAAGTGACAGAGTCTCAGACAGAAATTACTTGCTGGAGTTTTCTTCAATTAATTGTAATTAATTGAAGAAAACTCTAGCAAAAGTTGGGCCAAAAGTTTTACGTAAAAATTTACAATATGTGGCAAGTGGATACACACTGCAAATGATCAAAGAAATCTGATCTGACAAACTTTATCTGCATGGTGCCTCATTGTAAAATCAAATGATGAGTTTTGAGGCTCACATTAATTCCTGCTCCTTATTATAAAAAAAAATTTAAAATCCTGCTGGATAACATACAGTTGCTGAGGTTTTATTATTTTGTTTATTTTTTCTTTGTATTTCGTTTTGGGGTTTTTTAGCCTGTGTGTATGTGTGCGTGATTTTTTTGTTCATTTTGTTTGTGTATTTTAGGTTTTTGTTTGCTTGTTTGTTTTTTAATCAGAGAATAATAAAATGTTTTGGTCGGAAGGAAGCTTGACAACCACCTAGTTTCACTTCCCTGCCATAGGCAGGGGCACCTTTCACTAGACCAGGTTTCTCAGAGCCCCATCAAACTTGGCCCTAAACATCCAGTTTGTCTGGAAACCTGTTGTAGTGCCTTGCCGCCCTCACAGTGAGGAAATTCTTCCCAATATCTAATCTAAATTTACCCTCCCTCATTTTTAGGTACTTCCCCCTTCTTCTACTGCTCCTTGTCTTTGTGAAAAATCTCTTTTCAGCTCTCTTGTAGACTCCCTTCCGGTACCTGAAATTGCTATAAGGCCTCCCTTCTGTAGCGGAAATCTCTTTAAATTAAAGCTTTTTCAATTTTTTTAAGTTGGGAGTTTAAAAAGATGAATAATTATAACTTTCCTGTACTAAAGTAAAATCCTTTATTTTAAGTGGTACACTTACTACTTTAATTTTGAGACTTTTTCTCCGTGTTTTTTACCTAAATAATGAAAACATCAAGGCTAAACTGTCAGTACTTTTACTGGGCTTTAAAATAAATGGGTAATCTTTATTCATTTATGTTAATTGTTGGAAGAATTGGGAATTAAATGGCTTAATTTAAGGAATAGTTCTGCATTTTAACAAAATATTTCAGCTAAATAGAGGAAAGAGACAACTTGAAAAAGAGAAACTGAAATTATAGCTTTGTTGACCCTCACCATTGGATTTTGATGGGGTCACTGCATATATAGCTATGATTTTTTACATTACTGAAGAATTTTTGATCATAACTCCCTCCCCACCCCAGCCCCCCCCCCAGCATCTCCTTTGCTGATGCCAGCATGAATAACAGGATCTATTGCTTTTTTGCAATGGAAAAAATTTCCTGAGAACTGTTAATCTCATCAAACTGATTGAGGATAGGAGTATTTCGATAGTTCCTGTTCTCCTGAAAGGTTCTTAATCCTCTTTTAGAACTTGTTATCAAAATATTCAGCTGTATTTTAACATCATTAACTCCACACCTGAAACTCAGTGGTTATCTGGCTTGAATTTCAAGCATAACTAGTCTAAACAGTCTGAAAAAATGCTGAATCTCCATAGAGTGCAAATCATTCCACTTAATACCACAAGTGGAAATTCCTAAAATGTGAAAATTGCTACTGGCCGCTTAGCAAGTACCACCCCAGGTTTAAGGAAGAGCGGATGATATAATTATGTTACAGATTCTAGGGAAGCAAGACAGAGAAAAAATCAACAGTGAGAATACTGGGAGTTTTGGGGCCATCCAAATGATCTGTGTGCCAAGCCAGGTCAAGCAATGCCACCCATCTGATGCCTTCTGCTTCAGCCAGAGATGAGTGTTGTGGGGTCAGGACAGAGGACTGTAATTTTCCCATTTGTAAATTGCAGAAATCAACATTCCTCTTAAACTTTTGCAAATATTGCTTTTATTTTCACATGAGACCTTTCAAGGACTGTTTAGGATTTAGTGGGATTATCATTGCTTGGATCAGAAATTTAGAAGCCTGTAGGACGTTAGGACTATTTAATGTAGGCTGTAGGATGTTAGGACTATTTAATGTACTGTTTTATTACAGGACAGTAACAGCTGCTTTAGAGCAAGAATCACTTCTTGTAAAATTTAAATACCTAAATTTATTATTTTCTTGATGTAGCTGTATAGGAGATTTACTATGCACTCTATCAGGCTACTTAGGAGTAAAAATGAATAAAGATAAGGTCTACTATTTCCAAAGGCATGATTGAGCCCATTGGGCTTTCCTGTTAATAATATATATATATTTTTTTTCCTCATTATCAGTATGCCTGGTGCCTCATAATTTCAGTCACTGTTCACAGAACTTCTGTTCCCTGCCTGTTTAAAATGTTATCTGTTCTTCTTTGCAAGCATCTCCTTGGTGTGGCAGAATAATGAAGGAAAAAGCAGAAATGAATCCAGGGTCATAATATAGTGTTTGAATGCCCAGGACCTGGAGGTAAGAGTGAACAGCATTCCCCAGGGATGGGAAATTGCAGATTCAAACGATAGGTCAGCAGTGAGACAATTCCTACAGCACAAGAGAGCAGTGATTTCCATGACAACAGGCTGTGGGCAGGGAGGGTGACTCGGAGAAAGAGATAATCCCACAGGACTGACAATTACTGGTGATTACTCTGGGAGGTTCCCGACCCAGTGTATCTCTCATACAGATGCATCTAGGCAATTTGACTCATGACAAACATCAGCACTTTTTCCTCAAAATTTGTCGTGGACACTTCCCCAGGCATTGCCTAGGAATTTATGTGAATTCTCAAATATTGTATTTAGTTTTTCAAAATATTTTTTTTAGAATTGTTTCAGTTTATTCATGCATGTGTGTCAGAGAGAGAGAGAGAAACATCAGAAGTTATCCTGTCTATATTTGGATGAAGAATTACATTGTTGAGGACTTACTCGTATAACATGTTACAGTCAGAAGATGCTGTTCCCATCAGAGGTTTTCTTCTGTTTAAATTGTTATTTAAACTTGGCCTTGGCACCTCCTGCCCCATCCAGATAATTTCTCTAGAACTACCCTGCATATATATGTGATGCTAATGGAATGGCTCAAAGCCTGACTAGTCTATTTAAAGCAGTGTATTTTTAACTGCATTCCTAGGTAAGTTTTTTTAGCTTTTCTGACTCTGCTGCTGCCACTCAAATTTAACCTTGGACAACAGGATTTTTCAACCATACCAGTACTCAACACCTACTGCTGAAGTTGTCAAATAACTATTCATGCAGTTGAAAACCTGAAAGTGTTACCAGAGCTTTTTGCTTTCAGACCATTGGCAGGTAGATGAAAAGTACCCAGAACTATGTGAAAGGTGAGATTTTATTCTGTATTGATAAAGACAAACAAATCTCATTAAATAAGGTACTTTAAGCTGTAAATTTAAAAAAAAAATCTAAAAAAGTGAGTTTAATTCCCCCTTTCCCTCCTTCTCTTCTGTTTTAGCAGCTTATATAGAGCTTAATGGCTGCCAGTCCAGCCTTCCTACGCTGGCCCTGGCAGAGCTTAAAACCTTTTAAACTCTTTAGTCAGTAGGCTGATTCTACTGCTGATCTTCAAATTCATAATTTGGGGATTTGCAAGTTACTTTACAAACATTCATACTGATGAATGATAGATACTTTTCTTCCTGTACGTGGATAACCAAAGACTGTAAGACTATTTCCAGTTAATGGAATTCTGTTTTTAGGATCCTGTTCTAGTTCTCATATGCAACACAAAAGGGGTTGGTTTATACATCTCTATCTTTAATTCATTTAATTTGGTTTGGTGCACTTATTTATTTTATGATTTATACCATTTTATAAAACATTCTTCTTAATTGATGTTCAAATAAAAGGTCTTTTTTAGAAAAGAGACCAGACCATCTTAATAAAAAAATAGTCATAGTGACATGTAACTTTGTCTTTTGAACAGTACATTGCACAAATCTCCTCTGGCACACAAATATCTGCAATGGAAATGGCAAAAGCCCCCTGTAGTGTAGCTAATACTGTGTAATGCAAGAAGGCAGACAGCAGGTGCTAATGTCTCAGAACTGTTCTAATATTACACCTATTCCCTACTTTTCTCAGTCTCCTGTTTAATGTTTACAGTAGGCTGGCAGTGACTGTGCCGTAATTATATTTTTAGTTTCTACCCATAAGTTCTATGGAACTCTAAGACACTGTCTTCAAGCTCTGTGTGTGCACACAGCATTATTAGGATTCATTTTCATTACATGTGACAGGTAGGATCCTGAAATTTTAAAAGTATTATGCACACATGGAATAAACTTTCACATTCTGGTTTCCGGAGAGGCACCCAAAAGCTGTAGCTATGTGACTTGAGAAGAACGCCAGGATGTGCTGCCAAGAAAGGGTATTCTTCCTCTGTTTTCTATTTCCCACACCTTCCTCAAGATCAAGCATTTTGCTGAATGCCATGGCTAACATTGTGTGACTTCGTGACTGGATGGGGCAGTGACCTGAACTGGCAGGAACTGGCTCTAGAAAGGAGCCAAGGCAAAGTAACTGATGTGCCTGACACTGAGCCTAATGGATCCTGGGGCTCATACTAGAAAGAAGACATGGGTGTGTGGGCCAAAACACTGGCCAAGGTAAAAAACAGTAATCAGAAGAAGCTCATGGAAAATGATACTCTGAAATGCTCTTTTCTCACTTTTGCAGACTGGATATCCTCGGCTCCTGTACAGGACAATATCTGGGTTAGTTATTCCACTCAGTCGTTACAGTTGTCTTGCCATAAAACTGACACCAATAGTCAAACTAAGAGGCAAGAAGCATCACCAAAGAAGTAATTAAGCCAAGGAGTAAAGACCAACTCCCAGACTCTCAGGGAGATTTCTCATGCAGTGTTTTTTCTGAGCATTACTATAGCAACTGATAAGAATATTGATTACAGCAGAATTCCCTTTTTTCTTACAAATGCTGGAGGCATGATTTGTGCTTGAGTTTGGGGTTGTTTGATGATATAGCACTCTCCTCTGAGGGCTGTGCTATATCACAAATAATGCTGCAGATTTATGTTAGGAGCAGCTGTTAACACTGCGCTCATCTTCTGATTGTGAATGATAGTACATTTAGGACTTGCAGGAAATATGAAAAGGAGATTGGCTTTCAGTTGCTTTCAGAATCAGCCTAAGTAAAGGACAGTTTATTTTAGTCAAGTAAAACATTTAGAAAACATAATACGTAGAAATTTTGTGATTGTGATGGTAGACCACTGGATGTTCTTAAATATGTGTATTATATAGATGCAATGATGCTATTTTGACAAGGAAAAACAACTTATTTTTGTGAAGAAATAAAGAGAGGTTTGTGGCAAGTTAATGTGGATGATGTAGTGAAATATCATGATCCATAAGCTTTTGTCTTTCTGATTTTTTCAGGTGTGCATTAAATACAAGTATGATCATGTCTTTGTGGATTATTGATTTTCGTGTTCAGCATTTGTTGGTATTTGAACCTGATTTCAAAAGTGGTGGATAATTTTGGAAGCTGTACTTGGTAAATGCCAGACAGATAGTTTGTTTATCTGTGTAGCTTTTTTCCCTTTTGATATATGTGCCTTTTCCTAAGTATCTGATTTTACTTCACATTTGAAGGATATTTGTAAACTCCAAGTTATATGCCTTTTTAATGCTGTCTGCTGCCAGATCTTTCCTGAATCCTTGGCTTTAATGGCTTTAAAAGTTTTAATGGCAACAGGAAGAGCAGCATTACCAATCTTCTTACCTGTGACCAGGAAAGCTGACTTTGAAAGATCTGATTTGAAATAGGAATATTGCCCAGAGATTTCCCCTACCTTTTCCTTACTGAACATGATTATCACTGTTTCCTGTTTGTGGCATTGACACACTCCTGTGGGTATCACTTTGTTACTTCTCATCCTTTTCTGAATGTTCTGGATGCTGGGTGTGATGTGTTTGAGGAAAAAAATTTAAAATTCTGGCCATAATTAGGAGCACTCTTGGATGTGGCTACCTGGGAAATATGCACACTGTGTCTTGTTTATGTTTCGAGATGTCATAAATCCAGAATGAGACTAAGTGCTTTAGGAATTAACAACTGTTCTTGCATCAGGGGAGGATATTTCTCTTTGAGCAATATTGTAGCAAAAAGGACAATGGACAGGTGAGAAATATCACTTGAAAAATACATAAAACTATTTTTAATAAGGTTTTTGATAAGGACTCCAATATTTGATAACTAGGAAATAAACCCCTGAATTTCTTCTACCCTCATTATTGAAATTACTTACCTCTGTTGCTTAGAGTAAAAAAAAGAACATAATACCAACTACTATTTTTGATAGGAAAAAAATTGTATAAGGTGTAGACTCCGGATTGTGCAGAGAAATTACTTTTTCTCATTTGTGTGTTGGTAGAACTTCATACCAAACCCAAGGGGCATAAAAAATTGTTTTTTCTTACTTTTTTGTTCTTATGGGATATTGAGTGGAAGTTAAAATCTTCCTTCTGTTTTCCTGCTTTGCAATGGGAATTCTTTTTCTTCTCCCCCTTATTTTCGAAAATTTTTCACCAAGATGTTTAACAACTTGATCCTTACATTCAGTAAAGCCCAAAACTATTGCTATGTTTTAGATGTTTCTCATTTTTTTTCTCAACAACCCCACTGCTACTGTGCTGAAGTAGCTTGATCTCATACAATAAAAGATTAGTATAGTGTGAAAAATGTGAAATACAAACAGATGGAATTAAAAGTGAAAGAAAAGGTTGGCAGTTTGTGGCTTGTTTGCATCATAGGATCACTGTTTGCAAGTAGCAAATGCTCTGCACTAGTTTTCATACAGAAGAAACCACAGTAACAGTAGTTGAGTAGCCAGGCAATAGAAGGCACTTTCTGATATTTGTGGATGAGTATACCATCAACCAGAAGGAGCTCAGTAGAACAAATTTTTAGGTAGTGGTTTTTTTTGGTCCCTCCCCCTGCTCCCAGAGGGCCAATGGGTTATCTCTCACTTTCAATCTATCAGTATGTCTCTGTCTCTCTTGAATTATCTTTACAAGCTTAACAAATATGAGATGAAACCTGCAAAGAAGATTAAAACAGAGTATCAAGTTACTAAATCTGCAGGTAATTTTATTTTGTTTATGTTAATCTAGCTTGAAGCTAGATTAACATTAGTACAAGTATTGCAATTAGTAGATGGCCTAGTAACAATCGGAGGATGACTTTTTATAATTTCAGTCTCTTCCTGTGGAACTTCATTCGTCTGAAGCAGAAGCAGTTCTTAAGATTTCACAAATATATTTCAGGTGTAGCTATCACACATTTTACAACACTGATTGTTTTTTCCCCAAGAGATCTGATTTAATAAATAATTTGTTTAAATAGTGAAAATTATAATCATGTTTGGCATATAAGAAATGCATGGATTATTTAATGTTAATTGTTAATTGTGTAAATGGCTCTTTCAAATTTTAAATAAATTATTTTCTGTGTTGTTCAAAGAGGTGACATTTAATGACATTCAACTAAATAGTAAAATGCTATTACAGTATGAACGGCAGAATGAACACATTGCATATGACCATAGATACCTGTTCATTTTTAGAACTGCTAAGTTGCTTCTGGTGACCTGATTTTAAATCTGATGTGCCTCCAGCAGATGTAAGTAAAGGAAACTCAGATGAAAATCTAAGCCCAAATGAGTAAATAAAAGTTTTGCTATTGATTTTTATTGAGTCAGGGACTATTAATAATTTACTGCAGATAATTAAAACTGAATTTGACCTAGAAGGATTATGTCAAAGTGGTGTGAAAATCCCTAGAAAAATGAATCATGACAGTAACATTAAAAGAAGGTTGAACTTTGAAAAATTAGAATTCTTTCTACCATCCTTCTCTCACGTAAGAGATTTGCTTAAAGAATAAAGAAAATATCTAATTTTTTAAAAATGGAGATTGATTTATGTTCTTTAATAGCCTGCTAGGCTTGTGATCTCATCTTCTAATCAGATATATCTTTGAAAATTTGTAAGGTATAGTTAAGTTTGTAAAACCTATATGAACTAGAGGCTATGAGGAGTAGGTATCTAAATCTGCAGCTGGGCTGAATGATAATTAACTCCACTGCATTGTACATAAAACCCTCCTGTCTAAGCCTAGCTTTATTTCAGATACAAACATTGTATGTCCTTTTTGCCTTGGGTATTAGCATGCCTCCATGATTATTCAAAAATGTGTGAGTTTTGCTACTTAATTCACTAAAATGAAACATAAACATTGTAAAGCAGTAAAGTTGTGTAAAATTTCTCCTACTGTTTCCTGGATTTAATTAATCTTATTGACATATTGTTGGATATTATTGACATGTGCCCATGTGAGTGGGTAGTGGAAGCTCTGTGGAAGCTCCTCCTTCATTCTCAAAGTCGGCCTGTGGTGAATAATGGTAGATAAAAAGCAATTTCAAAGTAGTTGCTCTGCATATTTGTGACTTCTGCAGGTTCACAATAGTTAAATCTGTAATCCATGGAACAAAACTACAGCTAGTGTCTAGAAATTACTCCTCTAGCATACAGTATGGATGTCAGGCTACCAGCAATTTTTCTCTGAAATCCTTTCCTATTTGGTCTTATTGTTCCTTATTAAGGCTTAAGCACAGGTGTTTTACCTCTTCTGGGAAACATAAAGAACTTGAATGCAACTTTGTTTTCTTTTTCTTCTAGAGGGATGGGTTGGGTTTAGAAGCTTTGCATCTGCTTCTGACTTTGGCAGGAAATTAGACTCCTAGAATCATTGAATCATTGGGTAGCAAGGGACTTCAACAACAGTGTGGTTCCACCCTGCCTGTCATGGTCAGGACACCTTCCACTAGACCAGGCTCAAATCCAGAATCTCATCCAACCTGGCCTTGAACACTCTCACAGGAATGGGGCACCCACAACTTCTGTGGGCAGAGTGCCTCACCACCCTCAGAGTAAAAAAGAAATCCTTCCTAATGGCTAATTTAAACCTACTCTTTGTCCATTTAAATCTATTACTCTTTGTTCTGTCAATTCATGCCCTGATAAATAGCCCCTCCTTATCTTTCCTGTAGTGCCCTCTGAGGGCCAGAAAGCTGCTCTGAGGTGTCCCTGGAGCCTTCTCTCTTCCAGGCTGAACAGCCCCAACTCTCCCAGCCCATTCTCAAATGGTAGATGTTCTGATCTTATTCTTGGTCCACTAGAGCAGGTGGGTATATCGTTTTTGTGCTGCAGACCCCAGAACTGGACACATTGGTCCAGGTGGGTTCTCGCCAGAGCCCTGCTGGCCATGCTGCTTTGGATACATCCCAGGACATGGTTTGCCTCCTGAGCTGTGAGTGCACGCTACCAGCTCATATTAATTTTTGAATCCACCAGCTATCTCAAACCCTTCTCCTCGCAGCTGCTCTCAATTCATTCTCTGCCCAGCCTGTATTTGTGATTGGGATTGCCCCGAACCAGGTGTGGGACCCTGCACTTACCTGGTTTAACTTCATGAGTTCCACAGGCCCACATCTCCAGCCCATCCAGGTCCCTCTGGATAGCATCCTTTCTCCACAGCATGTCAACTGCACCACACAGCTTGGTGTCAGAAGCAAACTTGCTGAGGGTGCCCTCGATCCCTCTGTCCATGTCAATGAGAATGATATTAAAAGATATTGGTCCCAGTGCAGGCTTCTATGGGGCACCAGTTATCAGTTGTCTCCATGTGGACACAGAGCTATTGACCCCACCTCTGCGTGTCAGATCAACCAGCCAATTCCTTGTCCACTGAGTGCTCTCCCTGTCAAATCCATGTTGAGACAAGGATGTTGTGAAGGACTGTGTGAAATGCTTTGCACAGTTCAAGGCTGACAAGTGTGACATCAGTCACACCTCCCTCATCCACAAATGTTCTAACCTCACTGTAGAAGGCCACCAAATTCATCAGGCACATTTCCCCCTTAGTGAAGCCATGTTGGCTGTTAGCAATGACAAAATTTCACTAGGGCATGATCACTGCAGCCCAGACTGCCTACAGGCTTGACCTTTCACATAAGTCTTTCTGCATTAGTGAGCAACAGGTCTCACAATTACTGTTCTTTGGTTGGAGTCTCCATCACCCATTCTAGAAAGCTATCCTCAATGGATCTGTTTCCTGGACTACTTGCAGTTTGTTGGGCCAATTTGCCAGATGTTACAGTTGGTTTAAGTCCCCTCCTAGGCTCAGGGCCTGCAAGCAGAAGGATTCCCAAGGTTGACAAACAGACTCCTCATCTCCCTTCAGATGGCCTGTAGTAGACACTAACAACAAAATTTCCTGTGTTGACTTGATCTCTAATTATCACCCATGAGCTCGCAGTCCTGAAGTTCAAAGAGTTCCATGGGATCGCTCTCGTTATTAACGCAGCAGGCAACTTTCCCACTTCTCCTTCCTTCGATTCTTTCTCATCAGGAAGATTTAGAGTGTTTTCTTTTGAAGTGTAGAACCTAACAGTGAAGGAGACCTAGGCTAAGTTGCTGCTATTTTTAACCCACTTCCCAGTCTTACATAGCCTCTCATTCCACAAGTTGCTAATTCTGCTAAAGCTATATTACTAGTCTTCCTGCTCTTTTTTAACTTAGTCTGATGGGACAAGAATGGACTTTCGACTCCACCAATGAGATGCCATTGCTTCTATAGAGTCAAGTTTTGCACTGACTGCCATGTTTTTATTTAGCTTCAAAAACAGGTTAAAATACATTCCTGATGTTTTAAAAATATGTAATTTGTTTGCCTAATCAATGAGTAGTGTAATATGATTGCTTTTGACAGACTCAGTGATAAGAAAATCAATACTTCCCTACTTGTGCCCTTCAACCAGTCCACTGTGTAAGGGGAGGAGAAATATAAAAACCAGGGATTTAAATGTATGAATAAGAAAATAAAAATTTGCTAGCTTGCCCTTCTTTAGGCTTCATAGGACACTCTTCCATGAGGAATATTTTTATGGTCTTTACTATTTTGCACCTCTTTTTTACTATGCTTTTCCCTATCCCAAATTAACCATGCTTAAGGTCACTAGGGAGTTTAAAAGCAAATTCACATCATACTTTCAGGTCATGCTATTACAGCAGTGGTTTATTTTTGCAAAGAATAATGTAATCAAGAAGCTCTTGGACAGCCTTTATTGCTAACAGCAGCAACTGCAACAAAGTAAGGCTGGCTCTATGTATAAATAACCCATTGCCAATTCTGTGAAAAAGCAGAAGCTTGTACTTTTTGCAGGGAGTTGCATTCAAAAGAGATACCAACATATTTAAATAAGAATTGCAAGGATATAAATACAGATTATTGAAAGCTGAGATTATATTGTTATATTCAAAGGATATAACAACATATTTACATAAGAATTGCAAGGATGCAAATACAGATTATTGAAAACTGAAAATTTTCCTTTTTTAGTTTTTCCTCCTCTAAGCTGTATAATATGTGTGAACATACATAAAAATATATATAAATTGTCACTGGGGAAATGAACGTTAAAACTTTGAAAGCAGTATTTCTAATAATAGAGCCACAAGTATTCATTACAAGAGGATCTTAAACTTTATCAGAATATAGATGAAGGTGTTTGAAATTTTCTGTCACCAGTGGTGAGGTTATTTTATCATTAGCCAAGTTACTCTTCACTGCAGTTTGCTCTTACTAGAAAAAAAGTTGCTCTATTTTATTGAAAAAATGCTTGCAATGGGAAATGAAGTTTAAAAAAGTTACTACAACAAGTGGTGTGAAATTGCATTAATTAACAAGACTCAAACTGCCCGTGTGAAGTCATCAGGAGGATTTTTTTCTGAGAAAATTGCTGGCCCTGAATAATGTTACTTGTACGATTTGCCCTTTTCCCCCAGTTTCTAATAATGTGACATCGATGGACATAATTGTACATTCATCCATCTGGGTTTTTTTCTGCACAGGAAGTAATTTGTCTAGCAGTCATAAATTAGGCTCTTTCTGGTACCTAAATTATATTTCCTGTCCCTCTTTTTGCTTATAAACACTCCTTTAATGAAATTACTCTGTAGAATCATATTCCTGCTAGAACCTGTCCCTTTATTTTTTGTGCTTCTAGGAATCTGATAAAGTCAAAAGTGCTGAAGCAGCTGTTTAACAATATGTTTTCAGTCTTCAAGTGCAAAAAAGAGCCCAGTTTTGCTGATTGCCTTAACAAAAAGCTCATTTCAAATCTTGGACCAGTTGTAGGGGTTTTTTCCCTCTCCCATTTTTCCGCAGATCAAAAGCCATTTAATAAATGAGGTATTTTTGTCCCATTTCAGCTTTGAGGCACTGGCAGGAGCTATGACTGTATATAGTTTTATTTCAGTATTTTGCATTGCCCATGACTGTGAATCCATACTGGTATTTCTATCCTTGGGGTCTAAGAATCAATTCTCTTGTACTCCAGAAGATTCCTAAGAAGGTATACTTGTTTTTTTCTCACTTCTCAATCTACTTACCTGTACTGAGGTATGTTACTCCTATCTTGCTCTCAAATGGAAATTTTCCTGAAGATACATGGCTGAAAGGACTGCTAGTCAATACCTTGCTGGTTATTTACCACAATAAATATTAATCAAACCATCCAATAGGAATCAGCTTTTCTAATGATATGGCTGCAATGTATTACTTAGGAGCTGTAGTAATTCCTTCTTGTCATGTAACAGTTATTTGATTGTTGTTCATACAAAACTGCAATTGCATTAGTGTTCTTACCTAACTATCTTACCTATACAGATGCCTTCTTCATTCTGTATGTTTCTGCAAGTGCCTTCCAAATCAGGCAGGCAAGTATGTAATGTAAGCCCTCGTTGCATCTGCTTAGGCCCAAAGTGTGTGCAAGAGGGCCTGTGGGATGAGGTGACATGTGAGCAAGCTGCAGGCTGTGTTTATTGTTATGGGTGTAGGTTGTAAGCTGGAGGCCAGATATTCTTGACTTGGCTGCAAGAATGTCAACCCAATTTCTTCCTCTAAATGCAGAGGACAAGAATTTCTAAGACTATTCTGTAAAGCAGTGACTGTTTAGCCTGGAGAAGAGAAAGTTTGTGGCAAGGGTTTTGAGTGTATATAAATCTCTGGAGGGAGGGTGAGAAGAAGATGCAGCCAAACACTTTCCAGTGGTGCAGAAGATCTCAAGATAGCCAGGGGATACTATATGAACACTTTATATTGTCAGGTTTACTAAACACTACCACAGTTTGCCAGGCGGGTGTTGAAATCTGCATCCTTGAAGACACCCAGAAGCTGACTAGACAGAGTCCTAGGTAGCCTGCTCTGGGTGCTCCTGCTTTAGCAGCAGTTGGTTGTCCAGAGGCCTCTTTCAGCCTCAATCATTTTGTGAGTCTTTGATTTCACTTTACAGTTAATGAATCAATAGGAAAATTCTATTTTGGGACCTGCTCAACTTACACAAATATCTTTCAGTACAGAGATAATAATCAGGTTAGTTTATTCTGATTGTCTTTTAGCATGTGAACTATTAAGACCCCAAAATTACTTCTGTTGTTTCATGACAACTCCCAAATACTTCTGGAATAACAGCAACCAAGCTGGTGAACATATAAACCAAGTCAGTGTTTACAAAGTGGTCACAAAGATTCTTTTGGGCTTTGAATGTAAGCCTTAGCGTTGAATAAAAAACATGGCAGTGGTAAGTCTGCCTTCAGCATCCCCTAGGATGTTACAGGGATGTGTTGAGTGAAAGAATGGAAAGAGCTGTGCCATAGATCTTCAGATCACTCTAACTGAGAGACCTCTTGAGGCTGTTTACTCCACACCAATTTAAAACCCAAACATTTTATGATGGGACAAATAATCATTGCTGTTACCCTTTGGGAACTTTCTAAGTAAATTTATCATTCCCTTATCCTTAACTTTATAATCATCCTTAACTCTATAATCATGTCTATTTAATATCTAAGGACTTGAAACCATGCAAATCATGTAAACCAGAGGTGACAGATGCTCTTAGAAGTTTCCAAACAAAAAGAACCAGAGTCAGAATAGGAGTAGTAAGTTAAAGCATTTATTACTAGAAGTCGAATATATTCAAGACAACAAAAATTTATTCAAGACAATAAAAAATATCACATGCATTTGATTATAATTCTAGTGAGAGATCTTATGCAAATCCAGCATAAAAACCCACTGCAGATGCTGCTATTTATTAATTTTGCCCGTTCATTAAGTTCTTTGTCTCATGTTGCTAAATGCTTTGCAAAAATATATAACACTAATGCTGTTGTGATACACCCTGAAATGTGGAAATTGTCAGAACAAATTCATCTAGCTGAAGAACCTATCAGTGTAAAAGAATAAATAAATTTATTTTCTCTCTTGAAACTGTCAGGAACTTTCTGCTGGTCAAATTAGTTGACACAAATGTTGTTCTGACAGGTTGACTTTGATTGCTTGTACCTAACCTCCTCATGAAATCTAATTTGCATGAAAGACCAAAGCTATAAGGAATTAAAAATAGACAGTGCAAAAGAATGCACTTTAGGCATAAAGTGCAACATTTGAAGTTTAGGGTAGAACAGATTAATTATTTTTGTCCCATGTAACTGCAAGCTCAAAGAATTTGAAACTCTGCTAAGATATCAAATGGGAAATGACATTGCCAACAACATGAAGAGTACAAGAAAAAAAAAACTAGAGGTGACATTTCTATTCAGGTGAACAGTATAAATGGTTGTTTAAACAAAAACTGGTTATAAAAGTCTGTCTGAAAGAAGCATCAAATCTGCAACAGATATGTTATGTGACTTTCTTCCTTAGAAGGGCACCTTAGAGTCCATATCTCCTATATGTTTATCTGTCATGCTCTTGTTTTAGCAGCTCTGTAAACCCAATAATAACAGGAATTATGCTGGTTGGTCAGAAAATTTGCAGGAAATTGCTGGTGCATTCAAGATTTCTTCTTCATATAATGTTGGTTATTATGCAATTTAAATTGTAGTCTGGTTTAAATAGGGGCAATGAATTTAATATTTTTATAAAAGATGCACAAGACAATGTCAGAAAAGAGAGATTTTCCATTAGAGTTGATATCCTTTATCAATTTTAGTTGCCAAAAGAAATTAATTTCTGTCAAGTGAAAACATATCGCAGCCAAATATTCCTAGTGATTCTTGACAATCTTTTGAGTTAAACAAACTGTACACAGAAAATCTATCATGTGCAAGGTTTTGTTGCTGTTGTTCAGTTTGGGGTTTGTGTTTGGGGCTTTTTGCTTGTTTGTTTGAGGCTTTTTATCTGACTTAGTTCAGCCATATTTAAAATGTTTTAAGTAAAGAACTAGAGCAGTAATATGTAGTACAGCAGTATATCTGTTATATCTATAGTTATTTTACAGATCACAACAATTCAATAGGATTCTTTCATTTGCAAAAGATAACCTACTAATCGACCCAAGTCCTCATAGGTTGTTTATGGAAATCTGCTTATTTTCCAGAAAATTCTGAACTTGATCAAATTACTAGAATCTGCAATTATCTTTCAAATACTATTGGTAGCTGTAAATGTCTTTCAGGATGATTTACACTATAGTGAATCCTGAGGAGAGACAAATGTCTCAGTCAAGTACAGATGAAGATTCTGCATCTGCAGATTTGTTTAAAATAGATTTTAATTACATGGAGAAATTTAAATGCAATGATAGCAGGTTTTTGTGGTGTGCCATTTTTTATAGTAGAAAAGGGAGGCCAGACACAAATACAGAAGGCTTTTTAACCTGTTATGTTGTCCCTTTTTATTTTTCCTAGATGTCTGACTCTTCCTTTTAAATTCTTAATGGTATAAATGAAAGAAAAACACAGCAACTGTAATCCTAGCCAAATGATTCCACTGTCCTAAATTTCTGATGTCATTTAGATGTTTGAAGTCTCTTTTGGTGTTGGGTTTGTCTCATGTGTAAGTCATTTACAAAAGTAATATTTTCTATTAAGACAAGAGTCCTGTTCTGGCACATCCTAAATATACTCAAATAACTTTTTCATCTTCCTAATTTCTTTTCGCTTATCTGATTATGTAGTTTTTGCTCAACTGTCATCCAATACATGGATTTTGTCAGTGTCATTTCTGATCTCTGCTGACAGTACTAAAATTTCTCTTCTTCTGAATTTCTTAGTTCAGGGTATTTGCTTGTGCCCAACAGACGAAGATCTCTGGAGCAGAAATCTCATACTAAATTTGCTTTGCCACAGCATGGTGAGACCAGCCAAAAGAAGGGGAGGAGAAAACACTTAGTGCTAATGAAGTGAAAACAGTAAGATGAAGATGACTCATGTCATTAGATTCTTCATCTCTCTTTGGCAGAATTGTTTGCAAAAATACAAACAAGAAAAAGCCAAACAGAAAGAAACACAGGAAAAAAAGAGGAAAATAGTGACAATACCCTCCCATAGCAGATTACTGGGCAAATTTCCTCTAGCAAAGAGTTACCACTAAGAAGTTGCTCCAGGTCGGAGGATGGCCTTAGCAAGCTGAGCAATGTGAACATATCGTGCATTATAGGTAGTGTTACTTTTTTCCTCCTCTGAAGGGAGGCACTGTTCTTTCTCCCCTCAGTGGCATGTGACTATCCATTTACTCAGATCCACTTTGGAGAAATAGTTCTGAAAGGCATGCTGATTTTTAACTCATGCTGCGATGTGGGTGACCTTTTGAGTATTGTTTGTAGTGGAATTTGCTCCTTTGCGGGCCTTTAGGCATTTGAAAGCTGTGGGGATTTGGAGAGGTGCCTAACAACTGCAGAAGGGATGTTATTTCTCAAGTATCCAGCCATCTCTGCAGCTAACATTAGCCTAATTGGGACTTTCTCCTGTTATATTTCTGTATAGTTGACAGGAATGAGCAATGATGTGTATTTGAGACAGGAGCTGGAAATGGTTTGCCTAATTCTGTTCAATGTGTAACTTTTTAAAAAAACCCTTTTCATGCCAATTTGTGCAATACACTATTGCTTTAAACTAGCCTCGTCAAAGCAAACTGTGTTCCTTCACAGTTGGAACCTGATACTGGGTCTTTCCTAAACTGCTGTTTTCTGTAGTTTTTGTGAAGTTACCAAAACAACAATTTATAGGTCAAAGATGACAGGAAACACAAGAAAATTCAGAGCTCTCAGACTTGGCAGGAGGCAAGAAAGGTTAAATGATACAGGCTGGTCTCCTGTAATAGCTATAGAGTAAATTGACAAGTGTTTCTGAAATTGGAAGCTGCTGGTTCCTTGGTTCAGCTCTGAGACGACAGGGTGATGTCACCAGACATGGAAATTTCTTTGGCTGCTCCTGTGCCAGGACCCCACTGCTGGGGACTTACTCTGCTCCTTGAGTGCATTTCTCTCTTCTTTCAAATGGTTTCTAAATGTACAGAAACCACATTTTGAGAAACAATATCAGGAAGGAAGGAAGTGGCGGAAGGAAGTGGCGGAAGTGGCGGAAGTGGCGGAAGTGGCGGAAGTGGCGGAAGGAAGGAAGTGGCGGAAGGAAGGAAGGAAGGGGAAGGGGGAAGTGGCGGAAGAATGGCGGAAGTGGCGGAAGTGGCGGAAGTGGCGGAAGGGGCGGAAGTGGCGGAAGGAAGGAAGGAAGGAAGGAAGAGGAAGAAGGAAGGAAGGAAGGAAGGAAGGAAGGAAGGAAGGAAGGAAGTGGAAGTGGCGGAAGGAAGGAAGGAAGGAAGAAAGTGGCGGAAGGAAGTGGCGGAAGGAAGGAAGTGGCGGAAGGAAGTGGCGGAAGGAAGTGGCGGAAGGAAGTGGCGGAAGGAAGGAAGGAAGTGGCGGAAGGAAGGAAGGAAGGAAGGAAGTGGTGGAAGGAAGTGGCGGAAGGAAGTGGCGGAAGGAAGGAAGGAAGTGGCGGAAGGAAGGAAGTGGCGGAAGGAAGGAAGTGGCGGAAGGAAGTGGCGGAAGGAAGTGGCGGAAGGAAGTGGCGGAAGGAAGGAAGTGGCGGAAGTGGCGGAAGTGGCGGAAGTGGCGGAAGTGGCGGAAGTGGCGGAAGGAAGGAAGGAAGGAAGGAAGGAAGGAAGGAAGGAAGGAAGGAAGTGGCGGAAGGAAGGAAGGAAGTGGCGGAAGGAAGGAAGGAAGTGGCGGAAGGAAGGAAGTGGCGGAAGGAAGGAAGGAAGTGGCGGAAGGAAGGAAGTGGCGGAAGGAAGGAAGTGGCGGAAGGAAGGAAGGAAGGAAGGAAGGAAGGAAGGAAGGAAGGAAGGAAGGAAGGAAGGAAGGAAGGAAGTGGCGGAAGTGGCGGAAGTGGCGGAAGTGGCGGAAGTGGCGGAAGTGGCGGAAGGAAGGAAGGAAGGAAGGAAGGAAGGAAGGAAGGAAGGAAGGAAGGAAGGAAGGAAGGAAGGAAGGAAGGAAGGAAGGAAGTGGCGGAAGGAAGGAAGTGGCGGAAGGAAGTGGCGGAAGGAAGGAAGGAAGGAAGAAAGTGGCGGAAGGAAGTGGCGGAAGGAAGGAAGTGGCGGAAGGAAGTGGCGGAAGGAAGTGGCGGAAGGAAGTGGCGGAAGGAAGGAAGGAAGTGGCGGAAGGAAGGAAGTGGCGGAAGGAAGTGGCGGAAGGAAGTGGCGGAAGGAAGTGGCGGAAGGAAGGAAGGAAGGAAGGAAGGAAGGAAGGAAGGAAGGAAGGAAGTGGCGGAAGGAAGGAAGGAAGGAAGGAAGGAAGTGGCGGAGGAAGGAAGGAAGGAAGGAAGGAAGGAAGGAAGGAAGGAAGGAAGGAAGGAAGGAAGGAAGGAAGGAAGGAAGGAAGGAAGGAAGGAAGGAAGGAAGGGAGGAAGGAAGGAAGGAAGGAAGGAAGGAGGAAGTGGCGGAAGTGGCGGAAGGAAGTGGCGGAAGGAAGTGGCGGAAGTGGCGGAAGTGGCGGAAGTGGCGGAAGTGGCGGAAGGAAGGAAGGAAGGAAGGAAGGAAGTGGCGGAAGTGGCGGAAGTGGCGGAAGTGGCGGAAGTGGCGGAAGTGGCGGAAGGAAGGAAGGAAGGAAGGAAGGAAGGAAGGAAGGAAGGAAGGAAGGAAGGAAGGAAGGAAGGAAGGAAGGAAGTGGCGGAAGGAAGGAAGGAAGTGGCGGAAGTGGCGGAAGTGGCGGAAGTGGCGGAAGTGGCGGAAGGAAGGAAGGAAGGAAGGAAGGAAGGAAGGAAGGAAGGAAGGAAGGAAGGAAGGAAGGAAGGAAGGAAGGGCAAGTAGTAAATTTTCCAGCACTCTGGTAGATGTACCTGCGGTTATACACTGGTGTACAGGGGCCTGAGTAAATATATGTATTGCAGTGAAAGATCTCTGTATTGTATTAGTGACCCTGCCCCAATTCTAGTTATTGTAAATTGGCTGCAGCTGTGATGTCCTTAATTGGGCAGCAGCTGTAGCCCGTGGAGGTAGCTGGGATAAAAGAGGGTGGGTTGGGCAGCCAGGGAGAGCCTTGGAGGATCCCTGATGAAGCAGGAATAACACTACTGTGAAGAGTTGCATATGAAAAAACCACCCAGAAGGTATGGAACTCTCGAAATATGATAACAACAATATGAATACAACACTGGCGCATCAGACAGAAAAATTGCAATGCTCTGCCTTCTGTCTGTTTAAATTAGAAAAAATCAAATGAGAAATAAGTATAAATAAACTATTATGACCTAATGCTCCATCCACAGTGTGTAGTCACACTGCAAATCAATGATGGCAAAGCTTCACAAGCTAAGCAGTTTGTGTCTGACCAGATATGAGTGTGTGTTGCAACTAATTTTTTTTTCTGAATCTCTGAGCTTAAGCTACCAATCTTTAGGGATGAGTGGTCTTCTTTTTCTGCAAGACACATATTTGTTCAAGTGATGCAGTGAGACAGCAGCAAGAGAAGATATAAATCAGCTTCTCTGCTACACTCAGACTTTTCAATTTGAGCACTGTGGTTCACAGAGCTAGTAAGGGGAAGCATGGACAAATGAATTTGAAACAATTTAAAGAGGAAATCATGTGCATTGGAACTGTAAGCTTAATTTCCTATGTGCTAGCAGAGCTGCATAGGAAAGTTAATGCCTATATCTATCTCTATCCTTATCTCACATATGCTATATGAAACTTAGCTGTCTGTGGTATTTTCTTGGCTTATCACTGCTGTTGCTAAAGGGTTTTTGTTTGTTTGGAGGCCTTTTCAAATGGGTTCATCACAAGACTGTTCAAATCAGACCCAGAGTCCTGTTGCGTGAATGCATTTTTGCTATTACCAAAATACTCCTAACAACAGAAATAATTCTGTTCCACTTATATTCACAACAACTCTACTTCTATTGGTTAAAGCCATGCATAGATTCTGCACTGCCCTAGGACTAAAACAATTGCCATAAGGAACAAAATTAAAGCAATTCAAAACAGTCAAAATGTTGAAATGTTTACTGAAGGTGGACAACCACGATGCTGAGAAGTCTCAAGGGCAAGACTTATGGGGAGTGGCTAGGCCATTTGTTTTGTTTAGCTTGACAAAGAGAAACTGAGAGATGACCCCATGGCAGTTTACATCTTCCTAAGGAGAAGGGGTGGAGGGGGGAAGTAGGGGAGGGGTCCCAGTTCACCACTTATCTCCTTTTATGGAATGCATCAGAGAAAGTTCAAAATTAATTTTAGGGAAAGGTTCACTGAATAAGGATGTTGGTCCACTTCCTCAGGGAAGCAGTTGTGGCACCAGCCTTGTCAAAATGTCTTCAATGAGCATCTGGATGATGTTCCTCGTCACATGATCTAGTTTAAGGTAGTTCTACAAGGAGCAGGGTGTCAGACTTGATGATCTTTGTCAGTTCCTTCCAATTTGAGGTATCCTGTGATTCTACGCTTCTATTTGTGGCACCTTCCACAGCTCCTTTTGGAAGGGAGAAACACCAAATTCTTTGTTATATGCCTGGTCCCATTCAGTCTGTCTTCTGTTCTGATTCATTAAAATGTGCACTCCTTCTAATGCTGACTGTTTCTACTAATAACTAGGTTATTCACCTACACTTACTTGACAGATGTTACATTTTTCTGTTGCTCCCTTTTCAGGCTGTATATAGGTAGACAACCAAGGTATGTATGATGCACGTATGACATTAACCTACCCTTGAAGAATAACTTGTACTGTGATTTTCATGCAGCCCATGTCAACTGTGCTGTTTCTACAGGGCACCTGGGCTTGGGCAGATACAAAACACACGACTTTATCTAGGTGTAACCTGATAATTAATGTTTAGTATCATGACTGAAATGTAAGACTGTGGTTTGAGAATGGTAAGTCCCAATATAGTGCTCTCACTGGCACTCACCTCCACTCCTCGTAGCAGGAAATTCTAAAGTCAAAGATCACAGGAGCAATTTGCTGGGAACAGCAATGAGAGAAGAAAATAACAGCAACAATATTAATAACAAGTTGTACAAAAAGAGGGTGATTTACATGTTAAGTGCTCATCAAGCCTGAGGCAATGAAAAACAATGGTGGCCAGATTTCATTACCCCACCACACTTATTTTCCAACTGTTAGCCAAGCACTTGAAGGTCTTTAAATCTATATAAGGCTTTTTCTTTATTCTTTGACTAATATATAATGACCCCTCTGATTTCCTCCAGTTTTTCAGTACATATTTTTTTAAAAATAAGGGCTCAAAAATCCCTGAGGGACTTCAAGCCTGACATCTTAATTTCATGTAAAGAAGTAAAAAGCCTTCTGCTACTTCCATTTCCTGTATCTATCAAAGGGCTTTTGATACACTGGCTTTTTTAGTAAAAAATTGCTCCATTGCCTTTTTCAGTCAAAATATTGCAAAAGAACTTTTTATTTTGTGAGTTTCCCCTTCTTATTCTGAATTCTTTTTATTATACCTGTAACCTTACATTTTGTCATGCAAAAAAACTTTTCAAATTTCAAAGCAATTTCAAATAGGCCACCTTGAAAAAAGAAATCTCATTGGTATGTCATATAACCATGGTCTCTTACATAACCATGTGTATAAAACTGCAAACCTTTGTTGAGCCAGTCCATCCCCTTTCTTGCATCCTAATTACTGGCATGCCCCCAAACACTTTCCTATTGCTAGAGATTATTTTGGTCCTATTGATCAGAATATTTTAGACAAAATTTGCAAAATGCACTTTTTCTCTGCTTGCATGTTATGAGAAAGTGCTTTATTGCATAAAGCCTGAATGCTTCTCAGCATTTTTAATTCTCTCAGCCTTCACTGGACAGTAGGTCAAAGCCAATATCCCTTCTCTGAATGTTGCGAATGTTTAACTTTTGTTGGAAATGAAGACTACCCAGTACATAATGTGAAACATAGGTTTCATAACATGAAATATACCATTATAAATTTCAGATAACAGGTTACCTATAATAAAAATAAATTCTGACACAAGGTACAGAATGCACTTATCAAGTGCAATTTATCAAGTTATTAAAAAGAAAATATGAAATACTCATCTCTTAATGAAAAATTAATTTCACAGTCACTTAGATCAAGTACTATTTTCAGCATCCCAACAAAGTCAGCATTTTTGAAGAGATAAAAAATAAAGGTGAAAGACATCAAGAATACATGGATTATTTACTAACTGTATGTAAAGCTAGGTCACAGAACATGCAAAAATGTGTTAAATGAAAGCATCAGTCTGAAGGATTTTATTTCTGCTCCATTTTTATCTCATACTTTTAATTTGTATGCTTTGCTTGTCTTTAGTTAGATGGTTGTTGTGGTGGGATTTTCTCTACTTGTCATTCCCTTGTTATATAAAATATCTATCATATTTTACTAGAAGAGACACTATTGAAAAGGCAAAATATCTGAGCAATGGCAGCTAATTCTATTGTGCACCAGCAGAAGCCTGGAAGTTTTCTTTTAAGTCTTTATAGTGGGAATGTTATTGAACATCTCCTTGAAAGAAATGATAAAGAAATGATGGCTTGTTCTGTTTCTGTTCCGATATCAATGTCTTTTTGATAGCAGACTATATAGTCATTATTTTTGTCATGTCTTCATCATCATTAATAATGTAATATCTCAGAAAATCAAACAATATTTTAGTCAGGAGAAAAATAAGTATGATTTGCATAGCTGCACAAGAAGACAATGCTGCTAATTTTTTGAATGGGTGGCAGTGAAAATCTGATCTCATAGAGACAAAAAGACTGCAGAAACATATCTATAGTAGGATTGGGTTGCAACATGGATAAAATTGGTTTTTTGCATTGCATCATGCCTCCATGAATAGCAATGATACTAATGGCATTTAATAGTGACACTACAGTAACAGGTCATATAACTTTTGCATTAGCTATTTGAATTAATTTGAAGAGAGTTTTCATGAAAATTTTAGTTTCTTACAATGTGATAGCAAGAATGATCAGGGCACTTGTGCTTTTACATAGAAGCAAAGGGGAGTAGAAATCTTCAAGCAGTTTGTTAAACGAGAATGGCCTACTGGTATCAGACATTAATATTAACAAAGAAAAGTAATACTTGGCACTGAATTCTGTTCACTTTTACAGAGTCTAAAAAAACCTCAACTTTTAAAAGTGAGTGAAGTTATGTCCATTTCACAAATCTTAGAAAAGAGACAAAACCAAAGCAACGGATTGACCAAAATTCCTGAAGAAGTCCACAGGATTTCAGAAAGGCACTTGCACTTTCAAGGACTGCTACCTTAAATATGGCTTTTGGGAGAGAGACAAGTAAAAATTATGCTGTCAGGTGTTGGATCCCCAGGACTCTAAAACAGTTTTTATTTTGAAAAATGTAATAATATCCACTCTTGTAACTTTTTTTCACGAGTCATATTTAACTTTTACCTGAGAGCAAGCACTGAAACCGTCTAGCTCAGCTGGGAAGAACCATCCAGATGGAAGGAGAAAGGGAACACTAAAACTCAGTCAGAATGGACATGTTCTCTGAGGGAAAGAAACTCTTCTTGGGCTTCTGCAAGGACCATGCCAAAACTGGTTGTCTGCCTGCTAAAACCAGATCAGCAGCCAGCTAAACTGTCTCACTGTTTTATGGGTTCTCTTTTATAGAGCTGTTGTTTCAGAATGGATAACATTCCCTCTGCAAGTTTTCTGGTCATTGATTAACCATTTCTTTGCTTCAAATGAACCCACAGAAAGGTATGACACAAGCTTTCAAAGAAAATATCTTCAGGTGCTGGCTAGCAACCACTTAGGGAAGTAATTATAGGACATGCAAAGAGCAGTTAATTTGTGGGATAGAGAGATGCATAGTTTTCCTAATTTTTAAACATTCTTTTTTGTAACCTGAAGTTACTGAACAGGAAGGTGGTGCCTGAAATAATCAGTCTGTCCTCCCAGCAGGAGATAAGGATAGTAAGTAGGAGTTAAGGATAGTAAGGGCAGGTGGGTACGGTGCTCCTTTGCCCTTTTAAGTTTCAGCTCTGCCACTGAGTTCACTGAGGTCCCACCTCATCTCTTCCCCTTGAAATCACCTTTCAGAAAATTTGTGCATGCACACATTCCCTGCCAGACAAAGTAAAAATCAT
Source organism: Zonotrichia leucophrys gambelii (assembly GCF_028769735.1). Classification (NCBI taxonomy): domain Eukaryota; kingdom Metazoa; phylum Chordata; class Aves; order Passeriformes; family Passerellidae; genus Zonotrichia; species Zonotrichia leucophrys. The sequence continues at coordinate 54,270,192 of NC_088200.1, forward strand.
AGCTTCATTGATCCACACAGAAAACACATTCTTTTTCATTTAAAAACCCTTCCTGACCAATGTGGTTTCAATTCTAAATGTACAGCTGGTAGCATTCCCAGTAGCATTGGATTATTTTCAGCATTTGGAAGTGAAATCCACCTCAGAGGTCTAAGGGGAGTGTGTGAGATCTGATACCCAGACTTCATTCAAGCTTTAGAAATTTTGGTTTTGCCATCACTTCAGTTTCTTGCAAGTGACTACTGGATTTGTAGCTTTCAGTCCTCACTGAGTAAATTAGGAATTTCTACACTTGGCAGGATGTTTTGGAATATTTCCATTTACTTGTATGTGTTTTAAAATACCAAATTAACATAATGTCTAAAAAGATGAGTGCATTGCCTTCTTAAATATACCCAGGTGTTAACCTCCCCAAAGCATTTGACTTCAATTGGTGCTAAAAACCAAATTGACCTAGAAGGATATATTGGGATTTCTAAAGAAATATATGCTAAATTACTTCAGGGAACTGAATTTGTAGCTCAGCTCAAACAGTAATTTTCTCTATTGGCAGTGGCATAAAGAGACATCCACTTCCTTTATAACATATGCTCTTCTGGATGACCTTTGGCAAATTTCACTGGATCATTTGAGTGCTGCAAAAGAAGTGACAGCCATAAATAAGCAAAAAAAAAAATCCCTGGAGGGATTTTATTTTAAAGTTTTCTTTCTGCAGAATAACAGCATTGGAGATACTGATACACACATTGAATATTCCTTGAATTGTACATTAGTGCCATGATTATTTACATGCAGGGATCTATCAAAATTTCAATTGCTTTGTTGTGAATGAAGAAAGGAAATACACTAATAATTTCTTGGCCAACCTATGAGATATTTTTGGTGATCGCTACATTTGGCAGAGAAGCAATTTCACAAGCTGGTCTGCATTAGTATTTGTATGGCTTTCAGGTTTTAGCAATGCATCAGCCTGCAGTTTTGATGAAAATTTCTTGAAATGTTCAATTTCTTGATCATCTGTAATTGTTCCAAATGCAGAAGCAGCTAACAATCTGAATAACAGATACTGGTGGAAACCTCAAGATCTATTTTGACCTTGCAATGGATTTTTAATAAGTGATAAATATAATTTTAACTAATGCTACCTTTTCTAAATGATGTTCTATTTTTATTTTAAAATCTGCTTGCATGAGTTAAAAATAAAGTGAAGTAAAACCATATTCAAGGTTTAATTTTGACTGAATTTAGCAGCATTTGTTCTGGAACAGATGAGATTATTTGAAATGACACTTCACAAAATGCCATGTCAAACTCTTACAATTTATAATTTTTTGTATTAATAGGCACAGATTTGACTTATAATTCTGTTACAGAAAGACACCTTCAGTGAGTTAACAGATGTTTGCAAATTGTATTATGACAGATGGTACTGATGTTCATTTGGATAAGAGATTCATATGGAGAATACAGAAATGTGAAGTTCCTTTGGAAGACTAGAACAGACTCAGTATCGCACAGAAATGCTATGGGGCTGAGAAACCCAGAGCAAACCTCATCCCTGTCAATTTGCTCTTTGTAAGCAACAGAACAGGATTTCTTTCCAAAGCATGTGGTGACAGGCCAAGTGGGAATGGCTTTAAGGTGGAAAAGGATAGATTACATGTTAGGAAGGAATTCATTACTGCAAGGATGCTGAGGCACTGGAACAGGTTGTCTGGAGACGCTGTGGATGCCCCATCACTGGAAGGGTTCAAGGAGAGGTTGGACAGGGTTTTGAGTAACCTGGCCTAGTGGAAGGTGTCCCTGCCCATGGCAGGGGCATTGAGATGCAGTGCTCTTTGAGATTCCTTGCAACCCAGGCCATTCTAGGATTCTAGGGTTTATGCTTATAACAACCTGCAGCTGTAGATTTGCAGCTGCGGAGATACAGTACCAGGCCCCAGCTACAGAGCAGGTGTGCTAAATTCATAGCCAACACACACTGGTGCTTGTTCCCATCCTTCCCTAAATCTCTTCTGTATGAGAAAATTTGTATCTGCACAGTAATACATTGATAACTTTCATTTGATCACAGTAAATTCCAAAGTAAATAACAAAGCCATTTGCCTTCTCTGATGTCTCTCTCTCATAAGTAGCTTTCATCTCAAATTATATCACTAAAAAGTCAAGTCTTTTTCTGTGTCCCCATTGTGGTGGTTTTAACTCAATTGGATGAGGTTTTTTAGATACAACTTAGAGAAACATTACAAAGCTTCCTAACATGATTTAATTGCCTAGGACAGAAAGAAATATTAAAGGTGTAAAGGTCATTCATATGTTAAAAATATTCTGTGATCCCAAGGAGTACTTGTGAAACCTTTCTGAGTGCTATAAACCATTCCAGGTCCAAACTTCTAAAAGGAGTTAACTGTCAGATTACTATGATTTGTGCTTCATATTCCCATCATTACAGGAAACAGAAGAGAAGCTCAAAAATAAAAAGGACAATGCTTTAGCGGAATATCAGGCAAAAATGGCTGTGAAACACAATTTCAAGCAAATCTATTAAGTGATTTATTTCATGGTTTGATTGAAGCACGAAAGGTAAACATGCATTTTATTTGGGATGCAAGTGAAATAATTGATCCCTTTCACTCCTAATATCTGCAGCCAACGTCATATTCTGGTTTTCAGAGTGTATATGTATACATCAAATTGTGGGTCACCCACTACACCACTTGCACTGGGCAAAGATCTTCTTGTGAAGATCTCAGAGGAAGTTTCTGATCAGATGCTACTGAGGAGAACAAGAAAAGCAGTTTCTTTTTTAATCACTCAAGAAAATTAACACATTTGTGATGCATGACCTTAGTGACATCTCTTTTGCTAATTAATCCCAAATCTTCCCTAACCCCACCGTTTGGTGCAGGGATATGAAAGGTCAGAGCAACGGAGATTTGTGCTAGTTTTGTAAGGGACAAAGACCAGCCTCTGGCTCCCCCAAGAAAATTCATAGCTACCTTGTCTCAAATTCCTGTTTTCTCCTTATAAAAGTCTGTCATTTGGAACTCTAATTCTGCTGTGATTTGCCAAAGTATAAGAACTTTGAGCCATTGTCCACATATTCCCCTTTTTCAGTAGTGTGAAGTACAGAATCAGCTCTCACTGAAAAAGAACAGTAATTGCACCAAATCAGTTTTGGCTTTCTCTACATATATAGTAAAAGGATATTATTGTATGTTTTGCTGCTTTTAAAAAAATTTTAGCTGCTGAGCAATCTTTGTTGATGTAGTGCACATGGAAAAATGTCCAGTAATTTATTGAATTACCTAATTCTGTTTTGTTGCAACATTGTGTGAGAGAGTACAATAGGAGCAACAATTCTGTGTTTGAAAGGCAGGATAAAATTTTTAAGATACGTTAAGAGAATATCATCATTATGCCTGAAAAAACTATATAAACCACATATTAAATTTGCACAGTACTTTGTTTTATGAGCATGCTATGGACATTTTAGCATACTTTAACTTGAGAGACCCAAGACTAATTTTAAATTTAAAGTGAGTTGTGTTTTTCAGATACCTCTGAAATGTCCTTTATACCTAGAATCCTTGTGAAAGACTCTTATTTACACAGCCAGTACCGTATGAATATGTGCATGTACTGCCACAGAAGAGAAAATGTTAATTTAATACTAGCAGAAATCGGTGAAAGGGATTTTTTGACTTCTGACTTGCTCTTTATGTTAAGAAGCATATGAGGAAAAAGTCAAAAGCAACCATGGGTTGTGGCAGGAGGCTCATGCCCCACTGCCTGCTGCAGAAAGCTTATCTGCTGTGTCCATCAGCTGGTGCACATAGGTGGGACAAGCCAGGCCAGACAGATGCCCCACATGGAGTTATCTCTGACACCAAGAGAGCGAGATCCCCAGCTGACAAATAAACATCTTTGCCTTGGGAGCATGATGTATAGAGACACAGGTTAGGAATTATTGACAGAAAACCGCTGCATTTCACTATAAAAGCTACACAAATTTTCATGGAGGCAGAAGTCTCCTACACACCTATGGAAACATGTAGGGCTCCTCCCCAAACCATTGGATGCATTTTCATGGTTACTTTTCCAGAAAGTGGAGTCACTATCTCTGATGTGTTTAAAAAAGGATTAGATGTGACACTGGGTGCCATGATTTAGTTCAGATGTAAGGGCATGGGTTTTACTTAATGGTCTTGAAGGTCTCTTCCAACCTAATGATTTTGTGTTTCTGTGAAATTGAGAGCACAGGATTTTTAATGTATGCCTCATCAGAAATTGGATGGTAAGATACATGGAATCCTAATCTCTACTATTTCTTCACTAGCTGAAATATGAACCTTATTATAGTTCACTGAATTGTTTATCTACTAGTAGTGTACTTTTATTTATCCTGTGTAGTAAGTAACCTTTAAAAGTCTTATGTCAGTTAAATTTGTGTCTATTAAATAAATAACTCATTTTTTATTAAACATAATTGGCCATTATTAGGAATTTGCAAACAAGAGTGGGTTTTGGGGTGCTAGCTGCCTCAATAAACTACTGTCTACTGTGAGAGGCCTGGGCAGAGGCAAAACTTGCTTAAACTCCCCTCTCCATTCAGAACAAGGGTCAGAGAGATTTTTCTAATAGGATTTGTAAATAGACTTTAGCTCTTGATAAATTTGCATCATGATACATTTAAAATTCCAAATTTATTTTGTTATACATAGCCATGGAGTTAAGGCATATTCTTTTTGAGATATGAAAGAGTAAGAGGAATGGCTTGTGAAAATGCAGATTTGGTAAAAACAATAGGTTTCTTTTTGAAATAATTTAATTGGTTTTAACTTGGGTTTTTCTTTGTTGTATCTATACTCTAATATTCCTGCTAAATAAAGGAGCCTATGTCTGTAATAATTTGTGGTTTCCTCAGTTCCAGCTGTCTCTGAAAACATTGGGGCACTTTTCACTTGCTAAAAAACATGCATATAGAAATAACTTAAGGAAGGAAATCAGAGTTAACAAAGAATTTGTGTATGGCAGCCAAAAAATACAGGAAGATCAAACATGTACAGGAAAATTATGAGTAGGAGGAAGGGAGGGAGACAGGGCATGAAATACTTCAATTTTCATATGCTGCTACAAAAGGTAAACAAGCAAGCAAATGTGCTCTTGTATCTGTAGAGAGATGTGTTACAGCTGGAGCACTCATCAGAATGTTTGTATGCTGAATGGCTTTGCCTCTGTGCATGTGAAACATCATTATGCAGCGGAGGTATTCAGGATCTGGGATATTAATTCAGGCATCCAGAAAGAAAAAAAAAGACATTAAAAATTCTATTAACTGACTAATGACTTTAATTTTGATTTTGAAGAGAAAATATGGAGACTGACAAACACGGTGAAGAAAAGCTGTACTGAGCCCTGATCCTGAGCAGGAAAAAGCATGCAACATATTTCTGAAACAAAGGTAATTTGGAACTCCTGACCCACCTTTGTCCCTAAGGAAGGTCACAGAGAGCAGAACCAAATCGTGTCTTGCTGTCTTGCTGCCCCACTCCAATTACAATTTCTGCTTTTGTACTTCCCAGTGGTTCTGCTGGATTAAGACATACTGCTAGAAAATAAGAGCTGTCTCCAAGTCCGACCAGGTAAGATATATCTTTATCCATCTAGCCTGTTTTTTCAATCAGATACCTAAGGAAGAGGGCAAGGACAGGTTGAACATACCAGAGTATTTCACACTGTCATCCACTGCTGTAAAGATTGAAGTAGTCAGGGCAAGTCACTGGCTGTGCTTTGAGCTGAATTCAGCACATACGTTATACAAGATTTGAGCTGCCGGAGTGTCTGAGGAGCTCAGACTGCCTCCACACAAAACCAAATCTTGGACACTGCCCTGGTCACAGTGAAACAAGTAGCACAGACCACATGCTGATCTGCAGCAGAAATTTCCTCTCCAAAACTGACCTACTAATTTCCTTTCAAATTCTCACAAGGACAGGCAATCTTTCTCAGAAGTTGTTTGAAATATCCTTTGAACCCAAGAAATAAAAAGACATTATGCTGACTTAGATAATCTATCCATCTGTCTTAAAGAAAGACTGCAAATGTGACTTAGAAATGTGTTACCTATGCTGATCTAATACATTCAGAGTTTAGACAAGTGGGATTTCAGCTCTGTTTGTGTCCCCGGAACTTCCTGGTGAATAACTGACATAGGTCCATGCTGTATGCAGTTCACCTTGAGCAGCTCCAGGCCCTTTTTGCCAGTTCTGTTACACCCAGGGCTGAGATGCTGAATTCATCTCAGTACTGGGGAGTGGTGACCCTGGACAGCCATCCCTAACCAGTTTTTAAATAATCAGACTGGCAAGCAACATTTCTGAGATCTCTACTTACCAGCCTGCCTACCACCTCTCTCCAGTAGTGACTGCTTCCTCCAGCTACACCACCTATTTTGGGACACTCCAAAAACCTGAAGATGGGAATCAATTGGACAGTTTGGCAGCATGCATATCTCATACTGGTTCATTTTAAAGAAATAAGGGGTCAATACGCTTCATCATTTTTAAGCTTAATCTTGAGATAAAGAAACCCTGGCAAAACCTATCCTGTTCCACATACACCTCATAATCTAACCCTATCCCCAAGTGAGCAGGGCACCAGGCAGAGACAGGAGTCAGCTGTGGAGTTCACACATCCTGCTTTGGTCCTCCCCCAGACTTGTGCATGATTTACTGCTCCAGATGGATCCTTATAACTTTGCAAGGCCTAGTGATATTAATCCAAGGGTAAAGAGCTGGCTGATGTCATGAGAGCTCTTTCAGTGCATTTTCAAAGTTTTGGGGAATCTAGAGGGGTCTCATTCAACTGCAAGTTGGCAAATACAATAATTTACAAGACTGGCAAAAAGGATGAGCTTGGTAATGGCCATGTCTTTAAGTCACAGGAACTCAGGAAAATGGCCTAACTCAGGTCATACATCCCACAAATCAGACATCTCTCTAACTTTACTGGCATGTAACTTTACATAACAATCATTACAAAATAATTTTTTAAATTGCAATATTTTTACATTTTTCGAATGTGTACTAAGTCCATAGAATACATGAATCTTTGAATATACTTGAAGAATTAAGATTTTGATCAAGTGGACACAGTGGGAACTGAGGGACTTACCATTCTTTTGGAAATACTTTTTTTTTTTTTTTTTGGGATCTCTGGAATGCACAACCACTGGGATTTCAAACCTCAGATACAGCTCTTAGCAACTCACTAGCTGTGGGATGTGTTAGAAATTAGGCAGGGGACCACTAGCACAAAACAGGATTTAACAGTTTACTAACACCTTGATGAGGTATTATAGCAACCTGATGAGGTCTTCAGGGTGAGAGAAGTGGACGAGAATCTTGGTTCATGATCAGAAGGCTGAATTTATTGATATACAATACATGATTACTATACTAAAAGGAATAAAGAGAGAAGTTGCAGAGGCTCGCTAAGCTAAGAATAGCATAGAAAAGAATGCATAACAAAGTTCTGTGTCCAGCAGAAAGCAAGGACGAACTCTCCTGTGAGTGGTCAGCAAATCCAAACACTCACAGAAGCCCAATCACCGCTGCACCTGTTGCATTCCACACCAGCCGATAACAATTGTTTACACTCTTCTTCTGAGGCCTCTGCTTCCTAGAAGATGAACAAATCCCAAAGAAAGGATTTCTATGAAAAAATGTCTGCGACAATGAGGGCTTTAAGGATACCAGTGGCATTTGAAAAATGGCAGTAGTAAACAGGAACATTTTGCACTTACAAACAGTAACTCAATTGCTTTGTTGAGTTGAGGCACAGCTTAATGCAGTAGAGAATGGGCATAACAGAAAAGTCCATTAAAAAAATTAAAGCTGATTTCTTTCAGGATGTAGCTGGCATTTACTGATCATCAGAACAGGTTGCAGTGGATTCTGGTTTGTTGTCACGGTGCTAGCCAGAGAGGAAGAGCTATGGTGCATAGAGCTTACCCACATTCCCACAAATGTGAACCATGCCCCATATATGCAAGGTAAATTCTGTTTTCACCAAGAATATTAGGTGTTCAGGTGAGGGACAGATATTTTCAGACATTGTATTATAACTTTCTTGCTGAGGATTATAGACCTGCAAAGATGAGAGCAATCAAGAGACTGTCTACATGTGTTCAAATATGAGTTAGGAATAGCTGTGTTTACCAGGGTCAAGAAACGGACTGTGTTGGGGGACACACAGTGCCTGACATACCAAGGCTGCAGATACTCTTGCTACAGGAATACCATAGTACAGTATATGACATGGTTAGAAGCAAGTGACTTAATAGGTTTTGCTAAGTATACCAAGAGGAAATTAACCAGTGGCCTGGATGACACATCCCTGGAGCTCTAGTGCTTAGCTATCTGATTGAGCAGCAGAAATATGAAAATGGTGGTCTCCCTGGCAACAAACGTAATTGTATGTTTGCCTGAAAACCTACCTCTAGGTTCAGGGCCAAGACATACCACTACTAATGCTGAATGTTTCATTTTAATGTATCTGACATCCATCACTTTCTTTTAATGAGCAACAGCCTCTGAAGTGATGGCAGATAATCAAGGATCTGAATTCTGCAATAAACTGAAATAATAAGAGATCAACTGTAAAGTTCTAGGACAGAATTGAAGTTTTAGTAAGTATTTAAGGCCAGGTGATATGGGGGTCTGGCCTAGTGGAAGGGGGGATGCAATGAAATGCATTATTATATGCATGAGCTTTAAGGTTCAGACATTCTATGATTCTGTGATTCTTTGAACATCTTCCTTCATTGATAAGAAATAAATACAGACACAATGATACGTCATTAACACCACTGGAAAGCTCAGACCTTTACTCAAATACACAGCTAGCATTACATTTAATTTTATTTATTGAAGATTCTAGTTCATGTTTCTAGGAGTTCTGTTTGTTTTCTTATCCAAAGGACATGATTGGCCTTCAGCTTCCTGTCTGAAGCTGAGTTTTCTCTGACTTTTGGGAGTGTTACTGTGGTTTAATGATAACTAAGAGCAGTTGAAGCAGCTGGTGTATTGTTAACTTATGATCTGTACTTTGCCTCCTATCCTAGCTTAATGTATCCTATGACATTTTTTAACTAGCAAGCTTCAAGCAGCTAGAGTTTAAAAAATAGCAGTGAAATGATTTATGCTACATCTCAGGAGTCTGACTCTCTGAAGTCATCACAGAAGATTGCTGTTTTAATACATTCCAAGTGCTGCTGCAATGTCATTTTTCCAAACACCAACATGTGTCCAAACTATCTGACAAGGTGTGGAGAGACATCCAATGGCCACATTCAGGTGAATTAACACGTTAAGTTCCACCACCTCTTGTTGTTGCTCTCCACACTCTATTGTTCTTCTAGTCTGGTCTGGAAAAAACACTGCAAGCAGAAAGCTTTGACAAGTATTTAGTAAGAAATTGTCTTTCTTCTGCTCCCTCTATATCTTCAGCGACTTCTCTGTTTCTTGCAACTGTTTTTTTTTCCCTTGTGCCCTGGCCAAAAAGAAGGCATTTGCATTTTAAAGACGTCAAAAATGTTCCAAATGACAGTCCTCAGAGCAAGGTGTGCTGTACAGCAGCGTCCTACCACTGGTGCAAACTGCAGTGAGTTTGCATAAACTGAGGTACAAAACTAAGCACTGAGAACAAATCAAAACACAATCAAGTGTTTAAAGGCATTTGGGATGGCCCATTTGCAGAACAATGGAATATAAGCACTCTATGAGACAAGCAGATCGTAAAATATTATGTACTAATAGAAGGGCATTCAAATCTACTTCGTTCCTGCATAACCTGCATATAACTTATGATAAATGAAAAATATTCAATAATTGCAAGTAATTACCACAATTACCTTCCCTGCAGACTGCAATTGCCTGCTTGAGGAAATATTTGCAAATTGGTTTGGCCTATTTAAAATAAAAATCAAATTTTTTCTTCTTTTTCTTCATTTTTTATTTTTTATAGGAAAAGGTCTTTCTACTTATCTCTTTCCCTTTGAGTTTGTTTGACAAGTTTGTCAATACAAGTGCACACAGCTGTAGTTGAAGAGCATCTGAGAGGCATGTCTGTGCCAGTGCATGAAAAGGGGAATTAAATACATTCTGAAAAGGCAAAGTCATTGAAGCTGCCAAAGCTTTGACTATACAAGCTTTGATTTTCAGCTCATAGTTGCACACTAAACTGACAGGATCAGAGCACTTCTCAAGTTTGCTTTTAGGGGGGAGAGTGGGGGGGGAGAAGAGATCAAGCAATGCGGATTGGAGCTAAATGACAAGGTTTTACAAATAAAATGCACATCTACCACCAAACTATTTAAATAATGGACTGTAAGTGCCTTTCAAACCATCTAGAATAGCAAAAGGTCTCCTAAAGGTTACATCATATTTACAGCTGAAAATTTCTATTGTCACTTTTGATGCAAATTTCTTTCTACTATTGTATGTAGTTCAGTGTGAGCTACTCCCTCTTCTCTGTGTATCCAGATAAATTAAGAGGGACTGAACTGCAGAGCTCTTATATTTCCAAAGCATTTTTCCTCAACTGCAAAAATGAATTCCAATACTTACCCGCCTGCAAAAAGATACTTCTGTGGAGCCTTCCAGACAAGGTGTGATGACTGCATGGCATTGCATGCAGCACTGGACTGCTACATTTTGCCATAAAAAGTTCTTAGCTGGCACAGAACATGAACTGGATGTTATTTATAACCTTCCATCATCCCGAGTAGTCATTTTTCATGTGAGACCATTCCCTCTCCAGTCAAACCCAGGCATCTATTTATTTGAGCTGCTTTCATGGGGATTGCATGCAGCAGCTGGAAAAGTCTTTGCTGAAGGCTTTCATTGTTTCAGAGAACTTCTTTCTGCCTGAGCTGGGTGTTGAAATTAGAAGAGAGAATCTTTCTTAAACAGCAAATAATTTTAAACACACTCACCAAAGTGTGCTCCTCACTAGAAACTGATGCCTTTCTGGTCTGTAATTTCCTTTCCCAGCAGTACTGGGAAATATGGATTTTTTCAGTGGAATTATATGCTTATTGGTTATTGCACAAGCTTGCTTATCTGGAAGCAACTTAAAAATGTTCAGCAGCTGAGCAAAATTTGAAAGGGGACCTTTTAATGTTTTGCAGATGGAACACCACACTTTATCAAGAAATTAGTAAATAGACAAGTACAAGAAGCCCCAGAGATGTGATTATTACTCACCACTCAGATCAAAAGTTACAGAAATTGTCCATTTATCGTTACTTTTCATATTCATTGGCAGTAACAACAGGTCATAATGACTGCAAAAGAAAGTGCTGATTAGAGAAACATTGTTCATTTATTTGTTTTAAGTACAGCCCAACACATGATTGAGACAATCCCTATATTATCTCCTCCCCATAAGAAAATATGAAGTTAAACCTAAGTCCCCAAATACAAATATGATCACCCTCGCAATCTGAACCCAAACCCATTCCTTGTCAATTCTCCTGGAATAAAGGTCCTGGAACAAAAGCCCAGAATTGTGCAAAGTGCATTCAAGAATTTACAGTGAATGAAGTAATGCCTGCAGTGCGGCACAGAACTTTGCTATCAGTGCTACAGTCCACAAGTCTCTGCTTTTTCTACTCTGGATAAAAGAAGTCAAGAATCTGAGAATGCATATACTTGGGGCTGATCTTCCCCTGAATCTTTACTGGACATCCTCTCTAAAGATTTCCACCCTTGACAAAACAGTTCTCTGTCACCTGAGCAAGCAGAGCTGAGGAAGCTTCTAGAAAGTCAGTGATATATATCAATAGGTAGAGAGGTACAACAGAGACTTCAAAGCAATTGCTCAAATATTGACATTGTTTTATAGCTTCAGTTGTTGAAATAAATCCCTATTTCTTTTGTCTTACAACAGTATTTGTAGGTACTACTTTCCTGTTATATACTAATGACTAATACATATAGTGAAATGCAGTTTGCAGACTATAACTAGTACAGATCTGCTTAATTTTTTTACTTTAACCCTATTGCTGAATTTGGTAATATATTTTTTATTTCTTTTGTACTGTTGTTTTTTCTTTTTGCCGTTTCTCTTTGTGGAGCTTCAGAGATTTTTGCAATTATTTAACCTCTTTTTGGAGTATAAGATATCCCAATAATTTGTTGTCCTAAAATTGGGTATTCCAAAAGAATTTATATGAAAATAAATTATTAAATGATCATATTGATTGTATGTCATTATGCCATAGGCTTAATTGCTCATAGTTTCTGGGTTTGAATTTTTTTTTAAATACTGATTAAGACTCCTGGCTTAAATAAGGAGGTAGATTGTAGTTACAGACATCCCTAATTTAATGTAAGGTATTTGGAAAGGTTTTCTGATATTGTCAAGATTTATTTCCTTTTTCTATTTCTGTAGTTGCTAGTCAGACATGTTCTTACCTATTTATGCTTATTGCTTATATAATAATTCCAATCTTACCTTTCATTTCCTGTAAAATCCCATTCTCTTCTCTTTACCATAGGATTATCAAAAATATCATAGCCTTGGCAATGGACTCACATAACTTCAATCAGTTCAACTGATTAAGGAAGAGAAGGCCAACCAGGTTTTAATAGTTTAAAAAATCCCCTGTAAATCTTTAAACTTGAATTCTGATAAAGATTTAGAGTTTGCCAGACTCATTAAAGGCTGAAACATGCACCATTCCTTTTATAATCTACAAGGACCTGAAAATATGTTTGTAAATGTCCAGATAAATGAAATGTAGTTTTTGTAATGAAAATAAATAAACAAGGGAAAGCAGGAAATGGGTTGAAATTGTCTTGTTTGGAGATCCATGATCAAACTGTTAAAGCTGTACTAAGGCCTCTTAAGAATGGAAGAGTGGTTTTATCTGCTCAATAAGAATTATGGTGTTTATCTTAGCTGCCAATATAATAAAAATCTGCTGATTTTCTTTAGTACTGTATGACAATTCTGTATATGTCAATATTTAAATGAAACAGTACTTTTAATCAATTTTCCAATCATTTTAGATTTTGAAAAGTTTTTTTCTTTTGCTTCTTTCAAAATCACTGGCGGTTACTTAAATTCTTGCAGTTTAACATTACTCAGTCATTCTCTTCTCTCTTCAGCTTGATTGTGTTGCAAGCTTCCAACTCATTACCTTTTCATGAAGTTTGCTTTCTAAAATAATTTGAAATGCATCAATTGCCCATAAAATGGCTTTGTAAACACTAGAAAATCAATAATCTATGGAAGCTGGAAAATGTTATGTCATCCTAGATTGGCTCAGGGAAGATAGAAATGAGCAGTGTTGCTGTACCATGTTACATTCCCTCTTAGTGAGAGATCATCTACCTTAGGTATATCTGCCATGCCACTGCTCATGGAGTACATAAGGTAGATTACCCAGTACACATCCCACTCAGGAATTTAGATGCACACGGGATAAGCCTGTATTGTCTTCTCCAGCCAGCACTCACAGCTCTGTGACCGAAGAATCTGCAAGCCAAATTTCATTCTGAAATTAGTACATAACCAAATTTCACAAGAGTGTGGCTCAAGATGAAACGTTCAACATTAACATCACCAAACAATTTTTATGTCCAGATATTGCTAAAAAGTGGTGCAGAGAAAAATGTGTTTCTGACTATTTTCTTCACCTAATAGAAACTTACAGTTCTTACATCTCCTTTTAAACCCCATATAGAGATTGATGCCTTAATTTTTTACTAAGAGGATTAACAAGATTATAAAAGACTTACTTCCATGTGCACAATTGTAAAATATATTAGTAACACTGTTTCTCACTACACTTTTTCCAAAATAATTCTTTCAAGTGCTATGTATTTATTTTGAAATATTGCAAAATATTTGCAGAATCTTTTGCCTGAATGCAAGTTAATCTGAAAGATAATAAACCTTTTCAAAATGTCAAAGTTGTTCCTTAAGTATGAAGTCTCATAATAAGAAAAGGAGAACAAATTTTGTTCTATTTATCATGCAAAAATTTTGTGAGGAATGTCTGGTACCTTGCTAGATATTCTGCTGATTATTAATAAGGGCGATTACTGTGAAGTAGATCACAGCAGAGCAGATGTGTAGTCAACAAAAATCACTGTTCATTGGTGATTTGCTATTTGGAGTAAATTCATTGGATACAGTACTTCACTAGAGTACTAAAAGAGCCAAAGATACTAGGCTCTAGACTAGGAGCTCAAAAGCAGAAAGAAAGACAACAAGATACATTAAGTGTACCTCAAAGTTCAAAACACATGGCTATGGTCATAGTTCAAAAAGTAAGATACAGAAGGAGCTTCAGCTTTTGAAAGAACACTTTGCTGTCTTGACTGTACACGAACACTTGAAGAATATTGGGAAGGGATAAACAACAGATGTGAGATTATCTTGTAAAAATAGTTTAAATGAATTTGAAGATTTCAGTAAGAAAGGCCCCCAGGAAGTTCAGACTTGAGCACATGATACTGCAAGAAAGTTATTGGTAGTGTTATCTTAAAAAATAATCAATATTGTACTTTTCTATGTTACAGTTCTGGTCAAAGTCTGACATCTGTACTCTCAAATAGTGGAAAATGGAGGGAGGTGGTCTGTAGTTACAGAGGTGAAGAGTTTTGTTTGATTGCTTTCTGTTTTGCTTTTGCACACAAGAAGGCAAGATTATCCAAAATGAACATCTGTCTTTAATGCTAAGCAACACCAAAATAATGTTCCCAAATCCAAAAATAAGGTGGGCAAAAACATCAGAATTGCAAACTGTTAACACTTCAAGGAAATTTTTATAGTATTTGATAAACTCTTAAGGAAAGAGGAGAAAGTTCCTAAATTTTCACAAGAACAAGCAGAAGGGTACATAGGCAAAAAGCCTGTGAATCATCAAGGGATATCAGAGACATTGCTAAAGATTAGCCTTATTAAAAGTCACTGGAATTCAGTATCTGACAAACAGCATATGCCCACATTCTGCAATCAATTAAGAGTGGGTGCTCTCAACCATGAGGAGATCTTGAAAGATGTCAGCATGGCAATTCCTCAGTTTGACATGTAAGAAACATTTTCTAATGCACATGAAAATAATCTGTGGTCCAAAAAGTTAATAACTATTTTTTTTTCCTTAGGTTCAAATTAATATAGGCACTACAAAATGCATACAGTCAAAAATAAGCCAGGCAAGTAAAAGAGAATATATTACCACCACTGTTAAAAATAGCTCTTGAAAGAGGAAGCAGTTTATTGTTGCCAGAAAAAAAAAATCTTTTAACTCCCTAAGAGAGTCTTACCAAAGACAAGTGTTGTGGTGTGTTTTTAAGTTTTTCAGTTTGCTCCCCCATTCTATGTATGTTATCCCCCTGTCCTCTGTAAATGGTTCCTCCCTCCCCAGTTTTCCCGCCACTGCTCCCCTGGCAGTTGGTCTCCATAGTAACCCCGACCTTCAGTCAGTTGTATTATATAATTCCCCCTCCCCTATTCTCCCTTATAAGTAAATGTTTTCCCCTCCCTGGGCCCAGTCAATCACCCCCCTCTCCTCCCAGCTTTCGAGAACCTTCTTCTCTCTGGGGGTTGTGGTTGGCTGTGGTCCTGGGGCCCCTCCTTTACTTTGTATCTGTTGGTTACTTATGTATGTCAGTTATGTTTAACATCTCCCTTTGGGTTTCCCCATTGGATAGCTGGGCTTCCCTCCCTTCTCCTCCCCTTTCCTTTAAAACCCGGTCTCTCCCCTTGATCGGGGCCATTTTGCTGGCTGGTGCCTACCTTCGTTGGTGCCTCCAGACCACCAAATAAACCGACTTTCGCACCCCCAGCAAGTGGTCGCCTCCTTCTTCGTCTCACCTAGCGCAACTCCGAGCTCAACATCCAGCCCAGCCTGAGGCCAAAGATGCCGAAGGGGGCTGGCTTCCTATGCATAGCGGCGTCGGCCATTTTCACCCCTTCAGCTAGCCGGACATAGGGCCGCGGACGCCCTCGCGCAGACAAGTAAATAGGAGATTATGTTTATCAAGTGTTTCATTTTTAGATGGAGTATCTGTTATGAAATTACCTTGAAGACATATTTCACAAGAAAATACAGGTGAAATCCTACTTCCCATTATTGCCATGCAAAATGTCTTAGTGGAAAATAGCAGGAAAATAATAAAATACCCCCTACCAAAATGATCCAGACAGGTTTTGATGCTTTTCAGTTACGTTAAAAAGCAGAATAGCACTGGTGAAATACAGTTTATCACCACTGACTTTTTAAGACCTGCATTAGAAATTAACATGTGTATTGACAAAGAAAGCAAAAACATTATAGTCAAAATATGAAGTTCTAGGAATTACTGATATTTTTTGAAAACTAGATTGTATCCACCTCTGTCTCTGCCACCAGTAACAGCAGAGGCAGGCAGTAGTCAGACATAAATGGGCACCTACAGCACCTAAGTGACGTCTGCAGATCCCAGCAGACAGAGAATTTAGCTGTTGAGCTGTTGTTTGCTCAAGAAGTCCTCATGGACACAATTGTTACATTAGGCTGTAGTAAAGAAGTCCCAGAATGTACCACAGCTAAAAGTGATAGATTAAACAAAGCTGAACAATCTGCTGAGATCCAGAGCACTTCATATAAAAGCACTTCAGGCTTGCTTACTGGCTATTTATCAAATTTATTATACAGCATTGATGTTTATTAGCTGCTTGTTACATTTGGCTGGGAGGAAGGTGACAAACAATAGTAATTTTTAAGAGCATGCAGCCCAAGCCATATTGATTAACAAACCCTCTTGATCAGCAAGATAACTAATGATCCAAGTGTGTTTTGAATTCCCAGATTTAGAGTGGCTTTTCATGCTGAGGCAACATTTACGCTGTAAAGAGATGACTTTCCCAAACTGATTTTTTTCTTCCAGAAAAGTGCACAAATATTAGTGGGTTACTGATTTTTTTCTTCCAGAAAAGTGCACAAATATTAGTGGGTTTGGTACCACTACAGGGAAATCAGAAGGTCTGTATCTTCTCAACTTCTTTGCTTTCAAAGTTTAATAAACGGTGGAAGAGATGCAGGAGAAGAAGGCAATAAAGTGGGGAAAGGTGTATCTCACTGTCTTGAGTCCAATGCCAGTGCATGTTCATCAAAAGGCACATACCGGGAGATTCCTTGGTTGTAGCTGTAACGTGCTGTACAAAATACATATAGGTTTCATGCCATTTATGCCTTATTTGTATTTTAACACTAGGCTTCAGCCAGAGTCCTCTGAGAACAGGAATATTTTATTATCAGCGCACAATATAATTTTGTGAGTTTCATGGCTATTCTTTAACACAGTAATACAAGAGTCATCAGATTTGGTGAAGCATCTGACCAAGAGTTCCCATAACTCTGCTCTGTGTTCATGGAGTAAGATTATTCTCTGCTTTTGCATTTATCCCTGCCAGAGCCCTTCATTACTCTGGCAGCAACTTGCCTGTGCCAGAATAAGTGGAGACAACTGAAACCAAAGTTAATTATCATAACAGATTCCTTTCAATGCTGTTTTCTATTGCACTTCACAAGCTGCACTATGGACAAAGTAACAAGGGCAATAAAGGCAGGACCTAGAATACCACAGCATTCAGGATTTTCTGCAGGTGAAACTAATTGCTAATATGTTTCCCATTACCATAAAAAAAAAGAAAAAAGAAAGAAAGAAAAAAAAAGAAAAAAGAAAAAGAATAAAGGAAAAAAGAAAAAAGGATTGTGACCTATGAGCTTTCCATGTATCTTCAGCAGCCTTTCATACATCATGATACAGTACACTTCTGCTTTCATTACTGGAAGTTTAATAAAGCCATAGAGCATCTGAAGGGCTCTCACAAAATTTTTTGCACTGCACACTCACCTTCCTGTCTTGCCTTTTACATGGTATTCTGATTTCTAACACTGTCATGTTAGAAATATTGTTATACAAAGGTGAGATAATCGATTTAAGATGGTTGATATTAGATTGGATATGAGGGAAAAATGCCAAACATCAGAATTGCCAGGCTGACAAGGGATCTAGATGAGTCACCATCCCTGGGGGCATTTAAAAGACCTGTAGATATGGTGCTTAAGGATACCATAATGGTGGATTCAAGTCCATTAGTGATGGACTTGAAACTGCTCCACGCTGGTAAGCTCTTGACCTTTCAGAGCACAACCACATTGATTTCATCTTCTACTGACCTTTTTTTTGACGGCAAAAGCTTCCTTTTAAATCACTTCCACAGAATAATCTAGTAGAGGATCATGCATTTTTTATTCAGAATTCTAAGATGGTTGTGAGCTATGGCAAGGAAGAAAAAATTCTGCTGTAGAATAATAATTTGAGGTATCATATCAACAAAAAGCTCCTCATGCTCCTGCACCATCTCTTTTCAAGGACTTCAAGGACTAAGTCTGATGTCATCCTCTTGCTTTGCTTTTAGGCTTACAGACTCAACAGCATATTTGAACAAGAAAAGAACAAAATCTCCCTCTTCATTTTCTTGAGAACACATTTTAGCTGCAAATGCTGCTGAAGTTGTTTTCTTCCCTTCCCTTCCCTTCCCTTCCCTTCCCTTCCCTTCCCTTCCCTTCCCTTCCCTTCCCTTCCCTTCCCTTCCCTTCCCTTCCCTTCCCTTCCCTTCCCTTCCCTTCCCTTCCCTTCCCTTCCCTTCCCTTCCCTTCCCTTCCCTTCCCTTCCCTTCCCTTCCCTTCCCTTCCCTTCCCTTCCCTTCCCTTCCCTTCCCTTCCCTTCCCTTCCCTTCCCTTCCCTTCCCTTCCCTTCCCTTCCCTTCCCTTCCCTTCCCTTCCCTCCCCTTCCCTTCCCTTCCCTTCCCTTCCCTTCCCTTCCCTTCCCTTCCCTTCCCTTCCCTTCCCTTCCCTCTCCCACTGTGTAATGGGCTCCTGTATTGTGAGGGCTGACAAAAGGAGAATACTCTTTCTGAAGGGAAAGTAGAACAGACCAAGCACAAGTAAGGCACTGCAGATTGTGCCAACCTCCTCTATCCAGGTTTTCCCTTTCCTTAGATGATCTGCGCCATGTTGTGCATATCTCACTTTGAAACTTCTCACAGTCCTACCCTTGAAACAGCTCAGTTTTCCAATGAAACAAACTCAGCTGTTTTCTGTATGTCTCATTGAAAAAATCTGTGGCCAGAGAGGTTATTAAGGCACATAAAAATAACAGGATCAAAGCAGTAAAGCTATCTGGGTAGTTGTCCATGGAATAGACAGTAAGTAGTGCAGTAGTAAGTGTTCTCCCACTAAAATCAAAATCCACTCTGGAAGCACTTAAAAATTCAATTCATACTCCACCCAGCATCGGACTTTAATGGTGCTGACCAGCCCCCACTTTGGGACCTCCACCCCACCCCAGTGTGTGACCATTATAAGCTCAGTTTTTTTCCGGGTGGACATGGAATCTATGCCATGGGATGCTGATCCTCAAACCCATCTCTTGGTGGACCTCTCAGACCCCCATCTCAGGCCCAACTTCTGCTTTGCCATTGCCTAACAAAACTGTAAAATGCTGCAGACTCCAGCTCTGACCCCTGCTAAGACCCATAAGGGCAGACATGACCTGTGTGGGGCAGCCTATGTCTCACCCCCTTATGGGGGCTCTCGATGCTCCCTAATGCTGACTTTCCATGCGAGGATTCCTGGCATTAATACGAGGGATTCAGTTATAAGGATGGCTTGGGATTCATAGAAACATTTTAAATTTTTAGCCAGTACTACAAATCTGGAATTATCATATGTCCAACAGCAATAATTAAACTACCTTTTTAAAAAGTCATAATTGAAGTTAGCCTCTAGGCGGTTCTTCATTGCCTCAAGCCTTTAATGCTTCCCTAACTCTACAGTAGTTCCAAGAACCTTTCCTAGTTGATACTAATGTGATTATTATGAACATTGTAATACTTCTTTAAAATATCTTTTAACTAAAAAATATCTTAGCAGTGATATATTTCTTCACATCCTCACAGACATGAAAGGTTCTGTTTAATAATTTTGCTTGTCTCAAAAATTGAGAGAATATTTAGTAATAACCTTTAGTACTTTGATTGTTCAGCAAAAGATATATTTAGATCTAGTGAGCACTGTACATAGCCAACCCAGTTAGAAAAAAAATGTTGGCAATATGAAATGGTTATTTCCTCCATGTGGGTGCAAAAGCAATAAACATACAGTTGTAATCAATGTCAACACTGAGACTTCATTGACAAGGGCAAAAACTCAGGAAAAGAAATTACAATGAGCCAATATATTTATATTGAAAAGTGTGATATCCCAAACCTGTATTCAGGAAATCCATAGTGAAATCAATAAATTCATATAAATGTATTTATGGCAAAGAAATTTATGATCATATGATTGCATGACTTTTCCGTCTCATCTAGGATTCCTAATGATATGTGAGAAAGCCATTTTATGTTGACACCTCCTTTGGACAAAGACTAGATTATGCTCTTTGAGTTAAATTTAAGTTCACCCACCAATAGACGAAAAAGCCTACACAGAACTCATGAGTTCCCAGCTGTAGTCTGCCTTTAGGTAAGCTGCTCCTGACACATGTGATCCAGATGTCAAATCAGAGGTCAACAAGATGCCCTAGAAATCATTGGGCTGTCTTTTGAGATAGGGAGAGAGCTCTCATTGTGTCAGTAGAGAGAAGTGTCAGACGAGGCCACCATTAATAGTTGATTTGAATTTACTGGCTTCATAGACTCGATCTTTTAAAATTTCTGCTAGACATTTTCAGCAGCTTATGTTTCTGCTTTCTTCCTATGGTTATACCTACTTCTTCACCATTTACAAGTATTTCTGCTCCACAAATCTCTGTGTCTGCATAGGTTCTCACTTGCTACAGACAGTTCACCTATCTGAGATAGACATGTATAAACATATTGGTTTTCCGCACAATTTAATTGTCTAAATTATACATTCTGACACATAGTAATTTTATGCAACAAAGCCCCCAAAGAGAATAATTAATATTAAAACATGAAAATAATGTATTTTCAACAAAACATTCTCATTTGACTTTACAATGCATATCCAACACTGCTTTCTAGTAAGGGAAAAATTTTTCCTTATGAATGATGCAAATCTTTGTCTGTCTTTCTTTCAAGAAGAAGAGTACAGCTTTCTATTTCTATGACTAAATCATCTTTTTCTGCTTTGTGATTAAGGTTATTGCTCATATGAATGGCTCTGATAGAAGAGCATCACTACAGTGCATTTTACTGAATAGGTACAGAGTAAGTGTTTGTTATCACATTTTTGTACCCATGTTTCTCAGTGTCATGGTTTGAGGCTGGCACATTGCCAGCACCCCCATGATGATACACTCTCCCTGGTTTCTGCTGTGAGATGTGACCAGGAATAAGCAAAGCAGGCCCCTACTTAGAAATAAAGAAAACTTTATTTACTACACTACAACTATATGTAAAAGGAACAGAGAAGATAAATTAAAACCTTGCAAATACATTTCCTCCTCCCCCCACCAAATTTCCAATATGTCCATCCCCCAAATCACCGACTCTCAGTCCATCACCACCCTTTAGATAATCAATTCTCAATTCATCAAGGAGTGAGGAGTCCCTCTTGTGCCATAGGCTTCCCCAGGAAACACCGTTGAAACATCCTGTGTTTCCTGTCACCGCCCAGAGAACATCTGCCATCTTCCTTCCATGTCCAGTGCTCACCACTGCACATGGACCAGAGCTGCTTCTAGGGTTGTCCTTTTAAGGATGCTTTGTCCTGATCCAAAGGGCACAGTCTCTCCTTTGGGACACCTGTCCCCACTAAATTTCACCCCCTGGGGCCGAGAGGCACCAACACTGAACCCTCTAGGCTCTGAGGCATTGCCTCCCCCTGGATGCAGTCTCTGTGTCACAGGAAATATGGTTCTGTCCATGGCTATAACAAGAAGAGTCCAGCTAAGGCCACTCCATCATCTCTTCCCACCTAAGATTCTTCTCTACTCTCCCGACATCTTTCACTTGCCCAGACCTTCACAGTTGCACATTTCCTTCTTCCATTTCATCTCTATCTCTCTTCTAGGAAAGGCTAATGTTCTGCAAAGTTTTAATTGTCCAAAAAAAAAGGGTTAAAAGCTCGGGCTCTGCCCGCCCAAACCTCCCACAGGCGGCCGGACACCTTTTCGCTGCCCCCCCCCCCTTCGCCAGCCGGGCTGTGCTGCCAGCACATTATATCAAATTTCAAGGCGGCACAGGCTCTCTCTCTCTCTCTCTCTCTCTCTGTCTCCTGGCGGGGAGGGCTGCCCTCTTCCACTCTTCCACCCTTCCACCCTCGGGCCAGGCCCACCTCACCCGGGGCCAGGCCCAACGCACCCGGCTGCATGGCTGCCCCTCCCCCGCCCAGCCAGCAGCTGGGCAGGGGGGTCTGACCTGTTTCCCTCGCCCAAACTCAAGAGATCTTCCCCCGGGAGTGCTCTGCTTTTTACCCCGTGTTCTCAGAGGCGTATCCAATGTCTCTAGTGGCTACACTAGGTGCTAATATTAAAATCTGAACACTTATTGGTGACTACAGCGTATCTCAGAAAACTTACTTCCTCTCAAACCACGACACTCAGACAAAATGATATTGTAGGACATTAAATCCTTACGAGTCAGTAAGTAAGTAGTGGCAACAGAAAATAGCTATTAGCTAAGTTATATGCTATTAAAAATGTCTGTAGTTAAGCTGGAGTTCTGCTTGTTGGCAAGTACCCAATGCCAATCTTCTGATCCTCTGCCTTAATAGTCTGTACCACTGTAGGGTGACAGCCAGGGGACCCTCGTCTGCAGAGATAACCATGCTGACTTCTGGCAAGCTGGCATGACCAGCTGGAAAGGCTGTGCAGAGCCAAACAGCCTGGAGGCTCCACCTTCACCTCTACAACTGGATCCTGCTCCAGATGGGCCTGAGCCCAGCACCAGCACCTACTGCAATGCCAACACCAGCCTAGACCACCACCCCTGTGCAAACACCATGTGCGAGACCAGCCCAACCCTGTCCATTTCCAGCTGAGAAGCTGATGCAATTCTTTAGTCTACTGCAGGAGCTCTTGCAGTTCCTAAAGGGAAAAATGTCTTGAGCAGCAGGATGGATCGGCTCTGGTGCAAGCTGCGGTGTGGACCACAACTCTGTCCTTCTGGGACAATGCATGCTGATCCAAATAGCCTCAGTGCCAAAACCTCCTCTGTCCTGCCGACATCCCTCTCTGCATCCATGTAAATGCTGATATTGAATTAGTTGTTGAAACAAAGTTGCCTGTTTTCTTAGCTAACCATGTTTGCAGTCCTACTTAGTCTCCTGACAGTTTCTAAGAGTCCTTTTGCATTGTAAATCTGCATGTAACCATGCACTATATATTTTAGCAAATAATTCCTTTGAAAAGAAATGAGTTTTCATGTTTCACATGAGATAGATCATGAATGGATGGGAGAAAAACAAAAAACTTTTTAGCTTTACCATTACAGCATGTCTGTATGTGAATTATTCAACATGCTTTTAAGAAAATAATAACATTCTTCTTTTTCTGCACTACACCACCATCTTTATTATTTCATTGTCACATTACTATAACTTTTTGGGAAACTGAGAAGTAAAAACATAGGCCATAAAGCTGCTTTTGGATATGATAGCCTGAAAAACAAACTGTTCCAGATATTACTCTCAGAGTTTATCATAGGGATACATATATCCATGTATTCTTCATGGAGTGGTAGTGACAGCTGATATTCTTCTAAGACAAGCAATTCTTCAGAGTGTTTCTCCACTCCCTGACTGTACGCAGAGGTTTTTGTAAACAGGACATACTGCAGAATCCCTCCTCCACACTGCACAGACAAATTGTACTATTCATCCAAGCCAAACAGGACAAATGTTTTTTTTTCCATGAATAGAGTCCGTATTCAAAAATCTTTCTGGATGAATTCACCTAGTTTTGAAAACCTTATTGCAGTCTACCAAACACCTCTTTCATAAAGTCCCTTTATAACTCTTGGCTAAAATTATGTAATAATGAGTTTAGGTCCAGCAGCTAAAAGGACTAATTTTAACAATGAGGTCAGTAAGAGGGAGAAGATGGTGACGTATGGTTTGGTGGCTCAAATCCAGTCCAAATAGTCAGTAAAGTAAAGTAAATAGTTCTAGTCTGGCTTGGTCTGCTCTTCCTTTGGTCTGCACCTGTTGAAAGACTTATTGATGCACAGTATATGAAATTATTACATCCTGTGTGCATTATTAACATGCTCAGCACTCACAAGAAGTCACTGTGAGTTTGTTTTGACTGTGCAGGTTGCATATCAATCCTGTCTTAAATAATACAAAGCAAGAAGTATATCTCTAAAAATTATGACAGAATTATACAGAAAAAAACCCCAAATTTACATGTATTGAACTATAACCTTATTGTACTTCAAGTTCCTAAAGAGAGAAAGAGAGGTTATGGAAAGAGAACTAATGTTCCTACTGAGTTTTGCTGAATTTCATATCTCTTAACTGCTATAGCCAAATAATTCAGTTCAAAGTCTTTAAGAAAACTTATGGAAGCTGCTATTTTGACGCAGTCTTTCCTGAAAATATAATAAATAATCCGAACAAATATACAGTTGGTATTAAGACTTCAAGTCTCATTTTTTAAGTACTTACAGCATTGCCGTTTCCATTGAGTAGTTAAGAACTATTCTATTCAGTAACTAGCCCATTCAGTAATTCAGAACTTTCCTTTCCTAAACACAATGATTCTGACTGGCAGGTAACATCTTCAGGGCACCATGGAAGAAAAAGGAATTCATTTCAAGTAGGGCTAAAATTCCAGATAGGTAGCCATAGTCAGAGATTATTTTGCATCCTAAAAATAAATTAGAAGAGTTGATTTCCTTCTGAAATATCTCTTGGAGCACTCCAGTAAAGCTGTGGATACACCTTTAGCTACACCTAAATACACTCTATCATGCAGTGAAATAAACACACGCCAGAAGTATTGCTCTTGCAGTATTCTCTACTGAAAGAGCATTATCTTTTCCTGCAAAGTTCTTCTTCCACTAACATCATAATTTGGTTGTATCTCTCTGATTATGCAAAGTGATTGCAAGGCTCCAGACATAGAGAAGAACATAGGTATTTCTTCAAGTCTACTGAAAAGTCCAATTCTGCAAAGAAATGCTGAAAGGTCACTGTCTTCTCCACGTGTTCTGATTGATGCCTGCCATGACAGGACTACTAACTTCACATCAGCAGACATTCGTTTTTAAGTGAGAAAGTGTTGCTAGTACACTTTGAAATGTTCAGGTTTAATTTTCATGAATGGTGAAAAAAGTGATTTTTAAAGAAAGCAACAAGTTTAAAGTTCTATTTGAAGTTATTGCCTACATTTAAGGACTGTGGTGCTTCCCACTAAATTCAGAGCTGGGAGCTTGTTGCTACCTGTGTATTCCTGTGATTAATGTCTCATAACTAATAAAATGGGCCTTGAGGGAACCCCTTGAGGGGCTACTGAAATTTTCAGCAACTAAGATGACCTGGATACTGGAGAAATGTCAAGATATTTACAATGCAATTCCCTGTATCAATAACTGTATTACACATAAGGTTAGGCAGGAACTATTCTCCTAAAGAGTCTGTTATAAAAGAGAAAAGCTCTTCAATATCTCTCAGTAAATCATTCCCTGTAGGCTACAACTGTAACTTTAATGTATAGCAGAGTTGCTGGGCTGCTTCCCTCCCCATTACAATTGACTAAACACTGCATAATTGCTGTGTATCTCTGATGTATGCTCCCATCTCTTGCCTTCCATGCTGTACCAAAGAGTTTGGCTAAGTTATATTTAGGTATTATGAAGCAGGGACCACAGATGCAGTACCAGCTCACCACTTAGTTAGACATTTATTAACAAGAAAATGCACATCATGTCTTCAATCTCTAGCTACAGACATGTTTGTCTTGAATACAATTTCATAAGACATTGTTGTGAATTATTAGTGTTTTTCAAGACAGCTGCATTCCTTAACGGAGCTGCTTTTTTACTCACTAAACAGCAATTTTGTCCTTGTCAGTATTAAATGCTAAAGCAACAAAATACTTCAGTTGTTCTAAGATGTATAAAATGGAGCCATTACATGATTCTCTACCTGACCAGACAAGAGAGAACAAGGAGAAAACACAGTTATTGGTAGTTTATATTTAATCTTAAAATCTTTAGGTTCAGCTCTTTATATTCACAGTTTGCTGCACTACCTAGCACCACAGACATGGTTGAAACAAAGATTTCTAGGTATAGTGAATTTTAGTATTGAATAGGTCCTTTTTCCTAGTATGGTTTACCTCCAATTCTTCACTGAATAGGAAACTTCAGAGGTAGCAATACCAAAAAAAACCAAAAAACTTTTGTCCAAGTTTTGTTGGGATTTGCAATAAATTGCAAAATAAGTCATGTCTAAGTTGAACTGGTCTTTATATTACATTCTGTGGGTCATCCCTATGTCACCTAAATAGCTTTTCAGGATCCAGAAAATGCTTGGTTACAAAACTTTGCATGTTGTGAAATAAAGCCCACTATTGGGACAATTGCAATAGAAAGATAAGAATGAAATTGGTTACACAGTATTTACTCTCTAAGTGAGACTGATCATCACCATAAGTTTTGAATCAGTGCTGATTCTGACAAACAAGATATGACCCCAGCAAAAAAATTCCTGATAGAAGAGCAGAACAAGCCCATTCAGACACTTCACCACCAAAGTAAACCAATCAAAAGTTGAACAACTGACAAATTCAGAAGCTACAATGGATCTGCAGCCGTGCAGCACTTGCAAAAGTATCATTCCTCCTGATACAAGGGAATCATATTTACTCCTGATACAAAGGAACTATATTTACATCTAATTCTTATAACCAAACACTCTATCAGCATCCAGAGACAAACATCATTATTGAGGTGATATGGGTCTTGGAAGATTATTTTTGATTCACAAAGCTATCACCCTCTGAGTACAAAGATCTCTAAAATGAACCATCACTGCACTAAATCTCATTAGTTCGCTACACGAGAATGGAAAACAGACCCCGCTGAACACCTCACAGAGTAAGTCTGATAAATTTAAAGCTATCTGATCTGGCAAGATATCTTACAATAGCTTTTTAGCTTTGAATCCTTTTTGATTTTCACTGGTGGGCTGAAAATGACTAGGAAGAATGAATGGATGAAGCCTCACACAGATGTGGCCCCACAGGCCCTGAGGGACTTCAATTATCCTAATGCATACTAAAAAGAGAATACAAGCAATCCACATGGTTCATGAAGGACGTTAATGTCCAATTTCTGAGCCATCTGTAAAGAAACCAGCCGTGACTGGTGCAGGACTGGATCTCATATTCAGAATCAGGGAGGGTCTCATTGGGAATGTGGGGGCTGAAGGCAGCCTTGGCTTCAGGGACCATGACATGGTGGGGTTCATAACCAGGAGACAAGAGAAGGAACTGCACGAAAGGTAAATCACAACCCTGAACTGCAGCAGAGCAGAATTTGACCTCATAAAAAATATCCTTGGAAGGGTGAAACGGTGACACTGTGGAGGCAATAGATGTCCAGGAAATCTGGTCAATATTCAAGGATCATAATGTCCAATCTCAAGATTAAGCCCTCCCAAAGAGCAGGTGTCCAGGCAGAAATGTCAGAAATCCTGTATGATATGCTCCAGGTCCATGATGAAAGAGAAGGTGATAAGGAGTAGTCAGCATGGATTTGCCAAGGAGGAATCTTGCTTGACCAACCTGTAAACCTTCTATGACCCCTCCATCTTATGAGGAAGGCCTGGAGCAGGCAGGACTTGGGGAAATCTTTTATCAATGTGTTTGTACACCCAGACAGGATACAAAGAGGATGGACTCTACCCAGTGGTGCCCCAAGACAGGACAAAGATTATGGGCACAAACTGAAAGACAAGTTCTGTAGAACAATTGAGAAACCAATTTCTACTGAGAGGTGACTGAGCACTGAGACAGGTTGCCTGGGGACATGATGGAGTCTTCCTTCTTGGAGAGTTTCAAAAGTCATCTGGTCATGATCCTGAGTGAGCAATTCTAGGTCCATCTGGGTCAACAGTCCTGCTCAGGTGAGGCAAGTTGGACCAGATGAGCTTCAAAATTGTCCTTCAATCTTAGCCCTTCTGAGTTTACATACAAATGTGAATCTAAGAAAGGGGATTCTGCAGATGTTACGATAAAGATAATAGGTAGGAATATATTGGATTCTGATGAAATGACTTTATTTTTTTGCAGGTTGGGTGTTCCAATTGAGGGTGTGCAGATGTCCATTGATACTTTTTCAAAGTACGTTACTATCTTTGTGCTCTTGTATTTCTGCATATTAATCGTCTACATGGCTTTTGTTGGCTATCTCTGTGCTCAAGGGTGAATATGTAGCAAGATGGAGTGAACACAAATTAGGTGTGTAGAACATGTGAGCATCAGGAAACTTTCCTACTGTAAGCACAAAAAAGCAATGACACTTTCACAAGTAAAGAATATTTGAAAATTATTGTATCCCTACAAGGTAATTTTAAAATTGGATTCTGTTTACAGTGGATCACCAAAAAATGGATCACCAATAAAGCAAAGAAGCAAGCAATTTAAAACAAGATGCAAAAACATCTTTTAAAGATTTATGTGACTGGAAGTAAAATCTAATACCTTTCAGGTGACAACTCAGAGCTGGAGAAAAGCACACGTCTCTTCTGTTTTCAAGATCATGTCTATTTATAAGCAAAACAGAAGAAGTATTATTCGACTGTCTGATGATGTAGGAGACTGACCATCATGGAGGCAGCAGAGCATTCTTTTGGTGACTTTTTGCTGTGCCAGTGAAAAATACCTTTACCTAAGACTGGAAATTAAGCCACCCAAACACAGAAAAGGGGTAGAAAAGGGGAGAGGGACCTTTTGTCCTTTGTGTGATACAGATTCTCTTACTGCACTTCCTGAATACTGGAAGTGCAGGTGCAGAATGGCACCTGTTTCCTTTATCATTCTCATATTTATAAGTAGCTTTTGGAACTCCTTAGCTGTAGCTTTCAATGCTATTAAAAAATTTTTTATTGTTATTTTCTTATAATAGTCTGCCTGGAAAAGTGACTTGCATTTCAGTTTTTTGGGTATGCGTGTTTGTATGTGAATTATTCAACATGCTTTTAAGAAAACTATAGCATTATTATGTTATAGGATATTCTGTTCAAATTATAGTGGGCAGCCCAAGACATCTAGATCCTTCTTTAAAATAACCTCAATTAATAATCACACCACTATTCTTTCATCAGCTACACATCTGGCCCAGCTAAACCAGTGACTTGAATGTGAAATAACAAGTACCTAGAAGAAACTTTATTGAGAAAATAATTTGCAAATAATAATTTGCAAATTAAGATCCATCTATAGAATTTTTCTTCAGGAAATAATGCTAATAATGACATATATTATAAAAGTTATAAACAATCCCTGGGAAATAAGAAATAGAGGCTGTCACAGTAGAAGTTATTTTCTGGAAATATGTGGTACTCAGTAAGTGCAGTGCAACTGCAGGAATAGTATTAAAATCAAATATGTGTTCATCAGCCCTCATTGATACTTCATGTGCAGACATATTCTCCTAATCCAGAATCACACAGTGCTAGTTTGAAAATGACAGGCAAAATCTCTTTTCTTCCATTTCTTTTGAGCTATAGAACTTCACTGGTAAATGTCTGGGTGAGCAATTTGTGGAGCCTATGGTGTGAGTCCTTATAATTAGAATGATTTTGTGATACTGTTGACAGCATCATATCTATTCTTTGTCAAAGAGATTCCCTTAATTTCTGAAATACATAGATTAATAAAGTTGTTAGATTCAAGTGCATGTCGGAGAAGTTATTTATCTGTCCTGAAATGCATGACTATATATTCTAGTAATTTAGTTCCACAGCCCCATTAATTTTATTGCACCCAATTATATATTGTACCTCGTGGAGGTGGGTTCCCTCAGATAACCCTTTATGACCATAATGGGCTAACTCTTCCCTGAGAGTTAATTTCCAATATTAAATTGATGCAGAAAAAGTCCTCTCTGCTATAATGGGGTTAAAGTAGTCAAATCATACAGGCTGAAGCCTAAATTGTGTAAGGAAAGAAGAATTAAAGCTATTTTGCTTGGGGTTTTTTTCAGATTTTTTAAAATGTTCTATATTTCTGAATTACTGACTAATGTTAACCAGCAAGTGATTTAGCAATCTACAATGATTGATGATTTTTTAAACAGATCTTATTGATAACAGACAAAAATTGTTTTTAGTAGGTTACAGATTATTAAGAATGGAGCTTTAAAATATTGACATCAATTATATTGTTAAAGCTCTGAAGAACTACACACCTACAGAAAAAAACCATTCATCCACATTTCCATTCACCTGGTATAATTTAGTACTAAAAAAAATTCTCAGGAAAATGTATTAAATTATTTCCTGTGCGTGTACAACAACAAGAATTTATGAATCCTGCAACTCAGGTCATACCTATTATCTTGTACATAAGACTGCAGAAGTAATTAGCCTCTATTATAATAAATTCAGATTAATTCTTTTGAAACGTTTAAGATAATTCATACACATTTCAGTATATATCTAAATGAAAGTCAGATGAATCAACAAATCAAACGAGAAAGAAATGAGTGACAGCAATTCTGGCAAATTTCAATCAGTTCTTGATTTCAGTCAAGAGCCAATTGAAATCAAGAAATCTCTCTGCCTCTGTCGCCATCATGTTCATTACAGTATTTGGTTATTTGGATTTTTTTCTGCTACGCTTTATAATATAGCATTTAAATATTTTCTGTGGCACAGAGTCATCACATTTTCTTTGGGAGATTTTATTCTACTCTTAATTGAATTTAAGTAGGTGCATTTGAGATAAGCAATGGTACTTTTGGAGAGCTGCAGATGTGGTGGCTTGGATCCAGCATCCTTTGAAGTCTATGGAAACACTTCAACTGATTTAATGGGTCTTGGATTTGATCCAAAGTGCACTTTGACTTAATTGGACTATTCCTGGGAGTAAGTGCAGTGTCTGCTTGAGAACTCATATACAATGAAAGTTTGTGAGATCTAATCCTTAGAAGTGAACATCTGAGATGCAAGAAGAGTCATTCTCATGGTAAAAATTGTTAAAACCCAAAAGAAATAAGAACTGTGAAAATTTTGCAAAAGTGAAAATAACTTTGTATAAATGTAGCAGAACAACACAGGAAGAATGCACTTTCTCACAAGACAGTACAAGCTGAACTCCCAAGGATTGAAAAAATAGATGCAGAACTTGGTTGTATGACATTGTAGGTAATGGCAGTAATTGATCTTATCATCAGGGTACATGAAATACTGAAAACATGCCTTTGTATAATCTCAATCATAATATGTTAGACACTATTAATCTGATGGTGTCTCTACAAAACTATGGCACTATACTTTTCCCATTTCCCTATCCACTGCAAATGTGAAATACCCTCAAAGGGATTCATTATGAGCCATCTCCATTAGGTCTTGAAACAAAAGATTTTCAGAGAGTTTGGCAATCCCTGTACTAATTTCATCTCTCATCTGTCTGTCTGTCTATCTGTCTATCTATCTATCTATCATCTATCTATGTATATTCATTTTTTTTTAAGTTTGGAAACAAGGGTTTTCTGCCCTCAAATCTTGATTTCACAAAAAAAAAAAACCAAACCAAAGCAAAAAACAACAACAGCAAATCAAAACAACCAGCCAACCAACCAACCAGACCAAGAAAACCCCCAAAAAACCAAACCCAAAAACAACCCCACCACCAAAAAACCCCCTAAACTACAAAACTACAAAAATAACAAAAAACCACCAAAGCAATCAACCAAAATCCCCCAACAAGACTCTAAGGTGTTGATAATTAGTAAGATAATCAGAGTTTACTATTCTCTCCTTCAGGGTATCACATGTATGAATCAGTGTTTCTAAACAAGGAAGTTCAGTTTCCATCTACCGTTGTTGAGAGCTAGTACTGAAGACAGTGCACACTTCATTGCAACAAGAGCTTGGCCTGGTTGAGAGCTGGTGCCAGACATCTCTGTTCCCTGGTGTGACCCTCATGTGCAGTCGTGTGCTGTCCAGCTGTTCTGCCCACGTAACTCAGTCACTTCTGCTCAACTCTGTGCTGCTGCTGGCTCACCATGAGAGGGGCTGCTGTCACACATCAGCCATACAGATGTAAAAATTGTAGCCAATCACAAACCCCGCAAAGGGCATCACCTCCAAAAACCCACTGCATAACAAAACCTTGCTGTATTGGGTTTGCATGGCAAGGTTTTGGTAGCAGGGGGGCTCACAGCGCTGCTGTGAGAAGCTGGTAGGAACTTCCCCCATGTCTGACACAGCTAATCCCTGTCACCTCCAAGACAGACCCAATACCAGCCAAGGCTGAGGTCACAGTGGTAGCACCTCTGGAATAACATTCAAGAAAGAAAACAGGTACTACACAGAAGTATTTGCCGCCAGGGAACAGAGGAGGGAGAATATGTGAAAGCAAGAGCCCTGAAAACACCAAGGGCACTGAAGAACAGGCAGGACATCCTCCAGGTGCTGGACCACATGTTTCCCTGCAGATTATGTTGAAGATCATGGCTAGGCAGCTGTGCACTTGCAGCCTATGGTGGTGCAAAGTGGAGCAGAGATCCATCTGCAGCCGTCAGAGGACCCCATGCTGGAGAAGGTGTACATCTGAAGGAGGTTTTGAGCCTGCAGGCAGTTTATGGGGAAGCAAGCTTCTGTCAGGATCTGTGAAACTGTGGAGAGGATCTTGCACTGGTGCAGGTTTAGTGGCAGGACTTGTGACCTTACATGGTCACATGCTGGAACAGTCTGTTTCTGAAGGACTGTGTGTGATGGGAGGGACCCACACTGGAGCAGTTCATGAAGCACTGCAGCAGCCCAAGGGAACAACACATGTTGGAAAAGCTCATGTAGGCATGCACCCTCTCTTACAGCATGGGCAGGACTCCATGCTGGAACAGAGGAAGGGTTGGAGACTACTGCTTCTGAGGAGGAAGAAGCAGAGACAATGTGTGATAGAGTGATAGCAGCCTCCATTCCCTATCCTGTCCTAATCTCAGCTCTGAAGCCTTTCATAGTATTTTTTCTCCCCTGCACAGCCAAAGAGATGAGTAGCTTTGGTGGCCACTTGTCTTTCGAACAGGGTCAACTCACCAAATTTGTACAACCCAGGGGTCTCTAGAAAGCCACCATTTAAAAGCCACCCTCCTCTGTGATGAACTTATAACATGACTATACCAGGTTGGTATGTAAAAATCTGCTGCATGAGACACAGAGATGTCGGCTCCAGATATATTCAGCCAACGTCCCAGCAAGTTACATGTGAATACATGAATTGCAACAAAACAGCAGAATTAGCAATGCAAATGCGTGTGTTTGAGTGAAATGTGAGGTGGGCTGGGCTGGGGGGAAAGTTTCAGAAAGAGAAGTTTCATCTGCTTGAACTGTAAAGGAAGAAATTCAGTTCAGAGCAAAATTACTCCTAACACAAGGCTTGAAATTTTTTCTATGTTTCTTCTTTTCCCCTGCCCAATTCCTTCTTCTATCTAGTCTGTCTTTCCTTCAGTCTTTTAATGTTTCCAAATTTGAGAGGATCTCCCAATTTTCTTTACTAATGCTACTTTATGTAAGTATTTTTCACAGCCTCTTTGTGGCTTTCATTTATTTTACCTTGTCTATTCACCAATTTGGACTTTGGAAGAATTATGGTAAAATAAATCACTGAAGAGGCATGTTAAGTTGTTGTTATCAAGTAACTGAGCTCTGTGCAGCTTTGAACCAAAGTAGTTAGGTTAGGAGAAATCTGCATGTGTTACCTACACAGCCAATCATTCCTGCAGCAGCCCCTGGCTCCAAATCTGCTATACAAGACGATAGTATTTGGTATGTTATGGGTACATTTTCTCCCATGTATGCAAATTCAGAAGAAAAACTTTTCAGACCAAGATGGAATTTACAGTATAACCTAACAATTTTTTCCAGCCCTTTTCAAGACATGTTGTGTTTTTTACAAGTCATGTAATTAAAAATTAATTTGTATCCAGCCATCCTCTGCTGAAGATGCCAGTTATGTGTATTTCCAAATAGTTACTATTTATACATCTTAGCAAACAAAGGAATTAATGTTTATTGTCTCCACAGTTCTCTGATTCTTACAATTAAATAATTCCCTCCCTTCTTATGGTAATTAGTGCATATGCCCAGTCTTTCTGTTGATGGGTTTGTTGAGTCAGTGGTTAAGAGTCAGTGGTCATGATCTCCCCTTGACAAATTAACTTTTACCTTGTTGGAGCTGATTTCAGTTCAGTTGCTCAGGTGGCTTCCCTTATGGTGTATAAATTCTGCATTCTTTTGCATCTATTATCAGTGATCCATTCTTCCCCCCAAGCTTTGTAATCTCCCCCTAAGTCTGGGATAACACCTGGACAATAGTACCACCTTTATCTTATCTCAAATTCCAGGTGTGGTGGTTTATTTTACAGTCCAAGTTCCAGGTATACATGGAAGCATATTTGGGGGGAGGGGGCAAGGGGTGCTTTTCTGGTCATTGGTGGTCACAGAGGGCATCTGTCCCATAAGTTGGGATGATCTTTGTTTGGCAAGTGGTAGGTCTGTGTGTAAGCAGCTGCTTCTTTACACAGTTTACAAAGTGGGAATTTTTGTCTAGATGAATTACCCTGGAGGTTCTGACCAGACCTTGCCTCCACCAGGCCTGGAGATAGCACCATCCTGACACTCCCTTCTGTGCTTATTGCATGGCAAAGTCCTTCTGTGGCCTTAACAGTGTTTAAGAGAAGCAGCTGTGCTCTTTACATCCTTAAGAGGTCCTGATACACAAAATAGGAGGCAATATGACTGACAAGGGTTAAATGTAGGACAAAATCACTGAGCTCCTTAATACATATCTTTTAATGCTATACAATTCTATGCATAACAGGCTGAGTGCTGCTTTTATCTCTGTAGTTCTTTATGTGGCTAGAGAGTAGAATAATCTGTTAGATGGTTGCATAGCAGCAAGCAGCCATTTCACTTTTCCTCCCATAATTTACATGTTGACCTCACACACATTAAGAATGCTGCTATTAAAAATATCCCTTGGACAAGATTATCTAATGCCTCTGGAAACATTATTTCCACTCATTATTCTTGCTATAGAAAGAAATGCATGAAATTGATGAAATTTTGGGAATGCATAACATCCACATTCTCTTCTTTGCTCTAGAAGTATCACATGGAAAG
The DNA here is from genome assembly GCF_028769735.1 of Zonotrichia leucophrys gambelii. Lineage (NCBI taxonomy): Eukaryota > Metazoa > Chordata > Aves > Passeriformes > Passerellidae > Zonotrichia > Zonotrichia leucophrys. The sequence continues at coordinate 54,305,584 of NC_088200.1, forward strand.
TGAGTACTATAGCTGTGGCCATAAAGCATACAGACAAAAAGTCTGATGAGGCCACCAGACTCAAGCTCCTGGATATATCAGGCCAATAAACTCACCCAGACAGAGTACTTCAGTTATGCTACAGCACTGTGCTGTAGCATAGCAAGTGGTACATGCACATATATGCATGCACATATCTCAAGTGATTTGGTGACTTAAAAATGGAAGTTGGAAGGAGATAACAGGCAATATCAAATGTCACAAATGCACGACTGTAAGGGAACCTATTGGCAATGTCTGTCCCTACATGACCAGCAGCTAAACGTCACTCAGAGCCGTAAAGGGAGCAAAACTCCTTAAGATCTGTCACACTACACAGAAAGAAAGTCATTCCACAACTAGAGTACCTCCACTCAAACAAGGCACACAGCTATGTAGTTATAAAAGCAAGGTACCTGCAGTGTCATGAACTTCGTCTTTTAGTTCTGTAGCAGACATATGTCATTACTTTGCCATATGCAAATTTCAAGTAGGCAACCTACAGAATTTATTTAAGTATCGAAATTTATAATTTTCTTAATATTGAAAGTAAGAAAAGCACATGCAGGTTCTGCTTCTCTGGAGCAAGATTGCTGCTTCTTTTTGGACCCTGATAAATATATTGCAGGGCCCATGCATAATCTAGAAATAGAGTGATCTGGAGCATAGCCAGGTTCACCACAAAGGTACAAGAGAACACAGGTTTAATTCCACTGCTTCCCCAGGGGCCATGATTTCTCTGTGGACATAGAGTAAACTAGCTCTTAAAATGCTAAATTGAGTGACTCAAAGCAATTGCAAGTCAATTCAAGTATCTTATCTTCTAATTAAACTTGTCTAATTTCTCTGTTTAATTTGACTAAGCTCTAGAATTCTGAGTTGTCACATGTAAGAGGACAGAAATAGCCCTCACAAGTCTTTTCTGGACCCAAGCATATTAGGCTGTAATAAGCATTTGTACCAGTTTGTAATAAAATACTGTAATTTGATACATTATGTCCATGTATCATCAGCATCTAGTAATTTCTGATACTTAAGCTCTGATCTTGCAAATAGTTATGTCTATTAAGATAGTGCTGTAAATTTTAGGAACACCAAGCTTATTTAATTAAATTTTACTATCCATATGACTGATTACAGAATTGACATGTCAGCAACAGAAAGTCAATGCAGGAAAACTGCTTCAAGGAAAATGCATAGTCTCTAAGTCTCTGTTAGAACAATCTGTCTTTAACAAACAAGATTTTCCTTTTATATTCCTTGGAGTTTACATGGGCCACTTTAAGTAAATGATCACCTTATCTTCTGAAGTACTATGTTGGCAGTGATATTTTTTCACACATATTTTTGTGAAGAAAATAAAATCTTGTGTGTGTTATAAGAACAGTTAAGTTCTTAGTTAAGTTAAGAACTTAGTTAAATTGGCTTGCAAAGATATACAGCATTTTTCTTAAAGTTGTAAAATACTAATTTATGAGAAAAGCATTTTCTATTCCAACAGTTGGACAGTCTGATTAAAAGCTCACTTGTACTTTGTTCTTGATATGAAAAAAGTGCCATCGATTTTTTATTTTTAAGTACTGGAAAAAAGTAAATAAATTCTTTCATGCAAGATGATTAATCACTCAAAATAGTAGGGAAAAAGTGTCATTATCAGATAAGACTGGATAGTCTACTACTAAGAAAATAGTACTTAGAAAAATTAGTTAAAAGCAATCCAAAGACAATATAGTCCATTAAACTTGCATTCTGGGCTACATCAAAAAGCCTGTAGGTCTAGAGAAGTGATTCTCATCCTCTAGTCTGCCCTCACAGATTCCACCTGGAGTATTCCACACAGCTCTGGGGTCTTGGCACGAGAAAACCTTGCACCTACCTGGGTGAGTCCAAAAGAGGCCAGGAAGGCAATCCAAGGGCCGGAGCTCCTCTGCTGTGATGGCAGGCTGAGACATTTTGGGTTCTTCAGCCTGGGGAATGAAGGCTCAAGGGAGACCTTAGCACACCACTGTGTGTGAGCAGGGCTTACAGAGAAGACCAAGAGCAAATTTTTTCAAGGAAACTCATAAGCCTGAGGAGAACATTTTAAAATAAAAGAGGAGAGATTTAGAATAGATCTTAGGAAGAAATGCTTTCCTCAAGGCATGGTGATGTACTGGAACAGGTTGCCAGAGAAGCTGTGGATGCCTCATCCCTGGAAGTGCTCAAGGCCAGGTTGGATGGGTTCTCTAAGCAACCTGGTCTACTGAGAGGCGTCCCTGCCATGAAGAAGGTGTTCTTTAAAGCCCCTTCCAACTCAAAGCTGAATATTCAAGAAAGAAGCAATATCAACATCTTAAAACATGCACATTATTTAGTCTGAGCTAATAAAATCTGAGGTCAACACTGAACTCTGGTATGGGGTTTTTTTCCTGTTTTGTTTCTTTTTTTTTTCCCTTTAGGTGGCAATTTGTATTTTCTACAAAAAGCTTTGTAAGAGCTTCTCACTGTTAATAGCTTCTGCACTGGTCAAGAGATTTGCTGAAATGAAATCAGGACATGGTGTTCTGCTTTCATTTCAGTTTTTTATTTATTATTTGTATCTGTCCCGCTCGATTTGATAACGACAACAGTCTTAGGTTCCCCTGTGGTTAAAGACACAGCATTCACACTAAATCTCTCAACTATTTTGAGAAAGAGCATTTAATTTGGCAATTTACACATTAATTTTCCCCTATCTTATGAAGGCACTCCACAATCTTACAGTTTACTAGATGCAGTAAGATGTGGCTTAAGTTTGTATGAATAAAGTGGTCGCTGCTACATATAGAGGTCAAACATGCACTTAATCTTTTTTAGCCTTTTTATAATAGAAGGCTTGTCTTAGCATTTTATTCTTGAGTTAAGAATATTTAAACCACTGAAACATGAGAAAGGCTAATTTAATGCAATTTCTTAAGTGAAGTTCTAACCTTGATAATATATTTCATTCTTTGTGCTTCAAATCCTTAGAGGTGAATTACGTCAAACTTACTGGAATAGCTTGTTTTACCTTGCCATTCAGCTGCTGTCACTTTCAACAATGGACTTGAAATTTATCAAGTCCTATAAAGGCTGCAAAGATTCAACATTCATTTAAAGACAAACAACCAACTAAGAATTCCCTCCAAAACCCACAGAAGAACACAACAAAAAAACTCAAAACCAAACTGCACCTTGTTCCTTACCACAGGCAGTAGTTGAATTTATTTCTGCAACCCTTTTGCATTTACTACACTTCAGCATTTACTTCTACTAATTTTCTTTTTTATTTTTTTTTTTCTGGCAGGAGGCCATGATGTCACTACTTTATATTTCTAGTCAATGTTAACTCGACTGTAAAATAAATTATGTGACCTATTTTAGAAACACTGAAGTGGCAAAATGTTACAGCAGAAAATGTAGTAAAATGTCCCCTTTTTAATCATCCAAATCAGCCTTGCCAGAAAATGTAGCTGGAGTAAAATTACTGCTGCATATAAAAGCCTTTTTCAGGAACAGAAGACACAATATTTGCATTCTGAAGTGCTAAATAAGCTATAAAACTTTATTACTCTTTATTTAAACTTTTTATTCTCTCTAAGCAAATGTACTTGCTCTCTGAAAGAACAGAAAGACCTCCAAGAGGAACAAGTTTCTGTAAGAGAAGCAATTACAGTTCACCAAAACTTTTCAGAACACTAAAGGTAATGTTCCTTTTTCTGCTCTCCTCCCCTACTCTCTCTTTCCAGGGCAGAAAAATACTGCCTCTGAAATAAACCAAGGAACTTCCCTGTAATAGATTTCAACTCTCAAACCTCCACTTTGCAATCAAGTAACATACAGCCTGGAATAGTGGAAAAATTGTTTTCTTTCTGGAGCTTCCAATTCATTTACAGCATGCAGCAAGCCCTGTAAAAAGAGAGATAGAAAAGAGCTTTATTGCCATTGCCATGGTGAATTCAAAGCTATTACTTTCCAGCCATCTGAGCCACATATCACAGATAAAGTGAAATAGAAAAAAACAACCAAAGAAATCATTAATTCATTCATTGTCCCTATGTGTGTTTTTTTAAAGTTATATATGAGCAGATTTTACTCTGTAAGCATAAAGCTCAGCACAGACAATGACAATTTCAAGTATAACTCTAAAGTACTAAATTCAAAATAGTTATGTAAATCACCTTACTTATGTTCTGTGGAAAACTGACAGAATAAGAAAGCCTTTCTCCTCAGATGATGGAAATTTTTATAGTGGCCAAGAAAATAAAAAAATTCAGCTAGCCCATTCCATTTTAATAATAACTGAGAATTTCACAGCTTAAAAAATATATAGTTGTGTATCCTCAGATTTGTTACCTGTTGAAACATTCCTTTTGTTCTGAAAAGAGTCTAAGCGAACCTACGTCCAACAAGCATTTTAACAATTCTCTTTAAAATTTGCTATTACATTTCATAAGTTAATGATTTTGCTTCGTCTTTATCAGAGGGTGAAGTCATTTAAGAAAAGAACACTGAAAAACAAAGGACCAGATTGCTCATTTGACACAAAGGAATGCTTTGATCACTGATTTATCATCTAGCAGTGTGTATTAAGTATCACACTGCACCACTGTTTACAAGAGATCAAGGCAAGTAGACATCTTCTCCTCCTTTTCTAACAGCTAAAAAAAAAAAAAGGCAGAGAAAGTAAAGCACACTTTGATTTTATGTCTGGTAACAGAACAACAATAGATACCTAACACTCCTTTTCCTAGGGAAAATTCTTTCATTTCTACTAGTTGCTAGCAAGAAACATATCACAGGTGCCTGCTCTCCTGTACATATGCTGTTAGCTCTGGTTGTTTGTATATTCACTAGGATGAATGGCACGCCTGAACATCCTCATGAGCATGGTCAGAGAGTTAGTGCCATCAGCCTGCAGAAGTCATATACCTGGCTAGAAAAGAAATTACAAAATCCACCACACTGATTGGATATCCTATGCTTCTATTCATGGTACACCCATCTGTGTGCTGAGCAATTTATATTTTTGTAACTGGTGTGACATTCCAGCTGACTCAAAAATCTGAATTTATTATTTCACTAGGTTACCAAGCTACAAGAACCAATAAATTTGAAACAATTTTAACTTATTTACCTATTCCATAAAGGACAGTACTGCAGGTTAAAAACTTATTTTCTAGGGAAAGCAGATAGAAACATACCACTATTTTGAGTCCAAGTGCCCTCAAGGTAATTTAGAAAACACATTGCAATATTATGTTGAAGAAGCATAAAAATTCCACAGGGAGGCATTGTATAGTTTAAAACCCTTTTCAGTCTAAGACAAAATATTATACAGGAACAGCACATTGGCAGGCCTATGTAACTAGAAACAAAATAATCCAGAAACTGAAACAAAATTATTTTTCTTTTTGTTTTTAAGTCTTGTGAAAGGAAACAACTAAGGTGATGTTCTTCATACAGAAGCTTTTGTTATTTGTAGCTTTGAATAAGGGGTGAAGCACAGATCTGCCTTTCCTTGGTTTGGTCTTTGTTTTGCAATGAGGATTACAATTTTAACGTTGTAGTAGTTATCTGCTGGAATGGAGAAGAAGAAATTCTCTTTAACATGGAGTAACCTAATTCCTAGGGTACACATTTTTAAAAACATACTGAAGGAACAATTTAAACTACCTTGGAGAGACAGCATCCACTCACAGAAGCACAACAGAACACAAGAAAAACTCTGAGATTAAATTTCTGGTAAAGAACCTCTGGTGTTTTACATGGAAAATAAAATCTCAAACCTAAATGAAGAACTTGATCTCAAACCTAAATGAGGAACTTGACTGGAAACATGCTGCAGACCCATTTGCATGTTTCCAGCTCTGCCAGAAGATTTGAGTGAGCTGTATTACTCGTTCAGACATAAGCAGTGTAGGTTGCTTTGTAACACTTCTATCCCACACTGGGAAGCTCTTGGGAACCAATCCTACAATGCAGTTGATCAACAGTCTAGTTCTTTCAAAATGAGAAGTGTCTGATAGTCCAGCTTGAGATGCAGCTAAGTCTTATCCCACAGCCATCTTTGCAGAACTAAAATTCTGGATTCTAGATTATTTACCTCTATGAAGTAGAACACAATCTCAGGATTTACCAGCAGCCCCTCCTGACTTTGACTTAAATTTAGCTGCAACAATGTTTGCACATTTCAGGATTAGTTTTGCTATTCTTTCCAATCCATATCTTATATTTATTTACTCACATTTATTGACTGACTGTCTTACCACAAGATGCTTCAATCATTATCATTATAGAGGGTACACAGAGAGAATGCAGATTCTGTCCAGAGGCATTTCTACAAACTGCTTTATCTAAGGCCAGTATCGTCTGTTGATCTGAACCTTAACTCCATCATAAATTTTACTATTAATTGCAAACAGATGGCCTAGATATCTTACAAGGCTTGTGTTGAAGCTTTACTTAAACTAGCAGCTCCTTCAAAATATGGCTGTCCTATAACTAATAGAAGATCCTAAACCAAAGCCATCACATCAGCATCAGGCCAGGCATTTCTATGTTACTAGTCGGATATTTATATTTCAAAGACATATAAATAAGGGGATAATCTTTGTAGCATAATCTGTAAAAACAAGCCTTACTTAGATTTAGTAAGAGCTTAACCTAGAGCCAGATTCAATCTGTCTCACTGACTCCTTATTGGGCTATAGATGGTCATTTACACCTGTGCCTCCTTTTTTAAAATTGGTATCAACAGAAATATGCTGTTGTAGATGAGCTGTAGATTCAGCTTGTTAACTATGCAACTCATTTGCTGTAAGCATTGTGGAATAAAAAGAAGCTTTAAAGAAAATACAGGAAAATAATTCCTTTTATTATAGGATACCTGGGTCCATTGCATTTGTTGTTGTGATGCAGTACCTAGAAGAAAGGAACATGAACTGAAATAGTCTTAAATAAAACTAGAGGCGATGCTTCCTGTAAAACTTTCTCTTTTTAACTACATATGTGTAGCTCTCTCCTTGGGATGATAGCTACCCTACTAAGGACTCAAATGCCCCAGTTGTTTAATACCAGAAGCTTATCTATAGTACATAACGATTTGGATATGACCACATTAGATGTCACACCCTTTTGCTTTTTCACATGGTAAGATTTTAATTCCTTTATGCCCAGAACTTAAAGATGAGCTGTGTTTTGCATAGTGAGAAACTATACCATGTACAGCTGATAGGTCTGTAAGAGATTATGATCAAATATTCTAATGGCTGTGGAGGACTGTGGTGGGTTGACCTTGGCTGGATTTCAGGTGCCCACTTTATCAGTCTCCCGTCTTAGCTGATCAGGACTGAAAAAATAAGATAGAAAACAAGGCATAAGTTGAGATATTGCAATTTACAAAAGCAAAAGTTTACACATGCACAAAGAAAGGCAAAAGAAACTATCTTTGACTTCTCACCATCATGCAATGTCCAGCCACTTCCTGGAGAACAGGGCTTCAACATGGGTAGTAGTTGCTCCAGAATGCCAGTGTTTGAAATTATGAATGCCACTCCTTCTTTCTTCTTTTCTTAGCCTTTATATCCAAGCCAACACCATCTGTTATGGAGCACCCCTTTGTCAGTTTGGACCAGCTGTCCTGTTTGCTTTCCCTCCCAAGATTTTGGCGAACTCCAAACTACTGATTGGGGTAGAATGTTTGAGAGACAACACTTAAGCTGTGCCAGCAGTTTTCAGCCATAGTGAAAGCACTGGTGCATTATCAATACCCTTCTAGCTACCAGTGCAAAGCACAGCACTGTAAGGATGCCCATCAGAAAATTAACACGATCCCATCTAGGCTCAGTACAATGACTACGGAAATGTTTCCCTGGACTGAACTTGTAAAAGGATATTTGTGCAGTGAAATGCGTTTATTGAATTTGCTGGATTTCTGGGACAATTCAGAAAGTGAAAATAAGAATGCAGCATCTCAGCAGCTGTTGCAGCCGTAAGGAGGCTCCTTTGGCATATGAACTACAGGCAGGAATTTTGCCTTACATCAGATCAAATCTGTATGTGTGCACTGGAAAAATTCTGTCCAAGCTACACCTAGCCAACTCTTCTGACCTCCTTGTTCTAGACTCTGATCATCCAATGAGTCTACTCAAATGTCTGGCCACCCATTGGCAAACATGGTCCAGTTGCTATTCTTCACTGAGGTGCAGCCAGGGAAACATTGAAAGGATGCTCCTACACCCTGATAGATGCCAGTTTTTCTGCACCTAGTCTATTCTGTATGTATTAGTTTGTATGCCTCCATGTAGAAGAGTCCCTAAGTTAATGACAGCTGTACAAAGAAAAGTGACACAGAGTCCTCAGGCAGGTGCAAAGGAGAACTGCTTTATTGCAAAAACCAGGCCTTTTAAAGCAGTTAGCTGGCTATCAGTTTACATAGCTTTAAGGCAATCATCATACACCATGATGTGAACACAGGGCAGTCACCCAGCTCGTCTCTCAATTCTCTCTACCCCTATTCCAGCTGAGTCACTCTCCCACACTTCCCTTCTCTTTAGCCTAAGTAACGGGCCTGAGCCATGATTTTATAAGGGTAAAAAGGCTCTTATTTAATGAGTCTTTACCTATATGCCACAGAGAACCATCATTCTTCCTGTTATAACAAACAACATTTAAGCAAATTATTTCTCAGTATATTGTTATCTTTTGTACAAATCCAAATATCTGATTGTTTTTTCATATCACTTGAATAGTGACGTAAAAGGTGCCATAGTGGAAGGCAACTTACTAAACTCCAAAGAGTCCCTTAAATTTTGGCAGCAGCTATAAAATTCAGGAAAAAGCAAAGCTTTTTTGGAGGTGTTAACTGCATTCAAAGCTTCACATCACAAAATGGTACATATTTGGAGTGATTTCAGAGACAATAATACAACAGAAAAACAGTAGACATTTTTCTAATCCTTGAAAAATACAATAAATAATGTACGCTTTTTGGTAGACAACTGAGAAGAATGTAGCTAATATTTTTCCACCTGTGGAAATATCAGCCCTGGCTAATAGGCTTAACTATTTCTATTTGTTTTCATATGTTGTTATTTCACAGCCTTTTGGGTAGCTACTATGTGAAAAAAAGAACATAACACTATTTCTTGCATCCAGATAAATGATGATGTACCAGGTTCTCCAAGATGGGGAAAGTACAGCTAAAAATCCCTACCATTTGATTTCCTTGTCCTTACAGAATCCTTCTACCTCCCTGCCCCCATCCTCCAAATTGTCTGACTTCTCAGCAGTTTGGCTTCTGGAAGCTCTGAATACTTTGCTAATATATATATAATACCTGCTGCATCTGATAGTTTATTCCTAACTTCTTCAATCAAAGTAAAACCTGAAAACACAACAGCCTGTGCTGTCCTTGGGCACCCAATCAGTCTGAAATTGTATGTTTATGAAACAAGCAAAGCTCTTGAGCGTGAGGCTTGGGAAATAGGTATATGTACTGGGTGTCACCAATCAATGAATTTTCCTGCAGGTCATTGTCAGAACAACCATTTTTCTGAGGGCAGTTCCAGGGTTTAAAATTATTCTGAAGACAAGATTACCTATGACAATTTGTCTGTCTTATATATTAATATTGAAGATCTAGACCACTGTTTTAATATATTGACTGAATTCCAAAGTGGGGAAAAGGCTACACAGCTAAGCAACCGAAAGGCCTATTTTATTTCCAGAGTTCCACACCATGTATCAATAAGAGAAAAAGAGAAAAGCTAATATCATTCCTGCTTTTAAGAAGTATTTCTATTGCACACACAATTTGTCAAAGATCTGCTGGTTCTAGGAGATTCTCAGTTATGAATATAGTATGAGGAAATTCCTGACCATTTAAGACAACCTCACCAGATCAGTTCTTGCTACTACTCATGTCTGCTTCAACTTCAGGAGAAAACTCATATGAATTGAAGGAAAGGCATTCAGCAGTGATCTGCATTTTCTGGTGATCTCTGACTCAGAATCATTCAAGTGAGTGCATGTACTCCAGTGAGTACATGTGTAGAGAGAAGGAATAAATTCTTTTATGGGTCTCAAATTTTCTTGCAAAGTGCTACTGAGATCGGTTCAACCAAAAAGAAAATTAAGAACTCCTACTCTTTTGCACAAAGGACCAATATTTTTTCTTATGAGACTTTTCTAGCTCCTCTTTTTCATCCTTTGGGTGAGAAGTGAAGTACTATTGGAATATGAATCCCAATATTACCAGTTAGATTGTGCCTGGGCCAGTCTGACCCTTGCTGCTAGGCCAAAGGCGGCAGCTGTGGTGCATCACCCCAGAGACACCCTTAGCTTGCTGGTGGTTGCAGCTGGGCACTAAACAAGTCCAGGCTTGTTACGAACTCCATTTACCTCAGGAGGAAGGCTTCAGGTGATGGTGAAGAGAAAAAGGAGAGGATTCTGCTGGAGGGTTCTATCCACAGGTTTATTCCATGGTTACAGAGGTCTGAATCTTGGGAACAGCTCCAACAGAATCCCAACCGCGTGACCTGATTCACCTTTTAAGCTCCCGGGGCAGGGGGAGGGAAGGGGACAGGTGAGCCACCAACCAGGTGGGAGGGGCAGGGTCTCAGGAGAGGATGGCACCTAGACAGACCAATGACCTCTGGGCCTGAGGGGCATCCTTTGAACTTGACCAACCACACAACGCCTTGTTGGAATGTTAAGCCTGATTGACAGGACTCACTCAGCAAGGGACAAGGGGGGGAGGGGAAGAGGGTATTGGTACACCTGGGGAAGGGACCTGAAAGTTTAAAACACACCGCAACAAAGTACAGGTTTTCCTTCTTGAATGCCCCATGTTATCCTGAAGTAGAGTAACAAGAGAGCAGCATTTAGATCATGTTTACACAAAAACTTGTAATTTATCTGAAACTGGGTCAAAAACAAAAGCTACAATCTTCAGCAGTTCTATATTTCAAAGCTGAATTTGCAAATTGAGGTTTTCTATTTCTCTCATCCTGCAAAATCAAATTTTAAAAAAATTGCATGGATTATGAGGTTAACCTGTGCACTGAAGGGATATTTTACCGTGAACGCCATAGGTCAGCTGAGGAGAAAAAAAATTAATCTATTTAATGTTTGCATTTCTGAATTTCAGAATCAGAGTAATGAAAAGGGAAAAGAAAGCTTTTTCCTCGGGGAGCTGCAGCATTCGGGGCTTGGCCTGGGACCTGGATACAGCAGCAGACTTATTTTCAGATCCCTTGTTTTGCTTTAACCACCAAGATGGAGATTGCTTTACTCCAGAAGTTTATAGGTTTAGTTTAGCTCCTAATACGTCTGATCAACAGCAATCTCTTTCTACAGCTTGGTGTGCTGACAGTGATAGGCCTGATCAGGCTCTCACTGAGATGCTGCCTCAGAACCCTAGCTCAGGCAACCCCACTCTGCTTTGTTTATCACCAGAAGTTTTCTGTATTCTTTTGCTTAGAAGTTTAGTTAAATTTATTTAATTTCTACATTAAAACACATGGATGAATGTGGACAAAATTCTAGTGAAACACTTCAGATGTCTAGGAACAAGTGCAGGTCAGGCTACTCTCTGTCATACCAATAATTAGGAAAAGGCTTTATTCAGAGCTGACTGGGACCAAACCTTGATGTCAATAGAATTATTGTCCTCTTCTGAGGATGCAACAAAAAGACACTTTGCTTTTAGATCAAGTGACAAAACAGCCTTCAGTAGGTTTTGAGCTGGGTCCATAGGCTTTGGTTTTTGAGGCCTGGGGCAACCAGATTTTCTCTGGTAGGACAATCACAGACAATCTGGTAGTCCAAAGGGATAACCTTTTTTTTGTTGTTTATTACATGTAAAATGTCAAAAGTGTATTGAGTCCTGCCAACTTGAAAAAGGAATTCTAATATGTAGGAATGATTGAAATGTAAAGCTGCTCTAAATTGTAGACATTATGAAGTGATAAATGCAGTATTGCTTCAGGTCTTTTATTATTTGTCACTTGCATAAGCATCCCATTTTGGTCCTCTGTTCATTAGTGCCACAGTGCTCATCCTGTCAGGCTCAGCTTTCTACTCTCCATAGAAAACCAGGGGAAGGAAAGGCCTTATTCTGAGCAGTGACTTAGCACATCATGACATTTGACTTCTCCACTGCTGCCCTTGAAGTACATTTTCTCAGAGAGCCAGCAAGAAAAGAATAGCATTTGGGCATATGAAATAAGACAAGAACTGTGCTTTAATTAGGTGAGATGTAATGAATTTAACTCTTTCATTAATGACTCACTACAGTTTATTCAATGTGGCTTTGATTCTTTAGCTATTTCTCTTAGGCAAAGGATTTTCATAGCCACAAACCTTATCAGAACTAGCTCTGGTAACTCTTGAGAAGCTTACCCTCTGTATGGATGATGCCCGTGCAGGGGCAGTACAAGTCACTTGCAGTACCAGGCACATGGAACTCTTGCTTTCCAAAAGTGAGGAAAGTGTCTAGTTCTTAGAAGATGCTTCCTTTTGTACTATTAACTAGTTTTTAGAAAGACTGGATCACTGCTGCTTGTGGCAGTATTACCAGAACCAGAACATCACATTCCTTCTGCTTACTTGTGGTTGTGGCTGGAAAATTCTTCCCACACAGCAGTTCTGTCTCTGAAAAGAAAACTTCCTTTTCAGCGCCTAGGATACATCATTCCCTCTATTGCATGTTAGGGAGGGAAGATAAATAATTTCATCTAGATGTGGAAGACAGCACAGTTTGGAAACACACCTTGAGCACCCTTTCTACCACACACAGTATGCTGGAGACTAGGGGTGGCCACAGACAAGTTCATACTAAGGTAAACCACTAAAGAGGTCAATAGCTCTGCTCTTGATGGTGTAAAAACACTCTCTCATCTTATTACCAAGGACTCAGTGATCATATTGTAATGAAAACCAAAAAGAAATGGTGCCTGAAAAACATGGGCTTTTTTTCTTATATCTAGTGGTATGGCTCGGAAAAATGCAGATAAACAGAAAAACCACCACAAACATTCCTTACAGATTTCATTCACCTCACCCATACGTACAAAATAGGTGGCCCCTTTTTCTGATCTAATTTACCATATGCCACTGACTACTTTTTTTTTCTGAATTTGTGGGTCCTGTGCTTTTGTGTTGTTCTCTCCTGAATATTGTCAGGTCAGGATAATTGGAGAATCACAAATCTCAGCCATCCACAGCGTTAGACTGCTCTCTAACAAAGAAAAGCAGAAATTAGTCAGTTATGTCAACTCCCATACAGATATGGAGATTTGTTATAGCAAACCCCACCTACTGTGGTACTACACAGTTAGAGACTGGAATACTCTTATTAGGCACATCTGCTGACACTTTCAGGCCCATCAAATTCCAGTAAAAGCTTACTTGCACACTATAGGAACCTGGATGACACATTGTCCTTAGCTTGAGAAGAATAACAGGTTCAAGAACAATACATCCCCATGAGAAAAAACCAGGCAAAGGGAGCAAGAGACCTGCATGGATGAAAAACAAGCCCCATCAATATGCTAGCATCAGCATAATTGTCTCTTGTATATCTACACAAGAGATGAAAACAGGGTCAGGCCACTTGGAATGGGTATGGAAAGGTTTTTAGAGTAAGTAGAAATGAGGCAAGGAAGGCCAAGGCCCATCTTGAATTAAATCTGTCCAAAGATGTCAAGGACAAAGATAAAAGCTTTTTCAAATACATCAATAACAAAAGGAAAACAAAAGATAATATTAAACCGTTACTAAATGGAGAGGGAGCCCTGGTAACAGGATTCAGAGAAGGCAAAGTTACTGAATGTCTTCTTGTTCAGCAAGGACAACAGGAAGAACCCAGGGAGTTACCAGCCATTCAGCCTTACCTCAATCCCAGGAAAGGATGGACAGCCTCTGTCTGTTGATAGAGGCCATCCACATGGATGACAAGGAGGTGATCAGGAGCAGTCAGCATGGATTCATCAAAAGTAAATCTTTCTTCACCAACCTGGTTGGCTTCTAAATGGAGCAACTTCCTGGGGGAACAAGGAGAGAGCAGTGGATATTGTCTACCTTGGCTTCAGCAATGCTTTCAACACTGTTTCACCAAACATCCTCATAGGCAAACTTGGGAAGTTTGGACTGAATGAGTGGACAGTGAGGTGAATGAAGATCTGGCTGAACAGCTGCTCCCAGAGGGTCATAGTCAGTAGCACAGAGTCAAGATGAAGGCCTGTCACTAGTGCTGTACCCTAGGGTTCCACACTGGGCCCAGTGCTGCTTAACTTGTACAAATAGACACGTGCCTCCTCAACAAGTGTCAGCAGTGCCCATGTGGCCAAGAGAGCCAAAGGTATCCTGGGGTGTGCATTAGGAAGAACTTTGCCAACAGGTCAAGGGAGGTGTCCTGCCCTTCTACTCAGCCCTTGTGAGGCCACATCAGGAGTACTCTGTCCACTTCTGCGCTCCTCAGTGCAAGAAAGACATGGAGTTCTGGAGCAGGTCCAGTGGAGAGCAACAAAGATGATGAGGGGACTTACAAGGAAACATTGAGGGAGCTGGGCTTGTTCAGCTTTGAGAAGAGATAGTTGAGAGGGGGCCTCACCCATGTCTGTCAGTATCTGAAGGGAGGGTGTCAGATGATAGAGCAAAGCTCTTCTTGGTGGTGCCCTGCGCGAGGGCGTACGCGGCCCTAGGTCCGGCTAGCAGCAGGGGTGAGAAGGCTGACGCCCCTACGCATAGGAATGCCAGCCCCCCTCGGCGTCTCGGCCTCAGGCTGGGCTGGGTGCAAGCTCGGAATTGCGCGCTGTGGACGAGACAGGAGGCAACCACTCGCTGGGGGTGAAAAAGTCGGTTTATTGATGGAGGTGACCAACGGATGGTGGAAACACCCACAGCCAAATGGCCCCGAATAGGGGGAGAAACCGGGTTTTAAAGGGAAGGGGAGGAGAAGGGAGGGGAGCCCAGCTAACCAATAGGGAAACTCAAAGGGAGGTGCTGAACATAACTGACATACATTGGTAACCAATAAATACAAAGTAAGGGAGGGGCCCCGGGACCACAGCCAATCACCATCCCCAGAGAGAAGAAGGTTCTCGAATGCTGGGAGGAGAGGGGGGTGATTGACTGGGCCCAGGGAGGAGAAAACATTTACTTATAAGGGAGAATAGGGGAGGAGGAATTATATAACATAACTGATTGAAAGCAGGGGTTGCTACAGAAACCAAATGCCAGAGGAGCAGTGGCGGGAAAACTGGGGAGGGAGGAACCATTTACAAGAACAGGGGGATACAATACATAAAATGGGGGAGCAAACTTAAAAACACACTACAACAGTGCCCAGTCACAGGACAAGAGGCAATGGGCAGGAACAGATCCATGGGAAGTTCCACTTCAACATGCAAAAGTTCTTTACTGTGTGGGTTACCAAACACCGGAACAGATTGCCCAGAGAGGGTATGCAGTCTCCCTCACTGGAGATATTAATGAACTATCCAGACAAAATCCTGCACTGCGTACTCTAGGATGGCCCTGCTTGAGTAGAGATGTTGGACCAGATGATGCACTGTGGTGCCTTAGAGGCTGATCTGTTCTGCGTTTCTGTGAAAACGTGACTTGGAGACAGCTAGAACAATGCCCTTGCTCCAGCTCCCAGAGTACCAGTCATTGTAACATCTAAGCACTAGTATTAAAAAGGCGCAAAGAGATAAATTTCTTACTTATTTGACATATGTAATTTGTTACTCTGATAGAACAATAACTATATAGAAATTTATTGTAGCTTTTTAAAAAATCTTAACTCACCTGCCAATCAGGTTTGCATTTTGCATGTTGTTTGTTTTATTAAAATAAAGTTGGGTTGCTATGATTCAGTTTTTGCAGTACTTAAAAGACAGTTCCTAGGAAACAGTGAAAACAAAATGCTGCATGTGCTAGAAAAAAAATACAGCAATTGTATCTAACAAAACTCTGTCTAGATAAGAAAGTAAATGTAGTGTAAATGAGACTGAAGATTTTGTTACTTAGTTACAATTATCTCACCAAAACCTACATGGCTTTAATTTATAAAAAGAATTTTCTGTCTAGTTCAGAAAAATAGTGAACATTTGAATGTTTCAAGCTAAAATCACTACACTATTCGATATATTATTGAGTGCTATATAGTTGTATAGGGCTCAACAATATACCCAAGAGTTAATTGGTTCCTCTCCTACAAAATATTTGTAATACTAATGCATTTAGTGAATACACAGATACTTGAACCATTTTTACAGTGCCAGGAATAATGGGTTTTGGACATATTTTTTAAATACAGCATTCCAATGTTAATTTCCTTGCTGATTTCATTTACCCAGTTCTGCAGTACAGACTTCTAACTTGGAACATCCATTAGCATCTGCAAATTTCTTCTGAACTCTAGGTATGGGTTTGCTTGTTATTCTATTATTACTGCTTGCCTTAAAAAGTCACTTCATTAATTAAATATATTGCAACATTTTTAGCTGCAGAGATGTCAGGATAGTGACAGTCTGATTTTCTTAAGCAACACTGATGTGGTGATTCATTCAGTGACAGGAATAAATTAACAAGGTGAACAAATGTCACACAAAAGTTAGGAGGAATATTCCTGCATGCAAAACCAGAAATTTCAGTTTATAATTATGCTGTTTTATTTTATCAATTACTGGCATTTTCAAGCTCATCTCTTTTAATGTGGTCTCCTTTTTTGAAGGGTTTTTGAAGGGCACTGCAGTAGACATGGCATTTGATTTAAAATTCATTTTCTGTATGTGACTCAAAAACTGCAGGGGTTTCAGATGAATCTCTGAACAAAGATTGTTGCTGGATTTTATCATAATGATAATGACACTGACAGGAGGTAAATATTAGCTAGGTAATGAAGAAATTGAGCTTATAAGAATTTATAGCTTGCCTCCTGAGGAAGAATGCACATTGCCTCTGAACAGATTCATATCTGTCCATGGCTACTCTGGAAAAAAGACCACAGACAAGAAAGACCTTTAGACTATGAAAAGAGTAAAGGGCTACTATTAGAACAAGAAATGGAAAAATAATTGGAAAGATAGCAAAGCAACAACAGAGAAAAAGAGCCTGGAAAAGGAATGGAAATATAAACATAGAAACCACAAATAGTGATTCAGCTTTGGGAAGAAGACATTGACACAGTGGGAAGTGAGCAGATGTGAAAGCAAGGATTAAAATCAGGGTATGTAAGGAAATAAAGAATCATGATGAAGAATATAAAGAGAACAATGGACAAAGTGAGGAAAATACACCCAGTAGTAAACAATTCTATCTTAGAGGCATACCAGTTATTCCATGGCAAGTAGTTAACAATTTTCTAGGGTTATTTTACTTATCTATTGAAAGAGCATGAACTACAGGCAGGCAAAGGAAAAAAGACTTGAAAGAACAAACTTACTATCAAAGTTAAATTGATTACTGTCTCACATAAAATGCAAACCTGAAACTCAATGCAACCACATCTTTTTGGAAACTTGAATGAGAAAGAACATCTTTCTACTTTCTAATAAAATATTATTTTTTGTTGCTGTGTAAGAATTGCATTAGTTTACACCCCAGAATCTTCCTAGAATATTTAGATTCCATAGAGCTCCTCTGAGTGGAGGTGGTCTGTGCTTCACAAATTTTTGAATTATCAGACCTAAGAATGGAAGGAAACATACTTGGACTTCTATTTCTTCCATTTCCTAGGGAAGAAAGGGATAAGGCAATTATAAATTCTTAAAAAATTTAGGCAAACTACCAACATCCAACAGATGAAGTTTAAAAGACCACAGCCTGGAACCCAGCTTTTTTCTTAGAATAAAACTAAATGCCATATTCATAAGATGATGCTTGGAGCCTTCCAGCATACAGGTAGAAATTGACCAGTAGTTTTCTATCATAGCAGCAGGCCCCAGCAGGGTAATAATGAGCATTTAGTCCATGATTACAGAAGGCTGATCAAATGCTTTAATGTCACTAGACTATGTTATACTATGCTATACTACACTGTACTATTTGAAAAACCCTTTGCCCTTGCCAGAGAGTCTGACACACACATGTGGATCCAATTGGTCAATGAATCAAAACACTATTATCAGTGTCCAATTAAGAAACCACCTCTTGGTAAGCAATCTCCATAGGACATTCCAGATGTGCACAGCAACAGGTGCTGAGATTAAGATAAGAATTGTTTTTCTCTGAGCTTTCTCACAGCTTCCCAGGAAAATCCTGGGAGAGAATTAAGTCTCTATGTTCAGACGATATGTGATTACCACATAGTTTTCCTGTAAGACATTGGCTGAACTACTTCAACTGGATTTATTTTTTCATTCATTCCTTCATTTATTCAGTAAACCAGTTATTAGTTACAGCTCCTGTTTTCTGGTGATTACCTTCTCTACTATCTGTCTGTGTTTCCTAAACATTTCTCTATTAAGACAGGACACGAGGCACTCATTCCTTTTGAGTGCACTGTCCTGCCATAAGACTATAAAAGTGTATGAAGAAAGCCATAGCAAATGCAATGCTTTTGTGTGTGGCTCAAAATGGATTCTATTAATCTCAAAAACAAGCAGTTGCCTAAAGAAGGTCAGAAGCTAATTATTTACCTGATTGTACATTGAAGAAATTAGAAGAGCCAAAGGAGAAATAATACTACATAATAACTTTCATAATCCATAATAAGATCACAAGAGGGTAATAAAGGACTTAAAACTGTTGGTCGTATTTGTAGGAATTTTATATAGTCTTCTAAGGGAATAAAAAAATGCTCTTAATGATAAACACAGAAATTATTTGAAGTCAGCAAACTCCTACTAAATAAATTTTCAAAATCACCAATAAACCCCCTAAATTTCAATTGTCACAGATTGTTTTCAGAAGTCAGCTCTGCTCCAAGGTGCCTCAAAATTTTGGGCACCAAAAATTAGACATTCTAAAACATTTTATTCCTTTAAATATGGACGTCAACCACACTTCTTATGTAAGAGATAGAACTTCTAAAATCATTAATCTTCTTGGAAAATTATGGTCTATAAAAAATTAATATTAGATATGTCTAAGAATTATTTAAATGTACCCCCAGAAAATAAATTTGTAATAACATAAAAGGTGGCTTTCTGTGCTGATAAAGTGTGAAGGAAACCATAAAAGTAAACGGCTATTCCTAAACTAAGACTTGTGACTTCTGGAAATTATGAATTTGGGTAATAATGTAAAAGGGTTTTAATATGTTGCGCAACAAAGAGTGAAGAAGGCTCTTGCTTCTGTTTCAAAGTAGCTCTGTGTCATCACATAAATCTACAGATAAAAAACCCAAGATGACCATATGATCTACAAGATTCAGTTTGCTTCTTTGAAAAAACAATTGGTTTCTCTATAATTTCTATTTTTCTGATCCTGTTTATAAAAAGACTGTAAGTGAACAGCTCATTCGAGAAGGGAAGGAGAGGAAAACCTTATTTAGCTACTTATTATAAGTAGCTAAAACCTTTGAAAGACAATCAATCACACAATCATTATACCTGGGTGTGATTTTATTGACTAACCACTGAATCAGTTACTTAGAATCAGCAATGAAATAAATTCTTATCAATGAAACATGCCTGTATTCACAATCTGAAAAGCAGGAAGTCTAATAATCATTCCGACTGGACCCAATCTTGATGCACAGTGTGACTCATTGTGATAGGGGAGCTCTGGCTGTGCAGCAGAGCTGCAAAACCTGATAACAGAAAGCCAACATTTAACTTTGTTCTCCAAAATATCTCTAATATTCATTGATTGACAGGATCTCAACAGAAAATTTTCTAGTACATGTGTCTCTGTGTTCATGTGTATGAATAATTATTAAATATTTTATGAAGGAAAAATAGCTTAGGCTGTTCATTTTTAAGATAGCAAGGTGAGACATATTAGTTGTCATATGTAGGCAATTAAACACTTCCTTTGCCTTACAAAGATCTTTGGAGATGCCTTCTCTACATATTTTGTCATGTCAGCCCATACTGTTATGTATCCAGACCAGAGCATGGGAATAGCCAGCAATTCTCAGGCAGAGGGCTATTATGCAGGGACAAAATAACCCTGGAGACAATAATATTAACACGAATACTACTGAGAAAAATTACCAATGAACACCTGTCTACTTCCTTTTGGAGGGCCTCACCTAAAATATTGTCATTTCATCAGAATTCATTACATAATATATTATTATCTATTATCTTTGTCTTAGTATCTACAGAACATCTTATCTACATCTTATCAGTCAAAGATTGGACTGAATCATCTTGGAAGTCTTTTCCAACATTAATGACTCTGTGATTCTGTGAACCTAATTCTTAAATTCACATGTTTGCATAAACTCAGAAGGGCTAAGATTAAAGGACAATTTTGGAGTTCATGTGGTCCAACTTGCCTGACCTGAGCAGAACTGTTGACCCAGATGGACCCAGATGGATTGCTCACTCAGGATCATGACCAGATGACTTTTGAAACTCTCCAAGAAGGAAGACTCCATCATGTCCCCAGGCAACCTGTCTCAGTGCTCAGTCACCTCTCAGTAGAAATGGGTTTCTCAGTTGTTCTACAGAACTTGTCTTTCAGTTTGTGCCCATCACCTTTGTCCTGTCTTGGGGCGCCACTGGGTAGAGCCTATCCTCTTTGTATCCTGTCTGGGTGTATAAACACATTGATAAAAGATTTCCCCAAGTCCTGCCTACTCCAGGCCTTCCTCATAAAATGGAGGGGTCATAGAAGGTTTATAGGTGGGTCATGCAAGATTCCTCCTCAGTAAATACATGCTGACTACTCCTTATCACCTTCTCTTTCTACATGGATCTGGAGACAGGCACTCTTCCTAGGACTGAAAAGTCCTTTTTTCTGAAGATATCAAATTTTGCTCTGCTCCAGTTCAGGGATATGATCTTACTTTTTGTACCGTTCCTTCTCTTGTCTCCTGGTTATGAACCCCACTGTGTCATGGTCCCTGCAGCCAAGGCTGCCTTCATCCTTCACATTCCCAATGAGACCCTCCCAGTTTCTGAGTATGAAATCCAGCCCTGCACCTGTCATGGTTGGTTTCTCTCCAGGCAGAAATTGTCATAAAAGCCTTCCAATTGCAATCCTCTTTGTTTGTTTATGTCCACCTATCTTTTCTTTCCAGTAGATACTAAGGTATTTGAAGGATCCTCCAATTAGGATCAGATCCTGAGAACATGACTGTTTTCTGACTGCACAGGCTTCTTTTTATTCCTCAGCAGATGGCCTACAGCAGAGACACTCTACAAGGTCCCTCTTATGTGCCTTGTCTTTAACCTTCATCCATAAATTCTGCTGGCTCTCTGTTGAGCTTCAGGCAGTGTTCCATTCACCCCAGATATCTTCTCACAAAAAAGGTAACTTCCCTTCCTTATCGTGCTGGTCTGTCTTTCCTGTAAAGCGTGTAACCCTCAAATGAAACATTTCACTCAATGAAGTCATCCCATCTCTGTCATCCCAGCAAGATCAAAGCCCTGCAAATTTCCACAGATCTACAGCTTATTTGTTTATTACCACTGCTCCATGCTTGAGTATACAGGTACTTCAGAGATGCACCCCAACATACTGATTTACAAGAATTTTTAAAGATTTCTCCATAATGGTATTGTGTAGGCATTTCCTTGCTTACTAGCAAAGTGGTGGAGGCGACTCTACTTAACTCCCATTTTGCTGATTTTGTGATCCTTTCTTATCACACTCTGTGATCCTTACCCATTAAACCTGTCCATTATTCCTTCTCAGGGTTGTTAGTAACTCTTTTGCATCACTATCATTCATAGTTTTAAGCCCTCCTTGCCAGCTCAGGCATTATGCTGGCAAAGATAATTCTGATCTTAGTGAAATGAAGTCTGCTTCTCTCAAAAAATGAGGGTCTGCATAAAGTGCCCAGTGCTTGTAGGACCTAAAGCCCTGTCACTAGCAACAGATCCACAGTCAGTTATCAAATTTAGTTATCAATTCCCTCCTTCTCACTGTTTTACCCTCACTGTTAGGATTGGGAAAAACACCTCTTGGGCCCCATGCCCTTAACTACCACCTCCAGAACTCTGAAATAACTTCTCATACTGTCCAGGTTCTTCCTAGCAGCATCAATGGTACTCACATTGAAGAAATCAGGGGATAATATTTTGAGGGTCAGGAAATATTTGTCAGTCCCTCCAGAACATCCCAGATCTGGGTTCCCAGCAGGGACCCAACCTGTAGACGATAGGTTGGTTTGTCAGATCGGTGGCTTTGTCCCCTGCAGCATGAAATCTGCTGTTTCAATGACTTGCTACAATTTCTTGATGGACACGAATGGTTTAGGAAGTTCAGTTCATGAGCATATTTGGATCCTCTTCAACTCTGAAGTCAGTGAACCTATTTTGTTGTTGTAAGCCATTAGGTAGGGCAGGAGCCTTCCTATGTGTGCCTGAAGTTACCAGCTTCATCCTTCACCTTCTCCCAAAGTTTGCACTTATGATAGAGATGGACATTGCCTGTACCTCAACAGCACTTAGGGCCTAGTTATTAATGTAAAAGATCCTTGTCTATCTCTCTTTCACCTTCTGTGAGACTGCGTAGACTGGTCTCTGTCCCCTACAGTTCCTCCAGTTGGATGCACAGTTCCTTCAAGATGGCACACTTCCCACAGGACAAGAGCCATCTTTTCTGGTGTTGGAGAGAGGCTCCAGGTATCCCCTGGGTTGTGAGGCTTGAAGGAATGCTTCCACCATATGAAGATCTGCCTGCACCTAAGCCTTTGCCCTGACAGGGTCAGCTTCTCCTGCATTTGCAGGGAAACTACCCTGTAGCATGTAAACTCAGTACCTGACAGCTTACACAGGTACAAATTCAGCTGAGGTTCCCTTCTTTATGCCTCTCAGCACAAACTGCTGTATCAGTTGGCTGCGTTCATCTTCCATGCTCTAGGCATGATTCCAATATAGGCTTCTCCTCAGCTTTGGCTAAAAGTTTCTTGACCCTCCCTAATCAGGGTCACATGTAGCAAAAGCTTTAGGGAGCCTGGCTCAAAGGCAGCTGATTGCATTCAGTAAAATCTGCTGGATCTGCTTCAGTCCCCCACTTAATTATTTGATGTGATTTTGGGGGACAAAATTATGGGCCCGATGAAGATTTCCAGTAACTCCCCAGAGATCAAAGATTTAAATCTTGGTAACATTCTTCATAGGGTCATGGGAAAGCAAGTATTGTATAATTTCTCTTTCATGGGAACAGATGCTCCCTAGGCACCTTGGTTTGAAGCAATAAATAGGGACATAAATACTTGAGGAATGGCAAGACAATCCATGCTGTTTCTTTGCTAAGAATTCTCAGCACATTTATCAGATTTCCTAGCAAGGATTACAAAAGTAAAAGAACATACTGAACTAGCCACAGCTATATATTTTCAATGGTAATTTTTTGGTCCAATTACCTATGAAATCAAGAGCATTCGAGTCAGTGGCAGAGATTGTGACAGGAAGAAATACATGGGAGATGCAGAAAAGTGATGTGCATCCAGATGAATGATTTCTAAATTTTCCAGTAGCAGAGCAAACCCAGACCCAGACGAAGACATACCAGTCACGGTTGCTTGGAGTTAATGGCAAATACAGTAAAAATATGTCTAACTGTAGATCCTTAGGTCTATGGACCACACATAAATAAAATAACTCCTGCTTGCAGAGGAGAAAATTTAATGGTAGGGAGAAACCTCTGAATATATGTTTGAAGAAATATCTTATCTCCATTCTGTAGAACTCTCTATTTAGCTGGTTCTGTGTTTATTTATAACATCCAAACATAGGCAGTCCCAGTGGAAGGGCAGAATAAAAGTCTCTTTATAGAAAAGCAGACACTTTTCCATTTATAGGGCAGCTGCAGAAATTCATCACACTAGTTATTCTATATAAAATGGAGTGAAAATATTGAAGGAAAAGTCTGTACCATAAGGAGCATTAATAAAGATGGAACATCCATGATAATTTCAGGCAGACTAAGGAATAATTATATCCCATAAAGATCATTGATTTCCATTTTTGCTTTATTTCAGTTGTAGATACATCAGCTTCAAGCTGATGTAAAATAAAAGAAAACATTCTTTAAGAAATCAAAAAATCTGTAGGATGTGAGGTATTTTAAGAATAGAATACACAAGATGTTGGAGTATATAAATTTGAATTATAAAATCATGCAGAATTATATGCTGTGCTAACAGCCTTTAAATGGTGCAAATTATCTTGTTACGATACAGAAAAAAATTTTGATTAGCTTACAGAGTATTCACTAATTTGGCCTGATTAGGAGGCTTTGCACTCTGCTGAATGCAAGGCAATTAGTAAAAACATTCCATACACTGCTTGTTTTCTGCAACCAACAAGGAAATTGATGTTATTCATTCTTTCAAATGTAGCTATATTTATTATAAACAAATTCTAGCTTTTAAAGCAATCTACTACATTTTCATGCATAGCCATCATGTATCTTGCATACTGCAATCTATAGGACATACCTAGATATTTTTGACAGCCAATGTTTGTTTGAAATGGAGTTCTGTCTTCATTGCATGTCTTCATAGGGAAATTCTTAACAGGTATCAAATGCTGCCTTCAGTTCAGGAAAAAAAAGTTCATCTTTTATGCTCGCCTAATTTCTTGTGCTCAAGTGCAAGAAACAAAACACCGGAGTAAAGCACAATGAAAACATCTGTATATTTTATGGAATATCTCCTTACAAGGGCTGTCCACCTCAAAAGGATTAGTTAAGATATCTCATTATAGAAGAAGTTCATTGGAAGGATTATTTTGGCTGGTGTTTAATCTAAGACTGTAAATCAACACTGTCTTGTGCTATGCTAATTTAAACTTTCATCAGCTTTAAAACAAGATGCACATTTTGGTTTTTAAGCTTGATATTTATTCTTACAATCCAAATTATATTAATATATTAATTCTTACAATCCAAAATTTTTCTATGGCATGTATTATGTAGGTTATAGAATTAAGCAGTTTTGTCAAATATGCTAGAATTCTTGGAAAATATAGTTTTGATTCACATATGCAGTACAGGAGAATGTAGATCAGCAGTAAAGCAACGGGGTAAGCAGTGAAGCTCTGAAGTGCTGTAAAATATGTGTAAGTAACTGGAAACTAAGAGGTAAATAGCTGAGACTAAGCTAAGTGCTCATTTTAGACTTGCTATTTGAACCCCAGATTACACGGGTAATCCTTTCTTCCCCACAGGATTCTCTTCTTTTAAGCCCTCCCTCCTGGGAAACATTGCAATTACAACAAATTGCAATGTTTGCTGATTGCAATTTTTTGCTGACTGCATTTCATTCCAGATTTTCTTTCTGAGAAATGTAAAAAATATATTTAATTTAATGAGATCAAATTATCAAATCATACAAATTGGTGCAATTCCTATTTTTAACAATAGAGAAAGTAGGGGAATTTACACAACTCAAGAATCTTTTCTTTCCATTGAGCTGTAAGACTATCTCAAGTGCTGTAATTCACCATATCTCTAAAGCGTATCTTCAGGCATACACAATATATATTCCCAAACCCCAAATTTGCTAGTCTGCTAAATTAAATTCAAAAGCCTGGATAAAATGTTTCACTGAATAATAAAAAAAAGCAAATTTTTGGATTGTCAATGAAGCCTTTATTAATATTACTGAAGAAACTTTCATGTAGGAAGTAGAAATGTAGCTTGAAGTCATACTCAGATGTTCAAAATTGCTACTTATTATTCAAGGAAAAAGTTAATTATGGACTGTGTCTCCAAGAAGAAACTCTGGTTTAACACTGAATTTTTCATTCAGTTGTGGTGTTAAATTTTAATTGTGTTTACCTTTCTCTTATTGCTGCCCACTTGCTAAAACTTCACCACAACACATAATAACAAAATGTGGTCAGTTTATCTACAATATTTTCCCATTTCTTAGTCTTTCATTTTAGCTCTAACAAAGTTAAAGTTAGATTGTCTCCTCCAGCTAGACAGTTGATATCTACAGTCAGCAGGAAACCTCACTAAATCAATCTTCCGCCTCCAAGAGAGCACCATTTCATCTCCCATAGGTGAATTTCCTCCCAGTCTTGTGAACTGAGAAGGTTTCTACAAGGTTGGTGAGAGGAAAACATTGTTAAGCGGAAGATGGGAGTTTACAATTCTATAATGTGAGTAGAATGATTTAGTAAAATCTAGTGACCTAATCTCTCTTTCAAAGAACAGCTTCTTTGAAGGAGAACTATAAACACACACACATATATATTTATTGGGAAGTCTATCTACCAACTTGCATTTTGACAAGCAACAGAATTGCCCACTGACAGAGAAATATGTGCTTGTTTCATGTACATTTTGAAAACTATATTTTGCTGCATGGAATATAATTTCAACATTATACACCACCTTTCTTTTAAGCACAAACTTATCTTTCATTTCTTCAATATGAGAAGACTCTTCAAGACAAGGAAGTTGGGGGATTTCAATATTAGACATTCTTAAAATGACAGATATGGATTTCTGCATTTGTAATCTAGTATATTAGAGAAATTGTCACAAATATTTTATATGACAGGAAAGCAATACACACCTATGTCATCCATGTTATTTATTGATCTTCTTTTGGTCAATATATGTTGCAATATCAGATAATCATTCATGTTGATCCGTACTTGCAGAAGTAATTAGGTAGTGTGAAATTTTATTTTCATATGGGTAGCAGTATAATAATGCACCTGAAGTAGAACACATTGGAAAATAGGGTAATTTTGTGAAGTTATTGTGAAGTTTCTAGATACTTCCATTGCTTTTAAAATATTTTTTTCGTTAGCTTCACTTTCAAAAAGAAGCTATTCCAACCATAAATATGTAACAATTGCTTCTAAACTGTCTGTTATTGCTCTATGAATCAAAAAATATCTGGACCTAGAGGACTCTGAAAATATGTACTTATTTCATTAGCCAAAGACAAATGGCAAGAACTGTGAGGAAAAGACCAGAGAGCAAAATAATTATAATACTGTACAATTTCCCCTTACACTTATGTTTTAAATTCTGCATGGAGATCTGATTATTTGGTGTCAAAAGGATACAAATACAACAAAATGAAAAGTACAAAGAATTATAAGAGTTGTAGAAAAATTTCCACATAACTGAACAGACAAAGGTTTCTTATCCTAAGAAGAAGCAGTTGGGGAAGATTTTGACAGACACGTACAAATTTCTGAAGGTGAGAAGAAAGAATGATTGAAGTTCTTCTTCAGAAAGTGCGTATTGTAATCTTGTGAACTCACTGTTGCAAGATGCTTAAAATACCAGAATAGAAGAAGGCTAATCATCAGTCAGATGAGTGAATGGTAGAAAAACTCAGAGATATTGAATTGTTTGAGCCTTGCTACAACTCCCAGTTCTCAGAGAGCTAGAAAACTGCTGGGAACTAGAATTTATTTCTGCAAATACAGTAATGCCTCTCATTTTGCAGGTTTTTTGTTGGTGACCAGAGAGAAGCTAGCTTTCAGCTACTGATGCTCCTTAGGATTGACCTCACATATTCTTAGTTTGGCTTTGTTAATGATAAACAACCAAACTCCTTTGATAAACCTGCTCCTCACGGTATAAAATCTGGACTGCTATACCATGTGTTTATAATAAAAATATAGAATCATCTTATGTTAGACAGTAGTTTTGTACAGCAGTGCTTCAATCATTTTATCAGTATTCTAAGCCTTGCTTCTTAATTCTTTTCATAGTGAAACCAAAGTAAAAAGAAAATAAATTACTGGAGTTGATCAGTCTGCATGAGGCCAGAACACAGAAACACACTTGGGTCCCAAATAGAAAAATATTATCTGTGTTCTGGTCAACAATTTACAAAATTACCTAGAAAATAAATATTGTCAGTTTATGCTCAAAATTCAAGGAAAAAAAAGAATTAAATTTGTAGAGAAGGTACTAATATCTTCATGAGCAGTCAAAACCTGTTACAGGGTCCAATGGAAATCTCAAGTGCTACTTGACTAAGTATGATATGCATCATGATACAGCATCATGTTAGACTCAGAATCTTGTTTTTCAGGTCACCCATGTAACTGCCAGTCTCATAATGACAAGAAGTTACAAAAATATGTATCATAGAACAGAATCATAGAGTATCCCGAGTTGGAAGGAACCCATTAGGATCATCAAGTCCAATTTTTGACCCTCCACAGGACAAACCCAAGAATCACACCATGTGCCTGAGAGAGTTGACCAAACTCTTCTTGAGCTCTGTCAGGCTGGTGCTGTGATCACTTCCCTGGGGAGCCTGGCCCAGTGCCCAGCTACTCTCTGAGTAAAGAACTTTTTTCTTATATCCAGCCTAAATCTCCCCTCACTCAGCTTCATGCAGTTTCCTTGAATCTTCCTCCAGATGAAAGAGACCAAATAACCTCAGCCACTCCTAATAAAACTTCCCCTCCAGACCCTTCACCATCCTTGCAGGCCTCCTTTGGACACTTACAGAGAATCTATCATCTATTTTATGTTGTGGTGCTCAAGAACGCACACATTACTCAAGTTGAGGGCCCACCAGGGCAAAGCACAGCAGAGCAGGACAATCCCTTCCTTTGATCATTTGGTGATGCTATGAAATCATGATCTAGGAAACTGCAGGTTTTTATTTTACCTCCTGGTTGAAACCAACACTTAGAATTGAATTTTTTCTTATCTATTCATAGCTATCCAAAAGTATGGAGAGAAGAAAACAGGAAGACTCTTGAAATTTTTTTTCCTCTGTAGGACAAATTACAGTGTTCTTCAGTGACAAATGACATGTCAGATGAGATTGGTAGAAATATCATTTTTGCAGTGATTGCTTCAATCCTCTGAGAGTCCAAAGTTCTTATTAACAAACTGACTACATCCTGGAAATTAATAAGGGGTTGCAAAGCAGTTAGATAATTATAGCTATTTTAGCTCTCTGACTCACAGGAAGATCAAGTAACAAACTGGCACTTCTTAAATTATGCCTTTACATAAGGAGAGGTAGACTGGATAATAAGTAATAGGCAAGAACTGTAGAGCTGTCCCTTTTTTTCATGTCATTTGAAAATCAGAATGAAAAGTATGACTTTAGAAAAGCTGTTTCTGTTCAACAAAAGTGAAATTAAAACTTTAAAAGACTGGCCAGCAGAAACAAAACAAAACCCAAATAGAAGAAAAAAAATACTCAAAAGAAAGAAACAGTAAGGCAGGCCTGTATGCTCATGTGCCCTGTCTTTACTGATGGAAAACTTTTGTAACTTGTTCTGCTTGTTTCCCTACCCCAGCCTCTGCAGTCTTCTTGTTTCAGATTCGTCTTGACCATCACTCCTTTGTGTGTTATTACTTGAAACCAAATCAAGATCTACAATCTCTAGCTCCAAAGCCTCTGTCTCTGCAAAACTCCTGCTGCACTTTGGCACTCTATAATAAACACTACCTTTCCTAGCCAAAAAAAAAAACCCCGAAGACAAAAATGCTTAGATCAGTGTAACAACTGTATTTATTGCAATGATCACAAATATGAAGCAACTGCAGAAATTTTCATCTCTTTTAGTTGACTGGAAAGAAGGGCAGTTACTCTGCAATATGAGAAACCTCATAGACTTGGGCAATGTCTGTGCCCAACTGACAAAGAATTATTTAAGAGTATTTTTTAGAACTAAAGTTCTGAACTGCGCGAGGGCGTACGCGGCCCTAGATCCGGCTAGCACGAGGGGTGAGAAGGCCAACGCCCCTGCGCATAAGAAGCCAGCCCCCCTCGGCGTCTTGGCCTCAGGCTGGGCTGGAGGAAGAGCTCGGAGTTGCGCACGAGAGACGATAAAGGAGGTGACCACTTGCTGGGGGTGAACAGTTGGTTTATTGGGTGATCCGGAGGCACCCACGCGGAGGGGCACCAACCAGCAAAATGGCCCCGAACAGGGGGAGCGACAAGATTTTAAAGGGAAGGGGAGGAGAGAGGAGGGGAGCCCAGCTATCCAATGGGGAAACTCAAAGGGAGGTACTGAACATAACTGACATACACTAGGAACCAACGAATACAAAGTAAAGGAGGGGCCCCGGGACTACAGCCAACCACAACCCCCAGAGAGGAGAAGGTTCTCGAAACCTGGGAGGAGTGGGGGGTGATTGACTGTGCCCAGGGAGGAGAAAACATCTACTTATAAGGTGGGATGAGGGAGGAGCGGTTCTACAAACTGTAACATTAGCAACTAAAAATAGCATGGTAACCAGGCAACTTAACTGGCAAGGAGGCAGTGGCGGGAAAAACTGGGGAGAGAGGAACCATTTACAAAGAACAAAGGAGGGTACAGTGCATAAAATGGGGGAGCAAACTGAGAAACTTAAAACACACTACAACACTGAACTATTTTAATAGCAACTAGGAACTGGACCTATAAATCTCATATTCTTCTGTTAATTTTTTTTTTGGCTGCTACTTAAGATACAGCAAAAAGTCATTAAAAAACTGGGGAAATCATTCATAATTGAATGATTTAACAACAAACTGATTGTTAGTCTGCTGCATTTGGAAGCTGTCAATACAATGCTGATTTCTTTTGAAAACCATACCTTTTATTGCAGTATTACAGCTTTGAGGATTTTTGAAGATTATGCTTGTCAGCCCCTTTCCACACATGAAGAATTGTACAACAAAACCAGATTATTTTTGTATTAGAAGTGACTTTTGCTGCACAGTTTTAAACTCTGTGTTAGTACTCTTTCTCATGCCGAAGAGGAAGAGGGACCATTCCTCGAGGTCTTGAGTTTTGAGAGGGTTTGAGCATTTACACAGGGATAATGAAATAATCCTTACTGTAATTCACATGAAGGAGAGGAATCACGATGTCTCTGGTGCAACAGAAAAATGTCTATAGTCTCTGTCTTTAGAAATGTTGCTGTTTTAGAGGGAAGAGAAGGAAAAAGCTTTGCTGGTGACTTAAAGGTGTTTTTGGGTGATAATTTTAAAGCCATGTTAATAACTCTCTGACTTCTTCAGCAGTGTGCTTTCTAAAGGTGCTCAACCAAGAAAAGTATTTGATTGCTATGTTTTCCTAATTTTGAAAATCCTCTCAAGAGCTTATGGAAAGTTTTTATGAATTATTCTAGCCTTTTCTTTGAAACCTCTATGTCCTCCCTATAAAAGCTGTGCAAACTGTTACCCAAACTTCTGAACATGAAAACACTGAACACCTCCCTGTGTCAGTGAGTCTCTCCTCTCCAAGGCTTGCTCTTTTCTGGAAAGGAAAGGCCAGCCAGCCTGTTTACAGTACGCTTAACAGAAAAAAGGCTTATTCCTTATCACATCAAATACCTTTTAGAGAAAGTGCACGCACAATTCACCATCCACTCCAAAGGTACTGATATTATGCATCATTTGGGCATAACTAATTCATTTCTGTGCTGTGCTTCTCTGCCTGGATTACTTTTAGTTTCCCAAGCATTTATAATTTGTGATTTCACACTTTAAAAAAATGAAATCCTGTGACAGTTTAGATTTTATAATTTGAGATAAATGTCTTAATGTTCTAACACCCAGAGAAGTGAGACAGGATTTTGCTGCCAAAGCCCAGCAGAGAAATTCACATACTCCAATGGTATTGGCATCTGGTAGGTAAAACATTTATATATCAGCTCTCCTGCTCTAATCTGCCTGGGTCAGAGACAGTTTGCCACACTCACTTGAATAATAAAGTGTTTCAGTATTTGATAACATCCCACTTGCTAAATATTTCCTGGTTTCCAAAGCAATCTGTGTTTTTAGCCTTCAGATATAAAAAATACTTTGTATGACAAGAAAACAATGGTAAGGCTGAAGGGGCCTTCCAACAACTTAGTACTGTCAGATTCATTAAGGATTTTGAATGCGAATCTTGATTCTCTAATTTTCTGTTATGTAGACATCATGGCAGGTGAAGACTTAAATAATTATAACAAGTAACAGCAAAGTAATTTACTCTTCCATATTCAATGAAGATTATTAGATAAAAAGACCCTAAGATTTTATATTTTCTAAAATTTTTCTGAACATCTTAAGGAAATCCACTTTGTCCTGTGGCTTACCCAAGAAGTATTATCTTTTTTGTATTCCTGTTTTGTCTGAACATGTGAAATAATACATACAGGATGCAGTCTCACAGCCTCTTCTTTGGGACTCTACTGGATTGATAGTTAATAGGTGAAGACACACAGCATATGAGTTGACTAAATTTTCCGAATGTATTTCCACTTTTTCATCCTTTAAATTTTGTTTGAGGCTAAAAATGGGTAATAGCTGTTTCAAATGAATACCTTGATGGGAAGCAAAAATAAAAATAGAAAGTTCATTAATGTAATTTTTCCTCAAATAGGATCAGACAAGGACTTAGAAATCCAAGATGCAGATGTATTTTCTTTCTTTGTAAAGACAAGAGCAAGAATGTAATGTCCAAGATGACCGTTTAAGTGAAGGAAATGGAAGACTTTCAGAGGTTATTTCAGTTTCTGATCATTTACCAAATATTGACATTTCACATGATCTGAGCATTCATTTGAAATTGTGAGTAATTTAAGAAGTTTGGTTTTAGTTTTCTTTTATTTCTGCTTTGCTCTATTTGTTTGCTGGGTTTTCTGGTGGAAAGCAATTTTTACTGACATTTGCAGAGCAAAGGTCAGCCAGGTTGTGATCACTTCCAATAGACTTGGACTTCTACAAGAATATGGAGAAAGATATGTTCTTTCAAGCCCTTGATCTGCCTTCTCCTGCTGCTCAAATTCTACACAAAAGGAGAAATTAAAAAAAAATATTTTTTTTCAATCTGGAATGTGAATTAACTTCTGTCTGTATCACCAATAACATTCTGTGTAAGCCTCTACGTTCTGTTTCAGCTCATTGAAATAGGAGAGGCTCAGAATAACTTTTTTAAAATTTGATCTTTTACTTTCAATTTTTCAATGTACTTCAGTTTTTAAATTTCAATTTCATTATATGCACATTGCAAATGAAGAAAGGATAGTAATCTCTGCAACCTGAGCTTTGCAGCATTTACTATTTTTTCTTGTATAGGTACTTATTTTGTTACTGACAGTTTGCTTATGTTAGTCTTGATTCTGTTTGAGCATCTCTATCATAATTTTTAAATTCAATATAAGAAAGAATGATTCTTAAATGTACATAAGACATGAAAGCATTTTTTTGCAAGTATTACACTTAGCTTTAAAAAGACATCAAAAAATATTTTAATATCTGGGTTATATAACCCAATGTAGGGGAAATTTTTATTCTGATCCCGAACAAACCTAACTGCTGACAAGTTCAGAGTAAGCATTACTTTTGTATATACATTAATGAAAATAAAAGTAATTTATGAACTGCTCACTGTTTCATTAATATTCAATTCCTCATCTTATCTATTGCAATTGTTTTGCATATTCAGATAGATTGATGGAAAGATTGCTATCAAAACATAAGATCTTTAAATAAGCTCAGAAGGAGTTAAAAGAACATCTATTTTAGGAATAAATTCAATAGTTAGATCAAGCAACACCAAATTTAATTGCTATTAATAAAATG
The DNA here is from genome assembly GCF_028769735.1 of Zonotrichia leucophrys gambelii. Lineage (NCBI taxonomy): Eukaryota > Metazoa > Chordata > Aves > Passeriformes > Passerellidae > Zonotrichia > Zonotrichia leucophrys. The sequence continues at coordinate 54,339,242 of NC_088200.1, forward strand.
GTTGGAAAAACATAACAAATCAAAAACTAACCAACCATAGCTATTATAATTATCTCCAAGTGAATTGCAAACATTTGGAGGTTAGATGTTTTTATGATTCACATAATTTGCACTGCCTGTTCTTCCAAGTACTTTGTCTGTAAAAATGACCACAGCAATGACCTCTCCCAGTAATTTAATGAGGAAAAGGAGGTTCTCATGCAAATTACTACCACATATATAAAATTTTGAAGTCTCCTGTCTTGAGACATATGGTTGTCTTCCTATCTAAAACAATAATAATAGTCATCTGTTTATAACAAGCAGCGCCTGTTGCTGCTTATATAGCATTGAGTGGTAATCAAAATTATCCTATTGCTCTATAAATGTTAACTAATTAAATGCCAGGCTCCCTTCTGAGGAAGCACTGCTTGATACACTGTGGTAGCAGGCCTGCTGAGGAAACAGTTTAAAGATACTAAACAAATACAACCTCTGGTATGTGCAGAATAAAACCCTCAGGTACATCCTGATTAGGCTGCACCCTTTAGCTGGGATAGCAGATGAACCATTAGGACTTGATCAACCTCACAAAAATGGCTACAATGTCCAAATATAAAACAGATCATTATAGTTATTTTGGTGAGTATAGGTTATCCCTTCTTACCCAGAAACCGTGATTATTCAAAGGAAGGGTGAAAACTTCCCTAGCATACTAGGAGAACAAGAACTTTGAGAAGAAAACCGAAAGAAACTGTAAGGACCAGAGTCTCTAGGGTGAAGAACCTATTTGTTTTAAGAGGTTCAGGGATCAGATCCCCTGCATCACTCCTACCTGCTGTTTCAAATAAGACAGAAAAAAAATGTATATTAAAATATATATATTTATTACTGTAATGTCAGTTGTTGACTTTATGATGTTTGTAGGGGGAATTGTAAAATGTTTCTTTGACATCATATTTAGGTAGCACTGTCCCACAGGAGTACAGGTTAATTAGCTATATGGAACTCTCACCTGAGCATCTGAAGGAGAAATCAATTTTGCAGAAATCTGAAAGAGGTGGATTAAATCAGAAACCTTTAAACAGGTATTACTAAAGCCAAATTTAGGACTCTGAGAACAATTCCCCTCCTTTGCATGCAATAGCAGTTTTGCAATGCAGAATGAAAATGCAGAGGAGTACATATCACAAAGAGATCAATCCAACAAAAAGTGGTTATGTTTTTATATCAGATTTTCCAGGATTTAGTTGAGATACCAATAAATAGTTAAGTGATGAGAATTTTCAAGCGTATTCATGCAGGTAAGTTATTAAAGCTAAAACAAAAGTGAATGTTAATTCCAACTGGGCCACTAGGCTGCTTTGCTGAAGATTAAACTTCATTAAACATACTGAAAATTAATCACTTTAATGTATCACTATACACTAAAGTGATACAATAACCACTATAATGTATTTAAAGTTGCTGACTTTACCATATCATACGAATCTGGGGATAAAGCACTGAAAAAGCCGACCCCCAGGACATGGTTGTTGCTGCAAGTTTCTCTGTGCTCAAGAAGAATTTTTATGTGGACTTAGGTGAGAAGTCTAACTTGTAGATTGCTTTGTGTAGAGTCATGAGCTGGACTCAATGATCCTCACAAGTTTGTTCCATTTCAGGATATTCTGTCATTCTAAATGGAAATTTTCTGCTTTTTAGCATAAACCACAACTGTTTATAATCAAGTTTAATTTCATATTAAAATGTAAACAACACTTTTTTCACTCTCTGTGACTCCTAAATTTAATTAATCACAATAGATGATACTTGAACATATCCTTTATAGTGCCTTGTGAACTTGTGCTTAATGTCTTGAGAGAAATTTAAAAAATAAAGATGGTAATAAATAAAATACTGTGATATTTAAAAGCAAACTATCCTAGAAGACAGACTTGCCCAGTAATTCTCTGCACGTATTTCCTAGAAGTATTTCATATCAAAGTAGATAAACAATGCCTCCTTTGGTACTTTTTAATATATTTAATAAGAAAACAACTAAGTTTTCACTTTAAAAGCTGTAGTAAATTGATGTTTATAGAAACAGAGATGTTATACCTTGGAAATACAGTTTTCTTGAATTTCTTCTGACACCAATAACAACTAATTGCTATTGTATATTATTTCTCTCGTCATCAGCAAGCGCCTGACAAGTGCTAGCAAATCAGATGCTGACAACAAAAGCAGTGGTAGGAAAGGATCTCTTCTTTTATTGGATTATTCATATCTCAGTTAAGCTTCCTGTAAAGTAATTAAACAGTAAAGCATTCATCTGGAGGATAAATCATTCCTGCAAAATAGCAAGAGGAGAGCAGAAGGAGAGAAAGGAGGGGGTGAAAGCTAGATAAATAGTTTGAATTTTTTTTATTATGCATTAGGTATTAAAAAGGATTATGGAAATGAGATGGAATAGAGATGAATGTTCTCTCGCTGTGTTGATGACTTTCAGGACAGGACTTTCAGCAGTTAATGGAGCTGTTTATCACATTGGAAGGTCGCATGAAACATGGTTTTCAGAAGACTTCAGAAAAAAGTGCACTATATATGCTAAAAATAAAAATGAACCCCCACCATCATTTATGTTTTTTTTAAATTCTAATATTGTCATTTAATGTCAAAGGAGAAATAATCATCATGATCATGGCAGCACTACTGAAATCAGAAAGTCATTCCATATCTGCCAGATTTCTCTGCAACTTAATGAGATTTTTATATAAAATAGTCTTGGGGTAAAAATTAGATCAAGTGATTTTGGGGAGGGAGAAGAACATATGTCAAAACAATAGTATTTTTCAAATAACTTTTCACGATTACTTTTACCCTGTGACAACTAATATCAGTATTATTGCAAAGCATTCACCATAACGCTTCTACACACACAAAGACAGACTACTGGGTAACATGTGAGACAGATCCAAGTGGAATTCCTCTGCTGCTGCCATGAGCAGGCACCACACGCCTTTGGTAGCGTCTCTATACTGCACAACTACAATTTCCCTGCTGAGACAAATCTCAAGGTTAGATCTTTGTGCCCATTCTGATTTCAGTACTGAAGCTTCCAACAGGGACAGCCCTGAAGCAGGCAGGCTCTTATTGATAAGGTCACCTGGTCAGGAGTAACAGAAAAAAACCCATTTCACGCATCACCAAAAGTAACTTGGTGCTGTGGGAATCACCCTATGTCAATACAACAGAGCTCCTAGAAACTTCATGGAGTGCTCAAGAGAGATGATAGGGTCTTGCACCAAGTGCACTGAGCTGATTGCCAGCTCCCAAGGTGGAAGACTGTCAATAAAGGAAGCATACCCTTTTATTTTCTCAGCATTTTCTTAATGTTCTGCCAATGCCTGCCAATGCCAATGTCATGGCAAATACCTTGTAGGCAGGACATGCTGATTAAAAACAAGAAATAATTAGCTTAGGGTTTTGCCTTTCCTTCATCTTACTGATTTATAACTGCAGCGTCTGCAGGGAAATTAAGATTTTCTGCAGTTTTGTCTGGGACTGACAATACTGAGAGAAACTTAGAGTGGGGTTTATTGGAAAGGAAATATTTTGACAAACATCCCAAGCTGAACAGTTTCTCTTGGGAAGAAAAAATGTTGCTGGTGAATATCAAACTGTGAGTCCTCGTTCTCTTTCACCGAATTATTCAGTCAGTCTTCTGTCAGAGAATCAAAACTATACTTTTTTAATTCACTTTTACATGCATAAACAGCTTTGCCAACAACAAATAGTGCATTTCTAAAATAAGGGTTTTTTGCAGTTAAGGTGGTTTTATTTCTAACAAAATCAACTCAGTTTTGACATGCATTTAAACGTAAGACTTCTTTCCTCAGAATATTTCAATTTGTACTTAAAAAACACCAAAAAATTACTGATTGCTTTGAACTTTTCCTAGAGTACTTTCTGCTGAATGTACACGAAATTCTGCAGCTCTGTATTTGAAGACCGAAACCTATGGAACTAAAGGATGATAACATTCAGTTGTACCTGAACAACTGAACCAGTCCTTTTAACAGGAAGTTATATTTCACTGAGCTTGTCCTTGGAGTCTACCTCCTAGGGAAAGTTTTTTTAAGTATGTTAAGTAGCACTTGAGATTATCTTCATTTTTGTAACATAACAATATTTAGCTACCTTCTCCATTCTGCAGGGGTTTTCCAAATAGCAGGCAATATCATGAGCTGAGGAGTCAGCGCACTGTTCGTTGAGTGTTCATGAATTTAGGGACAATATTTGCCCCAGTGTTATCCTGGCATCAAGCTAGCAAACTACAAATCAGAATCACATCATTCTGGTTGTGTCCACAAGCCTCAGCAAATAACCCTTTTGCCTGCTATAGAAAAGTACTGTCATGTTTCAAATGCAGTTCCCTGTTAAAGATCTGATTAACCAAAAAAAACAAGAAAAAAAAAAGAAAAAAAGAAAAAGAGGAGGAGGCAAAAAGACAACCATTAACCCCCCAAGCCTTTGCTAACTTCTTCACCTCGTTTCTTTAGCTGAAATTTTATCACTTTCTAAGTAATTTAATGATGGGCACTTCTGATGCTGCCTGTGATATTGCTCAAACACTGCCTCGGTGAGAGGTTAAGAGAATGAGACACAGTTAGTCCCACAGGTCAAGAGAGAAGACTTTCACCTTCAAAGCCAGCACACAACATTTACCATTTACTTCCTTTTTGGGCTGATCAGCAGTAAAATTTAGTTCTGTTGTCCAGCTGCAAGCTCAAATATATTCTCATAAAGTGTCTTTTCAAAGAAAGATATTTTCATCTTTTTGCTGTAAGCACTCACCTGCCCTCTTTCTGTGTATTCAGCTGTCTTAGTAATGCTCAAGATGGCCTCCATCAGATATAATTTCTTTTAATTAATGTTTCTTTATAATATAGCAAATACTTTAAATCTAGTCAAAACAGGGAAAAGTAACTTCTCTTGGTTGAAGACATTAGTTTTATTATTATATTTAAAAGATCGTAGAACATCCCAGGGAGGAAGTGGTTTTAACTATTTTTATGTGCTGATTAGAAGTAAAAATTCATCTGTACTGAAAGCAATCCATTCCTATTTTAATAACATCAGCTTTTGTGTGCATCTGCCACATTTTGAAGTAAATATTTTCTAGGGAATTCTGCAATATTTCCAAGTGTAAGATAACAAGCACAAATCATGTTACACTGCCAGAGAGCTCAGGTGAGTTGTTTCAAGACTACATTCCCACCTATGAAAACTGGCCTTTGAACACCAGACTGCTATGCTGGGGCTATGTCAGTATAGTTGTGACACTTAAATTTTAGCAAACTAGGTAGATGTTGCTATGCCTCCTTTGAGACATAGTAACATCTACCTCCTTTTCCAAAAGACCCTATGCAAAAAAACAGGTACAACATGTGGAATTTTCACAGTGAAAGGACATGAGACATCCACATTTTCACAGGATTTCCTGTTTTCAGAGGGCTCTTTCCCAGAGGAACACCTTCGGAAATTCCACACAAAGTACAAGGCACATGAAGTATCATCTAGCATTGGATGACTTGAACACTGTCAAGAAAACATATTAATATATTTCATAATGAAATTCATAGAATGATATAATGATTTGGGTTGAAAGGGGTCTTAAAAATCATCTAGCTCAAGTCCTCCCATGAAGGGTAGGGATGTGACCCTTAAGATCAAGTTGCTCAAAGCCCCATTCAGCTTGGCCTTGAACAGTTCCAGGAAGAGGGCACTCACAGCTCCTCTGGGAAACTTCTTCCCATGTCTCACACCTCACGCTAAAGAATCCTAAGATCTAAATCTCTCCTCTTTCAGTTTAAAACCTTCACCTTGCTGTTGAAGGTTTTTTGAAAAAAAACCCTTTTTGGTACTGGAAAGCCTCAGTGAGGTCTCCCTAGAACTCTCTCTTCTCCAGGCTGAACAATCCCAGTTGTCTCAACCTGTTTTTATAGGAGAGGTGCTCCAATCCTTGGATCATCAGCCTTCCTCTGTGCTCCTTCCAACAGATATATATCCTTCGTGTGCTGGGGACCCCAAAGATGAACGCAGAAATTACTCTCTTACCCTGCTGGTCACATTGCTTTAGGTGCAGCTCAGGATATGGTTGATTTTCTGGGCTGTGAGTACAGATTGCTACTGAATTCCCACTACTTTTAAGAAAACAATATTTCTTTCCTATCAGTTCTATCTCCCAGCTTATATTTTGCACAATAAAATTTTATTTCCTTTTTCATTTTTGACTGGTACTATTTTATGAAGAATTTAAAGAGGAAATTTTTTTCCTTTATTGCACAAGAATGGTGTTACTCTTCTATTGATTGAGCAATTATGTCTTAATCACAGAAAAATTAGGGGAAATCAAAGGCAGAAACCCTAGTGAATTAAATCATACAAGAAATTATAGATATGGTAACGCTTTAGGGCCAAGTACTGTGCTCCGACTCAACAGCTCTGGAAGTCTTCCCAGTCCTTGTTGACCTCAGTTTGATTCACAGTGTAACCATTTCAGGGTGCATGTCTGACAGCTTTGTGTCTGACACTGAGCCAGCTACAAGAACCCTCAGCGCTACAGGAGCCCTCAGTGCCTCACAAGAACCCAGAGGTTTTGGGTTCTGGCCCTGCCAAAATGCCTTCAGCATTTCCTCTCCATAGTGAAAAATCCAGGGCAGCTGCAGTGACCCGATTCTGCACCTCTGGCTGAAATGAAAGCATAATATGCTGAACTAGATAGGGAACAGTCGGCATTCAGAGGCTTTGTTGTGCCTGAACTGGTGCTGCATCAGGGCCATGACAGATTGGCTTTGCTAACAATGTTTCCTCTCTGTAAATACTCAAAATTTATAAGTCTATTCCAACTCAACAGAGCCCAATTTCTGTCAGAATTATGAGTGTCTTATGAAAACCTAGCACCTTCAGGCTATAATAACTGGCTGGAAATGACATGATCTGTAGTAGTTTCCACATTTCTCACAGAGAGGCTGAGCAGGGCCAGACTTCCATCTGAAACTCCATTATGTGCACAGTTTAATTTAACAAGTAGCAGTATTTCTGCTGCATGTTTTCTGACCCTCACTGCTATGTTTCCAGGCTGAATTTTTGTTTTTTCCAGGCTGAATTGTTTTTATTGATTTTATGTCATTTTGTCTAATGAATTTTCTTTTAAACCCCACTGAATATGATTTATTACCCTTATTCCTCTGCCATAAATTCAGTTGCAGGATGCTTACTCTACCAATAGATCAACTATTTTAAACATTAGGTGACGGGGTCTTCTATACAAATTTCTTCATCACACCTTAGAAGTGTCCTCTGATTTTTCTTCTTCCTGTCGCTGTCTATTCAATACCTTTAAGTCTTGTTGCACACACACTGCCCTTTGGATAATACTTTTTAGAAATGGATTTTGAGGATAAGATATCTGGGGGACTCCACTAGGCTACTTCTTTTAGCATTTGTGCATAGTTAACATAATTTTCTTATATATAGCCCTGATAGTTACAGAAGCCATCTGTGGATGGTTCAAGCCACTAAACCTCAGAAAGAGTTGTCAATCTGGTTTGATTTACCATCAACACACCTAGAAACAAAGGAACAATCAAAACCTTGGCAAAGCTATGGTTAGAACTCTCATCTCCCTCATAAACCCATTAAATCCAGGCTACAATGCAGTTTCCATTGTTTCTCTCATCTTAAACTACTGAGACTTTTAATTGTCTTAAAATGAGCAATCAAGTAATTCATCCTTTCATCTGCTCTTCCCAAGTTTCAGAGCTAAAATGTCAAAACAGTAATCTGTATTGAAGGCAGAAAGATTTTTGTGGCTTTAGTCCAGGGAAGTTCTCATTTGTGACTTACGCATTAAAAGCTACAGCTAAGAAAATAATCCTGATGTTTCCTGGTGATGACATATGACTACATAAAACAGCAAACCTTATGACACACTTAAATTTTATGACACACTAAAACCTTCTGACACACTAAGAATATTTTTTCCTCCCCTTTTTATATTAGCAATCCTTAAAAAGAAAATATAACTAAAGGCAGAAAAAACTGATACTGTTTCCTTTAGTTTGATCACCAAGTCCAAGCTGATTTTTTGGTCTAAAACCTCTGATAAGAATATATTTTGCATTTAAGACAGATTACACAATAGAATTAAACAGGTATTTTTGTTATTCAGCTTCAATGAGTGTGCATTAAAAGCTTACAGTCAGTAAAAACATTAACCACAAGATTTTATCAAGACTTACTTATTTTAATGGTACAAGTCATAATGGAGGTAAAAGAGATTTTCAAAATGTATCTGAACAAAGACAGGTAACTTTTATTTCCCATTAGTTTGATGAAGCAGGGGTCTTTAAGGAATACTAAATAAAAAAATATGATATTAAATACTTTGCCTGACTTGACAAGACTTGCCTGCAAGATGCTGTCATTATGACTGTCCATTTTCTGTAAATCTTTAACACTGACAATTGCCTCAGTTTATCACTATTTATACCTGACAACCAAATAAAGATGATGGACTCAGAAACATGTAAGCAGTAATTTCCGTATAACTGCATCTAGCTGACACAATTTCTGGTTACAAAATTTATACTGTCAGTCAGTTTTATATGCTGCATGGTGTGTTATCCTGAAGCAGATGCAAATACAGTCATGAATTTGTTTTATTTCTTCAGCTTCTATGTGGATGGATTTCTTGTTCTCTGTTCAAAAGCTTTGTTGCAAGTGGCTGGTGCAGAGCACTGTGTGCTTGGGTATCTTTCTTTCTGAAACAGGAACAACATAATGCTGCCCTTGGACTCCTCAGGAAGGACAACACGATAGACAGCACCAAGGAGCCCACTGAACCCTAGCCTGATATGTCATTTATAATTAATTGAAAACTTTGCTTCCACTTACCTCTAGAAAAATAAAATATTTTACATCTGAGTGTAAGTGGTTACTTAGTTCAGATATCTATTTTAGCTGGGTTTTCTGCTTCATGTTGACACACCCTGACCAGCCGAAGAACACACATACCATATGGTTCATTTTCACAGAAACAGTTTTGCTATTCCTCATATTTTTTCAGGTCTTAACTTCAAAAAAGTTATTTGATTTTGCTTTACTCTATCTGCTGATAGATAACCTCACACTGTTCCCACAAGAAAAGAAAAAAAAAGAACACAGAGAAAATTCTGGTGTTTAACTCCAGCATACATTATGAAGTGAATGATCCATTCACAAGAAGTACCAGTTGTTCACCACCTCCTACGTGCAGTTATGTGTACAGTATATCTTCACAGCCATCTTGTCAAAAGAAAACGTTCACTGATACAAAATGATTTCATGTGAGAAGAGATGAAGAAGAAATAAAAATAATTTTAAAAGTACATTCAAGATCCTCGTTCATTGCATTTAGGCAATATACCAGGTGGTTCTGATCAGTACATGATCTAATCCTAGTCTCAGCAATATTATATCAAGCCATAGTCTACAGAGAAAGGAATAAGCTTCACAGACTATCACTGTAATTTTTGTTTGCTGTGTCCTTAAGGAAAAGAGGGTTTAATGCTGATGTATGACTTAATTAACCCTAGTAGGTGTTAGTAAAACTTCATCTGTGTAATTTTACTGAATTATTTTAGATCTCAAATCCAATAGATTGGATAAACTTCTCATAATCTCCCTGAACTAACTGAAGAGTCTTATCTTTCATTCAAAATCCAGGTACAGAGGACTTGGATTTTGCTCATATCATGTTCCTTTCTGCAATCCACAAAGATAATAGTTAAAAAAATACAATGGCATTGGTTGCATTACATGAGTAATATCTCTAGGTGATTAATTATTCTTGAATAATTTATCCATTGTTTGTGTCAAATAAAGACATGTCTTCAAGAGTAGGGAAGCAAAGGTCTTTCTCCACATATACCCTTGCCTTCTTTGCATATTTTTTCTGTTCTCTGTGCATGGCAGACAGAGGAGTGTGTTTAGTTCTTTTGAAGAACTGATGCACCATTTTGTAAGACAGCTTCCCCTAGAAGTTGTCCAGCCACATTTCACAGAGTAGACAAGACTGTCTGTCTACTGGGGTCTGTCTTACTCCTACCTCCCCTCACAATTTATATCAGGCTTTACCAAAAGATTTTACCAAAAGATTATACAGAGCAATTTGACTGGGGAGATGCTTGCATGTAACAGCAGAAGTCACTAAAGCTGTGTCCCCAGGAGAGCAAGTCCTACAGACACCACCACTGTAGACCTCTGTAAAAGATGTACCCTGAAAAGTGCATTAGCCTGTCCCTAATTCTGGCCACACACCTGTACCACCAGGCTCACACAATGGCTCCAGGAGAATGCCTCTCAGCCATGCAACCCCCACCACAGGCAGACTTCACATTTCTGCAGGCTGCAGCCTGAGAATCACAGAAACTCCAACACTAAAATTTGGTATCTCATTTGCACAGACATGCAAGAGCTGTTAGAAAGTTATCCATCAATACCTGATATAGCAAGAATAAGTATGAATTGAGTAATCTTACTACATGAGGTGGATCTTCAGCATGATAGGAGACCGATACAAGAAGCAAATACACAAAAAGAAGCCTGTTATGAGAGCCAAGTATTTTATTTCCAAAATGATAGGGCTGTGAAATCTCTGAGCATTAATAACTACTAAGAGAAAATCCTTTGTCTTTAGAGACAATGTCTTTCTAACTCACAGTAACACAAAAATAAATAAACACTACTCAGCTGATGTTTTATAATAGAAGAATTATCACCTCACCTGCAACTATGATTCCCTATAGTACTCCAATACAATTGTTATTACAGATTTGCTACGTGATACATCAGTTTTAAACATTAGTTTGAAAATACCCTTGAAGCAGCCCAATTATATATATCTCTGCTGAGTATAGTATGACCAGATCTGGAGAGACAGCATGCATCATTGCAACACTACCACCACTTTTATTTCTGTCATGCTGACTTTCCAGCAATGTGTTTAAAAACAGCTGAAAAATTAACTTTCCAGTGATTAGATTGATTGAAATAGAAATTTAATTGTCCCTGGTGTTTGTGTGACTAAGAACCTCACCTTGTGGATGGGCTGGTTTTGGTAGCACCAACAAACAAAATACTTTTTCAGCTTTGACAGTTACACCTGAGGGAAAGTATTGAAAACAAACTAGTTAAAAGAACCAAATATATTAGCTTCAGTTTTGAAAAAGGGAAGTATTTGATATTTCTTGCACATATGTATTTTCCAGGATGTGCACTTTTTTTGTTCCCAATACTTCTAGGATATTGAAAATACAGTAACTAATTCAGGAATCAAACTAGCATTAAATCTGAATTAAGCACATCTGTGCCAACCTCCTGTTGCCTTGTCTCCCAAAAAACAATAACTGTTGGTGAGCACCTTTCTGCCCTGACCCACATTGCTTAGTTATGCAGTCTAAAAACATGTTGGCACTTCAAAAATCTGATTGAGTTAAATGATTAAATTATTAATTCAATTATTTCCATGAAAAAAAATTGAAGTCAGTAACAGACTCACTTCATCTGTAAGAATAAAGCTGGAAATTTATTTACAGCTGGAAATGTATTTATTTACAGATGCAACTGGGAGCATCTGTAAAAAGTACTTTGGGAAGTTGAACTACACCTGTTATGTTCTTTTGCTTTTTCATGTTAAAGCAAAAATTCTGTCTTAAAGGTGCCTAATAGTTCATTTTCATTTCAGTTAATAACTTAAGGTCAACATTATAAAATATAACTTCATGTCTTCCTGACAACAACATGGAGGAAAAGAGGAGTAGGAAGTTTTAGAAAACTAAATCAAATGAGAGGCATGGCATTTTATGATCGTTGTGTCACACAAGAACTGCACAAAGAACAAATGCCAAGCTAGAGACTGTCAATTTAATAAGATTGAAGTATGGTCAATCTCTCTTGTGATTTTTAAAGTGCTGGAACAGTGCTGAAAGTATTGAAAATACTTTTACAGCAGAAAGGATCTTTAAGCTTAAGAAGTAATTTGCTGACTAATGCTCACAGGAAAACGAAGCTGAACTCCTAAAGCCCATGGAAGCAAGGCCCTGACAAGAGGGCCCTACCTCCTGCTACATTCACTTTGTCTAGCAGAAGAATAAGCAGAATTTTAATTGAAGGAGATGTGAGGGAGAAGATAATCTTTCCACAGAAGGAAGACTGGTTTTCATCACAATTTCTATTCCCACACCCTCCTAGACTGTTTGTGTCCTATTCCAGCTAAATAGGGAATCTCACTGTGAAGGATATCATTGCTTGTTTTTAAAATGAGACAGTTTCAAAATTTATATGCAAGATTTTAACTTGATTTTGTTTGTTTGTTTGGGGTTTTGTTTGTTTGTTTTGTTTTTGTTTTATTGCTAGACTAGGCAGACAGCAACAATTAACTTGTTTGGAACTCAGAAAAATATAGTAAGTATTGCTGGGATTCTTCATAGTGTTGCAGATAATCCCTTTGTACCTACATGCAAAAGCAATTTGGAGAAGTCTGGAAAGCTGAGTTTGTTTCCTGCTATTGCAGGTCAGTTTGGAGATTAGTGGAAATGCAATAAATAATGGATACAACAGGAAAACACCTAAACTTAGGTGTCCTTATCACACAAATATCCTGAATTAATAGTTATCTACTTACTTCTATCTAATTTCAATGGAAGAGACTACCTATAATTTAAAAAGAAGAGAAATCTCATGGATTGATTTCTAACACTACCACTCCTTAAGGAAACTGAGAAAGAAAGCAATCTGCATTTTCAAAAAATTCAACTAACATCTCCAAAACTATCAGTGAAGTATAGACAAAAGCACTATTGAAGTAAAACCATATATCCTTTCTAACATATATCTAAAGCTGAGAAGAAAATGAGAGAACTAGAAAGGCAGTCTTGACTTGCCTTTAGGAGTCTACCAGAAGAATCTCCAAACAGGCAGAAAGCTTATACAGAATGAAAGAAAAATTAAATCCAATAAAGACCAGATAAGGAATGTTTTGAGTTTCACCAGCATTCTGGTGAAAGCATTCCTGTGAAACATCCCTCTTTCTGTTCCCAGCCTTGGTAGATGATTTTATAGAGGTATCAAAGTGTTGGTCCCTGAACAACTTGAAAGTATCTTTAAGAATTGAATTCACTGGTTGTTTGGTATTTTTTTTCCTTAAAAATAAAAAAGAAGGTCACGTTATACTGCTGCCATCACAGCTGTCATGTGAGGTTCAAATCCTGTAATAAGAGCTCTTGACCTCTGTAGATTTTTGGCTCCCCATCAATTACAACATGGTGCAAAATGGAGAGTGAAGGCAGGACCCCAGACAGAATGGTTTTCTCTTCTTTCATTAAGGTCCTAAAAATAGTCTGTGGAGCCTTTGCTTTATGCCCCTCAGGTGTCTGTTGAGTAGACCCAAAGCTCCCTGGAGTAATAAACTTTCTAAGATATCATCTCATTTATGTAATAGAAACTTATAACCTACATTTTCAGCAGTGCTTATCTAATGGAGAAAAGCACCCAGAGCCATTGCTATTTTAGGTGACATCACCTGAATAAGCTAAGTTAGAAATCCCCAACTCTAGCAGATACCAGTAACAGGAAAACTTTCTAAATCACTGACAAACATCACCCAGACAAACACATGAATTATTTTCCCAATGTAAGAAGTGTCTCTACAAAATTTTCCATTAGAAATTGCATTTCCTTAGGAGGATAGCTTTAGCCTCGAAAAAAATGATCTTCTGATCTATAGTATTGATCTGGTATTAAGGATCATGGGACAGCATTAACTAAAGCAATGGGAAATGGGGATTATGCATTTATACAAAGATGTTTATAATTTCACTGAGATAAAAAATATTCAGTGTCTAAAATATATTTATATTTTTTCCAGAGTTATACCATATTTGACATTTAAGTTATAAAATCATAATAATTTATTTTTAAAAACTCAAACATGAAACAAAGACATTAAGCCACAAAACTGCTAATGCTTTATGTCTTTTCATATTCCAAACTTAATCCAAACCTTCCAACATTATTAGCATAAACCAATCTGCAGAGGGGCTTACTTAATCTAGTAAACCCATGAGTATGGAGTATAAAATAAGAATTATTGATAAAGTTTGTCCATCCTTCTCCATATAAGAACATTGACTCAAGATCACATGTTATTAGTAAAAATTCCAGATTTGGGCCCCAGTTAGTAGTTCTATTTGTAAAGTAATTGCCATTATTTTGCAATCAGTCACCAAACCTGTGTTTGTACTATGTTTGGGCACGCAGTGTTCACCTCCACCAGTAGCACAGCAGCTGCCGTGCTGAAAGCACTCCCAGAGGCCAGGTTCCATCACCCAAGGACCTCTGTCCACGTCAAATCACAAAAAATGCATGCTGGGCTATCATGATTGTCCTTTCATGCATTGAAAACTACCTCTTGCTGCCCCTTGGCATTTCAGCCATGCCTCTGACAGATTGCCAATAAGTTTTCGTGAGAATACACAGTTATCCAGATCAATAGATTACTAACCCTCAAAAGAAAGGAAAAAAAAAACAACATATGACTTTTCACATTATCAATTTTCTCTATTTTAATTTAATCAGCTCCTCACACACATTTCTAACTAGGAATGGAGGTAAGACAAAACAAAAAAAATTCCTTGTAATGGCTCCTGAGTAGCAGTTGGATCTTAATTTTCAACACACTGCTTTTATACAACCACAAAACAACATATCTAACTATAATATGAATTCTAATTAAACTAAATACCCTTTATGCTGTAATACATGAAGTGAGATTGTTTGGGATTAAAGCAATTTTACTTATAGAATATTAGAACTTAATTGTGTAGGTTTAAGTGTAATTGAAAACTTAGCCTTGGCTTAAAGCTTGACACAGGTAAACTTCAAATGAACTTTGTTAACATGAATGGCTGACCAGGGGAGTAAAACAGAGGTTTACCTTTCAGATAAGGCCTGAGACCCTGGAGGGCCCAAAGCCGGTCCCAAACTGAAAGATAAGAACAATTAATGGCCTGCCCATGTGAACATGGAGGAGTTAGAGAGATGAAAACAGCAAGGA
Source organism: Zonotrichia leucophrys gambelii (assembly GCF_028769735.1). Classification (NCBI taxonomy): domain Eukaryota; kingdom Metazoa; phylum Chordata; class Aves; order Passeriformes; family Passerellidae; genus Zonotrichia; species Zonotrichia leucophrys. Next base: position 54,354,363 of record NC_088200.1, read on the forward strand.
GTTAGAAGAACCCTGACCCTTAATCTGGCGTGTTGGACCAAGAGGCGTGTGCAGGGTGTGTGTGGAGCACGTGGGGACCAACTGCAGAGACTGCAGGGGCAGAAAGGCCCCGGGATTTCCTTGTTCAGGGTCCCTCTCAGGAGTGACCCACATCAAGCTGAAATAAAATTGACTCTGCCTCAAAATTTAGGGCCCAGAACCTTCTTTAACAAATTGCAGTAATTAAGAACAATTGTCCCTATTTGGCATACACAGACAGTGCTTTAATACACCGAGAATCATTTGTCAGCATATCTTATATTTGAAAAAGCAAAAGAACTAAAGAACACTGTTAAAAATTATAAGAAATATTTAATTTTTCCCAAATGCAAAACTAATTCTGTCTAAAATCAGAAATATATACAAAACAATGAGTATCTATAGTGATATATATTTTACTGCAAGTTGTGCCAAGAAAATTAAAACGTAGACAGAATCAGAGGAATAATTCTCACACATTTTCCACATATAAACATTGATATGCAGATGTACAATGGACTTTTAAAATGTCTACTTAAGAAAACAAATGGAAGAAGATGAAGACTAATTCCTCCCTTTACTGTTCTGAATGCTGACAGAAATTTTGCTGTCAGTGTAGGTGTGTCAGGTCTCTGATCTACAGTGGATTGTATTCCACTCTGTTTTAAGGAAAATATCTCTCTCTTTTCCACTTCCATAAGGAAATGTTAAATCAATTTATCTTATTTTCATTATATTTTGCATAGTTGGCCCAAATCAGAAATTTTTTTCTTACTGACGTTTACTTTTTATCAAATTGTATTTGTTTTTCATGGAAATAGTTGAAGGATAATTTTAAATCTGTTACCTAGGGACCCCAGATAAAATAGATTGAGTGGTAAAAAAAATGATGTTTTGCACAAAATTAATCATCTTTAAATTAAAACTAAGCCGTGCCCTATTTATTATCTATGAGGACAGTTCAGGGACACCATTAAAATAACTTTTATATCTTGGACTGTGATCATTAAACTATCTGTTCTCTTATTTTTCATATCTAATAAATGCATAGAGTTGGTAGTAAAGAAGTTCGAAAAACACCCCTGCTTTTTCTTTTTTTCTTTGTTTATATATATATAAACAAATATATATATATATATTTGTTTATATATATATATATATAAACAAATATGCACATCAATATCACCTGGTAGAACACTTTACATCTCTTAGTCTCCAAATTCATCTTGATTTAAATATGATTAGTGTTGAAGGTAGCAGAAGACAAAAGAAAGAAAAAGACAAAGATAAGAAAAGTAAGACAAAGAAAAGACAAAACCCAAACAAAGGTTACCAAAGCAAAATTCATTTAAAAAGTGATGATCAGGTCTGTCATAATTGACAGTGTTATTTGGGGCAATTTTGCCTTATTGTGAATATTTCCTACTCACCTCCATATGCAAATATGTACAACAACACCCATTATGTAAATTAAATAATACTTGATGCTGAATTTTAGTTCTTACTGAGAATATAGAATTTTTATCTCCATACAGTCATCAGCTTGATCTCAATTTACATATTGTTTTCATTTCAATGACTTTCTTTTTTCTTTTTCTTTTTCTTTTTCTTTTTCTTCTTTTTCTTTTCTCTCCTCTCCTCTCCCTTTGTTTTTGTCCTGGTTTCTTTTTCAGTTTCAAGAGGTGTGGTCTACTTTTATGTACAAATATATTGGGTGAGTTTGAAAAATTTGGATACACATAGTTTTCAACTTTAGAGCTTAGTCCTTGCTGCTGTTACTCACTTCAGAAATGGGAATTTTTGTAATTGTAATTTTTTGTAATTTTTGTAATTTTGTTAGGCCAAAGATTCTTGTCTCCCTTTCTCACAAGCAGCCACAAGTGCAAAAAACCCACATATTGTGTTTTTGTGTGATGCAGGAGAAAATTAAACTTGTTCCTTGCTGCTCTCCTATATCACTGGAACAGAGTGGTCAGATTTTGCCCATGCTGTGTGGAAAACACCCACAATATAATTTATTATATCATCTAGCTGTCTGGAGCTAGCCGTGTGAAGACCTGGTATAATTCTCACACCTAATACTCTGTTTTTCAAAGAGTAACAGATGTACAGGTGTAAAAACAAGAACGTCATTACTTATTCCATTTGAGAGTTTCCTTATTCCAAGTGGGGCTTTCTGACTACATTCTGGCCTTCTGTTCTCTTGCTATTTCATTGGAAAAAGAATTGTTTGCACTGGAAAAGTACACAGGATTGAAATTGGAAAAATACAAAGGATTTGTAATACTCTAATTTTCCTTAAAATCCAAGGTGTCTTAACACAGAGGATATTTTGTTGCTACTAAGCTGTTAGATTTAGGTCAATGTGCTATTCCTTTTGAGATTATATAATCATTCTGACCTGGATTTTGATAATACAGGGATTTTTCAGAGCAGTTCCTGTAGCTGGCAAGCTGCAATGTGTTAACATGAACACGCCTCAAAGCTTTGCTTTTAGGTATTAGATGGAGAGCCTGGGGAAGTTATAAGGAAATTATTCACAACATACTTTCAAGCATTATACTGTCATCCTCAACATACATAGCAGTTCAGCCTAGCTGCTTCCTGTAGGACTGGGAAGATGAAATGTCTCCAGCAATTACCTATTTCAGTCTCTTTTACTATATTGTCCTGGTTTAGGACAAATTAGGGGAAATCTCCAAAAGGGAGCCCCCCAAAACAAAACAAACCTCCAACCACCCCTCCCCCAACACCGGGTTCGGGAAGGAATTTCTCGGAGGAGCAACGTGGAAAACAAAACCTATTTATTTACAAGTAACAAAAGAACGCTCCCCAACACAAGAAAAGAAAAGAGACCAGACTGTGTTGTGAAGGGCGCTGAGCTTCTCTCGCAGGCTCCGGGTGTCCTGGAGCTCTCAGGTCAGGTCCGGAGCCGGTCCAGTATCTTCAGGGGAGGGTAAGAAAGAGAGAACAAAAGAAAAGGGAAAAAAAAAACAGCCCAAAAAAGCAGAAAGCAAGCAAGCAAGCGGCTAGCCAAACCAAGCAGCAAAAGCCAAAAGCAAAAGTGCCTGCTCACACCCTCCCTCCTCTCTTCCCCGCCCCGCCGCAGCAAGACGGCCGGGGAGGGGAAAGGCACAGCTGCCAGACACAACACACGATATTGGGATAAAGGCTGTCACCCCACGACATATATGCATATACAAACAAGAAGAAACTTAATATAGTAGTAAGGAGAAAATAAATGTTGTATTATTTTAGATTAGATGCTTAACTGGTGAAGACACCAGTACTATAATACACAACAGCTATTCTTTTATTTCATAGAGACCCCAAACTGTGTGAAAGTTCCTTCTTAAGTAGAACAAATGATCTTGGGTTTTGACCAGGTCCAATGAGCCAGGAGAGAATCTGCTTTCCTATATTATGGTGTGGAAGCCATAATACACAAAGATTTATGAGCCAAAAAATGAGAATAAGAAGGAAAGGACTAAGTTATTAAGGTTATTTGCTAGATAAGGAAGACTGCATCTGTTTATGTGTCTATGTTTACCAAATGTGAGTTGAATATAATGGTAAGATCTTGCTCTAATATGTTTTTACAGAACAATGAACACAGAACTTAGGAAGAAGAAGAAAAAAAATGGTGCAACGTCATGCACTAAAGAAGACAGGAAAAGAAAAATCCCCTTCACATATGTTCACTTTTCTCATTTCACCAGGAGTGGGAAAATGTCACTGAAAACTGATGCTTGATACGGAAAAATATCTGACCCAGTATTAGAAGGCAGGATTGTCAAACCCAGTATTAGAAGGCAGGATTGTCAAACCCAGAACTTTACATATATTTGTGGTTCTTTTTGTTGGCTGCAAACCTAAGCTCTTATTAATTCATTGACAAGACTCTTGTCTTCATGAATCCACGAATGGCAGCTGAAAGAAGAAAAACCATCAAATGCCAGGAAACTCACAATGAATTTTCCCAGGCTAGTATTACTCTAGGAAGTTCAAAAAAATAGTTGGAAGAATTTACATACTTCAAAGGGTGAAGACAATTCACCCTTTAGATTTAGCCCTTCCTAGGGCTTCCTCCACTAGGAAGCCAGGCAAGAGCTAAATGCTGCATTTGTATATATTTCACATATATTTGGTGAAATTATAGAAAGGAACAGCTACTGTTCCTAAGTATTGATGAAACTATACATAACCAATCTGTGTAATTTTGTGGTCTAAATCAATGTTAAAATTAGATCTGAAGAATCTGTTCCATTTTTAAAACTAAAGACTTTTTCCACTGTAAAGATGGCATCTGCCTAAAACTTCTTCATACTTAAATTTTATTTATTCATATTTAACACTAACCACAGCACTTCAGCACTTATTTCAAGCTTGATAGATGCCAGTATCTCTGTTATCAGACTGTAAACACAGACAAGTCTAACTGCAGGTATGGAAAATGACCTGATTTCATGTGCAGAAAGCAACCTCTATTTTAACAATGTGAAATTGTCCTTCTTACACTAGATGCAAAGATTCTTAAAGTGAGTGCAGTGTCTGCTGGGGTATGTTAATGTCCTGTTGCAAAACCACAGTGACAGCCAGGAGAAAACTGCTTGTTCCAGAGCATTATTGCCAAATGGGCACCAAGATGTTATATATGGGAGGCAGCTTATAACAGGACAGGACATAGGAAATAAAATGGATTTCTAAAGGGTTAGAGACTCAAAAATGTGTATTCAATATACCCTTTAACATATCTGTTTTTTACTTGACACTGCCTTTAAAATGCTCAGGGTGTACTCATGTGGAATCTCCTGGTGCAGATGCCCCAAATACTTGGGCAGTGTAAAGGAGTAACATATATGTTAACTTAGTGTGACGTTCCTTTGCAGAGAAGAATGACAGTTGCCTGGGGACACAATTTTACTCTAAGTGATATCCATATGCAGTGCATGACTTTGGAGTAAAAAGAGTAGCAGTGAAACAGAAATTGGGTATTTTATCAAAGAAATACTTATTAAAATAATTCAGAATGTAAAGGGTTTTGACAGCAGTGTTCGGAGGTTTTATAAAATTTTTTTTGGAGGTATGGCAAAGGTTATTTATTATAAATTTGTTTTTCATGTTCTAGGACTCTGTTGCAAAATAGGAATGAAATATCAAACAGTCAGGGTATACCACAGACATAGGGAACAGCAATTCTTTTATTTATTTTCAATATACTCTTGCTCTAGTTATATCCTTCTGAATACAATGCAGTCAGTCTTACACTTTAAAGAGTTCTAAAAAATCATTCCCTCTATAACTGCTGCATTTGAAAAGCCATTTCACCATTTCCTTTGCAGAACAAACACTTCGGCAGTGTATTAAGGACTCTAATGTGGTTACACAGCTTTTTTTTTTTTTTTTTTCAGGGGATCAGGTCAGAAAAATTGTCCTTCAATCACAGTTTTAAAATCTGCACTGCAGTAGATCATGTCTTCATTTGCTGTATGGCACTCAATTTTAATTCAAATCCATATTGCAGAATATTGAAGGCATGGTATTATATTCAAAACACCAATAACTTCCATAGACATCATTAGCAGTCAAACATGCTTAGAAAGGTTCCTTTTTTTTTTTTATTCAGTTCCATGGTTTTACTCTGTGACTAATAAAATTATGCAAAATCACAGTACATCAAAAGACGCAATTACCTTAAATAAAGTACTCTACCATAATACAAAAAAAAAACCAACCAGACAATGTTTCACATCAAAGCCACTTAGAAATAAATGTGACATTTTAGGAGAGGAATTTGTAAACTAAGAGCTTGGAAGTCACAGAAGAAAATAGCCTTCCCAAATAAAAATCTTTGAAATCTCATATTTTTGACATCCTAAGAACGCACTACAATGATAAAAGACATTCTCCTCATATACTTTCCATTTTATATATATATTTTATAGACTGGTTTATGTGTTGCTGTACTTTCTAAATTTACTGCTTTTGCTTTTTCTTCTGCAGAAAAGACGAGGTATTCACAGGTATAATTTTAGTCTCTCACCTCATTTTTGACAAAATAAAGAGGGCATGTAGGGCTCTCCCTCTAGATCTTTATTCTTGACAGAAGGGAAAATTTGAGCTGCTGATATGGCACCTTTTCTTTTCTCGATTGAGTAGATAATACTCAATTTCTCATTTCAGTATGTAATGTAAAATAGTTGTGGAGATACTGTGAATGGAAATACATGAAATGTTTTGTGGCCCGGTGCTGCTGACAACCATGACTTTAAGAAAAAAGCCTAAAAGGATATGGTTTAATGGGGATTACCATCTCTAACATTTGGAAAATTACAGATACATCCAGACAATTGATGTTTATCATAGCTGTCTTCCATTACTTTGCCTAAGTGCTATTCTAAACACTCCTGTACTCAGACTCTCCACAACCTGATGACTAAAGATGTTGCCCTAGGCTTATAGGACCCATAGGTATATACACACCACATTATTCTTCACTTAATTTTTCTCTTCTTCTTTCCCAGGGAAGCTCTTCACTCTCTTCATCCTTTTAACCAACTCTGCAACTGGTCCTAAGAAAACTGTTTTTAATGGACCCATGGTTTTTTTTTTCTTTTCTTAAAGGTAACAAGTAATTAAAATACCTTGTGAAGTGAAGACAATGTTAGTTTTTCTTAAGTGCATTTTTTTGCATTTATGGATCCTGAATGAAATTTGCCCTCTCATTTGCAGTCATGCAGTGTAAACCAAATTTTCTTTAGCTCTTCCTGGGAGCCTTAAATGCAGTTATTTGGATAATTTTGTACTATGTCCAAAGAACTGGTGCAGAAGGTGTCTAGTTGTTTTTCCATAATCTCAAGTTTCTCTACACAGGCAAAAGCCTAGACCCTGCAAGACATTGAATTTGATTGAGAAATCACATTATATTATAAGGGCATGAAAGACCTGAAAATGATATCTCTGAGGAATTTGTAAATTTATGTCTATTCTGTTCTTACTTAACTGAAATTATGGTGGTTTTTTCTCTTAATTCACATTTTCATTTCAAAGGCATATCTTGTGTCGTTTGTATCATACAACTTATTCTTATATTTTAAATTTTATTTAAAACATTATTCATAGTAAATTCCAATTAGATACATAAAAATTTACAACCATTTGTTAAAAAACATGTTTTATATTTGTGAGTTGTTTGCTTTAGCTTCCAATCGTCTGGATAAAAAGAATTTATAGATAAAGGATTTTCATAAATCTCAAGAAACTTCTATGGAAGTCACTGAAAAATCACTCTTTGTTTCACTTTTACTGCCCAGGCTTTTTCATGTCTTTATTATTCTTCAGCAAGTCATGGTATATTTTCCCTTTCTGCAACAAGGAAGAACATTACTCACAAAAAACCAGAGACACAATTCAAATAAATCAACAGTCTGGCTGATGTTTCAGGTAAATCACTTCACATGAAGATACTGTTCCTGTTTCTATTAATGTCTTAATAATTTTTCTCCCTAATGTTGCTAGCAGCTTTTCTGTAGAATAAGAATTTTAGTCATAATATATTCAAGTGTTTTCATGCCCAGCTACTTTTCTTCTCCAATTTAGGTGCATTATTGATGCGGTTTTGTCAGAAGCTGGAAGATACATAAATGCTTCTATGCAGCTCTCAGTTCCCATGATTAAGTGGGGGATTGGAGCAGATGATGTCCAGAGACTCCTTCCAACCTCAAACACTCTGTGATTCCATAACCTCTGTGAATGTTTTAAGCGAAAAAAACATAGATATAAACGACTTAAGTTTTATTGAATATCTTCTTCACAGACTTGAGACAGATTAACTAATTTACATGAAGCAACTTACAGAACTTTCAAAGCATCCTTTGGAATAATGCCAATAAGTGAAATCCTAGAGTCTTGTCCTAGACAAAATGAAAAACAAACCCATTTTTAATTTTTTTTCACTACTTTCAGTAATTAGGGAGCATTTTGTGGGAAGCTCTAACAATTTATCTGAGAAATGATCATGGCCTCTCTGCAGTGCCTGCATGTTAATGCAGGCAGAATGAGGAGCAGCAGAGTCAATTGGAGATCTGTGTCCCACGGCAGGGCTACAGTCTTGATTGGATCAGAGAAACTCTGTGGGAAGAGTCACATGGCTGGAGTGCTGTGATGGATTCACACAGGCCCTCTGCAAAGGACAGGCTGGCACTGAGAGAAAGGACTCCCTTCAATGGGGAAGAGCAGCAGGAACACACAGAGCTCTGCCTAGGACAGGTGGTCAGCTGTCTGGGAGTTTAGGAGTCAAAATTAGAGGGCAAACTAGTGTGGGCAGCATTGTGGTGAATGTCTGCTACAAACCATCTTATCAGCCAGAAGTAGATAAGGCTTGTTCAGCCAGCTGAAGAAGGCTCACACTTGGAGGCCCTGGTCCGTATGGGGGGCTGGCAACAACTAGATGATCTGCTGCAGGAAGAACGCAGCAGAACACAAGCCGTCATAGAGGTATCTGAAGTTAATGGATTTCTTAAGACAGGTGACTGAGAAGTGGATGATGAGGTAAGGTGACCTGTTGGATCTGGTTCTTACAACCAAGGACAATGGGGACATAAGGACGGAGCAGCCAAGAGAACCTGGAGTTCAGGACATCTAAAAGGAGGAAATGTGGTAGTGTGTTGTTAAGTTTCTTGTGTTATTCCCCCAATTTATGTATTGTTCTCCCCTATTATGTGTAAAATGGTTTCGTTCCCCCAGTTTTTCCCGCCACTGCTAGCCTGTCAGCTAAGTTGCTATAGCAACTGCTATTCATAGTTGCCGATATGTAATTGCTCCTCCCCTGGTTTCCCTTATAAGTGAAAATTGTTTCCTCCCTGTCCAGTCAATCACTCCCTTCCTCCTCCCAGGTTTCGAGAACCTTCTCCTCTCTAGAGATGGTGGTTGGCTGGGGTCCCAGGACACCTCCTTTACCTTTTGATTATTGGTCTCCATGGAGTGTCAGTTCTGTGAAGTTCATCCCCTCACCTTTCCTGATTGGCTCTGTCTGTACCCACCTCCCTCCTTTATAATCCTGTTTTCACCCCCTATGAAAAAACTTTTTCCCGGCTGGTTTCCCCGGGTGTTTTTGGATCTGGCATCACCTGCAATAAACCGATGTTTAACCCCCGGGAAATGGTCAGCTCCGTTCCTCTCATATACCAGCGAGGTACGCCAGTCCGCAGCCAGCACAGCCCGAGGCCATCAGACGCCGAAGGGTGCTGGCCAGGAATTGCAGAGGGGCATCGGCCTTTCGCCCTCAGCTAGTCGGATTCTAAACTTCGGGCCACATACGTTCCCCTCAGCAAGGAAACATTGCAAATATCAGTGTCATGGTTTGATGCTGGCGCAATACCAGTGCCCCCATGAAAATACATTCTCCCGGTGTCTGCTGTGAGATGTGACCAGGAATAACCAAAGCAGGCTCCCACTTAGAAATAAAGAAAAAAAAACTTTATTAACTAAACTACAACTCTAAGTAAAAAGAAAACACACAGGAAAAATGAAAACCTTCCAAAAACATTTCCTCCTTCCCCCACCAAATTTCCAACACATCCATCCCTCAGATCACCAACTCTTGGTCCATCACCACCCTTTAGATAATCAATTCTCAGTCCATCAAGGAGTGAGGAGTCCCTCTTGTGCCATAGGCTTCCCCTGGAAACACAGTTGAGACCTCTTGGGTTTCCATGTCACATGTGACGCCGCCCAGAGATCATCGTGACATCTTCCTTCCATGTCCAGTGCTCTCACCACTGTGCATGGACCAGAGCTGCTTCTAGGGTTCCTTTTAAGGATGCTTTGTCCAGTTCCAAAAAAAGCACAGTCTCTCACTTTCAGGACACCAGTCTCCCCCCCACATTTCACCCCCTGGGGCCGAGGGGTCTCAAAAACAGAGATCTTTTCCTCCACTGAAGATTGAGGGCACCAACCACCCTCCTCACCCAGCCATCTCTGTTCACTCACTCCTTCACATAACATCACTGCACTCTCTTGGCTCCGAGTCATTGCCTCCCCCTGGAAGCTGTCTCTGTGTCACAGGAAAAATGGTTCCGTCCATGGCCATACAAGAAAAGTCTAGCCAAAGGCCACTCTGTCACCTCCTCCCACCTATGATTCTTCTCCACTTCTCTCGTGGCCGACTTCCTCTTATCTCATCTCTATCTCTCTTCTCATTCAGTTCCAGGAGGATCAGCATTTGTAAGGTTTCCATCATCCAAGAAAAGTGTTAAAAATCTCAGGCTCTGCCTGTCCAGAGCTCCCACACTGCCCTGCCAGGCACCTTCTCACTGCACTCCCCCCTTCTCCTCCTTGGCTGGCTGTGCTATCAGATTTCAAGGTGGCACAGGCACAGACACAGGGTGGCTCTCTTTTTCTCTCCTGGGGAATGGGTGTCTGCCCGATGCCTCTCAGTGCTCCTCCACCCTTCCATCCTCAAGGGCCTCTTCACCTCCCATCTCTGTCCAAGCTCCGGCCTACCTCACCCGGCTGCATGGCTGCCCCTCCCCTGCCCAGCAGCAGCTGGACAGGGAGAGATCTCCTTCCCTCGCCCAAACCCAAGAGAACTTCCCACGGGAGTGCTCTGCTTTTTAAGCCCTCCATTCTCAGAGGCGTATTCAGTGTCCCCAGTGGCCACACCACGTGCCAATATTCAAATCTGAACACCTATTGGTGACCATTTCATATCCCAGAAAACTTACTTCCTCTCAAACCACAACAATCAGGATCACTACAAAAGAACAATCTTGGACCTGTTCAGGGACTGGCTTGGAAGAATCCCATGGGAGCTGATCAAAGAAAACAGAGGAGTCAGAAGAACTAGTTGACTTTCAAGAACATTATCCAGGCTCAAGAAATCAAGCAAGAGTGACAGAATGAATGAATTTCTGACTTGAATCAAACGAAACAAGGAAGCATACTGGAGCTAGAAGCAGGGACACATGACCCAGAAGATTTATCTAGACACTGTCTAAGAGTGTAGGGATAGTGCCAGAAAAACTAGAATCAAAGCCACTTGCACTGATCCTACTTAAAGCAGAGAATTGGACTAAATGACCTCCAAAGATTCCTTCCAACTTCAACCACAATGATACTTCAATGATGGCTGTTTTCAAGCAGTCACTTTTAAACCATCATTTTCACTTCATTAGAGTGTTTTGAATAAGAACAATGTCAAGAGCTATTCCTCAAGTATAGCACATAATGCAAGAAATTTTAATAAAGAGAAAGACAATACACATAGTAGCCCCTTGACAGAAGAAGTAAACACATATGTCAGAATGCATTATAGTCTTATAACAAAGACTGAACAACAGAACATAACTTTATGCAATATAAAACATAAATTGAAAAGAAACAGGTCATTAGAGACAGTTTTCTATATTTTAAGTAAATCACAATGCTTGTCTTCGGTCCTGGGGGTCTGATGCTGTTCCAGTTTTTGCTTGTTATAGGTGCAAACACCACTGTGACATCATGATTAAGACCATAATTACATTGGTCCTGTTTATCTTTTACACTATGTATGATTCTGTGACAGTAGCAGTTATTGTTCTTTGTTATACTGTAAAATGCATTGACATAAGGCCAATAGCCTGCTGAAGAGTAGCTCTTCTAAAAATAAATGAAAAATATGCATTTATTGTTCTTTTGGGCAGATCATTATATTGCACTAAAGAGATCACAGCAACCAAGGCTTGAGTTATAATTTTGTTCTAGCTGTGCCTTTTCATTTATTTTCTTGTGTCTAAATGCCTTCATGAATTCTTGTTTTTGGGACCAACATTTCCTATACTCCATGTCTGTTTAAAACATGAATGATCTTCTACAGTATGAGCAAACATAGTTGCTTTCTAAGTATGTAACAGTGAAAATATTTCTCTCCTTGTATATTCCAAACAGAAATGCCATGTTGAGACAAACCCATAACTCAGAATCTAGAAAACACCATGAAAATGAAAGTTACTTATTTCACAGAGACAACTTACTAAGGATGTAGTACTTTCAGCACAATAATTGTTTAAATTACCTGCTTCACCATTGAAAAAATTTTTCTTCTCTGATTCAAACCATTTTCAGGTCTAATGTTCAGTGTTTGGGAAAGCAGGATGTGATTGACCTCACGGAGCAAAGCAAACCTAGCAAAACGCATCTGAAAATCCATAGTTTTATTGAAAGTGGAAAGACATAAGTCTTCCAAGGCCTGGGAGTCTCTAGCTTTTATAAATTCTTCCAGTAGAACTATGAAATCAACAAGCCATCAGCAAACAGGAGGATTATTAAAAAAAAGCTCCACAAATTAATTTCAAAATAGGCCATAGCATAATAATTTCCTCACACATTGTTTTTATCCCTCTGTGCTTAATTTTAAAACCCTCAGAAATGTAGAGCCAAAGAGGAAGGATTCAAATATTACTAGTCTGCAGCTATGTAAATCAGTAGCTTCCACTACAGTTTTCAGGAAATTTGTTTTGGACAAGTAGAGTGATGAGGTAGGTAAAATAAATTAATTACTATGAGGTCAGGTATTGGCTTCCAAAGCATTGTAGGGAAAGAAAAACCTCCAAAGCCCCAGTGCAAAACAATGGAATAATATCTAGGGAAGGAACAGTCAGACCAATAATTTGTAGCTGTCTTCTATAGCCTCAGAATTAAGCTGGGTGAGCTACAGAGGGGGGACATTTGTAGATATCATTTTCTGAGGAGGCGTAATACAAAAGTTTGAAATTGTTTTAAGTACTAAATGGAAAGAGAGAGGTGGGTATTTTATTCCTCTCTTGAGCTAGATGTGTTCAGCCAAGACTATCATATGGAGTAGGACTCTTTCCTTATATAGTGTCTGGTGAATGTACAAGATTTTTCTGAAGAAATGTCAAAATGGGATTTATGATTTTTAATGCTTCAAGGTCCTTGCTTGGCCTTCCTTGCTGATTTTTAGTTTATTGTTATTAGTTCAGTTCATACCTCCCAGGTACACGAGATGTTCTCAGATATGCTTTCTGACACACATATGGGAAACCTGTGTAATTATCTGTCATGCAGAATTAGCAACCACAATCTGAAAGGTTAGGTTTGTTTCTTAAGAGTTTGTTTATAGCAAAATACCAATGCGACATCAAGGGAAGGAAATTACTTGCTACAAAGAAAAACAGGGCCAAACAATTGATTATCCAACCCACTGGGTTTTAGGGGACTCTGTGGAATTTCTGAAAAGATTTTGTTAACCAAAAAAAAGAAATTAAATGCCTTTTTTTAACATTTTGGAAGTGATTTTGATTAAAAGCACACCACATAATTCTTGGCTCTTTGCACTAACAGTTTTTCAGCCAGCCTCTTTTGTTTGATGAAGGACTGCAAAATCTGGCTGAGAGCAATTCAAAGGAATAATTATATAACTTCATCAGTTAAATCTCACCACTGCTATTCCCAGCAAATTTGACAAGGACTGAAAGCAAGGGATGCTGCACCAAATTTCCAGTGAAAGCCTATGTTTACTTTTGGAGCAGATATTTTCAGCACATTTGGTTTAACTCATTGTCCCAGACCCAAAACACAGACAGGCAACAATAAGTGGATTAAAGCTAACAAAAACAAATACCAAGATGATCTAAGACATTTTTCAAAGCAAACATAAGTATTCAATCGTTATGCAGGGTTCAGTTTTGTATTTTAAGCCTTCTGCCATATATGAGGTTGTAAAACCAAAATTCATTCAGATTCTAATTTACATATTTCAGTATATTTTAAGGCGATAATCCAAGCATAGTCATGCTGAAATCAAATATGTCAGTGGGCAAACCTTAAGGCGATTTTCATAGCTGCAGCTGAGTCACTAACGCAGTTCAGCCACTCAGTGAAGTTAAATATAATAAAATAGAGGTACATGTAATTGGCTGTCTGTATTTATCACTCTTTTGCTTGTCATTGCATTTGAATATGCTCAGGGTTGATTTAATAAAATCTCCTTTGGCAGAATTTCTCTTGTCTCTTTCCTTTATTTTCCTGTAAAAAGGATCTTTGTAAGCATGAAAAACCCAGATTACAACTAGTATTACATGAAGCATAGACACAAAATGGTTGTTTGGGGATTTTCAAGTCTCTGCACTATTTGTTTGCTTTATTCTACAGGGGTCTCAGAGGATAAGAAACTGATCATTATGACCTGAGCTGAGTTTCTGTATGCCTTCTCATACATTTAAAGCACTAACTTTCTAGTTTGTTTTTTTACTGCCTTGGTAGAAGTTGGCAATGAAAACAAATGTGTACCATTTAAGGCTGTCTTTCCCATAAGTAGACATTACAATGGCATTAAAAGTGCTCCTCTTCTATTTACTCCTGTCTGACACATCTGTTAGCAGTACTACCTGTGCTCCTTTCCTCTGCCCAGTTATCTCTTAAGTGGCAAGGTAAATCTTGCCATATTAACTGGTTGTTGATGCAGAGCCCAGGAAAAAGAGGTACTCTTTTTCACCATTAGAATCTTCACCACTGTGGAGATTTAGTGCAACTACAGCCAGCCTGCCATCACAGGAGTGGCGACGCTGCATTGCTCCACTCCATCCTCTCTTTCTCAGCCAACAGCCATTCAGAAGCAAACTCAGATCCAAGTTAAAGTCCCCAGAATGACCAGTTGCAGAGATGCTCCCTGTCACTTGTGCTGTTCTGGCAGAGCTCTGTTGGTTTGAAAAATGGGGCAGACAAAGGACTGGCGATTAAATATTGGTCTACTATGACATGTTTACTGCAGAGAGGAAAGCTTCCTTTAGAATTTGGGTTTGCAAGGACCTGTTTTGAACTGCAGTGGACACCAAATATCAGACCTGTATGCAGTGAGGTGGTCTGAAGGTGAACTCCTTCCAAGCAGATCAGCTACTTCCTCAGTTGTAAGAGACAGAGAAGAAAAGTAATGAGGCCCTAAGAGCATTTCATGTCATGATGAGCATGTCTCAGAAAGCGGACACAGCTGTAACAGAGTGGTGTAAATACAAAAACCCCCCAAACCTCCCAGCAAAAAACTAAGTAAATAATCAAAAATTAATTTCTTCCCACCCTTTTTTTTTTTAAGCTGCATTCTTCTAGGCTTCAGGTTGTTCTGTGGCAACTTCCAAAGAAACTCAAAACACAAGGACTAAAAAAGTGGTTTGTTTATTCCTATGCTGTATAGCAGGGAGGTGGATGCTTCAGTTCCTCGATGAAGAAGCATTTGTTAAACCCAAGAAAACGTAATTCAGTGATATATCCAAAAAATCACATGAGTGTCAACTGCAACATGGCCTGATGGGGGATATATCCTGGACTTCATCACTCAGCTTTATAAGGTCAAGGCAGAACATCAAAACTTTCACTACATGGAAGTTAAGGGACAACAGCACCCTATCCTCATCTCTGCACATCCTTGGTTGTGAACAAGAAGTACAGAGCCTTTTCTTTCTCACCAGTTTTTAGTAGGAAGGCTAAAATACATTTGTTGCTCAGTTTTACTCTGCTGGATGCCCTTAACCTCCCTGCTGCAAAGCTCACGACTTTATACGACCAGCTATGAATACAAAATCTACCATGCTCCTTCTGGCTAATGCTGCTCAGCACTGCAGTAGTTCTTTGCATTTCAAGGAGAAAAAGAAGACCTTACCTCATTAACATTGGGCTAATTACTCCAAACAACCTTTACACTCTTCACAAAGAAAGCAGTTGCCATTTACAAAATAGATAGATTGAACTGATACCAAAGTGAATCAATCAACACATAAAAAGCATGCAGAAGTAAAAGGCACACATCTAACAGATTTAAAAGCCCCTTTATAAACAAGAAGGACCTTAATTATCTTCAACTTACTGGAATACCAATTGTTACTAAAACCACATTGTTTCTGACAGATTCACATTCTTTCCCCAGTATGGGGAGAAGTAGCTATTTGAAAAGCAATTAACTAATATAATTTTCTAAAATATGCAATTCAAAGCAATTAAGACCCTATCTTCCTTTATATCAGGTGGGGAAAACAGGATGAGTACTTTTGCTGCCTATTCAAACTGAACCGCAGATGTGTCAAAAATTTCTGAGAACAATGGTACATTGCAGCAGAGCTGAAACATTTACAAAAAAGCATTTACAAAAATGAATTTTTTTAAAGGAAATAATATGATTTCATATAGCAGAAAAGTGTTACTAAGTTATTCTTAACCCTACAGTCCAGCAACATCTTTAAAGTAGTCAACTTAACATAGATTGGCCTAACGTGCTCTCTAATTCAGCTGGTACTGAGTGCCTAAAGCAGCTGGTGCAAGAGGTCAAGTGCTGAGGGTTTCACTGGAAGTTATCTCAGCCTAACAGCACTGGATTTGCCCATGGGAAAATAAGGGAAACACAGCACAGAACCTTCTAAGAATCAGGGTACCCACCCATCAGAGTACTGGAGATGTAGACCTGGAGTTTTCTTTTCAGAACAGATGAACCCACCAAGTGGGGGAAACAGGCTTCTAGGACAGGAATAAGTGGCTCACTCTAACACTTGTATTCCAACTTGCTAAATATTTTGCTTATACTTACTGTATACATTTTTTCTAATTTTTGCCTTTTTCTATTTTTGCACATGCATTTCTCCTGCACCTTCTGCTTTTTTAAGTAGAAAAGGTGAAAGGATATGCTCTAAGAATTACTAAAAATGCACAGAGAAATGTGGTGGAAAAGGTCACGTAACAATGGCAGGAAGACAGCATTTCAAATTGTTATGGTTTGATGCTGGCGCAATGCCAGTGCCCCCATGAAAATACATTCTCCCGGTCTCTGCTTTTAACCCCCTGTGTTCTCTGAGGCATATCCATGTCCTCAGTGGCCACAACAGGTGCCAATATTCAAATCTGAGCACCTATTGGTTTGACCACAGCACCCCAAAAAACTCACTTCCTCTCAAACCACAGCACAAAGTAAGGCAGAATTGCTGAATCAATTGTGTTGCCAGTTTCAATTCTCATGGTTCATAATTTCCAAGAGATTGATTTAGCAGGCTTTCCAGTATTTGGAAATATCATGACTTAATGTTATGTTTCTTATGTTTCCCTTAGGCCATTGCACAGCATGCAAAATGCTCCCTGGGTACTCCTGGCTGACCATCAGATTGGGGTCCTGCACAAATGTGCCCTGATGTGTTTCTCTTGGAAGGATAACCATGTAGCTTCAGGCACCAGAGCTGCCAGAGACACTAAAAATTGAATTATCAGTGACTTTCCTCTCTCTCTTTCCCCTCTTCGGTCATGCATTCTTCAGGAGCTGTTCAGCTGACCTGACCAAGTATCTCCCTTAATTCCTAGGGAAAGAGGATCTGTTTTATTTTCGTATGAATCTGCCAGTCTCAATTCATCTGCTTAGTATAGTATAAGTAAATTGGTGCACTTACTTCAAAGAAAGACATTAAGCTCCCTTAAGTAACACTTTTCCCCAGAAGGGGACAAAAGTGAAGTAGAGAAAAAGCCCTCTGCCCTGTCCTTCTCTGGCAGAAGGCTTGGCTGGAGACAGAGAGGCATCATGTTAGATTTGAGGCAGTGGCTAGATCTGCTTAAACACTTTTCTGATTCATTTGATCCTCAGCTGGGCCAAAGCACTCAAGTCTCCTTTTCACATGGGGCTACACCTAGACCTGAAGAAGATGGTTCCAGATCTACTGGCAGATAAAAGTTATCTCAACACATCAAAGGTAGAAAAGAGCCACTTCTCATAAACCAGATGTTATGACCTGTAAACATATTAAAGAAATTTTTTTTAAAATTTTCTGCCTTCTTCACTGCCTCATTCAGGGCCAACATGCAATAAATCTTGTCCATATTGATTCCAGACTTGTATGTCAGACATTAAAAACTTGTATTTCAGATGTGGAATTTACATATATAACACATAATATTATATGTAATATAATACATAAATATAATATATTTATTCTTACTTTCAAGTATTTGGGGACGGTATAGAAGGAAAATTTAGAAAATGGTGGGGAACACAGATTCGGGGAAAGATAGATTGCAATGGGGATTATTTTAGGGAAAATCTTATACTAGAAAACCTTTATTTCATTTGATGTGTATACTATGAACCATGCAATCAGTAATTTTAAGGAAAATTACTCTGGCAAAAATAGCCATCATGCCTTTGAAACATGAAGAGTTTTGGATAAGCTGACACCTGCTGTAATTAAAAATAGAAGAGTGGGGTTAGCTGACAGGGATGGAAGAGAATGAGTATTTGGAATGAGCAAAGAGAAGTACTTTTTTATTTTTTATTTTTTTTTTAAATCCAGACAGTCTCAGTATGTACCTACTGTAAATGGTTATTCTTTATTTTAGTTGATTATGATATCACCACTCTTTCAGGACAATTTACCAAATGTTTATACTAAAAAAGTCAGAAAGCCATGGAAATTGCTTTTTAGAATATCCAAAGACACTACAATAACATATGAAAAATAAATAACATTATGTCAATTGGTGCTGAGGACTGACCTGTTAACATGAATAATAAGGGATAATTCTGACACACATGTAGTAACCCCACATTTGTTCCACAGTCTCCATAAGTATTCTCTTCAGGTTTGGTTTTTCATATGGACACAGCTTTTTTTGAAACACCACCAGACTTTCAGATGTTGATATTTAAGGATCTTTTTCTCCAAGTTCCAAATGGTCCATCACATCAAACAGGAAATTAAGGAAAGGTGGCAAGAGGTCTACACGGATGAATGAAGAGCTTGTGATATAAGTTGGACATTAAAAAATTGTACAATAGGTGGAAGCACCAACAGGAGGGTATAGAGCTGCTGTTATGTCTGGTAGAGATGAGGGTAGGAAAATCAGGGTCAACATGAAAGGAGCATAGGATGCAAAGGGAAAGAAAATGTTGTTCACAAGTACATAAACAGCAAAAGAATGACTAGGGAAAACATGGACCTGCTGCTGAATGGGGCAGGGGAGCTGGAGATGAAGAACACAAAATAGGCCAGCATATTCATCTTCTCTGACTTGGTCTTTATCAGTCAGAAAAATCTTCAGTTATTCCAGGCCCCTCAGACCACAGGCAAAGTCTGGAGCAAGGAAAATTTATCCTTTGCAGAAGACTAAATTGGAGAGAGCTTAGCATATGTATGTCCATGGGGCCTGAGGAAGCTTTCTGATTTCAGTGCAAGGCCGTTCTTGATAGTATTTTAATGATGACTGATTTTAAGCAGGTGGATCGGGGTGAAGCTGCAATGGGAGATGCAGGTTAAACTCTGGGTGGGAGCCTGAGGCAAAAGATCAGGAACTGTTGACTCTTGGCACAGCGAAGGGCACAGGGACCCTTGGCACACAAAGGACACAGGTACTGCAGGAGCCCATGAATCCCAGACCTTCATATTTTCAGACTATAAGGATATAAAAGCTCAGGGTTTCTTTGTTCAGGATCCGTCCTCAGAGGGCAATCCAAGCTGCTATTCTGTTATTTAGTTACTGCACCAATTTAATTGTTTTAAGAACTGGGACATCAGAGATTCTGCCGTGGGAAACATGGGGTCAAGCCAGTAAGGAAACCCGATCTGTGCAAAGGGGCTTCAGCACCAACTCAGGTGGTGCAAGTATGGAAGTGGCTCCTGGCTGGTTGAACAGGGAAGTTTCCTTAACACTGGTATTGGTCATCAAGGCTGGAATGATGCAAATGTCACACTCATCTTAAAAAATATTATATTTTATCTTAATTCAATAATATTAACTGTCAGCATCACTTATACCAACCAAACAAAATAAATTTGAGATCTTAAATCAATAATAAAGGAAGCTTCAGTTTATTTATTCTTCAATTATAACAAAAATTGAAATAAACTCTGGTAAAATATATATCAAATTAAGTAACGAATATAGTTTTCTCCATAAAATGAATATGAGTTTGGGTCTTTATTTCAACACCAAACATATATGTATAGTCATAGTGAATAATGTCAAACTGCAAGAATCTTCATGGAAAATACAAATGTGCTTCTTCAAGATAGGCTGGCATCCTTTCTGTGAATTTGATTTATTGCCTTTATAAAATTGAAGTGCTAATCTGCTTGGGGGTTGTTGCAATTTTCTGTTTGTTTGTTTGTTTGTTTAGTTTATATGGATAAATGCTTTAGCAGCGGTAGCTCTAATTGTAGCAATTAGCAAGGTCATATTTTTCTTCTTTAAAGAAAATTCCATCTGAAAGAAAAGAAATATTTTAAAAATTAAATTAAGGTACTGAAGACTTCCCATCATAGTATATTCCATTTACGTTCTCACTGAATAAGAGAGATCAGGATGACATTCATTTTTGAGCTTAGCATGCAATTTTGATAAAAAAATACCATGGCCACATGAAGGCACCATACAGACCACAAAGTATTTTTTCTTGCCTAGGAGGTCACCTGCTGTATACCAGAACCTTGGTTTTCTATTTCATACTTGTCTTTATCCTGATATGCTGCTTACCCAGAAGCAGGTGAGTAGCAGCAAAAGCTTAAAGTTTAGGCAACTAAATCACTTCCCAACACTTGTGCTACATTTTGCATCCTTTCTCTTCTTGTGCCTTTACTCTAGATCGGTAAAGTAACTGGGCAAAGAAATAAAAACTAATTTATATTTTAAAAAGTTGTCCTGAAATTTTTCTAGGAATATGTTACATGCCCAGCCTATCCAATTTTTGGAAGGTAAATTACATCATCAACTGCTTCATCCTCTGAGAAGGCAGGTAATGACAGAAGAAGTCTATAGATCCTTTTCTTGAACCATCCTCCACCTCTATGAAACAATCACCAGCAGTGACCTGTAAGGCCAGCCTGGATGGTGACACTCCACCTCCTCTGCCTCAGTGAAATGCCATGGGCAGACAGTACATCACTTCCACAAGAACATCATTTTCAGAGGCAGAGCATAGCGGCATGGGCATTAGCATGTTTCTTGCAAATACAGTTCAAAATGTTCCTGACCAATTACAGGAGCATTTTCCGCTGATTCTGGGCATGCAACTGAAAGTCATGCCAGCTATATCAACTAAATTAAAGAGGAATATATTTTTAAAGAAAGGATAAAGACACTAGGCATCTGGGTGGCCTTTAGAGGAATTGATATGGTAGTCCTAATACCATTCAAAGGCTCAGGATCAGATGTTATTAATATTTTAACCAGCTTCATATTTAAGCCTCTTCCACTAGCCATACAGGCTATAACCTCTCTAGCAGTCTAAGTGCAATTTCTTCTTTTCAGCTAGCATGTAACATATTTAATAGTCTATCATATATCATGAGGTAAACTAAAGTTATATACAGCATTATTTGTGAAATCCTGATTTGCAGCTCAGTATCACTTTCTTGCACATCACATGTTAACACAAGACAGCTGTTGACTGCATGTCTTTTGAGAAGAATATTGCCAAAAGACAGAAGTATGTAACTACTTGAGTTTACTGCATCAGAATGTAGAGTTTCACAACATTTCTTTTTCCCTTTATGCTTCAGCAAGAGGGACACAAAAAGTGAAATTAATTCTGAGTAGTTTCTTAAGTACTTGTGGCAACACTTTGAGGAAAGAAAGAAAGGAATAGTGAAGAAATTAAGCCTCACTGTTACAAGTAGATAGAAATATTTTCTTTGCAATAAAACAGAAAGTCAGTGGCTGAAGGCCAAATCACTGTCTGGAGAAAAGGAGGAAGGAAAGATGCAGGGAAAACAGAAATAGGACATTGGTGTATAGTTGACAGAATTGTTGATCAGGGAGAAGGACTAATAAAATATGTATCTTTAAAAGAAAAAACATGAATGAAGAGAAGAAAAGTTTGAATATGTATTTGCTGCATAGCACCTTTGAGTGTTTTATGTTTTGCTGCCCCTATTATCATTGAGCTTTCACATGAGAATGCAAATTAATGGATATGGATTAGTGGATGTAAATTAAATCCAGTGATAAACTAGAACCTAGAAAAACTTCTGCTGAAATTGAGTTTTGGCTGTGAAATGCATACAGGATCATGATGTGATTCAGTTAGCAGAATTTTTTCTTTACCATCTGTTCCATGCCTTGAATTAATATTAGAGCCTTCCCTGGAGAGGGCTTTGGAGTCTTACATGTTTCTGCTTCAAGGAAACAGCCAGTTGAGATTGTCCTGATAAATATCAATGATGTCCAAAAACATTTGCTACAGAGAGAAGCAGTAGAAGCCCCCAAGAGTATGCCTCTTCTCCAAGGACAGTGCAGATCAGGTTGTGTAGATGCAGATCAGGCTTTTAAAGAGAAGTAAAAAAGGTTATTATTGCCTTCTTATACCACAGCAAATATAAACAAAGGAGCAGGGAGCAGGGAGGGATAGAGAAACACATTCATTTTAATGGCATTTTCTAGTAAAGAAGTTGTTACTATTATTGTTATAGAAAAAATTCAGCTAGATGAGAAAATGTAATCTATTCTTTGCAACTTTTTATTTTAGGATCTTTCCAAATAGAATAATTTTCGTCAGGATAACTTGGCTCACAGTCTCCTTTTGAAGACATTCAAAATCCACCTGGTCGCAAATTCTGTTCACCCTCCTCTATGCAAATCTTCTTTATCAGAGGGTTTGGATTCGATGATCTCCACAGGTCCCTTCCAATCCCAATTATCCTGTGATTTTGTGAATCCAACTGAACTAAAATGTCTAGCAGCTGAGTTCAGTTTCCTTTTTATGTCATTATGGTAATTAAAGATTAAAGGGCAAGATACCTAATACATTTGTGCTATCAAAATATGCCTCGGTTCCAGTCAGGTGTGCGTTCATTCTTGCAGTAATGGGGAGGAGGCGCATCTAGGACCCAGAGGTTATTATATACCACCTCACCTCATTGCTGAGGGCAAGAGGATAGAAGTCTCTTCTGGAGAGAGGAGAGTCCTGCTGGCTAACTGAATGTGATGGAGGGAGTGATGCTGGTTCTCAGCAATCACATACTGGAGCAAGCTGATTCCCCTCTCTTGTGCTTTTATTATTAATATTGTTGCTGTCACTGTTCACTTTCTTATTTCATTGCTGTTTCCAACAGCAAATGTTAAAATTAAATAACAAATTGTTATTTCCTCAACCCATGATTTTCACTTTTGGTGCCTATCCAGCCATCTTCAGGAGTAGAAGGGAGGAAGATGGGGAGGGAAGGCAGCAAGCAAGTGGTACACAGTTTTGAGAATCTCAATGGGAGCAGTAAACTAGGGAGTACCTTTTCTAAACCATGAGATATTAGTACAAGTTCAGAATTTGAATAGCAATTCTGTGTCATACATTAACTTGTAAAAGATCAGCCATTCACCTCTGTGCATAGCATCCCCTAGAGAGCTCCTCCTTGCTATGACCTTCCTGCTATGCTCCAAGAGGTCTCAGTCATTAGTTCAGCCCTGACCACTGCATCCTTAATGGAAATCATAGAAGCACAGCCTAGGGTATACCTCAGCTATGAATTTCAGTGTAGTGAAACTCAGGGCCAGCTTCAGGAATACTGTAGAGGTCAACAACCATTACCCCCCGTGGCAGTAACTGTGGATTTTCCCTTCATTAGAGAAGAGATGTTATATTAGTGAGGGCCACAAGGTATCATTTTTGGTGTTCACGGGAGTTTCAGTCTCCCCTAAATGTTGTGAAGGTTCCTGGAGCTCTGAAGAACGATATGAAGATAGACAACTATGGCACTGTTTCTATATTTCTTCTTAAGGTTTTTCATCATATCATGGCATTTCATTAAATATTGGGTGTATGGCACAATCTGGCATGTTGTCCTTTTACACTTAATGAGCAACTGTAGCACCTTTCCTCTGCTACACTTTATCTTAACAGTGAGTTTGACTCTGTAAGCTCATTCCTTTTATATTTAATTTTCTGAATTGTTTCTTGAGGTCATTCTTGCCTAATGCAGAGAGCATTAGGAATTATTCATGGCTTAAAAGTCAGGCCTTTGAATGTTCACAGGATGCTGACTTCAGTTGGATTTAGCTCTTTTGCAACCCAAGAGTCTTTAAGCTGCTAATGTCCACAAAATGAGACTATAATGGTAACGAGGATGTGCTGGACTTAGGCACTGAACTGGTGTGAATCCACCAAGAGTTGAGACTGATTTGTCTTATTTCCATTTTTTGATATTGTTCATAGTGCATTTTGCTGCTTCTTAAAAGGTATAATTGACATTTTAACTTAGGACACTTAAGAAAGTTTTAGATTCTTGGTATATCTTTCAGTTGTTCCAAACTTTGATATTAGACTGATTTACCTTACTGTAGCCCTACAGGAGAGAGCATCAGAAGCAAAGAGTTCCTTGACACCCAGGCTAAAATTTTGGTACAATATGAATCTCTTCAGTAATTTTTATTTTCTCTCTTCCTTATTATTACACATTAAATGAAATGAAATGAAATGAAGACTGCGGAAATAATTAATTTACCTACAAATCCTGTTGCAGATCTCTGGCAAGAGCAGCTGCAAAATTTAAAATTTATTCATCTCAGCTTGGAATCAATTTAAATAGATTTTGAGAACTTGTGAATATATCATCAATTATATCATAATGAGAATATAATTTTCTATTATCAGTGATGCTTACAAACCATGTCTTATGTGTACTTAGAAAAATATACGACTGAATTTGCTGAGATGCTGTATTCAGAAGTATGAAATACTTCTCCTCCAGTATTTGCTGCTCATCCTCATGGGACTCTGATTGATTAGGAAATCCTATAGTGCATTGGGGTCACAAGGACTCAAGCCGCTTGTGATCCCAAGAAATATTCCTGAAGAGTAACTGGAAACACCACTTTGCAGAGATCTGGCAGATATCTGGATAATCACTTCTCTGGCACACTTCTCGCACTGAGGAGCTAACACTAAGGGATATTACAGAATTCTTACCATCCTATTTTCATGTGTATTCACTGAATTTCCTAAGCTTATCTTTATTAACCAGCAAATTATTCAGTTCATTTGCCATTTTACTGAATTATTTAAACTGAGGGGGACAAAATGCTTGAAAGCATGACAAATTACAATTTAAAAAAAAGTCACATAAAAAGTCACATAATCTTTTTCATTTTCATTATTCAAAGGAAGTACAGGATCTGAACTAAGCCACTTGTCAACAATTTAGCCTAAATATTTCATGATGAAGATTCTCCTGGAATTCTGAATGAATACTCTTCCTCCTCACATTCACACTGGTCATTTCAGAGCTATTGAACTACAGAAGACCTGATATCTGTCAGCTTGCTCCAGCAGTGAGTGCTGACTGTGATGGAGTGTTTCATGGCAGTGAAATCTAGACACTGCGCAAATTTATCTTACTGAGCATTGTTTGTGACTGGAAATGTAGGATCTTGTAAGGGCATAATAAATATTTCAGAGTTTTCTTAACAAATTGACAGGGCTAACAAACATGCATATAATATTTTGGATTAGAAGGTCTCACATATTGCAGAGCAGGGAATTATGATTATTGAAAGCAGTAGAAAGTACTTCTGATATACAGAATTAGACTTCTGAGAAAACAGTATTATTATTTTTCTCCTGCTCGCTTTACTTAAAAAGTGACATGTGGTGATGAATTCTTTAAGACAAAGTATTAATAGGCTGTATCCAAAGGGCCGGGCATTTGCCAGTGTGCTAACAGACTCCCTACCAGAAAAAATTCTTTAAAAGTAGATATTTTTGTTGTTGTTGCAATATTCAAATGATGCTTCTTCTAGCACAAATAGTTAGGATGAATGGGTGACTTCTCACTCTTAAAAAATAAATAAATTGAAGAGAATTAGCAGTTGCCCAGAAATACAATTTTTTTTTTACTTTCTATGTAGTTAAAGAAGTGATGCTTTCCCTTCAAAGATTTTAAAGACTGGTCCTTCACAAACATAAAGCTTTTAAAGTTTGTCTGCAGAATTGACAAATGTTATGTATAAAGCAATATACAATTTAATAATAGGAAGTTATGCAACATTTGAGGAGTGAAATTAACTTCAAATTACAATAAATGTCTTCTTCTTTATAATATTTTGCTTTGGGATTATGATGGTGTTTCCTAACAGTAAACACAGTGTCAATAGCCATAGCATAGCTTTTAGATATGATCTTATGCTGGATAGAGAATTCAAACGATCAAAATTTAAAAAAAAATTAAAATTACTTCCATCAATATTTGCATAACTTTATGTGGTATATCTTTTATCTGGGGTTTTTATTTACAATATTTACTTTTTATTATTTTTCTTATTACTTTTTTCTGAAACTTAACTTTAAAGTAGTTTATAAATGATATAGCATATGCTAGTATTTACAAATGAGTTTGGCTCCTTAATCAATAGATTACAAAGGAAAAACAGAGGAAGCATTGCTTCAGGTCAAGCTTTCTTGTAAACTGAGAGCACATGTTGGCAAACACTTCCTCCTTTTTCCCATTTGCATTCATGTTGATATCCAATTTTTTTAATGACACAAGAAAAGCTGCAGGAAAGGAAAACCAATCAGTATCATATCTTGAAGAAAAATCAGTAATCAGACAATGCATTTCTGGGCAAATATAACAAGCCTGTAGCGGCAGTGAAAGGCAGAGGAGCATGAGACAAATGGCTCAGAAATGTGCTGCTGCAGAGCCTCAGGAAATGACCTTGTACATACAAAGATGTGCAGCAGTCAGATTTGCCTGTGAGCCCAGGAGATCTTGTAGATGTAATTATGAAATCATCATCAGACAATGCAAAAACTTCATGCCCATCACACACCTCATGGCTATCACTCATGCCTATACTTTTCTGTGTTTCCCTATACAGAAAGTAGTTTTCAACTAAGCAATGTAAAGAATTGAGAGAAAGGAAAGCCAAGACCACTTCTACAAAAGGGTATCAAAGAGTTTTGTCATGAGAGAAAGCACAGATTAGTGCCACCTTGGTGCTGGGACACCAACTACTCCCACTGAAAAAAATTTGAGTGCTGAAAATACTCCAGACTAGGGTGTCGAAAACCCCAATCTGGTGAATTCTATACTTCATCTGTGGCTGGTGAGAGTTTGTATATGAAAATGCACCATGAAAATATACTCTTAGACTTCAAATAAATTTCATAAACAGAGGTTTTCACTGTTTGGCCCACAGCAGTCAAAGTTAAGCTTTCTTCCTTCTAATTTCTACGCCTTCAGGAAAATCAGGATCTGTTATTGGCCAAATATCAATTTTAGTAACTTCTTACTTGAAATATTGTATGAAAGTTATTTGTCAGCATAAGTATGAAAGCCTTAGGGCTTCCACTTGTTTTCATTTGATATAAGTGATGTGATGCTTGAGAAGGATCACACATTTTTTTCTCAATGCAAAAGAATGAGCATACATTTCTCCTGATTAATATGAGTTCACTGAGAAAGAAATGGGTGTTCATCTGTAGTTTCTGCAGTCATGTTCAATTTTCCTTGAATCTGCAACAGGCATGTAAGTACTTTCAAACAACACAAACACATCTGGAAAATTGCTTCCAGTTTTTAGTCACCTTTTTATCAGTCTACTGGTAAATAGTAGTGATGAAAGTAATTTAAAATCTTCTCAGCTGGTGATATAGGATGTAGTTACAGGATGTTCTGAGTGCAGATGATTTTTGCAATGAATTTTCTTCATTCTCTGGTGGTGATTCAAAATAATTTCCTTCAGCCTATAGGAATTATGTCAATTTTCACATATATGGTTTCACAGAAATTAAGATAATTAAATATAGCATCACACCATGCTGCCATAATTTTTGCCCAGAAATTTTTAGTGTTTTGGGATAAACTTGGTTTCTGGGAAGATTTTCTGACCAATTTCCCAACCAAATAGCCTCAATAAGTATCTGAAATTTAGGGCATTTCACATAAACTAGTTATCCTTTTGAGGTCAGCCCTTCAGTAATATTTTGAAGTTATTCTCACATATAATTTGGGCTGGAGTTTTTGGATTTGGTGGTTGGGGTTTTGATTTTTTAAAATTTTTTTGAATTAGTTTGGTTTGGTAGTGGTTTTTTTTTGTTGCTGTTGTTGTTTGGTGTTTTTTTGGTTTTGTTTTTTGAAATTAATTTCAAAAAAATATAGCAAATATAGCAAATGTGTTGTGCTGATTTATCCAATTTTAAAGTCTGTTTATTTTTCCAGAATTATTCAAGCTGGGGTTTCAAATATTAAAAGAATGTATTAATTTTGACTCACATTATCTAGATATTTTAATGTCACAAAAATTACTCCAACGTTGTTCAGAATTGTGACCCCCACTTAATTCACTAATATTGTGCTGCATGTAGGCCAGAACAAAAGTATTTTTTGTTGCATTTTATCTCCAGGAAATCTAGCATCCTGGCAGTGCAATATAGTGAAAAATGAGAGAACTGAGTCATGAACATTACTCTTGTCACAAACAGAAATGTCCTGATGAGCAGCTAAAATTCTTCAAGCTATTGTTCTTAAAATGGAGACGAAGTGTGGATCCTAATAACATGGGCAACTCTGGAAGGATGACATGGTGCTGTCATCCTTTGTACTCCACACTTTAGGCCTTATGATTTTATCCTTTGTGTGGAAATGCTGCATTTTTGCCAGACACTCTTGTGTGTGTTGACTGTCGAATGCATTGCTCCATGACAAAACAGCTGCCCAGGCTTCTTAACAGCATTCCCATCAAAGAAGAGGAAACCAGGGATGTATCAATCTGGTTTGCAAATGAGAGCCCTTGACACATGTTGTTGTCTCCTTATTAAGTAGAAAATTGCATAAGGAAAGGCTCTAAAATAACTACATTTAGATGTCTAAAATGGAAAAAAGATAACTTTTAATTTGTTAAACTCTAAGGAATTGTCAGGTCTTCCTGAAATTCAAGAAGACAATTATGTCTCTATTTTTCCCTTAGTTCCCATTTCAAGGACTTCTGAACCCTCTCATCAAGCAGGTTAATCAAGGTGCCTTACTGGAAATGCTACATGCCTCAGTATGGAAATTTCTGTTCACTTTGTAAGCAAAATATGTTACAGCATTACCACCTAGAACCAGGACCAGCACCAGCACAAATAAGTTCAGAATTAGCTACAAAGGAGTTCCAGAAAATGTCTGTTGAAGATTTACCCTGCTCCCCTGCCCTTTCAAGGGCCTGTCTTGCAAGTATAGCTAATTCTATCAGCCAGCCAGCTGATAATGATGTTGTAACTACTTTTCTTTTCAGAGCTCACTTCTTGTAGATACAGAGGCTGTCATATTGACGGGGAATATGCAAAGACTAAAATGTCAGCACTAACTACTATAGCATCTCTGAAAATTCTGATGTTAAAATTAAATACTTTTGTTTACATTTGCCCTTTTCTCCAGATGGAAAAAACCCAACATCACTTGCTACATCTAATTTATAGAGAAAATACTGAAATGTAGATACATTTTTCCATAGAAAACCTTTACATCCAAATAGGAACCACAAAAAAACCCTGTCATCTGAGCTCTGCGAAGGACTGTAAATATGAAGTGAAAATACTGCACAGAGAAGTTTTGTAGGTAG
This sequence comes from Zonotrichia leucophrys gambelii, assembly GCF_028769735.1. Classification (NCBI taxonomy): domain Eukaryota; kingdom Metazoa; phylum Chordata; class Aves; order Passeriformes; family Passerellidae; genus Zonotrichia; species Zonotrichia leucophrys. The sequence goes on from NC_088200.1 coordinate 54,383,928, forward strand.
AACTTAACAATGTGGTTTGGAAAGTAGATAGAAACTGCCTTCAACACCTGCTTATCTCAGCAGTTATTAAAATGCTTTATTTCCAAAGTAGCAACTAGCAATGATCTATGTGTAGAAGTAAAACTTGTAAAATATCGCCCATTGAAACAATCAAGGAATGTCAATGGTCCACTTGAGAGGCACAGAACATGTTCTTTGATGGCTTAGAAATGAAAAATAGATTTTAAGACAGATTTATCTTGGGAAGGGGGAACAAAAATTTGTAATAAAACCAAAGAATATACACTGTTATTCCCACCTTGCTAGCAAGACTCTAGCTGAATTTAGCATGATTTCAGCTAAAACCCTGAGTTATTCTAGTATGTAAGAGAGAATTTTAAAATAAAATTAGAGAAACGTACAGATTTTCATTTCTACACACATTTCTACTGCTTTAATGTGGAAATGAAGGCTGTACAGCAGCAAGTCATGCAGGATCGAGAAGAAGATATCAACAATGCTCCCAGCTCAAGGGAAAGGGCAGCCCTGCAGTGTTTGCTGTTTCTCACACATATTGCAGTCTCAGCTGGTCACCACAAGACTGACCCATGGCTCCCTTCAGTCACTAGTGGGTGAGAGGGGAAGGAGAATGACTGCATCCATAAAACTTGTTTGCACTGAGTTCTTGGAGAGGGCTTGAATGTCTTCCAAGAGCCTACACATACACCAAAGCCCCAGGGTGTAAGGGGCTTTGTATGAGATATCAAATCTAAAATAAATATTGAAGACCACTGACTTCATCAGAAATTTGCTGGTCTAGATGCCTGATTCAAGTCTCAAAACACTAGGTTTAACTTTGAGACATAATCCCCCCATAATTCAATATCTCTTTAATAGGGCTATAGTATACACATCTCTCAACAGAGACAGAGAAAATAAATGATTTACAAGAAAAAAGTTTTCTCATTTTTATGTAGTCAGGTACTGCTCAATGAACAGTTAAATACAGTGCTAAAATAGTGAGAGAATTTTTATTTTCTTTGTTCTGATGAAAGTAACAGCAATCAAAGCAAATACATTTTTACTGGCTTCAGAAGCCCCTGCAAAAGCAGTGAGAAATCTAGGGGAAAGCTATTGGTTCATGGGATGAAAGAAAGACACTGTATCCATCACTTTTCATAATGGAAATCCATCAGTGTTTGTGATTGCTTACAGGCTCAGAGCTACAAAACAAAAGTGCTGTGGTGTGTCACCTTATAGGTGCAGTCTCTTCACCTCACAGCACATGGAAGATGTGTGGGAGGTAAGACAAAGCTGGGACCTTCAACAGAGCAGGGAGCTGTGCTCCTTAACAGGCTTACCTTCCCTCTCTCACTTGGTCACAGTTGTCAGTTCATGTCCAATTAGGGAAATGCTTTCAATATGTGTTTCTGCATTAGCTTGTCATTAGTTTTACACTTGGTTATTTCATGATTGGCTCTTAATTACTCCAGTTTTATTCTGTGGTGTTTGATAAACGCACACAGATTCCCTTTTCCACTCTTTCATCCTATTGAAGGCAATGACTCCAGCAGTTGCAAATGAAGTTAATACAGGACAAAAATAAACCACCACACAGATGATTAGATAGCCATCATGGATCCCACTTTTGTTGTTTCATGAGACACGGCTTTGATATGAGTTGAATAAAGGTAAATGTCTAGCACAGGATCACAGAATAGTCTGATCTGGAAGGGACACACAAGAATTATCACACTCAACTCTTAGCCTTGTGTGAGACACATCAAGAATCAACATGTGTGGAGGGAAAGGAGAAAAAAAAAAGATTTCACTGCATTTTATTTGGAGTGAGTTGTTGTTTCAGTCCAGTTTCCTGGACAGTTCTCTGCTGCCTGAGTAGGTTACCAGATGCCTGAGTCTGCCTTCCAGCATGAGTGGCCTGCAGGAATAGCTGTAGCTGTGGAGACAGACAAGGGGTGATACATTTCACTAATTCCCAATGGACAAAAACAGTTGCTGAACAGTTACGAATACCAGTATTGTTCTGAGGACAACTTCCATTTCACTGTTTCAGAACAAGTAAGTTTAAAGGCAGAGAACCCCTAACTAAAGAAGATCTTGAAAGCACAAGTGTCTTTCTAGGTCGGTTTTTTCCTTTGGGGTTTTTTGTTTGTGGTCTTGTTGTTGTTGTGTTTTGTTGGTTTTTTTTTTTTAACTGATCCATGAAGATAAATTCCCTCTGCTAGCATGGTTTCTCTCCCTTTTATTTCAGGCAGAAGTCATGAAAGTCAAAAGCATGCAAAGATTTTATATGACCAAACTAATTGTCCTCTTAAGCCTGTCAGAGGGACATTTAAAGTGTGAGATCCACACAGTGGTAGGGGTAAGCCTCTGTGTATATGGTTCTGCAGTCATTTTTGGTTTTTAGTATTCCTACTTACTGAAGTATTTTTATGTAAATTGAAGCAATTAGAAGTTTCTATAACAGAAATTTTTCTAATGTTCATATTCCTATTATTAAGGTTTACATAACTTGAAAGAGATTGGATGCTATGATCTACAGAAAAAAGCATTATCACTGCAAACCTGGCCTTCTGAGATCCTGAATTAGTATTTAATTCTACTGGAGGGTGAAACACAAACACAACATAAGACAAAAATCACACTAGGTTTTTTTTTTCTAGGGTTCATAGGAACCCATGAACCGACTTGTCAGCCTATTGTACATGGCGTAAATACAGGCTGAGAAGTAGAATGGGTCTCGGAGACCTACTACCCATGTGCCAACTAAGAGAAAGGAATAAAAGGAAAATGAAATAGACAGCAATGGCAAGCAGTATCCACTCATAATGGCATAAGATTATTATTTTAAAATGTAATAATAGAGTTTTGTAGTAGTATCTTATGCTGATGATGAAAGAGGTGTGATGTGTATGAGGGTGAGGTCAGCTCCAGAGGAGCAGAGAAGCAGTATTCACAACTGGGAAGAAAACTGGTTGCTAGCATGGTGCTGAGTTCCTAACTTTAGTATACTGAAAGTACATAACTAAAACAAAACAAAAAAAGTAAACTATGCTTTGGGTTTGCCTAGGTTTCTAATGGCTGTCTTCTTAACTTCCACTGAAGCTTTTCAATTAAAAAGTAATGACATTACCATATTTTACCTCACACATTATAATAATATATATAATTTATACATACATATATATATATATATATATATATATATATAATTTCCTTTGTATACAAATTGGAGCACATGCCTCAATCAGTCAAAGATTACTCAAGACAGACTGGTACCTTCCATAAACTATTACTGCTAATTGAAACTGATATTGCTGAAACTGGGAGGATTTCTGAAGGGTCAATGAATAGTAATGGTGATGATGATATTTAATGGCATCCTGTTTCCAGGAAAGGCATCTCAATCTCATAGTTTTTAGCAGTTGTCAAATTGCATTGCTTTGAATAAACTTTGAGTTGTAAACCAATTGTCCCCATGATCAAAAATATATTAGTTGACAAAGCAAACCATGTTTTATTCCTTTGACATTTGTTCAGAAATAAATCCTGTAACTGGATTTGTTTCTGAACAAATGCCAAAGGAATAAAACATGGTTTGCATTGTCAACGAATGGTTCAGGATAAAATGGTTCAGAGCACCAACTTCTGCCAGCAAGGTGCCCTGAACCGTTTTGAGTCTGACAGCATGGGCTTCCTCAAATAGTTCCATAGCTTCAGTGACATTTTTATCCACACCTTTTCTCATTAACAAGTTTATAATCTATTTTCCAGGGTAAGCAGTAAATTTTTTCCTGATTTTTAGTACTTACCTGTATAGCCATGGCATGCAGTGGGTCTGGGTACGAACCCCACAGAAGTAGTCACCTGGGCACGCTGCCATTATGCTTCTCCACTCTTTCTTTGTGTGACATTTGGCTATATCAAAAGATCTTTTTCTTCTCTAGGTGAAGGAAGATGCACAAAATCTTTACAGCAGTTATTTCTCTATATCACCCTGTGTTTCCTCCAGATCCCTGTATTTCTTGATAGGTTAGGAAGCACAACTTTCCTATTTGCAAATGTAGTGCCACAGTAGCCTGTGGGATATTAACAGCACAAGAAGTGACTGTCAGGTAATCTCCTGTGACCCAAGTGCTGGAATAAATTAGAGCAGCTATAGAATAACTGCCATGTGTACTCACCAGCTGTGTGAGACTAGCATAGCAATTCCCTTGTCAGTGTCTCCATAGGGATCTGCTAGCTCCATGCCCTTCAGAAGAAGAGAAGATATTCCCTAACAACCTCTACAGACCTGTTGGAAACCATTGCTCCTGTTCTCTTGCTCTACAGGCACTGTAGAGGCAAGGCACTGTCAATCTTGCTGCCTTCTCTGAGGTTTTAGATATAGATTGTAGTCCCAGTAACAAAGCTTACCTAAATGGATAACTCACAGTTCTCCTCTTGCAACAGCTGCAGAAATCCTGCCGCCTGTACCAGGGCTGAAGTTTTATGAAGAGTTCATAAAAGCATGTAAGAAAATTAGGTTTTATTTTTTTTAAGTTTTCAGTGTAATTATGTCCAGTAAGCCAAATACTTTGCATTCATAATCTGTTTTCTCCTAGATGATGATTTTTACACCACTTATCCAAAAGTGGTGTTACCCATGCCACAACAGCAACGACACTGCAAAGCTTTTGAGAAAATTTAAGTGCTTCAAATGATCTCTCGTGTACCTTTAAGCATCCAAATAATGTCATCCAAATGACATTCATCCCTTGCTCTATTCCACTTTCTTGCATATTTGCATTTTAATAAAAAATTCCCTACAGGGTATCTTAAAAGTCCTCCATTAAAGCCTTCTGTAAAGATGAGTTTATCTATAAATGGCCCATGAAATGATACAAATTCCTTCAATCTTACTCTCAAAATGAGGGCAGATGAAGAGGCAACAGTGGTTCACTTATATGGCTGACTGACAGTGGTACAGATTTCAAAAATTCTTTCTAAAAGTTGAATTTTGGTTGTTTTTTTTTTTAAAGAAAACCTATCACAAAGGTATGGCTTATGTAGAGTATGGCCTACTGTGGACTATCTTATCAGTCTGATTTATGAATCCTATCTTACAGCAATTAGCACTTTCTGAATCACTTCATTTTAAAAGAGACCCTCTTCAACACAGAAGTGAGCTTGTGTATCAAAATAATACAAACATATCCTGCTTTGAAGGACTGCTTTTTTCAGTTTCTCAGAAACTGATTGAAATTTTAAGAAAGGCAAGTGGTTCCAGAATATTTTATCTCTTTGTGCCTAAAAAATCTCATCCATTCAAGGTATGTGAGAAAGAACAGGAAACTGGTTCACATCAAATTTTGTTGGACGACAAGATGGAAAATACTAAATAATCATAAGGTAACCACTACCACTTGGGCTCCTATGTCAAACAGCAGAAACTTTATGCCACAAGGATTCCTGCACTTTGGGCAGGAATCTTATTAGCACTGTGCTCCTCCTTTAGTCCTGAAGTGCTCTCCAGGACTATTTGGAAATTAGGTTATGGCTTTATGTGGTCTGACTCAGGTAAAAATTTGGTAAGTGAACACAGTAAGATGGGGTGAATATGCCACTGTGGTGATAGGTAAATGCTCTCTAATTCCAGAAATATGTACAACACAGTCTCAATTACTGATACTACTTTATGAACTCTGGAATTGGAGTAATCTGGAGTGTGAAGCTTGCCATTATAAACTAGCTTGGTTTTTAAATATAGGAAACATTAGAGAATTTTTAATATTGAGTTCTAGCAAGTGCTTCAGTCTTATAGGTATTCCTTAACGGCTTCATAAAACTGTCATTTTTTCCCCCGTCAAATGACACCAGGAGTAATTTAATTAGTCACTTGCTGCTTTCCAGAGTTTTTAGCTTTACTGATCTGGTTTGACAGCCTTGCAATGACAAAAAAATTGTCATTTGTTACGACTACTATCGACCACCCTATTCAACCAGTTTAAGTGACCCTTAGCAGACAAAAAAAGAAAGATTATATAGAGCAGTAACAGAAGGAGCCATTTGTTGCCTTTCTTTGAAAGGCAACAAGTGGCTCCTTCTGTCTAAGAAACCCCTCAAGAACTGACAAAACACAGATTCTCTTGTTTCTATAATCCTAATAAATAGCAACCCATACAGAATATTTTCTATCATTCAGTGAGATTTGCCTTAGCATATTTTCTTTTCCCATCAGGAAATTATAATTGCTCTTTTGTGCTTTCGATTAGGTTTGCAGGAACTGAAGCTCAGCCAAAATTTTATCTATAATTACCTGTATTTATTAAAAAAGTACATGAAAGGGGAAAATAAATTCACTATTCAATAGCAGTTTGATCACAATCCCAGGTTTTTAAATGCCAAATATGCAATAGCTCAGTTTATCAATATAAGTATCCCTTCTGTTAAGTTAGAACTTAACAGAAAGCTGTGGGCACACTGGTGGTTAACTTACTGTCTCAGTTCAGTCCTCAGCAGTAGCTGACTTCTTAACAACTGCAGCACAGTAGTTTATCTTAGAAATATCAATTTAAAATCTTCCAGACAAGATGGTCCATATCTCTTCTGCCTGCTCATTGTTTGGTCTTGCCCCTGTGGCATATTTACATAATTGAGTGTCCTAGTGACTGCTGCAGGACAAGGCAGATCCTGAGCAGAAGCTGTTTTTGGCACCTGTATTTGCTCCATTGATGTTTTTCAACCCAGCAGTTTTTAGCTGTACAAATTACCTGTGAAAACAAATTCAGACTACTAAGTGAAAGAGAAATCAGTGGATTCTACCCATCCTTGAGCAGGATTTGGGGAAGGAGATAATTCAAGAGAGCCAGCATGGCTTCATCTCCTGCCTGACCAACCCACTGGCCTTCTACAGTGCAGTGACTCCGTCACTGGAAAGTGAAGAGCTATGGATATTATCCACCTGGACTTCCATAAAGACTTTTATATGGTCCACAACGTTCTTTGTTCTAAACTGGATTTGATGGATGGACTGTTCAGTGGATGAGAAGTTGGTTGGAGGGTAGCATCCAGAGGGTGGCGGTCAATGGCTGTGTCCTGATGGAGATCAGTGACAAGTGGTGCACCTGAGGGGCCCTTACAGGGACCAATGCTATTTAATATCTTCATTAACATGACAGAGATGAATGGATCAAGTTCACAGATGACACCAGGCTGAGCATGGGGTTGACACACCTGAAGGATAGGATTCCATCCAGAGCGACTGGACAAGCTCAAGAAATGGGCCCATGAGAATCTCATGAGTTTCAACAAGACCAAGTCCAAGGTGCTGCAGCTGGGTTAGAGCCACCCCCACTGTCAGCACAGGCAAGACTGTCAACAAGAGGAGCCCTAGGAAATAGAATTTGGGTGTGCCGGTGGGTGAGAGGCTGGACATGAGCCAGCCATGGGCACTCCCAGCCCAGAGAGCCAAACGTGTCCTGGGCTGCATCCAGAGCAGCGTGGGCAGCAGGGCAGGGAGGGGATTCTGCCCCTCTGCTCTGCTCTGCTCTGCTCTGGGGAGAGCCCACCTGGAACCTGCAGCCAGCTCTGGGCTCCCAGCACAGGGAGGACATGGAACTGTTGGAGTGGGAGTAGGTCCAGCCATGTTCAGAGGGCTGGAGCACCTCCTGTATGAAGACAGCTTGAGAGAGCTGGGGTTGTTCATCCTGCAGGAAAAGGCCCCATGGAGACCGTACAGAAACATTTCAGTACCTCAACAGGGGCTAGAAGAGAGGTGGGGACAGCCCTTTTTGTCAGTTCTGTTGCAACAGGATGAAGGGTAATGGTTTTAAATGATAAGAGAGTTCCATTAGACATAAGGAAGAAGGTTTTGTTTCAATGAGATTGGTAAATTACTGAAAGAGATTTCCCAGGAAGGTGGGAGATGCGCCATCCCTGAGAACATTCAAGGTCTGCTTCTTCAATGTTTTCTATCTCAGCTTCCAAGGCTTTTGCCTTCTTGTGTCGCTGAGCCCTTTAATATCTGCTGAATCAGTGACTCCCATATACTTCAGACCTAATTTTGGAGATGTATTTTTAATCTGGGAAGATTTAAACAGAGCTGGGAACTAATGCAACAAAATGCTGTAGTTCAGCAATTTTACACATCAGTGACATCATTACAGTGTCTAACTTCATAATTGTATGAATAAACTAGAAAAACTCTAAAACATAATTTTATCTGGGATGTATGATTTTGGTTTAAATACATAATTTTTTAACAAAGTTTGTGTAAAAAATTAAATGCATTGGTATGATGCTATTAAAAGGAGATAAATTTCCTTAGTTTCCTTTAGTTTTTCCATAATCTAAATTTGTCATCAGTACCTAAATGGAGCAGAAGGCTGACATTGAAAGTGTGAAGGAACAAAAGGTGGCGCAAGACTGCAAAAGTTCCTGCTGACTGCCAACTTTTTGCAATTGGAGGGCATTTTAACCACAAAAAGATAAATTCAGATGTGTGATAGCATTGGTATTGCCATTTTGCTTATTAAAGATATCTCCCATATGTTTTACTGAGTTCAAAGCCACAAAATTCCAGTAACACAGTAGCTGACTAGATATTTACAATGCAGGGTGGGGAAAAACCAAGAGGAAAAAAATCTAGGTATTTTCAGGTCCAAAAAAAATCAAGCAAAAGAAAAAATATTTTAGTATTACCTTGGCATTTGGTCCGTCAGCAGTACCCAGGCAAAGCAGTGGGGTGCAGTGCTACAGAAATGTTTTTTCAAAACATGTTTCCATTGCTTCTTGAATGGCACTATGAAGTATTCTGTATCCAGGCCATAAATTATGCCCTATGCTAGTCCTTCAGTGAGTTTTTATAAAATATTTTTCAATTCTTCCTTTCTTCCTGTGATTTTTTTCCTGGCATTTCTTGTGCTATTTTTCACATATAGTTTAATGGCTACTGTAATTAAGTTTTGTGTTTAGATACAGACTCTGTTTCCTGCACTGTGTCTTCTCCTTCCTTTCAATTCTATGTCTTTTAATTACTCACGTTTACCCCTGCTAGTAAAACAGCTTATACATACACTATCTTTCTATTTCACATGCAAAAAAAAAAAAAAATCATTTTCTTGACTCCTTATATATTTTCCCATGCACTTTCTTTCTCATCACCCACCAGTATCTAGACCTGTCATGTACACAACATTTATGCTTTACTTTTTGTACTTCTTTTGCCTGGTGCCAAGCTCAATCCAGGAAGACCTGGCAGCTTCCTGATGAGCACAGCACCATGTCAAGCCTAAAAGAAAAAGAAGAATCTTCTCTGTGGTTTCTTGCATGCTCCCTTTGTCCACATCCATGTTTCTTTCAGAGTGGACTCTCTTCTAAGGGTTCCATGTTAAATCTTGATCTCTCGGGTCTCTTTCACACGAGTGCAAGATCAAGGGATCTGCCCTTGTGTCTGTCCCTTAAACATTGGCTGACTGTGGCAGAAGTAATAACTGATATATTTTTACAGGCAACCTAGATCTTCTGTTACCAGCTGCTCTGTAGTGCAAAACAGTGTTTCCCATTCAGTTTTACTAGAACATTTCCCTATAACCCTTTTGGTTAAAAACACCTTAGTTTCTGGATGTCGTCCAGTAACAGCACATGTTGGAGGAATGGCTCAATGCTTGGTCCCAGTTAAACAGATTTGCTCAACTTTGTCACCAAAAAATCTTCAATTGTAACTCACATTCATTTTTTTACCAAACAAAACCATTGTAGGAACGTAACAAATAAATTACCATAGGTGAATGTACTTTGTTTCAGCCATACAGATGTGGTTGCAAGGTTACATCAGATGAAAACTACTGCCCAGAAGCCTTTGTTTAAAGGAACTTCATAATTTAAAATGTGATGATGTGCCATGTAACAGTTCAATATATGAAGATACAATGGAAAACTAAAGCATCTTTAGGCACAAAGCACTAAAGCATCTGTGACACAAAGCTACAAAAGATCCCATTTAGTTTAAATAATAATAAAGTGCATCATATCTAAAAAGACAAAAAGAGGGACTAAAAATTGCCAGCTCATCTATCTCTTCCAAAACATGTGCTTGCTGGTCAGAACAAATCAGGTGTGGAAAGTATATAGTTTTGATATTGCTCCAGACTGCCCCAGCATTCCTCTCTCTGCATGTACAAGTGGAATGTACAAGGGGAAAAGCTTTCAGGAAGAAAGTAAAGCAGAGCTCTTCTTTAAAGATGTTTTATCTTCCAGTCTCCTAGAAGAGGAAAAGATACACAGCTCTCTGCATCTACATCCTTATTATCTATCCTGTCACCTGTGAAACACATTTTACTGCATTGCTCACTTTTTTCTTCAAGTGCTGGTGGCACTGTACGCAGACTGCACAGTGCCTGCTCCTGGCAATCACTCACTAAGCATTAAGGTGGATCCCCAGGCACCATGATACCTTGCACAAACTCAGGCTGCTACTCCTTATCCTGAAATTGTCCTTACCTGGTAGCAGGTCTCAGTTTTGGTTTCAAAGTTGAACTACACCAAGCAGTTCTCCCTCTGGTCACTCACAGTTAGACCACCATCTCCAAAGCAGTTGATTTGATTTTCTTTCCTTTAGCCAACAGTGCATGGATAGATGTGAAAAACAAGAATAATTTATTGCTCCATATTACCCTAATCAAGAATGAGAGCAAGTCATTAAGGCCTCCCAAATAACCAGTAATAACATTGTTAGTAATCTCAAGCACAAGCATTTTTAATTTTTTTTAATTTCTTTTTTTCCTTTTTTTTCCAGAAATCACCTAAAGGCAATTTACCTGGTCTAAGTAAAACTGTTTGGCACCAATGTTAGCTAGGATACATGTCTTTTAGGAATATCTTTATTGAATCAGCAGCCTGCAGTATAGATTACATCATTGGATCTCTGCCAACATGGTTAAGCTCTCCACTAAGACTAGGTTAATACTGAACCAGCAAGGATGCTTTTAATTTATCTTTGAAGTCCCTACAAATAGAAGACATCTGTTGAATAATAAAGTGAATGGAAAATAAAGATTTAAAATGACAGTTTGTAGGGTGAAGTTATTATATGTGCTGCCTTACATCTTATTAGCCATTATTTCTTTTATTAAAATATAGAACTGATAAGTAAGGTTCTGAAATTTGAGATAAAAGACTTGAAAACAAAACAAAACAAAAAAGGAAAAGAAAAGGGAAAAAAAAAGGGATCACAGAAATCCCCTGGTTATGTTAATTTTCCTAGATGTAAGCATTGCAAAGCTTTTGCTTTTCCTTGCTTTAGTGTAATTCTGGTATGAAGGAGACCGGAGGAAGAAATGAAATAATAATATTTAGAACACTTTTAACTTACAGTGACAGGCAAATGGAAACAATTTGAAGTAGGCCTGGAAACTTATTCACTAAAATATTCTAGTTCAGCAGTTTTGTGTGGCAGTGAAATCATAAAACTGTAATATAAATATCATATATTAGCTCAAAAAGTTTCAATTCTGTAGCAACACATACTGCAAATGGAGAGACTCAACAAAAAGAAAAATAGGAAATTCAGAGGGAGTCATGACAAGTAATCTTATTAATCAAGTGAATACATGCTGATGGAAGAAAATTTAAATTATTCTAAGAAATTAATGAATTAAAAATGGATTACACATTACTTACAGATGTACAACAGATATTCAGTGATATTCAGTAATTTTAAATAGTTAGACTTAGTGAAACATCTCATTTTGCTGCATTTTAGGACCACAATTACCACTACTTAACATCATGGCTAATTTTTGTGTCTATCTAACACAGAGATTATTTTCTCCTGATTTGGTTCTTTTAAAAATACAGCAGAAACCTAAATCTTTTCCTCTGTCAGCGACTCATCAATTTCTAACCCCTGTTTTTTCCCACAAATTTTAACTGATTTCAAGTTGCAGGAAAATATGATATAGACTACACATGTGGGGGGTTTTTTGTGCCCTAAAGCTGGCATCATTTTTTGAAGCAAAACGTTTGATATAGGAAACTACATCTTAAGTAATTGTAGTGACTAGTTAAGACATCAAAAGAAGTTTAAATTGTTTATTTCCCTCTGATTAAAAAAAAAGTGGTTTTTAACTCATGCTGCTTGCAACTCCCCAGTTACAGAGAATGCGCAATACACTCCTAGGGGTCATTTTATCAGCATAGTAATTTTTGGGAAGAATCTTGAACTATTATCAAGCACACCATAGAGCAAAGGCTCCAGAAGGCAGTTTTGTGCACAGCTGGCATTTGCAGAGTGCAGAAGGTGCCTCTCTCTGTACTGCCCTTTGGGAACACCATCTGGCACCTTTTCCCCCAACATGTTCCATGATATGGTAGGACCCAAGTAGGTGATGAAGGTCCATGAGCCCCATGAGGTTTTGCCCCTTCCTTCAAAGCCCTTGGAATGCAAACAGAGGGAAGCCATGTCAGACCAGGGTCTTTTCACCTGGGGACAGTGAGAAACATGATCTGCACAAGACAACCTGCCACCCCCTCACTGAATCCCCAGTTTGGGACCCTCCTTTCATTCCTTCCTGATTAAAATGGCCCTTTTGCTTCTTAAGAGCAGCTGGTGGCAGCAAGCACAGCTCTTATGTGCTTGTTTGAGCTGCCAACTCATTGTTCCATGGCAGGCCATGGGCAGCACAGGTGGCAGCACAGGGGTGACTTGGGCACAAGGTGCCAACTCCCGTGGCTGAGCCTCACACCTCCTCCTGGCCTTCTGCCTTTCTTCAGCTTGAGAGCCAGCACCCTGATGCAGGGTACACTCATCAAGTCCCAGAGAGCCCAACATGATGTTTTTCCTTCATCCAGGAGATGCAAATGCTCTGTTAAATTAAACACGGCGACTGGGAAAACATGCCATGATGCAGTGGTTTGGGGATTTCTGAGGTTTCTGAGTAGCGAATGCTGAGGTTTGTTTTTTTTTAAGAATGGTTGTGTCTGAAAAGCCAAAGTATGAGCTGTTCACAACCCACTTCCCAACAATGTAGTCAGGAAAATTATTCCCAGGGGAAGGAGGTTTGGGGAAGAATCGACTGTAATGTTCTATTGTGAATTCACTTGTCACGAATTTACAAAGGGACATTATACACATAGAAATTTCATTTTACAATCAAGATTATGATTCAGATTAGAACAGCAAACAGTTGATCAGCACAGATATTCCCATCTTAATCTATACATACATAACATTACTCTAACACTTTTGTGCTTTTTTTTTTCTTTTAATATGATATCCTTAGAAGGCATATTATTCCTTAGACAAACTAACACAAGTTCTCAAGTTATCTCAGGATAGTTATTTCAAAAGAAAATGCAATATTTCATAATAAACATTTATAATCAGGTTTTTAACAAAGTAATTCATCATATAAACAAATGAATCAGTCAAGACACTAAATAAATATTTGTACTGGTAAATGCTAGCATTTTGCTTTTATCATGTAGGACCTGATCCTGCAAGCCCTCTGTATACATCTTTATCCCCACTGAATGATTGGTTTCATTGCTTGTTCTAATCTACTATTTTACTTTGAGCTGAGCAAATACTTTCTGGCCACTAAATTAAGTAACTGAAATAAACACTGGAATACATCCCAGCAGACAATGATTCCCCTAGATATCTTTCTAAGTCATTAGGTTTTTTCTTGTTTATGAAATCATCACAAATATTTATCAACAGGCAATCAGTTTTTGATATTTACAATCTGAGTTGCATTGGTTAATTGAGATTTTTAGAATATATCAGGTTCCTTATTCTTGGCTTTTTTAAGGAAAAAAGTGTGACTTTTGCACTCAGTTTGAAGAGCAATTTCCAAGAATTATAATATAAATTGAAAGTGAATTTTTCTTTTGTCATACATTTGAGTTAACAATGCTAGGCTAGGAAGGCAAGAACCTCCAGGAAAATAACAGCCCAGGAATTCTGCTTGAGGAGGGCTGGTACAAACATGAATTACAGTCTCTGTTTTCACCTCCTGCCTTTCCAGGGCAAGGAAATGGCCTTTCTTAGAGCACACTATGGCCAGTCTTTTAATTCTGAATTTACTCAGTCCTTGTCAAGGTTGCCTTTTTCTTTGCATGTTAAGTCCAGAACAGAGAACCCCAGATAACAGACATTAACTGGCCTACATACCCTCTTCAAACCTTAGGGAATAACCTGGATTCCTCCCACAAACAGATGTGCCAGTGAATTCCAATCATTTAGTTGTTTTGGGGGGTTTGGGGGGTTTTTTGGTTGGCTTTCTTTTTTAAGGAAACACAGAAGCAGTCAGTTACAGCGAAAAACTCACCACTTTTTCTTGCCCAGCTCAGTTTGAAATGCAGTTTGAAATCAAGGGTACTGAGTTTATTGATGTACCCACTGTAATACCTTAAGTTTAGCTGAATTCTGATGGTTTCCTGAATGTCTCTAAGCTCTTACCACAGTATAGGATGAAATGCTCCAAGCATCTGGCAAAAAAACCCAATGATTGTAGCAAATCACTGCCTGAACTGAAAAGTGGAACATTGAAATTACTCTCTCTATATATCTATATATATAGGGATATACACACACGCACACACACACATATATATCCCTATATAAACGTTTCTTTAAAATACAGAAATTAATTTTATCATTTCTCCTGTTGGTGTTAAATACTTTACTTCATGAATCCACAATATGGCAACTTCAGGTGGTTAGGAGAAATAAATCTGAAAACAGTCTTATAACCTCCACTAATATAAATATATTGGCAAGGAACTTTGACCAGCAATAGTAAATTTTGAAACTTAAATAACTATTCTACACTTACTCTAATTTTAACAACAAGTTGTTACTGAGTACCAATATTCATGAAAATGTAAAAAAAAACCTAGAGCTTTAACTTTTAACACTGAAGTGCAGCCTTATGAAAGGAATGTAAAAGCAAATGATGTATTAGAGACTCATTCTAAAAAGAGAAAGAACAACTTATCCTATGTGTTTCAAAGTAAGAACACTGTATGCTTGCACTTTATCATAAATGACCATGTTGAGTCATAGTTTCTTCTTGCCTGCAAATGAAGGATGTTGGCTCAAATAATCTTCAAAGTGTAGATGAGCATTTGATTAAATCCTGTTTGTTGTGAAAACAAAGTTCATTTACACTTTGACTGAATAACAACAAGGAGTTTGTTTTAATAATAAGACATTTAAGGACCTTGGTAGCCAGTACCAGTTGTATTTGCAAGTAGCTCCTCAGCTTTACTCTTTTTTTAAAAATAAACCTACAGTTATAGTTATTCATTTACTTTAAAAATTCTAAAGATGAAGAAAAGTAGCGTTTATACATATAAGTCCTCATATAAATTATAAAACTCAAGTTTATCTTAGAGAGTTCCATCCCCAGAAGAAGCATAAAGCACTTTTGTGGTACCTTCACCAGTGAATATTTGTGTCACATCGAATGTGAGAAATGCAACAAAGATGAGACTGAATCCAAAAACTGAAAGTCAACATTCTTCTAATACAGTCCCTTGTGATGAATATGCTCCATGGGCTTGTGTGATTTCCATGACAAGACTGAATTTCAAATAAAGGAAATATGAAGAAATTCACCAGTTCACTAGGTATAAGAAACGTCAGTGAACAGCAGAGTCAGCCCATTTGAGGTCAACAGTCTTTGGAAGACTACAAGCAGGGAGTTTAAAACTACAACAGCAAAATCAAATAACAGCAATGAGGTAAACTCCCCTAAAAAGGCCAAATAGGCTGAGTTGTCAGGAGAGAGTCCAATTGTACCTGACACCCAAATGTTTCTGTAGCCAGAGTCCAGCGAGCTGCATGGTAGAGGCAAATGTACTTGCTTTGGACCCTAAGCACATTTTATATTGTTTCGGATCTAAGTTGGGGTCACACTGAACAGGATGAAAAATATGGACAACTCCTACTTCCTGACTTCTGAAAGCCTTCAAACCAGATGTTATCACTTTAGTAAAGAGATCTACGTCCTCAAGTCCCCAGCCTTGAATCGAGGTATCAAATCCACCAGCAGTAAGTAGGTCACTTTTGTAAATACAGGTAATTCCAAATCCATACTCCCTCCAAAATCCAGTTCTTTTTGTGAAAACAAAACTACTGTCAGCTGGAGGGCTGCCTCCATATATTACTTTTGGATCGTATTGGCTGAAGATGATAGGGTAGTAAACCTGTTCTCCCTGAATAGTGTTATCTCTGCATCGCTGGAGGAAGTCTGATGTGAATACTAGATCAACATCACAGAACAGCAGCAAAGTGTCATTGTCAAAATGAGATGAGGCCATCTCAAGAGCCAGACCTCTAGAAAACTTTCCTGACATTGGAATCAGGGTTATATCTGCCTTGGGATACTTAATGCGGTATTCTTTCATTAGCTCTATGTGTTTGCTTGAGTCTGGGCCCGAATCAGAACTGAAGAGAATTATTGCCAACTTTACATTCTGCTTCGGAATCAGACAAGTCTTCTCAAAATTAACCATAAATCTTGAGAAAGTATCAAATCTCCCTGTGATAGGGACAAGAATATGTATTTTCTTGTCACTCTGTCCCCCAGTGTCTTTGGTGCCTCGGAATGACGAGGAAAAAATCTTTAAAGAATTTGAAAGGAAAGAGAAAGATTGAGTGTCACCGTTGGTGTCCTCCAGCAAGCTTTTTACATCCAGCTCCTCTGCTTCTTTGAAGAAAGGCTTGCTAAACAATTGCTGAAGATAAGCATGGCGTCTCACTGGAACAGTAACTTTCCTTCCTTTATGCCTTTTGTACAAAAGCAGTAAATCCAGGATGTACTCTACTCCATGCAGAGGGTCTACCCTGCGGTACCCATACTGTATTTCCTTGAAATCAATGAGTCTTCCTCTGGATCTGGAGTTCTCATTTATCATTTCCATGACCTGCATCACAGTATCATCCAGTGCAGCCCGCAGGACGCTGCTCAGGCTCTGTCGGGGTGGCTGGTTCTCCACCATTGAGTAAAGAAACTTTCCTGTCAGGAACTCCCACTCAATGACTTCATCCCTTTCACGTGGCTGGAAGTTATTGAAAGATGGCACCACTCCCAGTTGCTGATCTTCCTTATTTATTTCAGTGTTACTGAGCTTGCTCATCAGGACACTTTCTCGATGGAGCTGGATGGTCCGATGGCGCAGTTCGGAAATTTTGCGACTCAGTATGTAATTGTGCAGCCTATACTGGTAGGCAGGTCTTTTGTTTGGATGAAGTGTTATGGCTGTGTGGATCTTGCTGTTGTGAAGATCTTGAATGTAACCCTTGCGGTTGTGTTCATAGTTTTCGTGGAACAACTGCTGCATCTACAAAGAGAGAGAGAGAGGTGCAGGGGGAAAGATTAAGTTGAATGTCTTCTACCCAGAAAAAGGACTCACATTGGTACTAGTATCATTACGTATTCTTATAGACCATGGTTATTTTTAGGCATAGAATTTTAAAGCATTCAGTAGAAAATAGTTACATTGTTTTGGTTTGAGTTTCAGTAGTGTCCACAGTAAGCAAATATTGTCCACTGTCTAAAGAAAAGGTCAGTTATATTTGGTTTATCTTCATTTTGTTCGGCTGCAGAACTAAGGGAAATGCATAGGCATAGGTCTCTGGGTAATAGGAGTTCATAAGTGCTATGCATGAACCACTGACTTCACTTCCATCTAAACCCCAGTTAGCACAGATCCTTAATGGAAGGTTAGCAACGTCCACAATTTTTTAAAGAGCACCCTGTATTTGTGTCTATGGAGCAAAAAGCTGACTGTACTGATATATGCAAATATTTAGTGCTGCTTAACATTCAAAAACTGAATGACCTGAACAAAAAAAAAATTTCATGTTGACAGAGAATTCAATAATTGAAATAAAACCATTTTAATATACATTTTGTAAGATACACAAATAATAGAGTATGTCAATTAAGCAATTGATTGTGATAGTGATTTCCAATTTATTTCTATACCAAGAAAAGACATTCTACTTCTGTCAAATTAGTAATTGTGATAGAGTGAAGAGATATGTTTTGTGGCTGACAAGTCTAGTATCCAAAATATCTGGCCTTTATACTTTCTGTGCTGACTAAACATATCATGAATCTATCTTTGACTCAGTTTTCTCTCTAGAAGACAACTTAGCTCATTATTAATGTGATGAGTATTTATTCTTAAATGGGAAATCATATGGACTAGTAAAATACTAATATCATAAATATATTTAAAACCTGCTGCTCTTTGCTAACACCGACTAACTCCAGAGAATTTTTCCCCATGACTGGCAGACAAGGGAGAAAAGGCTCATTTTTTTAAATCTGAAAACAGATTGGTCTGTAACTAATACGTAAGGAAAATGTGCTAGTTAGATAGAAAATTGTTGTTCAAGAATGTGTTTTAAACTTGAGCTGTAATCAGATTCTGACATAGGTATCACAGTTTATCTTTTATACACTGAAGAAATCAGGAGAGGTTAGTCCTGATTGCACAGTATATCTGACTCAAATAATTTAGCTAATTTTACTTCAATTCTTTCAAGAACAGAAGTTTTGACACTGGAAGTAATATTAAGAATAGGGCAATAAAAGTAAAATAAAAAAACTCCACAACTCCTAACTAACTTCTGATAACTCCTAAGATAAGAATCACGAAAACTATGTAATATTCATTAGCATGTACAAGACATAAACATTGTCACATTTAGAAAAACAGAACTTCAATACAGAACTTCTGGACTGCCAGTCCCATTTCATTCAGACCTCAAATGCCTCTGCTTGAGCAAACATGGCTGCTATTATCACTCAGTTTAAAATTTTTGAAGTTAGTCATATAACATGTAGAAAAGCAACAGACACATTCTGATAAACACCTTAAGCTATGTTAAATTTGCCTCTAATATTAAAAACAGATACCTCTGTTATATTGAAGTGAAAATGAATGTGAAAAAAACCTACAATGTTACGACATTACTCATATATCCCTTATTCACAGAACCTACCTAAAGCTCTCTGAAAACATTTGGATGGTTCCCTTGTTATATGAGATGAGATGAGAGTTTGGCTGATTTCCTTATAATACATAGAATAGGAACCAACATCATCAGGCCTGTTAGTGTTTTAACTAGCAGTGCTGAAAAAACTGAAATATGGCTTTCTTGAGAATTAGAGATGGTCACAGGCAGGACAGATGGATTAGAGATTGAAAGGGAAAACAGTGTTTAGGAACAAGCAGGGTGATGGCATTTGCTCTTTGGAAAAACTATTTTCTCTTCTCACTCTACAATTTACATTTTGAATAAAGAAAAAAGAACAGCTGATCTGGCTAGATTTCCAGCTCTCCAGTTTTAAGTTGCACTTCCTTCCTGGTCTGCTTTACTTAAAATTGTATGCTGTGAGCTCTGCAAGGTGACACACTATGCTTTTGCATTGTCCACTTTCCCTGCAAAAAGCTGAAGGCATGATTTTTACATCTAGAATTTCACAGCAAAGACCCCTTAAAGGAAAATTAGGAAAATGTGTGATGTTGAAAACAAAAGAAAGAAGGGCAGGTGGTTTGTGTGACTTTCTCTTCTAAGCTGTCTAATGAAGAATGCTATTTGAGTAGAAATGAAACAACCATTAACTTTACCCATTTACAACCATTAACATTTAAAGTATGTGATTTTTCATACTTAAGTACATGAAAGTTTTATGTAAAGTAGTAAAATGGATTTTATCCAAAAGATTTGCAACAGATGACATATTGCTGCAAAGCTAAACACTGTCCTTCAATTGTGCAAATTCTTCTGTAACCCTTGACTTATTACAAAATCAGCTTTACAGAACATTCATTAGCATCACTTATTTAACAGAAATAAATTTATGTTGACATAAATACTGCATTTTTTACACATTCCAATTTCAGATGCCTGGGTTTATTTGATATGCTCCACTGAAAAAAAGGAGAGAAGATATACTCCATTATAATACTGATTTTAGTTTTGATAATCAACAACAGATTAAAAGTAGCAATGAAAAGAAATTCAATCAACTCAGTAATGCAAAACTATCACACATATGCAAAACTGTACTAATCCATTTTCAGGTATGTTACTGAAAACTCTTAATAGATCCTCATTTAGCGAAAACAGAACAAACCTGACACTGAAAGCATCAACACTTCCTGAAGACAGCCTGCTTTAATCTTGGCACAGAAATTTGTTCTTAATGTTGCAAGAAAAAATGTCTTATTACAATTCAACTTATTAACATCTAAATGAAAGCAATTCAATTTGATCCTAACTTTGCTTTGAAATTTCTAGGCAAGATGGTCAAGCCCAGAAGGCAAAGGGAAGGATGATTAAATTTCCCGGAAAATGGATTTGTGTGAAAGTCTGAATTGAAAAATGTAGTTATAAATTATTGCGCAAAAGAGGTGGGTTTAGGAAGTGGCAAGATTTATTAACTATAAATTAAAATTATTCAGCATGGTAAGAGTAAACCTTCCTGAAAAAGTTTTTATGATTTTGAATAGCAAGGTAATAAAATGCCAGATCAAATTCTATATAGATAAATGCAAAGTACATGAGAGGAACACAATCCTAACTCTGCCTGAAGAATGTGAAACTGTGTAAGCTGTTAGGACTCTGTCCTAACAATACCAGTCCACACAGTATACAATTCTGTGTAGGTGTCACACAGAGGTTCAGCAATGATGAAAAGAAAAGCAAATAGCACAAGGACAAGTCTAGAGTGAATCAGAAGCTTCATTACATGGTTGTGTCCATAGCACACCAGCATCTTGAGGACTGTGGCCAGGCACCTTGTCTGTACTGTTCCATCCGAAACTGATAATACAGAATTACAGAATGTTAAGGGTTGGTAGGGACCTTAAATATCATCTAGTTCCAACACCTCTGCCACGGGCAGAGATACCTTCCACTAAACCAGGTTGCTCAAAGTATTGTCCAACCTGGCCTTTAACAGTGTCCAGGTTGGGATATTCACAACCTCCATTGGAGAACCTGTTCGTGTCTCACCACCCTCACAGGAAAGAATTTCTTCCTAACCTGTAGCCTAAGTTTTTCCTCTTTTAGTTTGTACCTATTGCTCTTTGTTCTTTCAATACAATCCCTGAAGAGTTGCTCTCTGGCTTTTGTGTAGGCCTCCAGATAGTGGAAGTCTGCTGCAAGGTCTCCATGCAACTTTCTCTTCTCTGGAGTGAGCAGCCCCAACTTTCTCAGCCTTTATACCTCTTATCAACTTCATGTCCTCCTCTGCACTTGCTCTAAGAGTCCCACATCCTTCCTTTGTTGGGGGCACCAGAACTGGCACTCCAGTGGGGTCTCACCAGAGCAGAGCAGAGGGGCAGAATTCCCTCCCTCACCCTGCTGCCCACACTGCTCTGGATGCAGCCCAGGATCCCACTGGCTTTCTGGGCTGGAAGTGCCCATGGCCAGGTCATTTTGAGTTTGCCATCAACCATCATGTAAGTACAAAGGTACCAACCAAGGCTACCCAATGATTACACATTTGGATCATTAAATAAACAGACAACTAGGGCAAAAGAGAGAAATCCAAAGAGGGCCAACTCTGAGATCAATGGAGTCAGAGTAAATGAGAACCATAAGAAAAATTCATAGGAATGGTACCACGTCTTCTCACATAAAGATCTATGACACTTACAAGGATGCACTCAAGACTCAGATCTTAGTGGCACAGCAAGCTGCTGATGGTAAAATTTTGGATCACTTTAAAGAGTGAAGCAACAGCTTAGTGGGAAACTACAATCATTGCTATCCAGAAATCCTGCAGTTCCAGTTGAAGATATATCATAATATTACCTTATTTTCCTGTACCCCACCTCAGTTTCTTCTACCAATTACCCCAGAGAGAGAATATTTCGCCAAATGAACATTTACTTTGACATCATACAACCAATTTACGTTCACTGAAAGCAGTGAATGGGAGAATTTCTCTTCAATTCAATATAATACCTGGAGGTCCAACATTTTATCTGTTCACTTTGCATGACTTTGTGACTTTTCTGAATAGTTTGCTGTCTTCTGAATGGTTCTTACAGCACAACTAATACAAGAGTTGGCATGGACTTCTGCTTGCCTTTTTCCATGCCAGCTGAAACCAAAAGTTGGCAAGAAATACTAAAGATCTAATTATGCTCTGAGGAACTCTGAACTCCAAGCAGGAATTAAAAAAAATATAAGAAAGAAATCAGAATAAAGGCAATGTTTTATTATTGTAGCAGAAAAATACAATAGCTAACACACAAATGCAAAGTAATTTGCATTGCAAGTTCTGAAATCATTGTAATCACTGTGATTTACTGATGTAATAAAAAAGGAAGGTTCTTACTGCATATACACAAAAGCTCAAACCTACCAACTTTATTATTGCAAGACTATCACATATTAAAAAAAAGCAAATGGTGCTTTTTAAATTAACACTTTTTTTTTTTGAGCATTAACAATATTTAACAGAGAAGACATAAAAATTTTCCATTCACTCAAGCTGTTCTTAAATCCACGGGAGTGCTAAACTGTGCATTTTAACTAAACTGGACTTTTAATAAATGTAGAAATAAGATGAACAGGAATCACTCCTGGTCTTTCTTCCCTCTGCTCTTTAAAGTTTAGCTCTGCTAAAGATGAAGATTTATTCACTGCTGCCAGTGAGTTCAAGGGACATTTCATCTGTATGAAGTAGATACGTAAATCTACTGCATTTGAGATGATACTGTTTTGCTGAACAACAGGAAGTTGAGTGCTTAAAAAAATTCAGATTACTATAGGCACATTAGGATGGCCTCAATAATATGTATTATAATAAAATGCAAGACTAAGTTACAGTTAATCTAAGTTTCTGGACAAGAAGACAGATATGAGCAGGTCAGTTTTGATGCTCTGAGAAATACTATGAGCCTGGAGAAGATAAGGATTAAGACTGGAATCATGAAATGCATATGAACTAGATAACTGAGAAGCAATAACAAGCTATGTACAAGTGGGCAATTATCAGTTTGGAGGGAAGTTATTACAGAAACTTCTAAGGAACAAAATCATTCCTAGTGAAGCTGGCACAAAATCTTAGACACTGCTCATGGCACATAGCCAAGGACATTTTGACTAAATAAGAAGAGAATACAACCTATAAGAGCCAGTAAACTTGGAAATTAAGAAGTTGTGGGAATTAAGTCGTTATAATAAAACAACACATAAAATGCTATACCCATGGTAGTAAGAGGTATGTGACTAAGTATCTTAGGAAAACTGACTTTTTAAACTGGAAATAATTGGCATACAAAGAAAACATGAGAATATCATCAGACAATAAGGTGACAAGAAGACATTATTAAAATTCAGTGTGAATCCTCTACAGAAAAGGGACAAAAAACTTAGTTTTGTATCAGTCAGAATATTTCAGAAAGATGCAACAAACAATTTCACACAATTTTAGGCCTGCATTTTTATCAAATGCATGGGACAAATCAATGTAAAAGAAACTTGTCAGGACTTTTCTGATTTAGCTTGTAAATAGACAAATTAAAAAGCACTGGTATACAAGGACAGCAGCATGCATGGAAGGAAACAGAAAAATGTCTTAAATTATCCTGGGCATAATCTAAGTAACACAGTTGTGGAAAAGGCTGCATTTTAATATTCAGCAGATTTAAGGAAGGTAGGCTGACAGTCTTCCAGCCTCCTCAGGTTTGGACGGCCTGGTGTCACTAAGCCCCTTCTTTGGAACAAACCAGCCTTCAGAAGACAAGCACCAGGGTAAGGTGGAAGGGATGACAGGTTAAGAAGCTGGTAATAACAGTTCCAGTTACAATGAACAACAGCCCCCTATTCACTGCCAATCTTTCCACTAGGATGTGAAATGGAGATGGCTGACTCAGCAGTTTTGATGATCTCAGAGATCTGAGGTATAACTAAATTTTCTGTCATAGCTTAAGCTTCATGTAACTCAGTGATGTTCAGACTTGGGTTGCTCCTACATACTTGGTCACTGAGAGAGCTCAGCAGAGAAAAGCAGGTTCTGCTATCAGCGGGTTACACAGTGAGACACCAACAAATGCACTGGGACCAGCTACATGTTTACACCATGAGTCTTGGGAGCTGAACGTGCCCTCCATGGCATTAAACTAATAATAATAACAAACAGGGGTCTTCAGGCAGAGCCATCTGCAGTTTTGCCATTGTTTCCCTCATTACAGAAGGTGGTTTACCGCAGCAGCGTTGCCATCCAGGTGACAATCCTCAGCATGTACGTACTTTTGAACATCCTGGCAGTGCATGTGTGCTTCCTTAGGTAACAGCTGGATGCTAAAAACTTTTCTAAGGGCTAGAATTGTTCTCTGGCTTCCACACGTCAAGTAAAGAAGCAATCCACCCTCCTTGAAGCCAGGTCTCCCACAACATCAGGGCTATATTCCAAACTGGATCTTGCCAAGGTTCGTACCCTACCACAAAGGGTGCTTCAGCTCCCTTACAACCAAATACCCTTCCCAGCCATGTGTCATACAGTATGAAATAGACAAAGAATTTATTATTAAGTGGTATTTCACAAATTTAAAGAACATTAATCAAGAATTAATTCTTTCTTCATTTGTATCAAGCCACTAAAATACTCAGTTGTTAAAAGAACACACATTATTGTCTACTAGTTAGCTATAACATGCATCAAGTACACTCTGTAAGAAACCCTAGCTTTTTATGTACATGCTTTATAATTACAGAATTCATACTATATTTTAAAAACATTGTAAAATTTGACCACAAAAGTAATACATAATCTTTTATACCAACACATCTTCAGTGCAAGACCCTAAATCTTCCTGAAGGTTCATACACAGCAATGCACCCGAGCATTTACCAATATTTCTTCCTACAAAACCTACACTTTTTAAATATAGAGTTGAGAACAATGTTTAATCATTAACTTTAAGGAGCAAAAGAAGGAAGTTATTTTGCCAACCTCTTACCCTTAAGCATAGTCCTGAAGGTAGTTTACAATAATTATTGAACCATAAGACTAAAAAATGAATTTTTGTGTTAGCAAAATAAGAATTATTTAAGTCTTAGTGTGCCTATGGAATTATTTATTAAACTAAGTGAAAGTTACAATTAACTCTATTACATAACACATACATGCAAAGTGTGTAAGTACTTTTATTTTATAGTCTGTCCCTTTCTCACTATGTGACACATTTGGCCATATAGAGGCAGAAATATTAAATCTGTCAAATATTAGCCTTCAATGTACACAACAGAAAAACAGGAAAAGGTCTTTAAGGTTATATATTTAGACAGAAATATCAAGTTCTAATGTCTATGTTAAGGAAAAAATATGGAAAAGTTATTTGATGACTAATCATAATTTCTGAATTGTTTCTATGTGGTGTGACCTAAAGTATTTATATTTGATTGATGATAAACTTTTCTAAAGCATGGACTCATACATTTGTGTATCTGACTAAAGATTTGAATACTGTAATTATTCTCTGAAGTGCATGAATGCCACAAATGCTGATTCCACATATACAAATTCTATAGAAACTAGAAATTTTTCTTTTTTTGGGTACTTTGTGGGTAGTATCACAGTTGAACTAGCAACACACCCTACTTTACAGGATTACCCCAGAAGGAATTTTTACTTAGAAACTTCTCTTTTGTTACACCAACAATCATGTCCTTTTCACTCCTACTCAGTAGTGCTCAGATGTTTACATTTACCTTATCCCCAAAGCTTTCCCTCCTACAAAAAAACCCACACTTCTAAAGAAAACATCCAAATACTGACAGCTAGTGTGGTGAACACTTTTTAGCATGGATATACTCAGCACTCTTCACAGCATTACAGAAGAGAGTAGTTTAGCTTATGATAGTATGGAGATGCCTGGGAGTACTTCATTCACACTTGGCTAGAGCCATTCCTAAAAAAAGCCAGTGGTACTGTATCCTTTCTGGTTTTCACTTGTTGAGACAAATCCCCTTGTACGTATTTGAGAATCTTTGTCCATCCAGACCTATTTCACGCTAACCAAAGTTGAAGCCACAAAACTAACACCCTGTAATGGCCTGAGGCTGTGCTGCCTGCTTCACGCTATGACTTCACTCCTGTCATACCAGCTGAGACCAGTTCAGATGCCCAGTACCCCATGTGCACTCCTGGCACATGCCTGGCATGGGGAAGTAACCTGCTCCACTCAGAAACCTGCCACGTTCAACGCAGGAAACCTCTTACGCTGAACGAAGGACTGCGGAGATTTGGAGATATTCTTCTGCAGTGCAATATAACAAAATTAATGTCTCTAGAGCCTTTATGCTTCAAGCACTCTGAATGTGTAATCCTGAAACACTGGGAGAGGACAATTTCACAGAGCGAGAGAAAGCAGCCCTCTGCATGGCCCTGCCCCAGTAACAACAGTAGCTATAAAGAGTATGAGGCTCCTGTCTCATGAAAAATCCTTATACTGCAGTGATATTTTACAAGTTATAATTCTTCCTGCTGAGAGATGAGCATCCTGTAAACTACAGCAGTCTGACACAAAGGGTTCCCTGGTATTTATGACTTCCCTTAGAAAAATCAATCTTCCTGAAGAATCTGCGTGTGTCTGCCTTACTAAACCTGTCACCAACTACAGAAAATGTACATCTTACTTTGCTCATCAGGAGCTTAGAAGGACTTTCTAAAGAGAGTCCTAAGCATCCTTACTTTTGAAGTAATTCACCAATTCAAATGTTGAAGAAAAATTCAAGAAAAAGCCATTTTAAATTCTAATTATTCTCAAAAAAACCCACAAACTATTAAAAATCAAGCTTTAGGGCTACAAATACTGAGATCTAAGTGCTGACTTTAACTGCAGTTTTTTCTCTGCTTTCACAAGTTGGTCACATTTCTCTCCAAATGAAAAATTCTAAGTGAAACCAATAATCTGAGTTTACTATTCCCAGTATATTTATCATTATAGTCTACAAAAGGAAATGCTGTGACCTACTATCCATCAGTGAAGTCAATCATTGGGACACAAAAAGTTTTTCCTATTGTTTTAGGAGTCTTTAATAGTACTGTTATTTGAGACTAGAATTTGAGGCTAAAATGAAAGTAATAAATACTCTTCTCAAGCTGTTTTTATTGCTTTTTACCCTCAGTTTTACTTAAGTTTTCATACAATCATTTTGATACAAGACAGCAAAACCAAACAGCCTTATCCTTCCAAAAGTCCACAGTTATCTGGAAACAGAGCTTCACTTTCCGTAAGTACTAAAAGAAAAAATAGAATCATCTTTAAGTAGAGGATTTATCTATGCAAGCCATCTACCAAAAATGTTCTCCCTTTAAGTTTATGTCTCAATTATTTACAAAGAGCTACTTAATATAAACTACTTTTGCACAGTGATAAGCATTCTATTACATCTGTCTGTCACCCTCTAACACTTCTGTTTGCAAAAACATGAGGTTTTGGAGCTTATTAAGTAATGTTAATCCAGTGCGACCTGATGGAATTTTGATTTCCAGTCTTGAAACAGATCCTGCTTGAAGACCAAAGGACTGGACCAGATGATCTCTGTGACTTGTTAAGCTTATATTACCTCACAGCCTTACTCCATATTAATAAGTAAACTTATATTACAAAACATAATTTAGAAGGAACAGAGTGATAGCAATGCCTACTGTGGAATCAATATACAGAATCTGCACCTGACCTCCTCCAAAAGTATTTCACAAAAATACAAACTTTGGGAGACTGGAAACACTGACAATTCAGCATAATTTTTAGTCTGTATAATATGATCTATATTATACAGCATGTGTGCAGTGGCAAGCACATAGCATGATTCAAAATAATTTTAAGTAACTCAGCCTTAAAGAGATGCTACTTTTTCTGTTCATTTCTCCTTTTTTACCATTATTTTACAGTTAAGTTTTTCACTTACCTCTTTTCTTGGGAGTGTCTTACTCTTCTGCAGATTTGTGGAAAGTACACAGTACAGTAAAAAATAATAATTCTCTCGTGTTTAAGTGATACCCTTCCATTTATTCACATATCCTTTTTTTTTTTTTCCCACATGTTCTACATATGCTCAAAACACGTTCTCAATGACTGTATTTTACACATCCAGTTAAACAAAATTACACCAATGGCAGTTTCTTTAGCTGAACTTTCATGCAATTAAAAAGGCTGACTGATTTGCTAGTATCACACAGGTAATGCCATAAACAGTGCGGTACATCATCCTGTGGAGAATATAGTATCTCTTTTTAGCTAACAAGTCTGGATGCACACCTACCAGACAAATGACAAACAAGAATAGTCAATGCTTATTTCTTGGGCAAAGTAGAGCTGTTACAGTACTGCCTGAGGAGAAACATCAGTTTGCCAACATTGTCTGAAAAGCCCATGAAGGTGGAGAATAGAAGTTAGTAAGAAAGTAAGAAATTTCAAAAAGTCAAAATAGAAAGCATGACAAGAGGGAAGAGATGGGATGCTAACCTATCCTGGGGAGTGGTGAGGATCAATTAAATCACATGAACATTTGTTCAAATGTTCAAATCACATTTAAGAAGTTAGAAAGGTCAGATAAACTGGAAGGAACTTCTTGATCAGGAAATATATCTTGCCACATGCAAGATGCACAGAAGAATGCATCAGTGCATCAGCACATCTCTTCTTTGATACCAAAATACTTCTGAACAGTAAAGAAAACAAGGCAGAGTACTACTGCATACAGGCCTTGCTTTGTCAAGAACTGCATTTATAAAGGCAAGTGAATACTGATGGCTCTTACCACTATTACAACATAAGTCTTACTTACACCGACCTCTTCCCACTGGGAAATTAAGCCATATCAGGAATGTTCCCATAGTCAGAATAGGGGGATTTAACTTCAGGGGACCATAATGAAAAAGCACTAGGTTAATGAAAAAGGCCAATTTCCTAAAACAAAACAGAAGATCGGCCCAAAAGTGGCCAAGGACCGCTAGACAGAGCAACAGTGATCCCAGGCAGAAATACCAGAGGATGAAGTTTGCCATCCCTGGAACCAAATTTTGGTGAGTGAGTTTCTCAATGCAGAGTTTGTTCAGATCTCTCTTCTGAACAGATCTGCAGAGCAGAAACAGCAGAATGTTGCACTTGCCTTCACTGTGACTTGTCAGATATTTCTAGCGATATTTTCTCCCCAGTATAGGCACATCTGAAAGGAAGTCTTTCCATGTCTGAAATAATTGTAACTTCTAACAGTAAATCATATTACTAATTAAAATTACCTCAAGCACTGAAAAGAGAAAAACTGTTTAAATGCCTTGAAGTGAAGAAAAAATGAGACTGGTTCAGAAAAAAAATCCTGTAACTCCCTATATATTTCAACACAACATATAATTATGCCTGTAAAATTTTATTTCTTTTGAGGCACAGGCATGCAGCTTATTTTCTCTGCTAGTGTTTACCAGCTACAATTTTCTCTTTTCTTTCAATCTCAAGATGTTATCATTCCACAGCAAATACACTTCAGAAAACTGCTGGGTCTACCCTTTAAAGAAGCTTTTGAATCCTTTAATTATCCAAAGAAAAATTCAATAAATGCTTGTTTAGCCAATTGACTACAGATTTATATTCCAGCACTATCAGATAATGCTGAAATAATGCATAAAAATGACATCCATAACTTCCATTAATACCATGAATTCTGTTTAAGTACTTCATCAATCAAAAAATTAACTGTCTGCATACATTACACATTTTGTTTACATTAATGCGTAAACATCTGCAACAAAAACAGTGTAGGAAAACACCTGACTTTGGATGACTTTGTTTATTTATAATGAACAATATTCCAATATTAGTTTATGTATTTTCCTTAGTCCATTGGCCTTACTTGGATAGATTTTTCCACGCAAAATAAAGACCAGATAAGCATTATCAAGAGATATACATAACAGGAAAACATATCAGCTTAGCACAAGAGTCATATTTGATTGTACATTCCTACAGAGAATAGGAATTCAATCTGCAGCATCCATTTTAAATTACATTCATCCAGGCAACATCAGATAAAAACTCAGTGTCACCTTTTAGCAGTGCTGGTCTAAAGATAAAGCCAAGAATGTGAGACAGAGGTAATATATGTTTCTAAAACTATCTAGCAAAATGGACATATAAACATGTTTATAGGGGAAGCAAAGTTTTGAAGACCTAAAGCTACTTGGAAGCCTTTTGTATACCTTAAACAGCAGACTAATCTCCTTGCTTTAAGCTCAGGCCAAGTTGTTTCATTTCCTGTTTTCTGGTAATAAATCCAACATACTGACAAAATCTGAAGTACTAAAAGAGATAAAGAGTAATGGAAATTGGCAGACAAAAAAGAGAAAAAAGATCAGGACTAGTGCCTCTAGTGCCTATCTAGGACTTTCAAGGAAGAAATGTTTAAGATAAAAACTGGCAATCTCACAAGATCAACACTTGTAGCAGCGCACTGACTTCTTGTTTAGAACTCTTAAGAGCCTTGAAGTTATTTGATTTGCTTTGAAGTCTGCATATTTATTCAAACTGTCATCAAAATCTGGCTTTTTATAAAAGCTGTTGAGTAGATTAGGTGTTAAGATATGGATGTGCTGGAGCACAGAACTCCTGAAAGACAGCACCAAAGGGGGAAAAATAGTGTGATTTCATATTACCTAGGATAGACAGACAAATGGGGTAACGAGGCTGGTGAAGGAAGAGCCTAGAACACAAGTCCTGTGAGGAATGGCTGATGGATCTGAGGGTGTATAGCCTGGAGAAAAGGAGGCTCAGGGGTGACCTTATCACTCTCTGCCACTCTCTGAAAGGAGGCCGTAGGCAGGTGGGAATCAGCCTCTTTTCCCAGGCAACCAGCAACAGGAAAAGGGGACACAGTCTTAATCTGCACCAGGGGAGGCTTAAGCTGGTTATCAGGAAGAAGATCTTCATAGAAAGGGTGATCAGCCGCTGTTATGGGCTGCCCAGGGAAGTGCTGTCCCTGGAGATGTTTAAGGAAAGACTGGATGTGGCACTGGCTGCCATGGTCTGGTTGACAAGGTGTTGTTAGGTCTCAAGTTGGACTCAATGATCTCAAAGATCTTTTCCAACCTGATTGATTCTGTGTGATTCTCTGAAATAGATTACTGAAGTGTGTTTAAACACTCAGCCATGACTTAATATATTTATATTTATATGGAAGTGGTCTGGGAGACTTAAGAGCTATGGCAAGCAGTGGCCAACAGCAGGAAATACTGACGAGTGGTAATCTTGGATCATTAAAGCAATGATCCAGTGAGAAATGCTCCTCTCTGGGTGCCATATATCGACAGGAGGCAAGAGGGAATGACCAGGGATATCTTCAAATAGAACAGGTTGCACAGAACCTGATCCGCACTGATATTGAATATTCACAGAGATGCAGAACCTCCTCACACCCTGGGCAATCTATTGCAGTGTTCCATCACCCTCATTATAAAAAAAATGCTTTCTTGTATCCAATATAAATTGATTGTTCTTCAGTTTTTAAGCTATTTCCTCTTCCATGGAAAAACTACCTTTCTAGCTTTCTTGTAGGCTCCCTTCAGGTACTGGGAAGCTGCTCCAAAGTATCCCCAAGAGTCTTTTCTTTTCCAGGCTGAACAACCCTAACTTTCTCAGTCTCATTAGGAGACATGCTCCATCACTCCAGATCATCTTCATGGCTCTCCTCTGGACTTAATCCAAAAGGTCCATGCTGTCTTTTTGGGAACCCCAGAGCTGGATGCAGGTTCCAGTGGGCCCTCACCAGAGCAGAGGGGCAGAATCCCCTCCCTGCCCTGCTGCCCACGCTGCTCTGGATGCAGCCCAGGACACGTTTGGCTCTCTGGGCTGGGAGTGCCCATGTCCAGCCTCTCACCCACCAACAGCTCCAACCTGATTGATTGTCCTTCTCCCCTGGGCTGCTCTCCATCCGTTCATCCCCCAGCCTGGGTTGGTACCAGGGTTTGCCCCAACACAGTTGCAGGACTACAAGTGAGTTGCAGGCCATTTTAACTTGGCCTTGTTAAAACTCATGAGATTCCCATGGAGTCGTCTTGGGCTTGTCCAGTCCCATCTGGGTATGTCAATCACACCACTCAGCTTGGTGTCATCTGCAGATTTGCTGAGGGTTCACTTGATCCTGATGTCAATGTCATTGATGAAGACATTAAATAGCACAGGCCCCAGTACAAACACCTGAGGGACACTGCTTGCCACTGATGTCCCCTCATGAGGACCCTGAGCTGTTAACTACCACACTCTGGATTTCACCACTCAACCAGTTCCTTACCCATTGATCTGTCTACCCATCTAATCCATCTCTCTCCAGTTT
The DNA here is from genome assembly GCF_028769735.1 of Zonotrichia leucophrys gambelii. Lineage (NCBI taxonomy): Eukaryota > Metazoa > Chordata > Aves > Passeriformes > Passerellidae > Zonotrichia > Zonotrichia leucophrys. The sequence continues at coordinate 54,416,284 of NC_088200.1, forward strand.
ACAGATGGCATCTGACTGCCATGATTTTCAAAAATCATGGAGATTGCTGTATCAGACAATTCCCTCTATGTTCCCCTCTTTGCCCACTCATACAGTGGTGAGGCTTTGTATTCCACAGCTGTTGCCTGCCTGGGTGGAGGGTCGATCCCTCCCAGCCAGTAACAGATGACTGAGTTGAGTACTGAAAGCAAAGCCTCCAGTGGGTTTTTTTAGTGCTAGGAATATTAGCTTTATGGAGGAAAGATACAGTCATGCAGTAACAATAAAATATGAATAATTTATAAATAATAATTAATGTAAATCAGACATATATGTTTTACTAGGACAAGGAACAAAAAGCAGATGCAAAATGGAAAAATACAAAATGTGTGCAAAAAATACTTAAGGGAGATCAAAATTATTGCATTTTAAAATTATCAAAGCTCATAACTTAGCATGAAGCTAAAAGAATTAAACATACAGATAATAAGAGCATTCAAGATGATATTATAAGGAATAAGAGCATTGAGAATCCTTACTGATTCAGGGTAAAAGCAATTAGGTAGCTCATAATAGCCCAGTGGAAGGTTTCAGCACAAGCTCATCACAAAGATCAAGCCTACAGAATGCAATGTTAGTAACTTCTCCAAGGGAAATATATTTAGTTAAAAATGTATTGCATCACATTAACATTCTTAACACAGGATTTTCAACATCTTTGAACAACAAAACAATAAACATAGACTGATGAAAAATGAACTATTCTCTTCTTTGGTAAACATATCTTGAGAACTCCTAAATGCATTGCCAAATCACATTTTAAGCTCTCATATGAAGTAAGAAAGCAGAAGTGCCAGCAGATCTACCTAACATGGACCAAGGCTCTCTAATCTATCCCCACTAATGAAATACACCATCATTCTTACAGGAAAGTTAACCATAAAATTTGTGATAACTTCAAAATTTGGGAATGACTGCAATCTGGTTCTGGTGGCTGACGGACCTAAAAGTAGTTTCTCAGAAGTTACCACTGGGGAACCAATGACTGAACTAGAGGATCCAAGATCTGAGTTCTTCCAAAGAAAGAAAAGGCAAAATCAGTACAGTAAGATTTCCTGTAATACTTCATCTTCCCGTTAATATAAAAGCTTTTCATCAGGCTGCACACTGGCCAGATTTCTGCATGATAGGCCAAATTTAATCCAGTGTTTTATTTATTTTTTTCTACACCTGTAATACAGCAAGTCATTATGCAGCTGAGACACTGAACAGCATGACCTCCTTGTCAACCAAGTCTTCCCTTCTTGCCATGTCAGTAAAAGAATATTAAAACAAGGATGTTCCAATTAGGATTTCATTTCTTATGGTGTAATCAAGGAGATAAGTATGGCTTCCTTCCAGCTGATTGTATTACCATTAAAGTTTATGAGAAATTATGAATGCCCTTGAGCTAAACATCCAATTAAAATAACATAAGCATGGCAGGATGTCTGTTACAATGTTTTCCGTAGAAGAAATCCTAATTATATCACTGTTATACTTTTCCACAGGGTTTCCACTGTGCTTTCTGTCTGGATAGTCTGAAAATATAACATTAATTAATATGACTGTGTTCTTATAGCATCACTGAGAATTACTCTTACATTAAAGTAAAAAAAAATCCAACCCATGCTCCATGGTGACAGAAGATCTAAGACTGAAGAGTGACTCTTCATCCTCCCATTATCATAAAATATCCTTAACAAGATCCTTCATTGTTGCACTTCTGAATTAGAAAGTGTGGTTGATTAGTGAAAAGAAAAAGTCTTTCAGATAGACAGTGATAATTTGAAACCCATTTTATACTGCCTCATGTCTTGTCATTGCTGAAAATATTAATGGTTTTAACAGAGATTTGAAGGTGTACATCACAAAAAAAGTGGCAGTACTCTCCTATTTAAGTCATAGATTTGGAACTATTTTTTTTCCAGGCAGCAAAAGACCTGCACATTTACTGATTGTTTCTTCAGTAATAATGATATTTTACATTACAGGTCACTGAAGTATCTTGGTCATTTAACTCATTAAGGAATTCATATTATCTCTATGTCTCCTTTTACATTATTTCACTGTTTTCACACAGTAGTCTGTCACAGAACAATCAAATACATAGAAAGCATTTCTATCTTTACTATAGATTTTCAAATCAAACAAAGCAAAAAGAAAAACTCTAAAAGATAATAAATAGGGTGGTACAATGGAGTACAGAAAATAAATGTGATTTATATATTTGGAAAATTCTCAGGGAAAACAATTCAGAAAAAATATTAAAGACCTCAGATTTTACCAATCCAAATGACCTAAACAATTCAGAAATTATTTCTTTCATTTTTATTAAATTGTTGATTGGCTTGAGTTGTGCTTTGAATGGAGTACATGAGACATAAGAGAATAGGCAATGAAGAGTAAAAATTTAAACAAAGGCAATAATCCATTTTATGTTCTCTTGTCTCTTACTGCAACAGGTAATAATACCCTGAAGGAATGAAAACAGAACTGTACATAGCTGAGGCTATTTCTGTAGGATAACATAACAATTTTTTTAATAGGATGAATATTAAGCAAATAACTACTCTGTGAAGGTGGCCAATAGTTCCATTGCTTCACAATGGTGAAAACATATATTAAGAGAAACTCTTTCTTACACAATTTGTGTTTATGATCCGGTTGAAATAACTTGGAAGAGAGAGCTGCTTGATACCCACTCAATGTGTTTACTACATGTACCTGCTTGGATGTGTCCCTACAGAGAGCTGCTACTACTGTTACAACTAAATCCTCTAAAATGTAAAATTAGGCAGTCATAGAATCATACAATGGTTTGGGTTGGAGGGGACCTTAAAGACCTTCTAGTTCTAAATTTCTGCCATGGGTAAGGACACTTTTCAATAGACTAGGTTGCTCAAAGGCTCATCCAATCTGGCTCTGAACACTTCCAGGGATGATGCATGCACAGCATCATCCTGTTCTAGTGCCTCACCAAATTCTGAGTGAAGAAATTCTGTCTAATATCAAATCTAAATCTCTCCTCTTTTTTAGTTTAAAACCCTTCCCCCTTATCATATCATTATCTGTCCATATCATTATCTGCCCATACCATTTTCTGCCCATTGTTTGCCCCCCTTTTTTAAGTCCCCTTTATGTACTGGAAAGTGAAATGAGGTCTCCCTGGAGATTTCTCTTCCCCAGACTGAACAACCCCAACTCCTTCATCCTGTAGTCATAAAATAGGAGCTCCAGTCATTGGATCAAGTTTTGTGATCAGGACTGCTGAAGACTCCAGAGCTGGATGCAGTCACCCAATGAGACACACAATGACAGAATAGGGGGAGAATCACCTCCCTCAACCTGCTGCTGAGGTTGACAACACTTGTTTAGAATACTGAATGAAATGGGGAAAGCTGCAAAGAACTTTTCAGAGAGATGACAACAGAAATATGTTCATTTAAAATGAACATTTTAAAAGTTCATTTAAATATGCAGCAACAATAATTTTCTCTTATGGTGACTGAAGACAGGTAGAATGAGGGAATATATGCAGTAGTTAAGTCACAAAGACATTGACACAAGTTTTAGGAAGATGGGTTGAAGTATCAAGTGTTATGTGCCTCAAAACCAGGTAGCCTTTGCCTTCTGAAAGCTGTATACTAAAATGTGCAAATGTCCTCACTCATATATGAGGTTAATTAATCTTATCAAAAAGGAAGAAAGAATAATGTATTGGGACTTCCTCCTAGTAAGCCAAAATGCACTAAAACTAGAAATTGCAGATGTAATCATTGGTGTTCATACCCCTGCTGTGAATATGCTGACCTGATCAGTTGTTTCCTGAATTTCAGCAAATAACAAGAAGAATCAGCTATCTTTAATTTGGAAATTAAATTTGGTCTTTTTCTCTTCAGTGTTAGCTGGGTTCTTTCATGTTGAAAGCATCTATCAATGGTGGCATTCAGAGGGTGATGGTCAATGGCTCCATGTCATGATGGAGATCAGTGACAAGTGGTGTCCCTCACTGGGAACAGTGTTGTTTAATGTATTCATCAATGGCACAGACATCAGGATCAAGAGAACCCTCAGCAAGTCTGCAAGTGACACCAAGTTGAGTGGTGTAGTTGAGTTGACACACCTGATGGACAGGGTGTCATCCAGAGCGACTAGGACAAGCTTGAGACTTGGGCCCATGGGAACCTCATAAGGTTTAGCAAAGGTCAAAGGCAAGTCTGAAAACTAAGATTCAAAAGTTAGGAAACACAGAGTCCTTTAGACAAATACTACATTATTGTATTCTACAAGTATAAAATAAAATTCAATTTTCATTCTCCATAAACAAGATGACCACCCATAGCATAACATCCCTTTGGAATAAATGACTCTATCACATTTTCAATCCTGTCAACACTCCCTCTCACTCACTGAAGTTTTTCCTCAGATATTCTACATGATTTTATGTCATGAAAGTGCCAAGTAATTCTTTAGAGATTGATTTCCAATTAAATACAATGTTAATTTTCATTAATCAATGGATTAATTAATTCATGTCTGTACCGCAGACTTGAAGGGAGCTTCTATGACCAAATTTTCTCACCTATATTGAGTAGGTTGAACAAAAAAATTGTGTCTGTCTTCATAAACACTTTTTCTCTTATAAAAATTCAAAAACATTGATACACTGAAAGAATTAAGCCTGACAATCCCCAGTTTCTAAGGGCAGGAAATTTCAATGCTTCTATTCTTCACTAAATTCTGCATGTAATCTTCTGTTCCTTGCCAAAAACCCAAAAATTAAAAGCTAGTACCCATTACTACATCCATTTTACAGAAAGAATTGCTCTTATCCAAATTTGCACTTTACAATAAAGTTAAGGATCAAAGGCATGGGACATGGCAACCTAGGATTGGAAGATTAGAAGTTCAAAGCACAGGGCCCCGAGCCTGGGTCAGACATAGTCAGGTAGGGCCATTTTGACTTCTGCTGCTACTATTAATTAAATTAAATACTAAATCCTCTGTATGTGCTTAATTTTTGAATTAATGAAGGCAAATTAGAAAAAACCCCTTCAGTTTGGTTTGAGTTGTGGATGATCAGAAAGGAGTGTAGGAATGAAAATTCCAATTTTGTGCTCCAGAAAGTGAATGCTCTAAACCCTGCATATCTTCCGTCCCTGTTCCTATTGGATCTTGTGATCATTCCTACTGTATTTTCTGCTTGATGCCCTGGTCAATGCTCATCTGCAGTTGCAGGGCCCACTTTGTCGTTCTCTTCCTATCTGCAATCTCATGTGATTTTTCTTCCCCTCCCCAGTCCCTTCTACTTCACACCCTCAAGTTACTGCACTGAAGTAATGAGTAAAGTTACCCCAAGGATAAAGGTGAAGCAATTTGTCTGTTAGGAGGCATTTCTCTTTTCAGATCAGCAATATAGTTCCCCTAATCTTGTTCCTCAAAGGACAACGATATTTTTTACAAAATTTAAACAAATCTGTTCATGGCATAGAAAATTTTAGATCTGATGGTTCAAATCTAGCAGAAATATAAGCAAAGAAAATAAGGCCTTTTCATAGGAAGATTTATGCACACATAATTAACAGCAACACAATTAGTTCAGGCTATACTATAATTGCATATGTCTGTGAAACAGCAGAGCAACCTTGGGCTTCTTATAGAGAATAAAGTTTTCTTTCTGCTCACTAAAGGAAAAGACAAATAAATCTCTGATCAGAAGTCTAAGCATGATGACAAGGGCATTCTGTTTACCAAAATTTCCCAGCAATTTTGTCACTATAAACTCCTCAGAGTTTGTTACTAGTTTAGTAGCTGTTCCAGTACTAATTAAATTGTGCATAGCTTTTTAAATATGTTACTTAACTTTAAAAAAAATTTGCTTAAGATTTAAAATACAGAATTTTTTCATACATTTTCATTATTTTACTCATATATGCTCCTGCCTTTTTACCTAATTTTCTATTACCTTTAAACTGCAGTCATAAGATGTTTTTTACCCCATTAAGAGAAAAAATATTCCCTGACATCATCCAAAATTTGGATCACTCTAATGTACATTTCACATCAGAGACTTACATAGTTTAGATAGGAAAACACATAATTTATTTCTATTAGAAATTTCTAATTCCTCTATTAGAAAAGTAAGATAATAAGACATTTTCCTGCAGATAACAGTTAACTTAAAAATTTAGTTGTCCTCAGGTTTGGCCAGACATATACTGAGAGGAACCCTCTGGGTACCAGCTGTGTTCCTATGTATCCAAAAATGCATTGGGTACTTCAGGCACTATGAGCACGAGATTCAAAAGTTCATGGATTTTTCTTGCAATGTATAATCACAGATTTGAACTATGATGAAAATGTAGAAAACCCCGTAATCTGACAATTGAGGAAAACAAGATGGAAAACAGCTTCTCTGGATTATGGACTTATTCTCTCTGGATAAGTTTAAGTCCTGAAAGGCAAAACAACTCCAAGAAAGGGAGAAGGCTTGGTCAATATAGCGTTGCTGTGCAAATATATGCAAAACTTGTAAGGAAAAGAAATGCAATAAAAAAATTCTTTCACAAAACTAATTCCTACATACTATTTTTTTCAGAAGGCATGCTTATGCAGATGATGACTGTTCCTATGACCTTCAGGCATGATGTGACATGGAGACAGGGGTTGCACTATAGAACAGCAGCACCCCAAACTATCTGTGGAAGGAATCCAAGTTAGACTTGCAGACTCAGCAGAGTTTGTATTGCATTTGTAGCCTTCTACTCCTGTAAATGAAATCTTCACTGATAAAAGCAAACCCATCATTACTTACACTAGTAAAGTGCTTTGCACAGATGTTCAAGAGCTATGAAAAAAATTATGAGTCAAGCTGATTTTATACTTAGTTGTATTTTCTTTTAAAACAGATGGGTTTCTTTTCATGGCTTGTAAAGCCAATTTTTATATATATTTTAATTATCTCTATCCCATCTGTGCAGTTTAATTACTGATTTATTTCCCTTTTTAGTAAGATATCCATCCATACATATTTAATTCCTGTCTATATTGAGGAATGCAAGTACCTTTGTTTTGCTCATAAAACTGGTGATGCATCTTTTAAAGACAGCAGAGCTAGGACATGTCACAAATAACTAAACAAACTGAAGAGTGAGAACTGTAACTGCAATTCCCTTTACTAGCCTCTATATTTTATCAGCTAATTGTAAAACTCAGTTTTGTTGATGAGATAAAATAGTATATATACACATTAATATTTAGACAATAAACCAATATCTGATTCAACCTTACTTTGCATAAAACTTGCCAAGAAATGCATTACAATTGTCTTTGCATATTTACAAACTCTATCTCAGGGTCTTTGAAAAAATTTGTCACTTTTTAATATAAACACTACAATATTAGCAAAATTCCCAGTTCCAACATAGACAGACTCATTCTGATTTTTATGTAATTCTGCAGATACAGAGAAAGTGGCAGCACTTTCCCTTGAGAATGTGTCTTTTTTAGTAATGCCATAAATCCTAAAGTGGGTCCTGCTATGAACATTCCAAGATTTACCTGTCTAAATTACACAGGTACTTTAACAGTCATCAATAAATATAGCAACAGTAAAGAAATAGTACAATGGATTCAGTTCACAATTCACAGTTGGAAAGTTACCTATGTGAATATATATAAAATTTAGGAAAATCGTATAGTTAACTCTTTAGAGAGTTAAGTGCTCACCAAGATTAGTAAAACTGCTTTATCAGATGAATTTTTTTATTTTTTAATCCTATCTTTTCTACATAAGTAAGCTGTTTCCAACTAAATGGAGTATAAAGCATCATAAGCACTTATTGCCATGCTCACAAATCATATCTTTCTCCAAGAACAATTGTTGAGAAATAACTACAATTAAATACTGACATTCCTAATCTAAGCATAATAATGTACAAAGCTGCAGCCAAGCATTAACATTGCCACAAACTAATGTGTGTATCAATCCAGGTTCTGAAAGGCCTTCAAGCATGTGTGTACCTTTTTAATTGGCTGATACAAAAGGAACTGAATTGTATTCAGAAAAGAGCATTTTTACAACTGACCAAGCAAAACCCAAAAGAAAGCAAAAGCCATGCTACCATTCTTTGTAAACAGCAGATGGATTTAATTCATATCAGAGCTGTTGTAAAAGATAAGAACTCATAAGCCACCTTATGACAGCTGAAGTGTTCAGTGACAGAAACAAGTTGAGAAGATCCTTCTGGAGGAACTGACAGATTCACAGGCTGAACTGCAACACTGACCAAGAATACAGGGTTTATTGTAATTAAATTATTATTGTAATTAAATTATTATCTTTTCCACTGTGATTATCACCAAGGAAAAACTGCAAGCATGTTGATTGTTGTACTGCATTGGTTTTACGTGGCACGATTTTGGTAGTGGAGGGACTACATGGGTGGTTTTTTGTGAGAGGATGCCAGAAGCTTCCCACCATGTCAGACAGAGCTGGTGCCTACCAGCTGCAAGACAAGGCTGAGCCCATCAACATCGGTTGCAATGCCTCTGAGATAAAATCTAAGAACTGCAGCCAGAGGAAAGGAATGAGAACATGTGAGAGAAACAGCCCTGCAGACACCAAGGTGAGTGAAGAAGGAGGAGAAGAAGCAGGTGCAGATGCTGGAGATGAGCACTTCCCCAGTGCAGGCTGTGGGGAAGACCATGGAGAGCCAGGCTGTGCTCCTGCAGCCCATGGAGGACCCCAAGTCATGGACGTGCCCAGCAGAGACTGTGACCCCATGGGAAGCCCATACTGGAACAGGCTCCTGGGAGGGCATGTGGACCCAGGGAGAGAGGAACCCACAAGTAGGCTTGTTGGCAAAACTCGTGACCCTATGGGCGACCCACACCAGAGCAGCCTGTATCTGAAGGAGTGCAGGCCCTGGGAGGGGGCCATGCTGGAGCAGTTAGTCAAGAACTGCAACCTGTGGGAAGGACTTATTGTGGAGAAATTCATGGAGAGTTGTCTCCTGTAGGAGGGACCCCACACTGGAGCAGGGAAGAGCGCTTCCCCTGAGGAAGAAAGAGAGATAAAGTCAACATGTGATGAATTGACCACAATCCCCATTTTCTGTCCCGCTGCATCACAGTGTGGCAAGATGTAGGGAATTCAGGAGTGAAGTTGAGCCTGCAAAGAATGGAGGGGTTGGGGGTAAGATTAAAAAAAAAAATTTGGATTTATATTTCTCATTATTCTGACCAGATTTGATTGGTAAGAAATTAAACTAATGTCCCTGAATGGACACTTTTGTCCATGACACTTTTGTAACATGTCAGTGATCCCTCCCTGCACCTCTGCTGATCCAGGAACCTTTAGTCATATTTTCTCTATCTGAGAAGAGAAAGTGTCAGTGTCTAGCTGAGGGGAGGGATAGAGAAGCTTTGGTGGGCACCTGGCATCCAGCCAGGGTCAACCCACCACCTTTACTGGAACTTTATTTCAGATTAAGAACACACTTTCATACCAGTTATAATATAGCATTACAAAGACTTCCAAAATGAAAAAGATTTACCAAGCAAGTTTACCTAATTTGGCCCTGTTAAGCCATTTTAAGACTTTACTGGAGCAGCTAGCTCAGGTTGCAAACTTCAACTTCTCCTTACTTTAGCAGTTACAAATCAATACTGAAGCAAGCATGATTGATTGAGACCTCAAGCACCTCTGTAGCTCCTGGTCCCACAACTGCCTTCAATTACTGTTATGCTGTCAGCATCCTGTGGTTTTTAGGGCTCCCTTTCACACGTTGACCTGAGCTGCCTGACACTAGTTTAACTGATCACTTAACTCGAATAAAGCATTTTTGTACATAAAATCTGCAAAAGGCAAGACCAATTAGAGTCCTCTTTCATTACCCAGAGTAATGGGATGAAAGAGGATTCCTGCAACAAAAGGATAAAGCAGATCACACAGGATTAGACAGCAGTGGGAATGGGTGTCTGTGTATATGCAGTGGTGCTGTGCAGGTGTGCTCCTGCATGGGCCTGTGTGCTGACGGCTGATACAAGCACCACATTTCCTTGAAGCAGCTGCTGCACTTCACCTGGAAGCCACAGAGATAGATCTGTGAAGGCACTGGAGCAAGTACACGTTGCCTGCCCTGAGCCAGCTTGGCAGAGGATCAGCTCTGCCCTACTCTGTGCCCTACTGAGTTTGCAGCTGAGTAATTCAGTCTTGATTAGCTAAAGTGAGAGCCCTGCCAAAGGGATGGAGCACTAAGACTCTAAACCAGCTCTAAACCTGCACCACCTATCACTGTTGTGTCTCCTGCTGTTTGCAAAATCACCATTCATTGCATTGACCATTTCAAATCTGATTTCCAAAGGAGTTATTTTTTCTAAAAAGTTCTTATTCCACTTATTTTAGTGCTAAAGCCATATGTTTTGCTTTTCTTTCTGAGACATTTTAGCTATTTAAGCAATATGGTTGGGTTTTCTGTGTTACCTAATGTAAAAGGATATTAAAGTTCTTATTTCCCTAGACAAGTTCTTCTTTTCCTAGGTCTTCTAGACCTAAACAAAAGATCACAGCTCTCCTTACTTAAATAGCAATAAAACATGATCCTCTTTGGTGAGATACATTAGAAACTTTGATATTGAAGTAAAAAAAAAAAAAAAAAAAGAAAGCAAGATACCAAGCAAAGACAAACTGATGAAGTATAGCACTTTGCAGAAAACAAAGCCTTTCAAAGACACTCAACAAGACAGGTCTCACTGACAGACAAACAGATATATAGTAAATTCCAGCATGAAAAAAACAAATGAGAGCATTTAGAAAACCAATATTTTTAACTTAATAATTTCTCAAAATAAGAAACCGAATTATTTAGGCGACCACCCTGGTCTCCGGTGATACAATTTAAGAAACATTCAGATATAAGCAACATTGCCTACGGCCATTGCTGCAGAGTTGTGATGCCTCACTGCAGACAGGGCAAAGCACAATGTACAATGGCAAGCCACTTAAAAGAGCAAGTACCGGAAAAGCAGGAGCTCCACAAGGTGACTGAATAAAATCGTTCCAGATCTGAGACTGTTTCAGTAACTAGTCACAAAGAAGCACAGATTCTACAATGATATTCTGATAAACCAAATATTCAACACGTTTTTCAACCCCTAAATCAGAAAATCAAATATGCCCTATATAGCCCACACAGAGAGTAACCTGGACTTACTTTCAGCTAAAGGTGGGATTTTCAAATGATGCACATGAAGCTAAAATATATTACAAAGACACACATTAAGTTTACACCAGGAGCTAATTTTTTAAGATAATGTCAAGCAGCCTGAAATTAATCTGACACCTTCACGGACTATTACATAGAAACAGGGACTTCTCGCATTCTTTCCCTACCTCAAGTCAGAACTTTACACAATTTCTTGAATTCTCCAACTACTATAGCTAGATCAAAGGTAAAACTTCCAAGAGAGAAAATTAGAAACCAGAAGGAGCATTCAAGTATGCATAAAATGATGAAATTAAATAATAAATAAGGAAAGAGGAAATAAATGTTTGGAATTTTTTTTTTTGTGCCAGAAAATAAAGCTATTAAAAAAATTTGGAAGTGCTCCAGTCAGACTAGAAGACAAATATTATAAGATCTAATTAAGATAAAACTTTAACATAACATCTGGAAATGTGATGTTAAAGCTAGCTATGAATCTCATCACAGGTCATCACTTCCCTTGACCACTACTTCCCCCTTAGCCTTTTCTTGGGGTGCCTACAGTAACTGAGCTGCCTTTTAGACACCCATTCCTTCTTTCACTTGTCAAAAACATTTTAAAAGAAAATCGTAATTTAAGACATCATTAAATTGAAGAGGGATTATTCTTGTGTGCAAGACCAGAATTATTTTGATTTGCTTTGTAGACTCTGATAACCTTAAGGAGCGACACCAGAGCTGGCAATCTGCTGAAATGGTTGTTCAACATACAATATAAACAACTGTCAATGCTGTAACATACGGTTAAGCCCATGCTCACACACATCATCCATGTTTATAAATCTCTCCTTAAACTACTGATTCCTTGAGAGAATATATCAGATAAATAATGTGGGAAGTGTAAATTACTGATTACTTTTATTATGAAGCTTGATGGATAAACTTATAAAACTAAGCACTCCAGCACTTTAAAGGAAATACGCTTATCGTGACCACAGATCATGCTAACTTGAACACAACCACACACACACACAAAAGCTCAAGAAGACTGACTGATAAAAAGAGCTAAATTTTAAGCAAAACAAAGCCAGCCATTTCAGTCTGACATCTTCAGATAGTATTAGATTATTAGATATTATAGTTAAAACACGGTGTTGTATTTCACTTAGTGAATAAAACTAACAATGTTACTGATAAACCAGGTTTATTATGAAACTATTTTGCAATAACTTTGTGGCAGCTGTTATCTCTAATCTGATCAAAGCATGATTTTATCATCATATTTTTTCACCTCCTTATGCCTTTCCCCAGCTTTTGCTTCTCAGATGCAAAACACTGTAAGAAATAAAACCCCAAACCACTAAACTCTTTTGTGCAAACTGAATTTTCTTTTTAGCTAAAAGATGGCAGAGAGCAACTAATAGTCCTCTAACAATATAGCAATCATTATTATTGTATTGCAAATGTAAATTGAAATACAGCAATCTTGTAGATTGTATTCACAATTGTTCTTTAATATCATTATCTACAAGCAAAATAATGCAATGTATTTTGCAAAACTGTTTTCCTTGTGTTCTGCAGTCTGTCTCCCACAAAAAGCTTTTTTTTAAAAGCAAAAATTGAAATGCATTTGCATTTTAACGACATTTCCAACTATTTGCATTGTTAATAAAAAAAATTGTAATGGTGACACAAGACTGGATTTCATGTGCTATATTGAAAAACTGATGTAAGGAATTATGCTGAAAATGAATATTAGTTATATCTACATTAAGTGTCAGAGTTTCCTATCTTCACTAAAGGATAAGGATTATCTTCAAAAAGGATAGGATCTTCACTAAAGGATAGGAAGAAATTGCTGGTTTCTGATTTGAAGATCCTATGTCATATTTCCAGATCCATGCAGAAGAGTACCTCATGCTATGTTTTAATATTGAGATATACGTAATGGAGTTACTTAATCTAACATAAATTATACTTCAAGCCCTAAAAAAAACAAAAACAAAACACAGCACAATAAACATCTGGTTTTAATCCAGCCAAGTATAGTGGGTTTTGCATATTCACAAAATCTCATAAGGAAACATGAGGGGGCTTGGTGCTGTCAAATCATAAAATCATTCGAGAACCAACTAAGAAAACTCCCATGTTGGTCTTACGTCTTCAGAGCCAGACACTGTATTTTCCTGTGTTAAATAGGTAGAATTTATGCATCAGAAGCACTGGGGAAGAAACCATAGCCCACTCTACCTAAATGATTTTGCAGAGTCTGAGCCATTTATGCAGCAAAAGGGTCCCACTTTGTGTGAGCAACCACAGGCACACAGAAAACTGTGTTCTATTACCTTCTATCTTATAATTTGCTTCTATTATGAAACTGTAATAGTAGAGTTACTGTGCTTCAATTAGTCACCTCCATATATGTGGTGAAAGGGAAGAAAAGGAGAGGTAATACTTTTTGTTCTTTTTCTGATTACAACAATATTTCTTGTGCCATCTGACTAAAAGAAAGGTATCATAAGTTATCTGACTTTTCTCTTGAAACTCAAACTCCAGTTTTCAGATAAAACAGTTTCTAAACAGAACATGGGTAGTTAAAGGACAATCAAATTAAACGGGAAAGGGAATCAGGGGAAAAATCATACGTATGGACTCCATATGTCCACTAACAAGTCACAGTTATATTCATGCTGGAGAGGGAGCTTGTTCAGCTTTTCTGGTTAGTTTACTGTACTAACTTGGCTCTCTCATGCCTTCAAAATATGTCACTGAAGTAACCTAACAATGGGCAGATATATTTTTCAGTATATTTCAAAATCATTTCCAGAGTTCACAGTGCAGAAATACTGTTTGGAATAGTTCCCATTATCACTCATGTCTCCAACTGTGTTAAAAAAAAGCCACTCTGGAAATACTAGCTCACCCCAGCAGCAAGTATCACTTACTGGACTGCCATCCTTAGGCAAGGTAAGGGGCTAATGGCTCTCCACTACAACTTCTGTAATGAAAACAGCTCTTTTACAACTAAAAATGCAGAATGCATAAAACTGAACCCATCATGAGCATATCTATTTTAGGTGTCACATTCTGTTAGAGATCACAAGGTTTTTTCCCACACAGAGTGCAATAAAAAGTATTTTCCCAAGAAAATGAGACCATCTATGGAATATATGTGAAAATTTATTTCCATTACATACAGGCACATACTGTTTTACTGTTTCAGTACTGTAAATAACATTATTTTTTTCCAACAACATTTCCAGCAGGAAAAGACACATAAACAATCTGTGCCTCCCAAAAGGTTTATAGTCATCTACCTCCTGTTTTTCTCAGCCTACAGGATTCTGACATTGAGAGTCACAAAGGAAATTCTGAAAAAAACATAAATTTAATTGTGTAACACTAACTTCTACTCTAATATGCCAAAGACATATAAAGGAACAACATCTTTCATAATTCTGCAAGCGGAAAAGAAAAAAAAAAAAACATCATCACATTGCATTTACAAGTGGAAGGAGAACACTTCAGGTTTTCTGTTGAAACTCCTAATACAAATCATCAACTTTGAGTTAGCTTTCTCTGCAGTCACTCTCCGGCATGTCAGACTTGTCTGACAACCATGGTTAAGAATTAATACCCTCAAGTTTCCTTAGGGAGCACCTCAAAGTACAGAATGCTGACCAAAATGTGAAACCTCGCTGCTACACTAACACATTTTATCACGCTCCCTACTGGTCCCCTGCTTCTTTCATAGAGATCAGTCATGTCCTTTATTTGCTTTAGGCAGAGATCTGATGGTAAAACCTTTCTGGCTTCACAGAAATGTATTACTGCAAAATCTGCTGTTAGAAATTATTTAATGGGTGTCTTGCGGGCATGGGGTTATGAGTGTGTGCTTGTCTGTTTTAGAACAGAAAAAAGTGTCTTCACATTCCTGAAAAATTCATATATTTGTGCCAGAAATGGACTGACATAAGGCTTGCAAAAATACTGATTTTCTGCATCGTAACTGAAATACTCATTAAGCAGAGAGTAAGAGCAGATAAGCAAAAATGAAAGAAATCTCTGTTCCACTGCAGTTTGAGGAACACCTATAAATTTCCTTACATCACCACAAATCTACTGGTGACACTTAACACTGGTCATTTTCTGTTATGATGACAAAACTGAAGGACAAAGCAAAAAGGCACTGAAAAGAGATTTAGGTCGCCAAAGTATCTCTGAAACTGGTTTCAAAGCTTATGCTAACAATTGCATATAAGGCAATATTAACAGGCACTCATGCCAGCCTTGTAATGTTTGCATAAAAGCAGTGCCAACTGCAACAAGATATTTAAAAATAACATCAGCAGCAACAGGCACTGTGAGCAAATACAGATACACCTCTAGATGCATCATGACACTGTTTGGGCATCACTGCACTGGCTCCTAAAGATCTGAAAAGTTCAAGCTCATGTAAAGTTTTCTCCTAAATTCAAACTACCTCCAGGAATGTGAGATGACTGGGTTTGTTTCCTTCCCCTGTCTTTCCCGGCTCCTCTCTTCCCCTTGTGCAGTGGGTCTTTTTCTTTCTTGCTTTTCGTCTGAAGTGAGAGGACAATGTTATTCACAGAAGTAGGATTAAAGCACAGCTCAGGTCAACAAAGTTCCTCCCTCAGTTTCCAAGATTTTCCAAAAGAACACAAAGAGCAGTTTTTCTCATTAAAAACAAAACAAAAAAGCTCTTTGAAGTTAAGAAAAAAAATAGAGAGGGCAGTAAAAATTTCAAATCCTCCTTTAAAATTTTTGTTTCAAATACTTCAGCAGTTATTCTCATTTCTGTATTTTAATGAAGTAATGGAATGGTTTAAGAAGCAATTATTTGACAGATGCAAGTATCTGAAAACCCAAACCCTGTATGACTGCTTAGTACTTTTCAGCAAGAGGCTGACACTTACACAATTGAGTTTCTGAACTCATTTAGTTTACCAGAATTAAGGTACTTTGAAAAAATAATTAGACATTTGCAATGTATTAATAAAAGTGTTGTTTAAATCCACAAGAAATCTGTCAGTTATCACCAGAAATTAATTGTACTTGTCTAAAATAGCAGAAAGCTCTACAGTGGTATGTAACAACAACAATCAGTGAACCTGGAAATATGTTTCAAGGCATTCAGAAGAATTCCTTAACTCCTTTCCAGAAAACAGAGTAAGAGATAAAGAAATGCAGATTCTCCATGACTTTGTGAGATAAGGTGACAGGCGTTTTGTTTTTAGAATATAGCTGGGCCTCTTATCTCTCCCTTTTTTTAACTTCGCATCTTCCTTTAAACTATGAAATGCAAATTTTTTAGATTCTTTCAGTGTGTGGACAACATAGACATTCTAAACAGGGGAGCAACGAAATCTCTGTACATAAAACAGTATATTTAATCTGTTAGTATCTATCTTAAAATTTTGACACATCGTTAGTTGAATCTAAATAGCTTTAACATGTACTCTCTTCATTGCATACAATGCTATTAAGAAAAATTATACCAAGCAATATTAAGCAGCTAATAAAAGTCTTTAGTTCTACACAATTTACCTTTATTAATAAAATCTGAATCTCATCAAGGGATGCAAACAAATCCAGCTGACAGTTTTTATTTTCCATGTCACAGTTCTGATTAATTTTAACTACATTCTTCACTTTAAACTCCAATGAGTTTTTCTTCCAAAAATTAAAACTAATATTGGACTGTTGAACAGAAAGATGCTAATGTGGTTCCCAATAGGACAAATTTACAGAATCATGTTATTGAAGAAGTGTAAGCCATGAAAAAGGAGAAAACAGGGACTGAGAGCTGCCAATGCATGAACTTGCAAAGTCCCTCAGAAACAGCCCACAAAACAAGCTATGCTCAAGACATTTTGTTGATGTTATCAAACTTTGAAATGAGTTAGAAATGAGGATGTTGCAGGCAACATGACTGCCTATTGTCATTCCAAAACACCAAACATGACAATCTTTCCATTGGCATGCAAGAGGAAATGACCAGCAATATATGAGAAAGATATCTGACAACTGCAAAACAGCTGCCTCAGTCTACAACAAACATGATAGAATCTAATACAGAAAATACTTCATAAGATTACTGATTAAAAAAATAAGGTCTTATCAAACTACTAATGGAAGCCCTTAAAAATTCAAATTAAAATATTTTCTCATTGCCTGAGCAAAAGCTTGTCCCTCTCTGTAATGCCCTTAAGTACAGAATCAACCTTCAGGGTTGCATGAAATGCTGAGAACATTGAGCTACTCTCAAGCACAGTAATCCCTCACTTTTTGCTTCAGACCCATCATAAAATATCTAGACTATAACGACAGGAATATATGGAATGGTCACAACCTGTGAGAAGATCAAATGCAGACAAACAGCAACCATGAAACCTCCAAGGCAAACAAAGTTTCTTCTGTTTGGATATAACTGACTGAGGCCAGCAGCCAAAATAAGCAAATAGTCTATGCTTTTACAGTAAATTACGTATTTTCGCATTTGTAGATCCCATTACCAGATGACATCATATTTTTGAGTTAATGCTTGAAAATTCTGGCTGAAATCTACTATTGTGAGCTCACTGTCAAAAAGTCTAGCTGTCCTGAAGTCTAGCTGTCCTGAAATCTTACACTGTGTTTTAGAATGTATCAGAAAATGCAGAGGCCACTATAAAATGCTAAATAGAGTCATATAAAGGCTTATTTTACTCAGAAAGTTAAGTACTCAGGTATATGCTACCTAGGAAATAAAAATAAATAAACCATCATAAGCACAGTGCTTCCTGCATATGTTAGTGGAGAGATGACAGAAAAAAACCCTCCTTCTTAAAAAATAAACAGCAGTATAATTACAAAAAAATGGGACTATACTAATGAAGTGCATGGAATATATTCATCAGATAATATCTCACTAGGAAAGTGTGAATCAAAAGATAACCTTCAGTCATCAAATGAGTAGACTACGAGGAGTCACACAAAGTGATCACAAGAACAAACTAACAAGAACAGGAGCTCCTAAAAGGTTCCCTTTAAAAGAGGATTTTTTAGTTAAGTGCTTGTGCAAGTCATGTGATACCAGAGGAATAATTTCTGTTCCTAAGTGCACTACATACAGTATTCACTGGGAGTGACAGAAATTAAACATAACATAAACTCTCACCAGTGGCTGTAAAGCAGGGATTATAACTGACTGAATTCAGAAAACAGCATAATATGGGACTATTTGTGTCTACATGTTTAGGAAGACACAATTCACTCATTTAAAAAGTATATTTTATAAGTCTTTGCTTTTGACTTGACTTAAAAATGGAGGTGGAGAACACTAAAACTTCTGAGAGCTTAAAATGAGAAAAGATTGGAAGAATTGAACAAGTAATGATTACAAAACACGATGAGACAGAGACAAAGAAATAAAGCATTAAGGAAAAGGTAGTAAGAGCATATGATACTACTTAGCCAGATTAATTTTTATTGAAGGTTGTGCAAACACCTTTGAAAAATATAAATCCATACATATCACAATCAAGAAGATATTAAGGTCTTAAACTCATATACAAGAAAGTCTCCACAAAAAAATCCAAGGACAGCAAAATAAACAGGCTCATAAAAGACATTCTGGAAAGGGGTGAAAGCACTGGAAAATTATTCAGCTTATTTCAATTTCTAAGGCAGTTTGCAAGATTGAAGGCAAATCTGTCATTCTTGGTTACACTGTTTATATAAAGAACAAGAGTATTTAGGACAACATCTGCCTGAATTTACCACCAAATGTTCTTTCTAGCCCCAGTTTGCAAATAAATCTCCTTAGGTTCAAAAATTAAGATAATTGACCTCTTCCAGATCTAACTTTCAATGGTGTCAGTATCCAACAAGTACAAAAGCGTAAATGTATTTTGGCACAAGCTTCAAAGTATTTTGTTTCTTTTTCAGAATCTGTGTTAATCAATAAAGAAATATTGCATTCCATCTCCTCAATTCTTACTTTACTTTTCCGCACTGATTACTTTTCAGTCCTATTAAAAACCTTCACCAGTTTGACCAGTTTGACTCTTTCATCCAGATTTGCTTCAATGCAATCTAATCTTTATGTAATCTTTCTCTGTGTTGGTTAGATTTCAGACTCTAAAAGACTAGGGTATATTCTAGCATTTTATCTTCCTAACCTTTAGACCTTACCACACTGTTTCAGTCTACCAAAAGTGCTTGACTATAACAGCATAGCTAGTCTACTGAGAAGGGACAGAGAAAGAGCTGCAGATATTTTGGTATTATCATTAGAGTTTCAATTCTCAAAGGAGGAAAAAAATACACATTATCACTCTTTTACATTACTCCTTCTCCAGAAAAAAGAGCTTCCAGAATACTAAATATATTAACATACATTACAGCCTTTTGCAATTATAGCACTTTAGCCATAAGATTACAATAAAATTACAATTTTGTGTATGTATACATACATGTATAAATATATATGTATACACACATTATTATATACACACATTTATTATACATAGCACCACTGAAAGAGGAACCAGATTCATTCTGCTGTTCTTGTCAAATCCATGGATAATCACATCTGCTCTGCTATCAAATGCACATGATGAACACAATGACAACAAAATACAAAAATCACTTACTTTACAAGCAGACGATCTAGGCAAACAGCAGTTTCATAAAAAAAGAAATCACTCAACATCTGAGGCATATTCAGTTCCCCGAGATAATTTCCTATGCAACAGATAACCAGCAGCTTGTCCCAGGTGTTTTTTGTTTCTCCACTCTGAGGTACATTGTAGTTGATGTAGAGAGCTTGGAGCAGAAATCCACGCGGATCGCTGAAGTGATTTTAGGAGCATATAACATCCTCTGACCCTACACACTGTATCTATGATATTAAATACATCTGCCAACTGTATGTCTCAGGATAGGACCTACTCAGTTAGATTCCCATAATCCTGCTGTTACTCTACTTTTTCAAGCATCTGCCACTCACCATTTTATTGATCCTGGCAGGCAGCTCTGCAGGAATGACCAGCAGCTGCTGTTTGCAGATCCTGATAGTAGATGACAACACACTCAAACAATACATACAATACATGCTGAAGATGTGAGTGCTGTGTATTTCAGTATGCTTTTTACAGGATTCTAAGCAAAAAACCAGGGAGTTTCAATTATTGAATGGAGCTAAAATAACAAACTAGAGAAATGAAGTCCCACTTTGCTTTCTAGAAGAGACAAAGACCTTCCAGTGCAAAGCAGAGGTCCTGATCTTTAAGAGCAGAGAGCTCAATAAATCATGTTGCACTTATCAGCAAATAACTTGAGATATTAAAAACAGTCTACAAATCATAAACATAGGCTTACAGAGGGCCTTACAGATAGTGATGAGCTCTGACAGGATTATTAGTAATGATATTGGTGGAGAAAATCATAATAATACCCATCACAAAGCCAGTAGTATGGTGATAACTACAAACATATTTACTTGAAGAAAGCATGAAGCCCTCTAAGTCAACTTACAATCTGTGTGCTGTGGAAAAACATGTTCATCAGTTTTTAAGAACAGAATAAAACATATCTTCATGAACAGAAAAGGATTTCCTTTATCCCCCATAAAAGCTGCACAAACTTGCACTGCACTGTAAAAAAAAACAAAAAACCCCCAAAACCAAAAAACCCAACAAAGCCAAAAAACACCTAAAAGGAAATTCCACACAGCTTGCAGTCTTTCCACCATAAAATCATAGTGTGTTGGCTCCATAGCTGGGACCTTACACAACACAGTAGAGTCTGTGTTCTGGGATTATGTGATGTCTGTGCTGGTGGCAGAAGGCTGTGCTGTGCCGTGCGCCAGGGGTGGCCTGCACTGGCAGCTCCAACCATCTCCAGCAGATCCACAGCTGGTGGGGAAAGCACATTTAAGGACAGGCAAAATCACTGGATAGGGAGGGAAAGAGGTAAACCAAACGAGTTAGAAGCAGCAGGGAGAGAAGGAGGTGCCTTTTTAATTGGCAGTAAATGAAACTAATTTCACCCAAGCTGAGTTTACATTGTTGATGATGACAACTGGTACGTGATCTCACACTCTGGATCTTTATTCCCCCCAGTCACCAAGGGAGCAGCATGAACAAGCAGCTGGGTGCTGAGGATTTTGGTCCTCAGCCAAGGCTAACCCACCACACTTTGTCAAATGCTAACAAATGTGGTTCTGGTTTTACAAAAGCAACTACCAGAACAATTGTGTCCAAACACTTTTTTTTGGCATGAAAAGCTTCTATGTTCCAGTCACAACAACATAATTCATCACAAAGCCTGTTCATGACCTAATTTTCTAATTTTGTCTGTAAAGAGCTGCCAGGATATGCATACCCAAGAACACTGGGCCAATTAGCTAAGGGTAAGCTTGACTCTCAAACTGCATATTGCACATGCACAATACTCATTGTGAACATACTGGGTTTACTAAACTACTGAAGACTGTAGTCCCTAGGTATATCTGAATAAAGATTTTAAATTCTCCTGGTGTAATTAAACAAAAGTGCAATCCACTGAGTTCCTGGTTGAAACAATAGGCTTGGTGAACAAATCATGATGACACTCATTTTGGATCCAAGAATAAATTCAATCTAAGTTAGTAAAAAAATTTAACTGATATATGCAGTCTGTATCTTTTTCAATATACCTTGAGTGATGGCTGACTTCCTCATCTCGAAAATATACAAAGCTATAGAGCATTCAGACACAGAATTCAGCAACAAAAAAGGGATAGATAAAAAAAAATAAAACAAAAACCAGTTGTTCCTTAATTCTTTAAAAACCAGATTTTCACTCAGCCACTCAGCTTTGAAAGTATTGGTATTTTAACATGTCAAAACCAGATGAAAGCAAAAATCCTTTAATAGTTATTTGCATTTAGTGCTCTAGACCCAGTAAAGCATTTTTTGCATAATGGCAATCAGTGGTCTTAAAAGAACTCAAAAAACCAAAACCAAACCCAAACCACCCTTAAAATACAAACTATTCTTTCCTTTCCTATACAGGGTAGCTGTATGTTGTCTGGAGCTAATCTGACCATAGAGTATGTGAGGATATCAAGAAGAAATGTAAATTTTGGGAGCAATGAGGTGTACACAGATTTAATACTTTTTTTTTTTCAATATGAGCCTAAAACAGAGAACAGCTATGTCCAAAAATCAGTTTTCACCTTTCTTCTCAAGATCTTGTAGTTAATGCACATCAGAAAGCATTAACAGTCACTTAGGCCAGTGGGAACAGAATGACAACCGCCTTTGTATTTGTTGAAAACTGAAAGCTCTAACAAGAATGCAAATGGGAAGAATAGTAGACATTGACCAGAGCAGAGGATGGAGAAACAGAACAGGTTACATAGACATGGCATCAAAAGGAGAAGAAAACCTAATATATAAAATGACCTCTATACAACCTCATGATCCTTTCTCACTACTAAAACTCAGTTTCTAATCTTTTCATAGAGCAGTAAGGGAAGAAGAAATCAGCAAGCAATTTGGTGATCAAGGTGTAATCAAGTACTCTGCATAATACTGATCATACTGTTTTCCAACATATCTTTCAAAAGCCTAATGACAGTGAGTCAAAAATAATTTCTGCAGAAACCACCATCAGAAATCCTAGTTGAGATGCAATATTTAAATCTAATCCTTTTCACTACTTGAGAAAAGATCACGGAGAAACCTGCTGATGGATGCAAAGCGACGTTCCTTTTCTCCACAGTGGATTGGGTATTAATATTAAACTGTAGCATGAGAGAGGCAAGGAGAAAAAAGGCAGGAAAAGGAACTTGGGGTAATACTGAAATAGATTTCCAAATGAGGTTATGAGATGTCCCCCACAGGAGGTTTCAAAAAACAAGTTAAGGAAAAATTTATCTGGAATAAAGTAGGAATTGATCCTGAAAGCA
Source organism: Zonotrichia leucophrys gambelii (assembly GCF_028769735.1). Classification (NCBI taxonomy): domain Eukaryota; kingdom Metazoa; phylum Chordata; class Aves; order Passeriformes; family Passerellidae; genus Zonotrichia; species Zonotrichia leucophrys. The sequence goes on from NC_088200.1 coordinate 54,439,471, forward strand.
TGAGCTAAGTGATCTTTTCAGGTTTGTACAGGCCTGATTTTTCCAAGCATTACTGTTGACAGCTTCCACTATGAAGGCCAATAGCAGTCAATATAGTTGATCATCTTCCTCATGGATGGGATAATACAAATACAGAATACTTGTTATATATATAAGAAATAGAGAAAAGTCGTCTGGTTGTTAGGTGTTTTTTTAAATATAGCTGTTTCATAGCCTAAATCGCTGTTGTATTTACACACACAGCTTTCAGGAGACAGATCATGTGTGATATGGTGACCATCATGTTTAGATATAGGTAAAGGGATCTAAGGATTAAAAAAAAAACCATTTTGAAACACACTCTGTTTGGTGAATTTGAGTGTTATCTTCAGGTATGAAGATAACATTAAATGTTATCTTCAGATTATCTTTTCAACTATCTGCAGATGTTGGGGAAAGCAGAAACCCAGCTCATGCTGGAAAAACAATTTAGCTGAAGAAAACAGAAACTATGAAGAGAAGAATGAATGAAAAATAAGAAGCAACCTTCCAGCATTCAAAGAAAGAAAATCACTATGAGGAATGTGGCTATGAGCTTTTCCTCATATTTACTGGGCCTCCAGGGAAGGATTATGAGCAATGGGATTCAATTGCAGCAAGGTAATTTTGCTTGCACATTAGAAATAGCCTTTTCAACTATACATACATACATAGTGGAAAAATTATATGATGTCATTAATTAGGATGCACTAAGACTATTTTAACCAGGAGACTTTAAGGAACATATTTTTATGTTCTTAAATTTCCAGAAGAGGTGTTCAAAGTAGACTTAAGGCCTCAGTGAACTGAATCCCTTAAGATCAGACGACCTTCATACAGTTGTATTTCTGGGTCTTAAATTCAGCCATTTAAAATTTATTTAGCCATATTAAAAGGAAAAAGACCCAGAAAATAAATTTTAACAGTGAACTAGGTTAATATCATCCTTTTAAAAATGTCCAAGGGCTCATCATACAATAATTTGTATAAAGAAATGTCTACCTTTTTACAGATACAGTTTAATAAACACTTCTGAACCTTACATAGTATCAACAACAAACAAACCAAAACAAAACAATTATCAAACCAAACCCCCTCGAACGTGTGAATAAGTGTATAAAACCATTAGTATCTGGATAAACATCATATTCTTCTGGAGGACTTCCAATAACCTTGGAGTTTTTAAACTGCTCAAACCCAAAAGTCAGCAATAAAAAACTGGTTCTAACTCAAAGGCTTATTTGACTCTAAAACACAAAGACAGGTAAAAAAAAAAATCAATGTTTCCCAGAGGAATGTCTTTCATGTATTAAAAAGTTCTGTATCTACTCTTGAAGTAATCAAAGCTTTTACACATCAGCCAGAACAAAGTCTCTCTCTCTCTCTCTGTCTCTTAAATTTGTCCTCCTAAAGACCACTAGGAAACCCTTGTTTTCTAATTCCCATTGCTTTTTTGGTCCTGTTTACTGATTCTTTTGCAAAGGGGAGAAACTCAGAGTTTCCTCTTAAAAACAATCCCAAGGGCAGACAACATGTGGCTGCTCATTCATAATCAAAAGGTAAAAGGCCTGTAAGACTACATCACCCATAAGAGCACCAGCTCTCCAGCACAGGGACAGCAGCCATTTGATCCAACACATTCAGCAAGATATGAGAGGTCTAGGCTGAACCAAAAGGATATCAAGGGCAAGCAACAGCCTTCCAGGTGTCGAGATAACACCGTCAGAGCTCTTCTTGCTGCTCATGTTCAGAGGGGGACTGTTAAATTCAGCTTAAGGGAGCGTACAGGGGGTGGGAAGCGTCCACTTCAGCAGGGATACTTGGAAATTGCACTTATGAACTCATCACTATAATCTCCCCATTTCACCAATTTTTCCACTCTTCTCAGGTGTTAATGTCACTCTCACTCAGAGTTCATAAGGATACACTATTCTGAGTTTCTTCCATTCGGTTCTTTTATAAACAGACTGGCAGTAAATAAAAGTCTTAGCCATTTTATCCATATTTTAAGGGTGATGTAAAAATGTCACAATGTGACTGTCATCATGGAACACAGAGCACTCAAATCATGTAGAAAAGAGCACTTTGGCTCTTGATTTGGCATGTTCCAAATCAATGACCAACAATTGCAGGTAAGGTCTGGACATTTTTATACGTACTCTATTAAAACATTCAGTTCAGGTGGGTAGAATCTGGATTTATATCTAACTAACAAGTTTATTTTGCTGGCATGGTTATTGTGTGAGGGCACATTTCTTAGCTCATTCATCTGATGCAGAAATGAATTCAGACACATTATACACATTCCATTTTATTAAAAAAGGCAGTGCTTTCTGTAAAAGTCAATTTTAACAGTTTGGTCAAAGTGCTAAAAATACTAGCAGGAATTCAGCCTATCCAAACACATTTCTTATTAACAGAGGCTATTGAAACTGATCTTCATTCCAACCAAAATAAACATTCAGAAACTTCCACAGGCTTAACTCAGTTTAAACCACTTTAATTACGAGCACCAATAGGCATCAGATTTCTTACCCTCTCATCATTTCAGCACATTCTGAATATATACAAAGACTGAACTTTGACAGCAAATCAGATCTGCACTGTTCAAGTAGAAGCCACAGGTATAGAAAAGGGCCGCATTCTAGAAAGAAACGAGATCTTGCCTTTCTTTAGGTCTAAGAGAACCTTTGTGAAACAGCATTAATAGATTTTGCAGTATTGCCATATTTTTCTAATGTAGTATGGTTTGAACAGCAGTTAAATGGAATTTTTCCACCTCTGTACTGTGAATTTAGACCAAGTTAGAAAAGTCTGTATAGACCCCACTCATGGGTACAATTCTTTACATAGGCATTCACCAAATATTTTCAGAAAACATGACTCCTTCACATTAGATGACATTTCAATCATCTGTTACAAACTTGTGCATGGAACAATGTAATGCAAGGGCCTTAAGAGGTCCCTCAGGAGTGGGATAGCAAGGCCAGTCTTTGGGAAGGCCCTGCTCCAGGAATCCCCAGGCTGAAATGGGATGTGGCAGAATCAAAGGCAATTACATAAAGGAGTTTGTGCCTGTCACACCACCAGCATCTAATTCCTTATCATCCTTGACCAAACAGATCTCAAGGCAGATTATAACTTGTACTCTGGGTAGAATGCGAGTAAAAGGAAGTAGAAGAGCATCTCTTAAAGACAAACATTTGAATTGTTTGTCAAGCCAAGACCTTTATTTATCCTTCTGTCCTGAATCACCTTTAAAAATATGGAGGCCTCTTTTTCCACTTAGTATAGTATGAGTCCAAGAAAATGAGCTGATGAGGCTGATGCACAGCAAGCCAATATGAAGATTCACAGGTACGTGACCACAACAATTCCACCTGTACCTTTCCATCTTTGAAGATGTCCTCTTTTCTTATTAAGCCTTTTCTTCTGCACTGTTGTAAGAAAAAGAGGAACACAAGCCATTGTTCGAAAATGCTCACCTAAAAGATCACGCTACTTAAAAACTTGCACTACACCATTAATCATCGTGATTTATTTGGCCCTCCAGTATTGTCTCACTTTTAAACTTTCCTGATAAGATACATAAGCAGACAAATATTTGAATACTAATAGGTAGCTTGCATGTAATAGTGTAATAATTAAAGATACCATATTTAAATGTCATCCCTTGAAAGAAAGAAGCTACCATGAAGACCTCAAATGTTGAAAGCAATTAAATATCGATACAAAAATTAGTTGAAAGGGAAAGCTATTAATAAAGATTAGAATCTCAAGGTCACATGGGAAGACACAAAATTATTCTGGAACTGTTCACAGGCAAATATCATGGTCTGACTACTATCTGACTGAGGTACTTCCACAGTGAAAGAGATTAGGAATATGGTGCAGGAAAAGATATTGTGAAGAGCAGTTGAGACACCACATTTTGTATGCCCTAGGAACATTTTTTTGGCTTACAGAGAACAGGAAATTAAACACACCCATGAATCAGATAAAACTGAGAACCACTGGGATAAAATAAGTATCACTTTAAAAGAGGATTTTATATGCTGTGTTCTATTTTGCATAACTTATAGAAAGAATTTTTACTGTTCTCTGTGGATCTTAACATGCAAAATACAAAAGATTCACATTTTTAAAAAAAATTAAATATTTTAATATGAGAGACACTATTCAAGGAAGTGCTACTATAAACCAGTCTGACTTTAGGACATTCTGCTGAAGAAGAAATAGACTATGCACTGGGTATTGCAACAATTTATAGTTTTAAAAGTAATTTGAAACTCTTCCCAGCACATATTTTCAAGCTTCCTCCCAGCCTTCTCTTCCTGAGCCACTGCCATTATAGCAAAACACTGAAAATGCTATTAATAAAATAGCAGTTAATCTTTAGGAGTTCCACACAAACTCACTAAGTCTGAAATGTAGCTTTAACTTAGGGCAATTTAGGTAAGGCTGTAAGTACAGTGTTTTCTTACAATCATTTTGCAAGCAATTGCATCCTGAACTTTGAGAAGAATAAATTTTAAAAGATTTTTAATCCTTTGAGCTTCATTTGGTAGCTCTGTTTTTCCTAATATGTTACTATGAGCTGCACAAAGAGTGAAGTTGCTAGACCTGAGCGCAAAAATAGCATAAAAAAAAGCAGTTTCCACATTTAGGACCAAGCAAAGCTAAAATGAATTCAAGGGATTAATCAATATCACTCTGATGTCACCACTCACTTCAGAGAAGATGAGAATTTGTTTTAAGGATGAGGAACTCCCATTAGGGTCAATGAATAAAAGAGCTACTTAGCAAATGATATTAGGAAAAGTGTTCAGCTTAGGTAAGAGTGAGAACTGGTAAAACTCTGGATAGGCTGTTTAGTCATAGAAATCTGTTCCTAAATCTTCATTACCTATAAGAGGATTGCTTGCTCCTCTGAGAACATCAGTCCTCCAAGTACATTAATAGAGAAGGTTGAGGGTATTATTCCTTTTTTTCATTCTGTTTAGCATACAAATCTCTCCAATCCAGCATGAAAGATATCTGCAACAGTATCTCTTGCAAGAACTTGCCAAAGGAGATCTCCTCACACAGTGAACATACAGAATATAACCTGTTTTCTGTTTCCTGCCATGCTGAATATTGTACTGCAGGGAAGCTTTGTATTAGGCAGAAAACAGGCAGGTGGAGGCAAACAACTTGTGTCTCACTCTCCTGCTGATAAACTTCAGCTTTTTTTGCTCTTTGTTTGTTTTCTCCCTACTGAGTGTCTTGCAGAGAAGTGCTTCCATGGCTTTGGTACTTGAGTTCAAAACTTTTTCAAGTCTTCCTTCTGAAGGACAATGAGTTTATTGGGGCTTTATTTGTTTTGTTTTGTTACGACAGAACATTTCTAGTGAGCCACTGGGATCTTGCAGCTAAATTTTACCTTAAACAAGCTGGTTTTGAGTTAAAGCAGAAGCTGCCATCAAGCAACAGATCCTGCAGAAGCAGGTTCAGTGTTCCAATGCTGGTCTCTTTTCCACACTGTGAGCCACCACTGTGCAGCCATAAAATTCAGAGTTTACTCCAAAAGTCTGTCCAAGGACACCCAGACAAACAGACGGACATACACTCACCCCCTCCTCTCAACACCACCAGACTTCCAGAATCTTCTCCTATCTTTTTCTCTGTTTTTCTCCTGCCAATTATCCTTTAATAGGGTGATCATACACCCCAAAATATCTATATACATCCTTTTCCAGATCATTATGGTTTTTCCCCAGTTACATTTTCAAAGCATTTTTTCTAATAAAGTTTGTTGCTCTATTGGTTATTTAGCATCAATTTCCTTTAACCCACTCCAAAGGATCTGTGAAAAATGAACTTGCCTGACAGGCAGGTCACTACATCTAACTTACATGTAACTTACTTCTTTGAAATAAATGGAGCACATGATACCACCTTGTTGATATGTCACCAGAATTCCAGAATGTGCTATCACAAAATATGAGTGGGAGAAAAAAACCTCTACACAAACCTCTACAGCAAGCTTCTATGTCAAGAACACAAAGTGCCCAGGCATTCTGTGTATAGTCACCTTCCAAAATACAACAGTATATTTGTGGAATTAGAAATAATTTTAGTGGATGAAGAGAGACGGGAATATTTATAACTGTGGAGTAATGTTTTGTGCTGAAATTTTGACTAGATATTTTAGTTACTCATTTTTTCCCCAGCAAAAATTAACTCTAAATACCTAAACCTACAAGACTGCTGCGCTTACTGACTTATTGCACAGATCAACAGGACTTGTTTGTGAGAATGCCAATAAAAAATAAAACTATTTTCATTTCCAATCCACAGTCCTGTTAGTCAAAGAGCTGCACTCTTATAACTCTAGATGCTGAGGTAGGCACAGAGAAAGTCACACTTCTCTGGCCTGCTCCTATTTGGCTTCTGCATAGCTGAAGGAGTGCTGTGCTCAAGACACTGAAGCAATTCTGCTGACAACTCTCTGGTTCTGCACCACAGTTACACCCGCCTGCTGCTCCTGTGCTTTGCTTCTGGCCACGTCATTAAACCAGCTAAAATTCACACAGGTGTCTTAGCAGGCAAACTCTCACTATGGAGCCACTATGGAGCAAAACAAAACTCCTTTTTTGAAAGCTTTCAGTCCTCTGCAGAAAAGGCCTGCGGCACTGGCACAGAGCTATCCAGCTGAAAATTACTCAACATAGAGCTCTGTATTTGCAGTGTGTGTATACTGGTTAGTGCATTTTATTAGACTTAAAGCTTTTCAAACCTAAAAAATAATATGTCATTATTTGGTATGGTAATTATAATATATTAAATCAGGGAGGCAATGATGCTATAGGTAGCTGTGACTGGAGGACTCACTTTAAAAGCACACTCTTTCCACAATTAATATGCTGAGTGGAGGGGAATGGGGGTATGTTTTTAAATGCTAAATATCAGTGGCTTGTTGTTAATTATAGACATGTAATCATGACTTTGACCACAGAAAGGGTTTTCCTGTTAAGGAAACTTCCCAGTGTCACCACTGATGAGACTCTGGCAGTTGCAGTCCCAGTGTCGGAGACTGTCACTGCTGGGACCTCAGCCCCTTTGCAAGCAGGGGCTGCCCTGAGCTCTTGGCAGCCCTGCTTGAGTCACCCCGCTCTCAGCCAGAGGAGACTTCCCAGGGCAGAGTCTCAGATTCTCGTTCCACAGAACAGTTTATTCTCAGCACAGGAACACAGAAACGGCCTGAGCCGGTGCCTCCAGGGGGATCCTGAGCAGAGGAACCCCCGGCCTTTTACACCCTCACAGTCCGAGCCGTGAGCGAGTCTCAAGTCACCCAGAGCTCACCCTTCCTCCCGAGCCCTCGTCTCCCGCTGTGTGTCCCAGTGTCCCTTTCCCTGGCCGGTGCCACCACTCTTGGTGCACTCTGCTGTGCAAGCGTGAGCAGCCACGGCCTCTGTGGGCTCTCAGCCAGAACTCAACCTGCATCCCGAACTGCAGCTTGCAGAGCCAGCTACCTGCACCAGGTACTCTTCAACATTTCCCACAGTTTTAGGCTTGATGTAGGTCTTCCAGGTTTCCAGGTTTCACAGACCAAAAACATGTATTAAAATCACAGTGACTCCTTATAACTATTGCAGATATTAAATAAATCTGGATCTATTTAACTAAAACTTCATTATTATGTAATAATATTTCCATCACACTAAACACAAAATATGATAAGAAAATCAAAATTAATTGTGTATACTTTTTGAAAGCTTGCAGAAATTACTTTTAATCTCCAAATACAATAAAGACAATTCTCTCAAAGGGTAAAAATTTTTCTTTTTATTTTTAATCAGTTATTTTTGCTAGTTTTTACAGAGCTGATATTACTGTCTTATATAGAATTAATAAGTGGAAAATATGGGTTACATATTGCATTTTAGAAATCCCACGGTTTTCAGTGGAAATGACAATACACTTCCCTGGTAACTATTTAATTTATTTCTTAAATAAGTATCTCACTGCCAAGTCCCCAAGACAGTAATCTAGACACAGGAGGATCCTCTCAATAGTATGCCAACCCCATGGATATCCTGAATTATGGGCTGCAACAAACAGTGAAGAACATAATGAGGGGAAAACTGGGCCCTTGCTTCCATGCACAGAAAGCTGTGCCAAGAGCAGTACAGGTTAATTGTTATCAAGACTATGCTGTGGGGTGCCCAGGTGAATAAATTTTAAAACCCAGGTAACAATGGCCACCTCCATAGGCCAGGCCATGTTTTCACAGCAAACACACACCACCTCGGGTCTCAGGAATAACTTTGTCAATCCCAAGCTTGCAGAGATGGGCTGTGTCAGCTCAGGCTGAACTCCAAGAGCTGTCGAGAAGAGCCCCAACAGGATTCACAAGGAACCTTATCAGTTTGCTGTGTAGTATAAGTCAGTAATGATTCCATTAGAATCTATCCATTTTTATTTTCTAAAACATGTAACAGCTATTTCCATCTGGTTAGTGGATTTTTGACACTGAATAAGTCACATCATTCCTGTTCTGTGCAAGGGCACTCCCTCAAACCTCCCCTGCACCGCGCTGTCACTTGATGTCACTATCAAGGCAGAATAAAAATTAATGATTTTAACAAGCTGTATAGAAGTTCCTGCTTCTATACATAATGTCAGAGTTTTGCACTGCTATAGTTAAAGCACACTTTCAGTGCTTTGTGAGGCTGCAGTGAGCATATGCCACCAATTATTTTTTTTATTAAAGCAAATAAAATTTAATGTCAAACTAGTCACATAAAACCTAACAATATTCCAACCAATTATCTCCAGACCAGGTAACCTCCCCCTATAACTATCCACAGACATAAACCAGCTCTATGATGGTCATTTGAGCTGATGCTGCATGAAAGTGTTTTAGTTTAAAAACAAAATTGGTTGTGAAACAAATTTTTCATATGAAGACACTGAAGAGCTTTTAAGAGCCTGCTGGGCAATGTAACGTAAAGATGTAATGTCATTTAAAAGAAAAGAATACCTAATTCCATTCAGAAAATATGTATTACACTGATTTTTTTTAAAACCCAGAAGTTTTTTTTCACAAAATGTAAACCTACAATCTGGAGAGTTTTACTACTGTTTGAGCTAAATCATCAGTAAAATATTACAGTATTCAGTTTACAATAGCTGTAAAATCATCTTACAGGAAAATGAAATTACAAACTATATAAACAGAAATGTCTTTATTTGATAATGAGCATGGACTACTGGACTGGCATATTTATGCTGACAGACAAGGTAGGTGTCAGCAGCAGACATGTATTTATGCATCACCAAATGTTTACATATAGGAATGTAACTGTATTTCACCCTAATTAATTCAATTTAAATACACCTAAAGATATTCACTCCAGCAATTAATTGTAGTTTCATTTTGCACTAGTTCCTGTTATATTCATTAAATGTGCTCTCACTTAATTGGATTCTCTCGACGCTCACCAGTTGTCTTTCCTGTCCTGAAGCTGCTCTCTCAGTTCCAAATTTTTGCTTCAGATTTCTGTCTTTCTCTGTGCCCTTGACTATTTCCACTGTTATTTCTACCTGGTCAGATTCAATTGCTGATATTTAACTTTGCCAGACTTTACTCTATTAAGACAGATACCTGACAAACAATTTGTTCTTCCACTTATTTCTACCCACTCAGATTTTTGATTCTTTATATGCATACTCCTTTTTTCCTTTTCTGTTAATAGTACAGATATAATTAAAACTGAAATATCGGGGGGGGAAATGATAAAAAATGAAAGAGAGAATTGAATAATGTTGCTGAAAACACCAGTCATGTCCCTGCCCAACACCCAGCAGTCACAGGCAAGTCCCCCACATAGAATTGTGAGAGAACATTGTTTGGCATTGGTGTTGTAATGAATAAATTGTATGTTAGATGGACCATATCACATCAATTCCCATCACAAGACTGAAAATCTGCAAGTGCAGCTACTGCATGCAGCACTGTCTTCACTCATTCCTAAAACAAAAAAATATTTCTTGTTTGTTTATTCTTCAGTCTTTTTATGGTGTGGTGAGCCAGTGTGTATTTTGGCCAGCAGAATGGCTTCAAGCATCACTACAGCTGCTGCAAATCCCCTAAAATTTAGTAACCTCATTTATGGTAGAGAATCAGAAAACAAATTTTCATATATGAAATTAGATCTTATCAAGGTAATGAGAAGTATCCATAATAAAATTCTTTATTTCTTAATTCAGATTTCAAACTTGATAGTTCTACAGCCTGAAAATATGTTGAAGTCCCATATAAGATTTATTTGTAATGTATTATTTTTAATCTATGGTTCCAATATTCCCACAGACTGAGGCTGATTTTTGAAACTTTTTTACATTTATTTACAGTGCTTTTTCTCTCATAAAGTGTTTTCAACACAAAGACAATCACATTAGACTGGCATGCAGAAAAAATAAATAGAAGCACCCTTTTACAATTGTGACATATATGTGACATGGAAGTGTAAATACGGATTCCTTGAGGGTCATTCTACTTGTCTGATGTCTATCCTTCTGAGGCTGTACAAGGATTTTACACCATGGAAGAAATTGTACCTAAATCCTATATATTTTGGAAGCTTTATTTCACTCTGTGTTCTACTTAAGAGGTAGATGACCCCAGAAAACAAACCATCTAAAATCATGAAGACTGTTTATTCAATAATGCAATTTTAAATGCAGAAGTCTTGTTTAAATACACATATAAGTGCATCATTGCCTAAAATAGATCTAAATTAGAATAAAGCCATAATGACAAAATCCCTGATTCTCAGTCATGAAAAATAAGCTCTTTCAAATTTTTACCCATAAAAATATTACAGCAAGGTTTGATTAAAGCAACAAATTGACTGCCCTAGATGAGTATGAAAAACATAATCAATTCAAAAGCAATTGGTAAAGTCTAACATATAGATTTAGGGTTTGTGGGTTATTGGTTGGTTGAGCTGGATTTCATTTAAAGATCTAAAATAAACAGATATAAAAAAATACAGAAGTGTTTCTAATTAACTTTCACATGTTAATCATCAAGTGAGCAAAAATTAAGTCATATGTAACCCCTCATGTCTGTTGCCATGTAATACAGCTGTCCTTGACTTATGTTTCCTAAAGGCATAGTTCCACATACAAATTTCTACTCTATTTTTTTCTGAAATACTTCACCAATCAAAAAGAGGAGAAAAAAAAGGACAAGTATTTTATAGGTCTTCTACTACAAAGTGTTAAGAGTCAAATTCTCACTCATTTTGTTACCAGAGGAGTACTTAATTTTATTAAAATTTCATATTGTTCTAGCATGAAGTCACTAAACAGACAAATGTAAGTAAATATCCAAAATGAGTTGTGTGTGATTCAGGGAAACAGAGCACTGACCTAGGCTGTAAAACTGATACATGTATATTTAAATGTCTAATTGACAGAACTTGTGCAGAAGGAAGTCACAGAAGAAAAAATTATAAAGACGAAAAAAAATATGAGGGTTAAGAGAATTAATTTTTACACTGCAAATCAGATTAAAGAATTTGATGTTTTTTTCCTTAGTGAATACATTGTTTACAGGTGTCTTAGAACTATTACAAGTGATCAAAATGATCTGAAGACTAAAATAGCAGAGCGCTAATAGAAGCTGGTAACATAGGAGGGAATTAAAGGGATAGATTGCAATCCTCGAATATCAGCATAATTGTTGTTTTATCATCTTTGATTATAATTTTTAAAAATAGAACAGTGCCCAAATTCATCCTTTCTTTCATGTCTAACTTTACAAAAAGTTAATCTTACCATAACCTTCTGCACACAACTTTCTTTGTCTCTGCATTTCTTTCTCATCTGGAATTCAGAAACACACAGGCAGGTGTGTTTCAGGATTTCCCCCCACCCAGTTCCTCCAATATCATTCTCAAAAAAAGAAGGGCATGAAAATGTGATCCACTATTTGAGTGAGTTTGACAATGAGGATAATACACATAAGGTACATACAGGGAAATATCATTTCCTGACTATGCATAGAAAATTAGACACTACTAGCGGAGACTGCTCTTTAAAAAAAAAAGCCTATGGATTGTATGCATCCAAATAATTTGGGAAATAGAATATGAAATGAAATTTTTGTACTAAATTGGAATGTAAAAATCTATAAATTATATAAAATCTAGTTCTTAGATAGTCACAGTCATGTGAAGTCAACATGAAAACTACTGGATCTTGAATAACCTTGAAAAATGCCTTCTCTTCCACATCTTGTGGCAAGATTCTGCACAGCACAACACAAGGAAACAGACCTTGTCTGTAGACATTTAATTTAGCTTTATTAATATATGTAATAAGGCTTTACAGTTAGTCAAATTAAGATATAAGTAGACACTTAACTACTATATAACTTGAAAGCTTTATGGGGAAGTTCCTACTTGTGAAGAAAGTAGGCTAAGACATGAGATACTGAATAAATACTGTATTTTCAGCCCAGCTCTAGTCATTCCCAGTCTTCTGTTGATTCTTACAGACAAAAATGTTCAAGACAATATAATTCACAGATTACAGCAAAATTAATAACATAATCCTTATAACAAGAGAAGTATTAAAATATGAGATTAACACTACTAGCTGAAGATAGGAGAGTATCCAAAGGGAAGTAACTGAAGAAGAGAATCCACAGGGAAGTAATTGAAGAGGTTACAGATTATGGTAACACAAAATACCATATAAAACAACTGTTTAATTCCACAACATCCGTGGAAAGCAGCAAGAGAGTGACACTGACCTGAGTTTCCAGAAGGCTAGGAAAGTAAGCTTACAGGTAAACAATTTCACAGTTAGAGATCATGTAGTCTGAAGATCATCTAGTTCAACACAACTGCCAAGGCAGGGTCCCCCAGAACACGTGACGCAGGTGCATGTCCAGATGGGTTTTGAATGTCTCCAGACAGGGAGACTCCATGACCTCCCCAGGCAGCTGTTCCAGTGCCCTGACGCCCTCAGTGCAAGGAAGTTGAGGCTGAACTTCTTGTGGTTTGGTTAATGACCATTGCTCCTCATCCTGTCACTGGGCACCATTGAAAAGAGTCTGGCGCTATCCTCCTGGCACTCACGTTTGAGATATTTGCACTCACTAATGAGATCCCTGCTCAGTCTTCTCTCCTCTGGACTAAACAGCCCAAAAGCCAACTCACACCTCCACCAAACCTGTCCCACAAGCAAACAATGACCAAAACAAATCCCCACCACTGTTAATATTTCATGTTCCTGTTCATGTTCTTAACTCATTATAATTTGTCTTCTGGTAAAACATCAATCTCGAGTAGTAAGACTGCCAACTGCACTTAAATATTGATAACCTAGAAACTAGGGTTGTCATGCTTTAAAATATATCAGTAATGTTCACATATTTTACATTCTGAGGGACATCTTACCTTTGTAAGATGAATACTGCTTGAGTACTCACAGTTACTTCAGGGTCTACTTATGCTACTGTACACCTTGCAAATGAAATTCAAATCATATTTCACACATGCCAAATAACAGTGAGGTTTTGAAGAAAAACTGATAAAATCAGATTAAAAGAGCCACAAACCAAAAAAACCAACAATTGAGGGTAAAATCCTCAGTGTAGGTTATGCAAGAGGCCTGAGATATTATCAAGCCATAGTTCACCCTGTGAGCAAAGTGTGATAAATATTTTGCCCTTCTCACAGTTGTCTGGGAATAATGCAGAAACAGTTTTATTTTCTGTATGTAGTTCATGCAGCTCCTTCATGGAAGGTTCTTATCTTAACAACCTGCTCCAGCTCCCAAATTTTTTTTCTCTGAATTCACTCATCTGTTTCCTCTGAGGGACTACAGGCTTGCTGCCTGGCTTGAATTATCAACTAACCTACTGTGAGTAAAACAAAGCGAAGAGAGGGGATGTACTGCAGGAAGAAGTATGATACGTATTTATATGTACAGAGACATCTGGAGATAGAGAGATTTAGCCCCTTTGCAAGACACCACCACTGTTGAAGGGATTCAGCCTGTGAGTGATAAGAGTCAGAGGAAAGAAATTGATATTGTTTATCAGCATGGGAATGGACTCTTGATATTTATAATCATATTCAGTAGATTATTTAAAATTACTTTTTTAAACACCATATTTATTAATCTACATCCCATTACTCACAGCAAGTACAACAGAGAAATTCAACATTTTTTAGTACCCCTTATGAGAATAAGTTGATATCTCTTTTATAAGGAAAGAACTATGGCACAGAATTCAACATGAAGTTTCACATTGCAAACACTTAGATCACTCTGGTGGTTTCAGCGGCTGGGGTTGAACCACAGCAATCACTCATTATGTTCTCTCCTTTTTCCCATCAAAGCATTCCTAAGTATTATAAATTTCATTTATCCAGGTAAAAAGAGAATTTGGATATAACACTGGAATCTGCACGCACAGGCTAAGGAGATCAAATGAAAATAGGTATGGTCAATCTGCACACTGACACAATTTAAAACATGAGTATATTTCAGTGTATTGCCAACAAATATTATCAGATTTGGCCCTGCTTTTAAAACCATGGTTTTTTTTTTCTTGTTGCAATAATAAGAACACAACCATTGAGCAATTAAAAACTTAAAATAGCTTTCTGATTTGCAGACGATCATCTTCACTTATATTTAACAACTCAGAAAAATGGGGAGATGGCTCTTTCAGTAAGTCCTACTAAGTCTTTCCTAACTGGAGCTCACAGTTGTTAATCTGCTTGATATTTCCTTTATGATTGGTAAATAATGACAAACATGCACAAATATATGTGTATTGCCGCTTAAAACCATAGAGCATTCAGCTCAGGGAAGAAAACTCTAGTTGCATTTGTTATTTTCCTGTTCATTCTGCATTCTCTTCATAAGAATGAAAATCACTATTAAATTTAGCTTTGAAGTGAAAAGGAGTCATCATCTGTTACAAAACTGCACTCTTTCTACACTCAAGCCTACTTGTACAGTATCTCTGTACTACGGGTTAATATGATCTGAAGTCAATATGATTATTTCAGATGACATTAGAATGTCATTATATGATATTTAGTGATGAATGCCTTCTCTTCTGGCTGTTTATATTTAAAAGAAAAATAAATAGATAAGGAAACACTTTCTACTAGCAAAGATTCCACTTGACTCCTGCTGATTAATGTTGAAGCCAGCAGAACAAATCTTCTGCAGCTTTACCTAATGAAAACATTCCTCTTGCTGTTTTCTTGACACAAGACAAGGCATTAATTTAAAGATTACAGGAGTTACAACAATATTCAATATACTAATATTGTAAGTTAAGGCTAAAATTTGAAATAGTA
Source organism: Zonotrichia leucophrys gambelii (assembly GCF_028769735.1). Taxonomy (NCBI): domain Eukaryota; kingdom Metazoa; phylum Chordata; class Aves; order Passeriformes; family Passerellidae; genus Zonotrichia; species Zonotrichia leucophrys. The sequence goes on from NC_088200.1 coordinate 54,454,869, forward strand.
TCTACCACTTCTTAAATGATTTTCTTTAAATTCTTAGACTATTGTAGCAGCATCATTAGATCACTTTTTCCAAAAGTGATAATATTAGCAGGTTGTGAATAGCTAATTTGACATGGAAGGAAGTGCAAAATCTAAAATTCTATTCTAGTAATTGGGAGGACATTAGAACTGAGATTCCTTTCACATTTGCTAAGGATATATTTGCAACAAATATTACTATGCTGTGCAGTGGATATGCAACTGACAGCTAACGTAGATTTTCTGGTGAGTTTGTTTATTTTAAGGCTGTTAGAATTCATGCAAAACAGCAGGCTTTTGCAGGCATACATTTCAATAAATCTTAAAATATATTAAAGGATTTTTTTTCTATTTGTTAACAATAAAAAAATATGCTAGAGGGAAGACTTACTTGAAAGAATATAGTATTCTAAAGAAACAAATACTTTTAAAAATTAATCATCAAGTTAACATCTCAATTGAAGAACTAATGTCATGGCTTCCTTATTGTCACATCTACATGATCCATTCCGTGGATGACAAGCTTAACACTACATTGATAAAAGCCTATATTTAGAGTAGGCAAAACAGGAAGTATTAGTCAACCTCATAGACTATTTTGTAGAGATCTCCATGTTTACTTTATCCAATCTGAAATTTAAATAAAATTATTCAGAATAAAACTAGCAAATTATTGAGCAATTAAGTTACATCTTCCTGTGAAGACAGAAAAATAGTTATTCTATACAGCAAGAATTTATGTTGTTTTAGTAGAGCATGCTTGAAATAAAGTTATTTCATAATTCCAAATGATGAAAGAAAATAATTTTTAAAGCAAATTTAACCATAGACTCTCCCCGAAGGAGGAAAAGAAGATAAACTATTTCACATGAGGTTTCACTAATCATGTATTTTAACAGATGATACAAGGAATTTTAGCAGGTACCATTGAAAAAAAATCTGTTCAATAGTCTCCTGCTGATTTCATGAAAGGTGACTAACACTAGGTATCATACATTTGATATCTTTAGTGTTTTGACAAACAAAGATATTTTATTTGCACTTCTATCTACTTTTCCATGTGATTCTCACACAGTACTGGAAGAATTAGGAAAGATTCATAGCGTTTGCAAAAACAGAGCTGTCTAGCTAAATGTTTTTTCATCTTCACAGTAGTAAACAATCCCAGGTTTTTAGATAACAGCCCTGAAAATTATCAATACATTTATATTTATTCTTAATGCTGAAGCAAGTTCTCTAATTGAACTTTAGATGCCAGGAGGTTAACATGTAAATACCTACTACAAGGCTGATTCCAGAAGCATGACCTGTGAGGTAAGCAATGTTCCTTGAACATCAGATGCAACAGAGGTACATTTTAGATGAGGCTTTGGAAAAGCCTGCAATCCAGTCAATGGCACATTGAGCCCAGCACCCAAGCAACAGGATTTGCCAAACCTCCTGTCTGTGGTCTTAAGCACAGATTGCATTGTAAATTTCAGGGTCCCTTTGAAGGCAAGCCAGAAAAACTCTTCAGCTCAAAATATAAGACCAGTATTTTCTCTGCTTCATTTACTTAAAATTGATTTCTGCACCTCAAACAGCTTTAAGTGGGATGCATATTATAACCACAGTTTAGGAAAGATGCAGCAGGAGTACTAACAAGTTTAAAAGATTTTGAAAATTTCCAGTAACAGTTTGAAATGCATTACATTATTTCAATAACTTTATTAGAGTAAACTCAACTCTGTTGTTTTTATTCTTCCAACTCCCACTGTCAATTTCTACAGCCTTTTAATCTGGCACAATTACTTTCTGCACAACAGAGGCCTCTACAATAATGCTGAAAGCATACAAATGGATGACTTTGAGAACAAATCAAGCTGTACTATCCACACAAATATATTCTTATTGCAGCAAACTGCATTTAACAAGTCTACATTCTAAAATGTTATACATTTACATTGCTTGTAGATGAAAAATCCTGACAATGCAATTCTACAGTAACACAATCTCCTGCTGACCATTTTCTTTATAGATGTAATAAAGAAGAAGAAGAAGGGCCAGCTGAGATTTGTAACAGTGCTCTGAAATATGCTAAAGGACTTTCTTCTGTTAGGTGTATTTGCACAGATTGATCTGGAATGTAAAAGCCCTAAGGATCACTTCACCTAGTTCTTTCTAAAATCTTTAACAAATATCTCTGAAATCCAGCTACCAAAGGTACACTAAATATACTACCTGACACTAAGTTAACAGGTACATTTCTACTATTCAAAATACTTCATGTTAGAGTACAGTCAAGGACAATTGCCAATTTTAAAAAGCAGTGAAATTAAACAGAGGATCAACACAATCCCTTTCTAAAATTAATTCTAAGATTTTCTTCTGCCTTGTATTGGCAAGTTTAAGAACTTTTTGACATTGAGTTTTAACATATTCAGAATGCTCCTGAAAGGAGTGGCAAATAAAAACACACCTGGTGTTTCCCATAAATAAAAACCACACAAACTCTCCCTACTACAATAATCTCTCTCTACACAGACATGAAAACAACTAAAGTATTTTTAAATTAACATTTCAGATTTCTTAACCAGCACTAACGCTGAAAAAAAAAAATGTAGTGTCATACATCCAATATTGAAAACTTCCCCTAAATACATTTTAAATTAAAATGCCATCTGTTTCAAAGCTTTAACAGTGACCAAATTATTTACTTTCAATTCAGCTGGCTAATTCAGTGTCTGTGTTCTCTCACTGAACTAACATTGTCAGTAGGATGGGATAACCCAGCATTTATTGATGGAAGGAGCCAGCAACAGGAAATAATCTGTGCTACAGAACAGCCTAACAGCCCAAGACCCACACCTTCTGAGTATGGAGGTGCACTGGACTGCCACCAACCTTAATGTGGGGAAAACATGTCCCTGCACTGAATGACACTCCTTTGTAGCAGACATGCAATAAGTCCCCACATTTGTTTTCCAAAATCAAGTTGCAGTTTCTTTTTTGTAGCAGTTATCACTGTTCATTACTTCTCCCTACAACAAGCAAGAATTTAAATAAGAATTCTTATAAACAAAATTTAGAGTTTTCATTTTAAAAAGCTACAAGAACAATTACATTCTTTAGAGAGTAAGTTCTTCTAAAATGGGAATATATTAAGGAAAATTTGTACTGCATTAAGTGCTATGGGTTTATACTATTCACCAGTAATCCTCAAAGTCTTCTGTTCAGCGAAATATAATGTTTTCTCTGTCTGATGACAACGTACTTTTACTATTGTCTTAAGAACAAGAAGCTCCCAGTGCCTTCCCACAAGAAACAGTCATCATTCAAAGCTGCCAAGAGGACAGGAATGGAGGGCTAAATTTGCTGCCTAAAATGTGACAGCTGCTGGAGTGCTATGACTATACAAATCTGTATATACCATAGAGCAGACTCTATCCAAACCCCATTTCCGTAGAAACAGCTAATCCATAGGAATTGAAATGTCCCTTAATCTTTGTTACAAGTTTCATAATCTCTAAAAAGGCCATCCTACGTCCAGGGACGTAGGACAGAAGCTTCATCATGACTATCCAAACCTTTATGGCCCTCAAGTTTCTGCTCTAAACTGCTGTTGGCTTTGGAAGAATCTTATCCTTACTCTTCCCAGATGTGACTTTCTGTCACTGTTTTGCCTTTAGAAATTTTAAGCCATACCTTGTCTCTCCTTAGCCTACATGACTTTTGGTAAAAAATACGGTTGTTCATAATGACACTTGTATTTAAGAAGTAACAGTGACACAAGTATTCTGCAGGTCTTCACTACTGAGAACTGCTGCTATAACATATTTTATTGCATTTAAGGTTGGTGAACAGGAAGATGGAGAAGATATAATATTACCATAACAATTTTGGCAAAGAATTTTAAGTTACTCAATAGCCAAACTTTATAATATTCATTTCCAGAAGTTTAGTCAGTCCTTCCATGGAGTAACAATACAATGAAAATTATAAAAACATCAATAATATTAGCATCCCTTATTAAGCAGCAATGTAAATGAGATAGTCTTTACTCATCTCATTATAAACAATAATATCTTATGCAAATAAATTCTGCAATAAAAAAGGGCAAGTAACTAAAAAAGGAATAATTCTTATGTGAAGACTAAATGCCAAGATACCTAAATTTGATATCTGAAGCAATATTATCCCATGTGTGGTGGGGTAGCATGGCTGGGATGTAAAGTACATTACTTTATAAGCCTAAAGACTTACAGGTTGAGGAAGTAATGACTGGAATGAATGGCTCTGCAACTGACAAGTACAAATAACCTTCCTTACATACTCTAGCGCAGTAAACAGGTGGAAGATTTATATCATTTTGGGATTAAATAAAGTGTTCTTCCACTAACTTTCACCATATACATACCAATGTGAGAGGGAAAAAAAAAAAAAGGCATGCATGCAGGATTTTTTCTTCCTCAATTTTTCCAAAGAGTTGACCTGGCAATTTTCAATTTGAATTATAAGAATCTTTAAAAACAAAAAAAAAAAAAGGAAAGTAAACAAACATCAACAATTGTAGTTCTGCTCTTGTTACAGCCTCTTTCACCCTAACAGTACAGAAGAAAGAATAAGTAACAAAGCTGCTATGTGTCTGACCCTCATCTTTTCACTCTTCTTTTTTAGCCCAAAACTACCCATAATGCTTGAAGAATAAGTAGCACCACTTTAACGACATCATATCATTATCAATATTACTATAAAGATAGGTGAAAACATGACAGGTTTTAGTTGATAAACTTGTTACTTCTTAATACTTTCTAATAAAAAAAAGAAAAAATTAAACCCATTAAACCCAGATTTTTATTTTATCTGTAGTTGATTATTAAAATTGCTTACAGACTCTCAGAAAGAAGTTCTAGGTAAAAAATTTCCCAAATTTCTCTATCTGGCCTCACAGGAAAGGCACTTGATTTAGCAACTCTTCTCAATAGAGTATAAAAATACAACCTTAATTTAACGCTACAAGATTACCAGGGCCACAGTGATGAACTGTGTATCCAAAATAGAAGTTAATTATGCTAGGAAGTTCTAAAAATATTCTAAGATTAATCATCCTCTTCATTCACCCAGAGAGGTCAGTCTACTCAGCTTTTGGTCTTTATGTTCTAAAAGTGTGGTTTACACATCAAGAGGATAAATCAGCTGTTGGAGTTGAGATGGTAAGAAACTGATTTATTTCAGACTTTTTGTCAACTGTTTTATTTAAAAATTTAAAAGAACAGCAAGGATATCATATTCTGCAGACAGCAAAAAGCAAGCAGTTTGTGAAGATATTTCTTGCAATTTATTTTTGTTGTTTCTTTAAATGCTTTCCTATTTTTAAATTTGAAAGGATATTTTTATGTAACTTATGTACTGAAGCCTTTAAAATACCACTGTTAAATATAAACAGCCTCTCTCTAATTGCATTTCTTAAGATTATATCAACTTCTTTATCCTATAATTCATGGCAACTATGAAAACATTAATGAAAATAAAGTCATCTCCTAAGAGTGAACCGCCTCATCAGAGCACTGTCTGTAGGAGTAAGTACAGCCTCTGTGCTGAAATAGCCATGCATTTTTAATGATATTTAAAATTAGTCTTTAATGAATTAAGACTAAAAATGCAGAAATAAAATGTCCTTGCGAAGGATCTCACCATTCTTTATAAAACTACAGAGGAAGTCAACAGAAAATACTATCTTCTGAGATCTACCTTTTACATAACTGCAGTTTTACAAACCACATTCAAAACTTGCTCCAGGGTTGCTGCTTTTTGGAGATAAAAGTGATATATGCTATACTCAACAAAGCAGAAGAGGAATAACACAAAACACAAAAATATTTTTGTACTTCTTATAAATGCCACAATGTTAAGGCAAATTGTTAATAAAAATGGGATATTGCTAAGACTGACCAGATCCTCCTCAACAAAGAATTAATTCTCCATTTATGACACTGTATTGAAGTCTGCCTGTACAAGTCTACTAAATAAACTAGTATTTAAAAACCACTGTTCTAATTTAATTTTTGTACAAAGTGTAAAAATGCACACATACACACACACACACAAAAATACATAAATACATTCCTTCTAAAGGAAATAGTTTGGAACTAGATTAAAATAAATAGACACACACAAACAGCAGGAGTTAATTAAGAGATTTCCCCCCAACAGATAAGTTCTTAAAGAATATTTAACATTCATATATCAGAATCCAGACATTCATGATCAAAATTACCATTCAAAATAGTTGTCAAATACAGAGATTTTGTAATTACAAACAACATTTTTATCATAAATAATGTGTTGAATTTACATCCAAGTGGTAAATAGCTAAGAGTTGTTAATCATTAAATTACATAGAGATTTTAAATCAATTATTTGAGAACTAAATAAGAAGATGCTTAAGTGCCTTCTTAATATAAACAAATAAATATTAATCTATACCTATGACAAAAATAACCATGTGTGTACCTAGCACCCACAAAAAACTTGCTTCATTGAATGTAAGGACTTAACTTATCAAATGTTGTCCTGTTATTTTTAACTTTCCATGACTATTTTTCAGCTGCCTTGCAGCTCCTAGCTGGAGAAGAACAATACAGTTGCTTCTACATTGAAGATATTTATCTAGACAGCCCCAAAAGCTTAGCTTTCCTAGAGACCTGTTTCTAAACAAGACATGTAAGTTTTGTTCCCTGTAATGTCCCTCTACATGCATATCCATAAACTTTACAGGCTAATGAGCTGCTCTAACCTGAAGAAATTAGCAGCTACAATATTACTAGTTTCTAGGAAGCACAAATTTTAATGTTTATATACCAACTAACAAAAGGAAAATCACTGTCTGCTAAGCAGCTTCATCCTGTAAGGCAATATAGTCAAATGTATCAATTTCTCATGCTATGTATATCAAGCAGGACTGACAAAGCTAACAGCTTGGGGCTGGACCTCCCTTCAGGGCTGGCTAATCCCCCTGACATGACTGCAATATCCCTCCAATGTGTGCATCACTGCCAGAGACTTCTGGCCCCTGGAAGTAGAAGGCTGCTACTTAAGCGTACCCAGTTAATTTTCATTAAAACAGGATAGGGTACAATTCCAGTGAAAGCAGTCCCACATAGAGAAGCAATCTTATCTGAAATGACAACAGCAATAGGAAATGATGGCCCTCAGCCTGCACATTTATAAAATTCTCAACTTTTCAGCAGAATTTAATCTCAAAGGAGTTGCACAAGTAGAACATAGGTGTGGGACAGCAATGTAAAGCCTCTGCGACATCGTAATCTTTATTTTTATTTCAAACAATTGTGGATAGTTAATTCATTATTAAAAATGTAAGTATTGTAAGTAAGATAAGAAGACATTATTAAGCTGAAATAAAAGTGAAAAATGAAAGTGCATTTCACAAACTTGTGCTTAGTCCATCAGATGAACTTATTGGAGAGAATGCTGTTCCACAGAGTGCACATAGTGCAATCAAGCACTGGATAGTAAATAATTAGTATACAGTATAATAAATGACAGGAGCTCAAGTGTCTGAAAGATGGGGTTTCCACAAAAGAGTTGCTCAGGCTTCTAATTCTAATACAGTAAAATTAATTTCCACATGAAAGCAACAAGATAGCAAATACACTTTTCTGCAATGTGTATTTTGTTGCTGCATGGTTATTTAATGATTTAGAAAGCTATTAAGCGCAGATACCAATCAGTATGTGTGGCTTTAAAAGCACCAATGTCTACTGTCAAAACATTCGCATTCATCAAGTGGTTCCTTAGAAGAGCACTTGTTTTTATTATGCTAATATGCAAACACATAAGTAAAAACAGCTGCAGAAAAAGAGGCAGGAAAGAAGTCTTTGGCACAGAAAGCAACACACTACCATCTTTTATCCTTTATCTTTGCATGAACAACATACTGTCATCTTTTTCTCCCTCATCTTTCATGGGGCACAGCTTTAATTGGTGGAAGTTTGCTTCAAGTACCCAGTAGCTGCCATCAAAGGCTTTCTGGGTCAATGAACTGTATTCACTGCTGTGAATATAGGATGTGCTCAGAAATGAAGCAAAAGCACATGATTTTCAAGACATCTTGGCACAAAGATCCCTATCAGTAATGTCTTGAAAAGCCTGAAGAAAAGTTATCAAAAGAAAACTTTTGACCTAATGCAAGATAACTCTGAACTATATTACTATTTGGGTCTTCTAGACTTAGAGTAGAACAAAGTAACTTCAATCCAGCTGCAGCCCAGACATAACGCAGTTCACCTCTTCTGATGGCTCATGAATAAAGGAACAGTTACCCTAAGGCACTTATCTAAATACCATAGCCTCCTCATCTCAAAATATCCCGTGCTCCAGTCTTAACCTCGAAAAACAAAGTGTACTTTTAACTGGATAATTCCAACTGCTAATACTCTAGACTGCAAAACTGCCAAGCCACTTGGGCAAAGTTCCTTTCATGAGCTGATTAACATGTCAAGAAACACACTTAGTGAAGACATACTATACTGAGGAATACTGACTCTCAAAAGCCCTCTATTAATCAGAGACTGATTAATTAGGCTGAAAAGCAGCAACTGAAGAAATAAAATGGAACAGTTTTGTATGGCTTCTATCATATTCAAGTGTAGTCTACACTACCCTAATTCTATTTCACTGCCTTTTGCACTTCCACACTGATATTTCTTAGCATAAATCATAATTTGTTTTTCTGGGTAGGAAGCAAAGATTAATTATAATGAGAGCTTTTAGCTTAATTGACTGGATGTTTAGACTGGTTCTCAATTAAGAAGAGGTGGGGAATGGAGTAATATGGAAAGGCCAGCTTTAGTGTAAGTTTTCTCCAAGGGCCTGTTTCCTCATCTTTATTAGTCTGACCACTGCAATGGTACTTCACAAATACGTGACAATGGTTAAGTTTTATGGGAAAATAATTAAATTTTTTGGTGTGTTTCGATGCAGAAAAATTTTACATTCACTAACTAAGTAAAGGAAAAAAAGGACAAAAATAATAGAAAATATTGCAATCTATACTGCACACAATATCTGTGATTGCTATTGGATACACAATAGCAATTGACAGCAAAATACATTTAAAATGTTAAGTCTCCATAACCTCCTTTCTGTCCTTCTAAAAAAAGCAAAGTCTTCAAATAATTAAAATGTCTAGACCTGCCAGCACTGTTCATTTGGTCCTGCCCAAGAGTATTTTAAAAGCCTGAGGAGTGCATGTCTTTGGCATTTACAATTAAAATCTGCATTTGAAGGAGCTAAGTCTTGCTCCCAGCTCCACAGCTTGACCAGAATTCCATTCCTCCAATTCTAGATAGGAATTTTAGGCATGTGCTCTGATTAAATTTAAAAAAAAACAAAATAAAACAAAAAAAACCAAAAAAACCCCAAACCAACAACAACAATAACAAAAAAAAAAAAAAAATCCACAAGAACAACAAAAAAACCCAAACCAACAAACTACATTCTACATTAAAACAATGAAGTGTGAAGTGTTAAGTATGACCTGATTCAAACTGTGATTGCCAGTACACATTTGCCTCTAGGATGTTCAACTCTATTTGTTATCTATAATAGAAAAGCTTCCAACTGCACATATTCTTAACTAGAATACTGTTTGTATGCATATTTCCTAAAGGATCCAGACTCATATTCCCCTTCTCTTTTTTCCATGTAGTACACAGAATTATTATTTAGGTATGTATTTAGATAGTATAACTGATTTTACAAGAGTTATAAACACTCAAAAAATTAACTGCCATGTTGCATATTATCTTTTTCTATGAACATTTCTTTTTCATCTAGAATTTTCATCTAAAATGGATAATATGCAATATTAAAAAAAAAAAAAAAAACACAAACAAAAATAACCAACAAAAAGAATATCTAGACACTGTAGGAGAAACAATTACAGGAACACCAGTTAATTAATTATGGTCTATCACTGAATATAGGTAACGCAAACTAATGAAAGAGACAAATATTCCCTACAATGAAATAAATATCACATAGGAGTTGAAATACTGCACAAGTTTCATTAAATGCATTAACTATATTATATATAGTGTAGCAAGTATATTTCTAGTTTCTGTTACACTTTCCTAAAATTATGAAATTGTAGCATCTTCTCATAGCTGATCCTTGAAGTCAAACTGAATGCAACTCTGTGAGACTACTTTTTTGGCACAAAAATTTAAAAAGCAAGAATCTATCCAATTGAAGGAAAGTTGCAAAAGCAATTATCCTGAAATCTCCTAAATTTATTGCAAAGACTTCCAATAACCAGACAACAAATGCAATTGGGCTTGAGAAAACACACATTCACAATTTTATTTTTTTAATCTGTTCTGTAACAGCATGCAGAAAAATGTTCCTATTTATGGAGAATTTAAGGAGTTTTACACAGTTCTGTGATTGCAATTACCAAAATACAATTTTAATGCAGCAAGCCCATTAAGATGGAGCTCACAAATCATTTTACTAGAGACTGAAATTATGTCACAACATAGTAGACACTCTGCATGCAGTTCAGCCATATTTAAAGAAAAACTCTTTTCAGCTTGCCATGAAAAAAAATTCTGTTATTTACACATCATCAAAATTCTTTATAGAGAGCAGCATTTTAACTGAGTGGGGCAGGAACCCCTGATCTAACTGAGATGCAGACTTAAAAGGCAGAAATAAAATGGGAAGAAGTGTATACTTTTCATTTATTCTCAGTTCAGTCTGTGCCTTTCAGAATTGTATAAGCTTGAATAAATTAAAAGAATATGAACCTGACCTTCTATAATTCTACAATTACTGGCCAAGACTTCATGCAAGGCAGCATTCCTAATTTCATTTTGGATCTTGTAGATGACTAGAGAAACATGAAGACTTAGCAAACCTCTGGATACTTTAATTCTTTCATTTTAAATTGACTCTGCTTGGAACTTCCATCAATTTACTTTCATCCTTTTTAAGGTATTCCACAAGATCCTTGATTAAATTCAGATAAAAGGCCAATGCTTTGTTTTTGTTAGAGACACATGCAGTAGTTTGAGAAAGGTGCTGTGATACTTTTATGATTCAGCATGTGAATAGGCATTACAGTCCCTAAGTTACCACAGGTTCAGACAAAGGTTACAGTCTCTTCCAACTGGTAAGAGTAAAAAGGTTATAAATAATCCTTGTTTCATGAATAAGAAACTGCATTTAAAATATTCAAACGTCTGACAGTTCATGAAGTTCTGTTAAAGAAAGTTAGAAATTCAGCTAATCAGTATAGCTTAGGACAAACCTGTTTCATGTGAATATTTAAATTTGTATTTCAAAGGCCAGAGCATGTAACACCCACTGAATCAGAGTCTGGCTGAATCAACAGGACATGGCCTGAATAAATGATCTTTACTTAGGTCTAACTGAACAATAAAACCTGTATCGTCTGTATCAAAACAAAACCAACAAACTCCCCATAGCATTTTGACCTATTCACAGCTAATTTAGCTATAATGACAACTCCATATGATAACTACAAACTGAAAAGTAAAAACTCTCAAGAGTGATAAAATTGGTGAAAGAGTCAAGGAGTCTATGCAAACGCATTACCCATGGGGAACACTCTGCAGGCTGCAGTGACATTGCATTTTAGGCTGACTTGAGTCCAGGCTGTTTTAGCCTGCCCTCTGTGTCAAATCCCCCTTCCATCAGCAGCTGAGCAAGTTTCTCCCCCTCTGGCCACTCCAACATCAGAGGCTTCCCTTACTCTGAGATGAATGTTTATGCTTCCTGTTGAACCAGGGTACAGTAAAAGCTACTTGCAGAACTATGTTACTTTTTAACACCTAAATTAGGTAAACTGAATTACATGAGAGACAACTTCTAATCTCTTTAATAACACCTGAGATGCTAAATAAAATAATTTTCTCTCTTATTGTTTGGTTTTCCTGCAGATATGAAATACTATGATATGTGATATTTCAATTCTGTTTAACAAAACAGTGCAAACTTTTAAAATCACAAGTATGTTTCTTGATGCAATAAAAAACATTGTAGGCAATGTGGCAGAAGGAGATCAAGTAAAGTGGAGGAGGTTTTCATGTATGTATTAATATTTAAACATAAATTTAAGACATCATGGTACTATAATAATACAATTGAAAAAATGGCTACATTAAGAATCCAAAGGCAGAATTAATACCACAATTTCATATGTTGCCTAGCTCAAATTAAGTTACAGTTAACAGAGATCTTACATTCCTTCTCTTCTACTCTTTTGAGTGCATACTCATGGATAGGGAAAACCCCAAACAAAGTTCAAACACATCCACAGACAGTAATAGTGGAAAAAATGCCAGGTACACAGTAAAATAGGCACTACTTACTTGATGCAATACAGATACAGTCAAACCTCTAAACAATTATTACTGAAACATTCTTTTGATGTTAGGAGTATTTTACCTGTATTTGTAGAACAAAATCAAATTTCAAAGGCTTAACATTCACCATGAAATGAATTCTAATCCTCCTGATATACCAACAAATACCTTCACCTTTGCTGAGAATATGAAGGCTATTTCGAAGATAAAAATAAATGTAATTCAGAAGTCAGAGCCATGCAATCTCATAAAGTGCACTCATAAAAAGTGATTCAAAATATTAATGAACTAAAATCAACATTTCAATTTAGCTCAGTCACAAAGTGTGGGCTTAACACTGACTTTGGAATTGATCCTTGACCAAGATTTGACTAGATTTAAAGAGTGGTTTCTTCAGTCTCGAAACACAGACACACTATCATTTCACAGCTCCCTATGCAGAAAATACTCAGGAATTTTTTATCAGTTCTCTCTGAAATGCATTAGTAATCTCTGAAATCCATTAGGTCTTTTAGGACCACAGACAAACCACATTTCAGCATTTCAAGAGTGACCTACAGAATCAGCAACCCACCCATGACAGCTATTGCAACATGATGCCTGGCATAGCAGACAGGTGTTTTCAGTCATCTCTAGGGCAATGCACTCAGCCCAAAACAGCAAAGCATCAAAGGGGTTTAGGCAGCATGATTGCAGAAATGGGTCCTATTCAGTAAAAAAATGTAGGATTCAGCTGACAGAAGAGATGCTACCACTTATCTGAAGGAGGTGGTTTTGGGTTTATCTCGGTGCCATTATTTGAAGCTAGAGGCAGAGTAGTCTCCTGCCAGGGCTGGAGCCTCAGTTCTTGTGGCAGAGTTTCTGTAACTCACTCGTAACTGCTGAGGGGCCAGCAGCCCCAGCCCAGACCTGCATCTCACAGGGGGCACCTTACAGGGCATTAACCACAGTGAAGGACACAGACAGGCACTTATTTTTCTGGAGAGACAGCAGAGAACAATCACAGTTCTTTAGAAGGCCAGAAAAGCAGCAACCACTTTAGTATTTTACAGCAGATTCATAGGTACTTTCATCACAAGCTAACATAACCAGTGCTGATTTGACACACTCACAGTCCTGTGCACTGGCCCCCAAAGGAAAGATCTGGCAGGTTTTTCTCTGTGATGCACAGTCAACTTCACCCTAGATTTTATGCAAACTGCTTTTCCTTACAGAATATTCATATTTATTTAAATAGGAAACTTCAGGGTTTCCATACAGTTCTGTACATACCAATGAAATTTGATGGAAGTTTCTATACTTTGAATTTCTACAAAATGGCTCAACAGAAACTATGAAAAAGAATGCTACCATTGTCTTCCTTGAACCTTTATGCTTCATGGAAATTGCTCACTATCCTGTACACCAGGCTTACAATATCAGTTTCACAGTCACCTCTGTGTTGGGGCTGTGTAACAGGGCTGCCTGCAAGAATGCCCCACCTACTCCTGCAGACAACAACCTACCAACAATTCCCTGTTCTAGTGGTCCTTTACTATTGACACACGTTAGGTATGAGTTTGACAGAGAAGCAACTACATCAGCTTTTCCTTTCAGAAATGGTGAAGCCTGAGATTTAGCTTCATTGAACACAGGCTCTTGCATCCCTAATGAGTTGCTCCTTATGCTCTTTCCATACCAGCAAATGCTTGTCATTTCAGTGATAAATATATCATATCTAAGCATCATATCTTTATGTAGAAACAATATGAAAAGGTAATGACTGCATATTTGATTCATTGAAGCAAGTATGCAACAAGGAATTGAAGAGTCAGTTTAAAGATGCATGATTTGTCTTGGACATGGTATAAAAGTTGTTAATTTTAATTAATACTATGTATACCTATATACACAGAGATACACATAATGTATTTGCAATAGTTCTTTAGGAAAGCACACTTTTCTACATCTTTTACTGCTCTTCTCTTACTTATTAGCCCTGAACCTGAATCTGAATATTAAAAATCTTATTTTCAAAACATTTTTAGTGAGGTGATAAGTACATAGATATATACACAGAGTAAAAAATTCTTTTCATCCTCAAGTCCCATTTGACCAATGCTCATGTAGCAAAAAATGGCTGCAGGAGGAAAATGCTGAAAAATTATACATCTTCTAGAAACAGTTGTCAAAGTCAGGAATTAAGGATCAAGTATGCCACTAAAGCCCGGCTAAGCTGTACCAGCAGTAAGCATCATTGGAGATTATGTTTAGATTGAATTCCAGCATTCAATTTCCACATTGGTATCTGTACATTTACAGGGCACCTAATCCAGCTACGCAGCAGATTTAATTAAAAGGCAGATTCATTCCTTTCATGCCCTCTCCCTTTTATATCTAGCAAAATCAGTACCCCTTTCCCAACTTCAAGCCAAATCAACACATGCTGTAGCATGAAACAGCCTTTTCCTTTTAAGTGTCAAGCTGCTTTTCCATTTTCTGTACTAAATTGCTGTGTGGTACACCAGTAACCAGCTGCATTCTAGAAACTGGCAAACTAGTACGCTTATATACACACACATACATGCACAGTATGTACATACAGAACTTGCAAATTGTTTACTGAATCAGCTTATTGCTAAAAAATAAAACTAAAACTTCTACCACAAATAAGAAAATAAAGATTTTTAAATGTTAATTAACAATACCATTCCTAAAAAGCAGGAGGAAACAAATACTAACTTCAGGAGATTAAATTGAGAGAGATTAAAGGATAGTAAAATCTTTACCTGCTGATAATACGAATGGCTGAGGTCAATACAAGGCACATAGACACTCATGAAAAAAATGTTAGGATTGAAAATATTTTATGCTGAAATTGGTAGTCCGTTGAATGAACACTAACAATACAACACAGCATAAACAAAACTTTCAGGTTTGACTGTTAGTTTCTGCAAGTTTATTATTCTGACTTAGTGTCACATCTAAATATGGATTTTGCCCTTGTCTGACAGACTGCTCTTCTTGAACTTTAAGATGCCCCTTGGCTTCTTGAACATCTGATCCTAATAACTCTCATACCAAGACTCTTCCCATCTTACTTTGATCAGTCCCACAACAAAGAATACAATTGAAAGCTCTATTTCCTGGCCTCGCTGTTGACAGTTAAGACACAGGAGTTTTGCTCATTTTGCAGCTAACCAGAATTTCCAAAATAAGGTTATAAAATCTCTGTTCCTTGGATTTTCTTATCCCTACTGAAGGACTGCACTTTTTAAAACGTATGCTGGCTAACAGATGCTGTTCTGCAGCCACTGGCAGTCGGCAGTCCTGCAAAGCAGCCCCATGTCCTCTGAAACTAGACTTGTGACTGCATAATTTTGGTAACATCTAGAGATCTTCAAGTTTGGAACTGCAGAGAACTGGGCACTGTCCAAACACACTGGATGTCATGATTTATTTTTTTTTTCCATAGCTATTGTTAAGTCTTTTTAAAAAACACATCCCTATTTGCAAGTATTCAGCAAGATTCCTCAAAAGCAAGAAAAAAGTAAATAGAAGCATGTATATAAAACAAGACACTATCTAATTTTACACTTTTTTATTACTATAAGCAGTCATCATATAAAAATTAGGAACTTCTTCTCAAGCTTGCTTCAAAATAATTTAGACTATTACAGAAGAAGATAATCTAGGAAATTAAAAAACCCCTACAACTGTCGTCAAAGAGCATTTAAGATACAAATATATATAAAGTTGGGGAAAAAAAGTCAGTGTTTTTGAGCTTGAAAATAAAAGGAGAAATCAAAGCTGCACAAGCTAGTTATCTACAAATCAAATTTGGGAAGAGAGGTAGATTAAAATGTAAAGTTATTGAGTGTGGAGACACTTTTACTCTATTTTTGTAGTTGATTTTCCTGTGACTCCTTTCATTATTATAACACCTTTCTTGAAGGATTGATTGTCGTTGGCCATAAGAAAACTCAAAATCTGATTCTTTATTTCAGCATTAAACCAGAAATATCTGCTAAGTGTCTTTAAAAATCTATGATTACAAATATATTTATAAAAACAACCCCTCCATTTGAATTTTATAACTGAGTTTTTAAAGGTTCTCTAGAATAAATCATTAAACTTTTCAGGGGGTCTCAACATAGGGATGGGAAATTACCATCAGTAGTGGGAGAAATAAAAGAAGTGCAGATTTTCTGTTATCCTGAGGTACCTTGGTTTTTGAAGTCAATCAAATTGAAAAGAAAAATCCTAATAAGGAAGGTATTACTTGCCTTTACACCTAAGAAAAAATAAATATATTTGTTTCTGTCAAAGCTACTATGAAAAAATCATCTCTTGCTACTATTTGTAGTTGAAACTCAAGTTACTATAATTCTCTTTAGCAGATACTGGCTTTTGGCATTTTTTTACCGATTATTTTTGCTGTCATATCTTAATGTTTTGGTTCCTTTTATTTTTCTGAAATTTTCTTTGATTCCTCAATTCACTTCCATAGAGATATGAATATTTTTTCATGAGACTCTATTCAGACTCCACATTTAGCTAGTCGTAAGAGAGAAAAGTGTGGCCAGACAAGATTAAATTGAAAAATCACATTCTTAAAAACAAAGTTAGGTTTGAATTAAAATAACTGCTATTAACATTACAACACTTTTAATTAAAACTGCTGAAAAAAAATAAAATGCTTAAACCCCAACAGCTTATCCCTTAAAGTTCATACTCCAGACATTGCTAAAACTGTGAGCCAATGTACCTGAATGCCCCCTGCGCATCTAAAAGGGCACCCTGGAATTATTTAATATAGGGAACTTTTTGTTTCTCATTTGGCTTATGGGACAAATAACTTACCCTCTTAATGTTATTTTGTGTATGGGGCGCAGCTGTATAAATGAATCTGTGCACTTCAAAAGAGCTAAGAGTAATAAATTATTTTATGATGGAGTATTGGCTAACCATTTCTTTTCCTTATCTCACTGCAAGAATGAATGTTTTTTGGGGAATAAGCATTAACATCAATTACTTGGGACTCTTCTTTCTAAAAAAGGAGTTATACTCTTTATGATTTCAAAAAAATCCAGGAGAAAAGTGGTGAGTTGCTGATATCCTGAGTTTTTCTGCAAGGCAGTTGAGACAGAAAAACAGTGCCCAGACCAGTCAGGACATCAACTGGTGGTTCATTTCTCCTTCTGCTCACTTTGTTGGGGCTTTGGCCTGCCACAGCAAGAAGTTGTGGTGTGTACAGGAGGTTTGAACTGCTCAAACAGTTACAGAGATAATGTGCTACTCACAGTCCCAATAGTCAGAAATTCCATGCATATCAAGACAAGAAAGAAAAAAACAAAATAGACATTGACGATTGTGTCTCCTTAGCTCAGAGCAACCTGCCATGTACATGGATAATGTATATCCATGTTCTTTTCCCAAAGACAACTCGACACAATCAACATCACCTGACACACCACTCACACACATTTTTGACTTGCAGGATGAAGTCAAGCTCTGACATTTTGAAAAAGGTCAAAAATACATAAGAAGACCTGGGTTTTAGTTTCAGAAATATGAGTCAGAGAAGAGGAGCTTCTACTGCTAAGAGAAAAAAAATATCAGTTTGCGTTTACTTCAAACTATGTCAAATCCAAGTTAGAATTAAAGAAATTAATGCTTACTATCTGTTAGCCGGATGGACAAGACTAATGGGTTGCATTAAAAAATAGTTACAGAAATCTTAATGCAAATTTTAAAATTAATTTCACACAATGATATGAAGAAAGGGTTTCAGGTTTCACCTCTGCCAAAACCAGCAGAAGCCACAATGGAAACTGGAAGGAAATTGCCTGTACTAAAAATAAACAGTCTAATAATAGTGAGAATGGGAAAATATTTTGTTGTCTGGATAGTTATTAACTTGGGGGAAATGATAAATTCATATTAATTCAAGTTATTTTAAAAGCAAAAAATTTTTTTCTTTTTCCTTTTTTTATAAAGTTCATTGGAATTTTCAGAGCTATTTCACACCATGAAACAACAAACAGACTTCCTCTTGTGCACAATCAAATTCATGTATTTGTGCTCTATTTTTCTTCAAAAGACCCAAACCAAGCAATAGTAGAGACATGAGTGCTTTATATATTGTTTTCTATTTAACATACCAAACTAACAGACAATATTGAAAAAAAAAGTATTATAAAGGCATTTCATTTTTTTTCTAATATTGCTAATTTAATTTGGAACTTTCTGATATTTTGTTCATATTGAATTTTCCATCTGTTTCTAAATATTTTGTCCTTAAACCAATTTTGTGCATATGTGCTGCTTTATACTGCCTGTATGGAAATAAGGACTAGTGGAAACCCTAAATAGTTATGCAGCTTGTCATAGTTAACCAATGGCCCATGTGCACTGTACAGAGAACACCAAAACTACAATGGTAGAAGAATTTAATATCTTAAATGAATGCAGACACAAAAGAGGACAGTTTTTTAATAGCATCAGTAGTCATCCAACTGCTAAAAATTTTTTTATTTTTTTGGTAACATCTAAAGATCTTCAAGTTTGGAACTGCAAAGAACTGGGCACTGTCCAAACACACTGGATGTCATGATTTCTTTTTTAAAAAAGGAAAGGAAAGTAGTCTATTGCCCAAAGTAATTATAAATTTAATATATGTCCTTTTGAAACATTAGTATAAAGCAGTAATACTTCTATCACTAGCCATCAACAAGTAAAGCAATGTTGTACTATGCAGTGGAAGGCTATGAAATGCAAATTGCTTATGAAGGCATTCAGGGTACAGCTCACTAACAAAGAACAATGAATAAATTATTTAGCAAAATGCATCTTCTTCTAAAATGTCTGTGAACATAACCTTCTGTACACCAAATATCTGATTCAAAGATTTTATTGTTGTTTTCATAGCTTAAGTACGTATAAGCTAGTTTTGGTTCATTTTGTTTTTGCAGGATTGCACAGAACAGGGGTGGCTGTTAGAAACTGATTGATATTAGCATTGGTTTAGTGCTAGTAATATTGCTAGAATCTGGATCATAAAGAATGATAAAAATAACAAACTCAATTTGCCAGCATACAGTACAGGGAACACTTCTATTTGACACCACCTGCCAGCAACAACATTGGCTCTGGCTTCAAAGCTCTTTTATCAAAGAGTTTAGCTGCATAACTATATTCTTACACAAATTTTACCATCAGCCTTTTAAGAATTCTCACTTAGCCCAATCAGCATTTTCTGTCACTACAGGAAAATTGGGCAGGGGTGTAGTACCACAGATTAGTGTAGTATATTACATTCCAAATGTCAGTATTTCTTATGGTAGACATTAAACACATTCCCAGAAACTGTGAACTAAAAATACACTCTTCCTGAAAAACTACATTGCCAACCCCTATTTTTGAAACTTAAACACGATCATAAAAAGAAAATGAAATATAATTTTTATATATTTAAATGAAAATTTAAAGACCAAGAAGAATGCCCCAAGGAGATAAAGTTCACAGTACATAGTTCATACATCATGCTTTGTTTTGATACAGACACTTTTGTATCCGCACTAATATAAAATCACTCTTCAAGTAAGGACATTTGAATAAAATAGTAAAATTACTCTTCTAAAGTGAAGAGTAATAAAATTTTAATATATAATAGTTCTGTCCTACCATAAATGAAGGACAATAGCACTCTTTCTAACACATAATTCCACAGAAAAGTAATAAAAAATGTTTTTCTGAATGAATGATGTTCTGAAATTTTACAACCAAAACACCCAGAAAAACTAATTATCAAGCAAAATTTAAAAATATTCAATTTCAGGTAATAAATAAAAAAATAACCATTTTGTCCAGTTTTTCAGGGTCAATGCTTATGAGTGTGGGATATTTTTTTCAATATTAGGAGGGAATAAAACCAACTAAAAAAATCTTTAGATTGAGGGAGATAAAATAGAGAGGGAAGAAGGAATAACTACAAGGACAGAAATTTAGAAAATATGAAACTAGCTTGAAAAAGTCTCAAAAACAAAATTCTTCTTCATTCTTCTTTTATTTTGTTTTAAAATTCAATCCAAGAGTCAGATGAATGAATTATTCTCCTTCTACAGTCAGCTCATTTAACTCTACTGCTTTTATTTTTTTTTTTTTTATCAGGAGAATGTTATAGTAATACAGCTTCCATAAAATCTCGGGTGTGTCTTCTGTGTGCTAATACAGTCTTAGAAAAGTCTGTAAAAATCTCAAGTGTATTCTTTTTCAAGATATTAATCAAACATCAAAGCAGCCACACAAAGTTTTCCACTACATTCGATTTAAGAACCAACTCAACCTACAGACTGCCTTTAAGAATAAATAAATAATTAATGAAATCCCATGACACTTAGCTTCAGGTTCAAAAATAGAAATAATTTGAGAGTTCAAAAACAGAGAGCTGTAAAACAAAGTTGTTGTATCCTGTAGCAAACCTAGTAGTGAGGAGAAAATGGACAGATAAACCTCCTCTCTGCAAAAAATATAGACATACCAAGCAAAGAGGGCAGAAAGAGTAGATAATATGTTAGTAAAGAAATAGTAAATAATAAAATATTCATAATTAAATGCTTTACCCAAAGAGAAAATCTGAAACACTATACAATGAAAGAGAATCCTCTAGGGAGGAAGTACTTAAATTAGAAGAACTGACATGTTCTGACTAAAGCTAGACAAAATGAGGTATGGAATACATTTTAGACATCAACCTCGTAAAATTTTGAGCAGGCATCTACTTTGACAGTGTTTATGTACCTGAACAATGTGGTGGTTGCTTCAGTACTGACCCTCATGCTTGCCATTTCACAGCCACCAACTAAGCTATTTTACAATAATCATACAAAATACCCTACCAAATATTGGAGAAGAAAAAATAAATCTAGCTGCATTTTAACATTCAGCTAAGAAAATGAAGCAAAAGCCTGACCTCCCCTTGACAGAGGATTCAAAGTTATCATCTGCATAAAAAATGTGAACAAAATAAGCTTTAGAAAAAAATTCCCTTAAATACATTCTATGAGAATTTTTTACATTCAGTAAAAGCCTCAGTATAAAGAACTTTACTACTAAAACATGAAGATAATAGCATTTGGGAAAAAAACTTCTAAAAAGTTAAAAAACCTTTAAAAAACTGTTAAATCCCCATGTAATTACATAGCTTTCCCTAAATTCTGTCAAGTCAAATTCAAAACATTTCAGTGGAATATGCACATTTTTATACGCTCATTTCTAATTAAAGAGATTTCAAGTACATCTTTCAAATTCCAATAATTTTTTTTCTAAATAGTATCTGAGCAATATTATATTGTATTGCGCTTTAAGTATCAAAATATGTCAGCAATCCAAATGTCCTAGAGAGAACGGGAGATTAAATAGTAGGGGATTATTGCTTTCTGCTTACATCCACAAAATTTTAAGCATTTCTGTTTTGCCACAGTTCTCAATAAAACACACATCATTAGCAATATATTCAGTTTATATACTTCTATATTTTTTATTTTTCTCTGGCTTAGTCACAGATTATGTTATCTTGCACAGGATAATAAACTAGATCAGGTATGACAGAAGACTGTGCTGAGACATTGCCTATAGAGTCAATCACAAACTTCTTCAGTGCTCCTTTAAAATCCTTCAGGAATGGTCCCTTTCAGTTAGAATCTGGAAAACCAGCTTCAAGTCTGATCTTTATTATTTCTTGACTTGTTTCTAGTTGGAAAAAACATGTCCCTGATTAAGCCATTGGAAGAAAAAAGGCCAATATTTTTGTGCTTCTGTTCCAATAAGTAGTAGTGTGCTAGTGCGAATTGAAGGGACAACTCAGAAGAAGGGGTGGAATGAAATGCCTAATGAGGCAGCCAAAAAACAAATCCCTCTCTGTCTCTCACATAGGCACAGCACTGTTAATACTCTCATAACTACATTTTCAGAGAAACAACCAGCCAGAAAATATTTTTTGATGAGTCAGAGCTAGGATTAATAAAAAGAAAATAACACTAACCCAAACCATCTGAATAGCTACTAGTGTGAACTGTAGGATGTTTTTTCTAAATCAAAATATATTGTAATTGTAGAAGTACCATTTCACTGTAATTTACACTTTACAACAAATAAAAATTTTGGAGATTATAATACAGTGTTTGCAACCTACACTGATAATCACTACAAGGGAGGCAGCACAAATGAAAACATTTAACACTTGTTCCAAATGTATTATTGTGTAAGTGAGCAGTTAAAAAAATTAATTAACCCCCCAAAGAAGGAGCCCTGCAATAATCTGCTATAGACCCTTGCTGAAATTCCTGTTGAAACAAGCAGATGAATAAACAACCAGTGACTAGAAAACAGGTTCAACACATTATCAAACCTCAGTGTTACATAACACATAAAGTGTCAGAGATGCACAAAAGATGTGCAAAAAATCTACAATCACTTCCTGATTTGAGCAGTATTAGTAGAGTGGAAAAAACATTGAAGCAGATTTAGCTATAATGTTATTCTCCCAGGAAACAACAGCAAAAAACCCAACAAAATCCCCCAAACATTAACAACAGCAACAAAACAGACATTAAAAAAAAAGTCTTCTGTCTTCCTAAAGGTAGTAACTCAGAAAAACACTTAAGTACACTTACTAAAAACAGTTCTCAAAAGGAAATTAATACTTTTCAGGACATTACAGAGGGAAGACCAGATATCCCTGATTCCAGAAAAGCCTTCATTGTCTTCATTATCTTCAATGAGAGTAACTGTAGATAGAAATAAAGAATTTGATAAAGGGATAAAAAGCCTCAATTAGAATAGATCTTGACAAATAATACTAAATTAAATGAAAGGAGATTGTTAAGTACATAGAATTTAGCCAAACATTGAACAAAAACCAGCCTAAGAATATAGGTGAAGTCAATATAGAGAATGAGAAACTGTTTAATAACTACAGGAAAACTTCCTCCCCCTATCTGAAATGGGAGGGAAAAAAGACTGGAAGAAGATGATCACTGGAAAGATTTTTTTTTATTTTTGCTACACAGTTCAGAATTGTTGGTGTGCATATGAACAGCATCAGAGAAGACTGACACATTGAAAATAATGTAAGCTGGTGCAGATCACCAGAAACAGTAACATAATATAAACTGGCCATGTTTTTAAAAAAGCTAAAAAGAAAATATGCCAAACCACGAGATGAAGAGGAGAACTCAGAAGTTCTGAATACTGACAAGGTTCTAAAAACTGGCAGAAATATGCAAGAATAAGTAAAACAAAATCACAGAAAAGACAATAGTGAAAGATCAGAATAAAGACAGAGTAATAGGGGAAATAATACCTACTTTAAATATGAAAATTAATAGAAAAAGGGAACTTGAAAACATACTTTATAAAGCACTTCCCAGACATCAGTCTCTCATAAAAGAAATACAGTGTGACAATTCCAACACCAAATGCACTTGAAGTACTTCACACTGCAATAATCATCTTCAAAAGAACAAGTAAGGTTCAGGACAAAAAAAAAAAAGGTGTTCTTTTACATAGGGGAAAGCAGAGGCAAATATAAACAACTAAGTACCAAAACCCCAATAAAGTAAACGATAAGGATAATTTAGAGATGGATAGGAAGTATGACTTGATTGACCAGACTGAGAGTGAAAACAGGGAGGGGTATGAAGTCCCAGAGCAGTGCACAGAATTAGAACATAAAGGAGGATACATGGAGGACTTAAAGACTTTCAGATATGTTAAACTAAAGAACAGTATTGGAAGTCAGTGGAGACATACTTATTATACTGCAGCTGAACGCAGACAAAAAAGGAAAGGATTTGAAAATGCTATTAGGTATGAGAAATGTCCTGCATTTATAGGAGAGAATGGATAAAGAGACCACATATTCTATAGAAACAAGACTTAACAGCCCCTCTCTGGAGCAGAAATGTAATAAATTAGCAGACAGAAATAAACAGCATGCAAAAACGAAGAGCATTAGCATGGCTTAAAAAGAGAAAGCATTATCAGTGGAATCAGATCACATATCATTTGAAATACATCTGATCACCTACCACCTATAACATCAGAATTATGAAACTGCAAACCTACCACACCTCTATTCTTAAAAATATGATTCTATATTCTAACCTTAAAAATATGATTATTCTTAAGTACCACTTATAAGAAAAAAACACAATAGAAATTACTTAAATTAAAAGATTTGCTTTTATTTTCCTTGTGGAAATGTCATCCCATGGTGACAAAATCTTAGGCATAATATACACTTCTAGAGATGGTATGAAAAACAGCATTACCAAGAAACTTGATACTGAAAATGAACTTCAATATAATTGCCATAATTATTTAATAAACAAATGCATTTTTCTCCAAAGGAAGGAATAGTATCTTATTTTCAAAATAAAATGCTGCTTCTGGGAATAAAGCCATATTTCTGTTTGTGATATCATGGAGAAATAGCTCCCTGTGTTAGTGATTACTGTACTTGAGACTAAAGTGGTTCACAAATTCCTTCCTAATGGAACAGCTGGAAGCATGGATCAAGCAAGTCATCATAATCTGATGTTAAAAACTCCCAACGGTTTTGGTTCAGAGAAACAGGGGGAAAATAGCACACCATTGTTTTAACTATTTTAGCTGTTCTGTTTATTTCCTTATCTACTGCCAGATCCTTTTGACAATATACACAAAAGAATCCAAGTGTACCTAGTATAATCAAAGCATTAAAATAATTTATAAATAAAATGTTACTGAATAACGCATGATTTAGGAAGTAAATGTACTTGCTTAGATAACCTAAAAGATTGGAAGATAAGGTTCATTTAAATTAATGTTCATTCACACTGACCTCTATATATTCAACCAATGCTTGCATTTACTTTACTAATACAAAATTCTGGTTTTGCTACTCATTAATATAAAATTTCACTATGTAGTAAAGCAGTATTAAAATGCAATGTTGCACTAAAATTGCCAGACTTCAA
Organism: Zonotrichia leucophrys gambelii; assembly: GCF_028769735.1. Classification (NCBI taxonomy): domain Eukaryota; kingdom Metazoa; phylum Chordata; class Aves; order Passeriformes; family Passerellidae; genus Zonotrichia; species Zonotrichia leucophrys. The sequence continues at coordinate 54,480,277 of NC_088200.1, forward strand.
GATTCACAGTAGATTCAGCTACCAATCTCACTGATTTACCAAGTCCTCCCCAGCAACACTACAAATCACGAAAGTATGAAAACTGCACAACTACCAACCAATACAATGATTTCAGATTGATAGAACCAAGGATTCCTGGGGTTTTATAGGGGCTCTGTGAGAGCCAAAACTTGCCTGACATATTGTCTGAAGTGACAGTGCTTGGACAGAAATAACCACTCCTCTTCAAAACAGAGTTGCACGGGTGTGGTGAAATGGAGAAGCAATTTCCTAAACATTACCTGTATCTAAGTAAGTAGCCAAAGAAAACCTTCTGTATAAATACAGTCTATTTTGCTGTGAAGCAGACAAAGGAAAACAGGCACGCTGGCAGCAGTTAGTGATAATCAATTTGAAAGCACATTTGTTTTGCAGTATTCAAGTGCTTCTGTTCTTCAAAAGGAAAACTGGAACTCATCAGGATCTTCTTGGCAGGCAAGAAACTAAACTGCTGAATGAACAAAGTATGGCTCTGTAGAGCTGAATTACAATGAAATGAGCCAAGGCCTCATTACAAAATCAAAATACTTGCAAGAGAGCCACTACTTCTGATGTAAATCTAATTCTGATGTAAATCTAAGAACAGCCATGAAGATTTGCCCATCCAGAATGTGTCAAAAATTTACATTGCACTGTGTACAGTGGACAACAAGCTGCTTTTGAAGCCATAATCCTGAAAATGGCTTAATGTTAAAACTTAAGGTAATTTAATTTTCATTCAGTTGCAAATTATTCTGTTGTAATATATCTCAGTAATATTGAAACACTGTTAAAATTACAGACTTACCACCAAAACTAAGTGCAATGTACCTGAAACTAACTGCACTTAAAATCACACACATGCCCTATATTTTATTACAACATAAATCACAAGATATCCAATAAACTGACACTCTAATTAGCTTCCTGATTTTAAAACTTGTGTTTCTTCTCTAATCAATACATACTCTTCATACTCTTCTTCTTCCTAAATTTAACAGTTTTGATTCTGCCACTGCTCAGAATCATTTATCAGAGAGTAATTTTTCTGTCCTGCTTAACTGAATTAGTAATTTTCTACCATCAAAGATAAAGGCTCTTTCTGGCTCTTTCTTTCCTTTTCCCTCCACAACTCACTCACCTCTGACTGTGCACCCACTGCTTACTTTCGCCTAACTCTGATGACTTTCCAAGCAGAAGGTAAGCCAACCAAGCTCCATTAAGCCATTTCATAATATTAATGTTTCAATGTCATTACTTTGATGTTTCCAGGGAGCAGATCTAGATTCTGACTCAAAGGAACCTCAGCTGGACCAGGACAGGATGGGACTGCTGTCCTACTACGGTACCTTTGGTTGAGTACTCAACTCAAACTATGTAAATGTGCACTACAGTATGTAATGACATAAAGCCATTTTTAATGTAAATACCTGAAGGGGTGATAGCGGTGAAAGGGTAATAAAATGAAACAAAGGGGTAATGAAATGAACCTGAAATGAAGGGGTAATAAAAAATATGACCATGTCTTCTCACTGGTGCCCAGTCACAGGACCAAAGTGGGTCCAAACTGAAATACAGAAGATGCTGTATGAACTTTGGAAAACACTCTTTGCCATGAGAGTGACTGAGCACCTGAGCAAGGTATCCAAGGAGGTGGTGGACTCTTCAGCCTTGAAGATCTACACAGCAATCTCATTGTGGTCCCAGGAAAACAGATCCCCTATTTAAACAGCATGGTTGCATCAGATGCAACATGCGACCTTTCTGGGATTCTGAGTCCAGCTCATTCCTCTCTGCTGTCTGGCTGAGAAACAAGTCACTCATAAAGCACACTAACAATCTTAGAGGCAATTCTTCTCAAAGGTTCTCTTAAGTATTTATTCAATCTTCACTGATTTGCTCCTTTTTACCAGATTGAGCTTCTGACATTCCAGTTTCTATTTCCTAGGAAAAAAAGCCTGTCTGGTAGCTATAGTCTACCAGTTCTCTAAACAGCCACCCATGACAGTGACTCTTATACTGCATCATTTCTTACTTTGCATTATTTTCAAAAAATACTGACAGAAGTTCTTCTGTTACAAACTTCATCTTCAGCCAGGAATCAGATACCACTGATAGTGCCAGACAACAGAAAAGTAATTGATGTTGTCTATCTTGACCTTAGAAAAGCTTCTGACACTGTCTCATAAAGGATCCTCAGAAAAAAGCTGATGGGCTGCATTAGCAGATAGTGAGGCAGATGGAGGAGAGGCTGAATTGCCAGGCTTCTTGCAACAGGCTTTGTTATGTGTCTTAAATACTTCTACATCACTTACCATTAATATGGTGGTTGCTTTGATCCTATACATTGAAGCAATCCAACTTAAGAACTGAGGTAAAAGAAGCAGCTTGAAAACACACCAATCCCTGACAGGAAAATGCTAATTATAGATTATGTTTAAAATTTTAAGATTTTAAGGAAGCATATTAATTTAAATACTTACAGTATAATTCACTGTAAAACTATTTATTAAAATGCTAGAATTTTACTGTTATTTCTTCAATATAAAATGTAAAGAGAAACATTATATTAATAGCAATGTGCAGGAAACCAAAGTCAAATGAAAAGTAAGATATCTCAGTGCAGCAGGTACTTCATATGTCACTTACACGTGCTCTACTCATAAGAAGAAAATATAAACCAGCTACTTTACAGATGACATTATGTTTATCATCTTAAATATTATATGCTGATATACTATCTTCCTCTGCTCTTTACTTATTAAAAGAGTGCCTAATCCTGAGTAAAGAATCACACAAATCAATTTGATTTTATCTTGTATACTGACCACTTCTGTTTCCAATATCTTATTAACTGGATAGAAAAACCTAGAAAGAAAAGTATACAACAATATGTGCTGTGGATGTTGTCTACATCCTCAGGCCACACAATACTTCAGAAATCCATCTGTGATATGCACATTGGGATTGATGCTGTTTTGCTGTGGATAAAAGGCCAATACAGCCACCTGGCTGCTGTCATGCCACTTGCACAGTGGTGTGTATTAACATAAAACACTAATAAGGAACCCTTAGCTCACCCCTTCCTCCCTTGGAACATAACTTTTGCAAACTCTTCATCCCTAAGTTTCAGCATGGAAATTTTGTTAATGTCTACCACAGAATAAATGTAATTTTCTGTAGAAGGAGGGAAGCCAGAAAAGGGAAAGGTCTTGCCAAGTAAACAAACCACTGTCTGATCATATCAAAATGCTTGAGAACTGTTTTAGCAAAGCTGAAAGCAGAAAACAGATACTTGAAATCTGGCAAAAGCTGAGTGAAAGGGATGTTGCTTTCTGCTATCCTCTAGGAAAAATTACTGTGCTAAACAGACCTCTTAACAGACAAAACCTTTCATATAACATTTTAAGGACTGCAGTAACGAAGTCCAACATTTCATAAGATCACTCAGAAATGGCAATATGCAGGTTCCTTAATTTGGGACACAGGTATTCACAGAATACAATCGTGGGTGTACATTTCTCCAAAAGGGCTGACACTTCAATGGAGGCATAAAATGTACTGTGGTTGCTGGAAAAATATGATGAAAAATACTCACTACCTTTTTTTTTATCCATATGCACACCTCATAAGTTATGTTCTGAACTAACAATTATTAGTTTTTCCTGTGCTCTTCTGCAATGATTATAGCTAAAAGAACATCTCACACACATTAATACCTTTCTCCCTCTCACAGCAGACTCATAAATTTTTCCAATTTAACAAGTGAAGGAATAAAAACAGATTAAGATCCTAAGGATGCACTAGCTCTGAATATCTAGTTTGAGAAATGTAGACTTAATTTAAAAATTATTAAATATAGAAATCAATGTGCTAATGCTAAAGGAATGTTAAATTCAGCAGTCACAACTAACATATTAGAGTTTGGTTGATTTTGCACTTCCGTTATTTTTGGTTCAGATAAATAGACTGTGTAGTTAGACATAATGTTGAAAGGCAGGCTGGTCTTTTCACACCAAGAAAATCTTATTTTTGCCTAAAATACTAAAAAATGGCTGAGTATTTGTAATGGCAGAATCTGTGAGATGAGAGTATGTGTATTTACAGCAACCAATTACACACAAGATGCTAGGTTTAGACAATGCTGAGGCATGAGAAATACTCCATTTTTTCATCAAATTAAATTTATGCACAAACCTAGATTTAAAAAAAATTACAGAGAACTATTTCATTCAAATAATTTTCATTAAATTTATTTTTATGATTTTTTCCTTTACCTCAGTTATGGAGCAATCTCTTTCTAAGTTTTACAAAGAACTAAAGATCAACTTTAGAAATTACACCCTGAAACATGAGCACCTAGTAGAAATCCTAGCTTTTAATTTTCACTTTTCTTCACTTCTTCATACATGATGAGCTCTTTATAGGGTTTGAGGCTGGAGCAGTCTGTAGCAGTCTGTAGCGACCACACCCTTGTTGTGCTCATGATCCTGAGGAACATAGGCCCAGCAAAAATCAAAGAGCAAAGTCAAGACCCTGAATTTTGGAAGACTAAGATTCCAGCTGCTCAAAGAATTAGTGGGCAAGATCCCCTCACAAATTATCCTTAGGCACAAAGCAGCTGGTAAGAGCTGGCAACTCTTTAAGGACACTTTTCTTAGAGCACAAGGACCCTGCATCCTTATTTAGGAAATCAAGCAAGGCAAACTGTAAACCTGTAAGGTTTGAAGAGCAAGCTCCTCAAACTGAGGAATAAGAAAGAAATGCACAGCCGGTAGAAGCAGGTACATGATGCCTGGAAAGGTAGAGGGATATGGTTCAGATGTGTAGGATGGGATAAAAAACCTAAGGCACATATATAAAGAGACTTAGCAAGAGATATGAAGAACACTAAGTGGGGATCTGTAAATGTATCAGTCATAAAAGAAAGCCCAACGAGAATATGCAATCTCAGTAAATGTGAAGGTAGAACTAGTGACAATGGATATGGAGAAGGCTGGGTTTGCCTCAGCCTTCACTGGCTTCACTTACAGTACTTCGGGCTTCTCACTTCTCTCCAATCCACATACCTCTAAGTTGGGGAAATGAAATCTCTCTCACTGTAAACAAAGAGCAGGTTTGGTACCACGTGATGAAACTGAACAGCCCCAAGTCGATAAGGCCTGATGAGATGCATCCTAGGGTCCTGGCTAAGGTTGTTGCCAAGCCTGCAACAACTCTCAATCATGTCTGAGTGGTCATAGCAGTCCACTATGGCAGGAAAAAGGAAAGCAGCATTTCTACTTTTAAAAACATAAAGGGAGACCCAGGGACTACAGACTGGTGAGCCTTATCTCTCAGCCTGGGAAGATCACAGGGTAGATTCTCACAGAAGCCTGCTAAGGTACATACGAGATAAGGAAGTGATCTGAGAGACCCAAAAAGGTTTTACTAAGTCTGAATTTTGCCTGATGTGGGGACCTTCAGTGACTGAGGGACTGCAACAGTCAACAAAGAGAAAAATAACTAACATAATCTACCTAGATTTAAGTCTTTTGGCATACACTTGAAGGGTAGACTATTTGGGGAATAAGGAACTGGCGGGATGGACACAGCCAATTGGTATAAGGCTCTATGTCCACATGCAGGCCAGTGGAAGTGATGCTCCTGAGGGCTCTCTCTTGGGACAGGTGCCCTTCAATACCTTCATCAATGAACAGACAGTGGGATGGAGTGCACACTCAGCAGGTTTGCAGGTGACACGAAGATGTTGCCTTCATGTCTGCTGTTGCCAGAATGATGGAATGTCATCCAGAGGGATCTGAAAAAGCTTGATAGACAGGCCCATGACAACCTCATGAAATTCAACAAATGCAAGTTCAAGGCTCTCCACCTGGCTCAGGGCAATCAGAGACATGAGTACGGACTGGAAATAGAACTGGGAGCAGTCCTGTGGAGAAGGACTTGAAGTTATTCTGGATTAAAACCTGGAGATAAGCAAATAGTCTGCACTTCCAGCCTAGCAAGGTGATCCTTCCCCTCTGCTCTGCCCTTGTGGACCTCATCTGGAGTCCTGTGTTCAGCACAGGCGCCTCCAGCACAAGAAAGACATGGACCTCTTAGAGAGGGTCCAGAGGAGATGACACAGGGGTGGAGCACCTCTCCTACAAACACAGGCTGAGACAGCTGTGGTGGTTCAGCATGGTGAAGAGAAGGCTCAAGGGAGATATTACAGCAAGGTCCTTCCAGTATGTCATGGTTTGACCCGGAAACAGGATTTCTGGGATGCTGTGTGGATGGGGCCAATAGTGGTCAGTTTTGAATATTGCCATCTGGCCTAACCACTGGGCAAATGGGATCCACCTCCGAGAACACAGGGTAAAAGCAGGGCTCTCCCCCTGGCAGTTCCTCTTTGGATTTCCGGCGGTGAAGGAGTTGAGTCTCTCCCCCGGCCCAGTTGCTGGCTGGGCTGGGAGGGGAAAAGCCATGCAGCCCGGCCTGGGAGAGGTAGGCCTGGCCCCAAGGGTGGAAGGAAGAAAATAAAGAAATGCCGGGAAGCAATGGGCAGCCTGTTCCCCCCCCCACCTTGGAGACAGACAGAGAAAGTGCAGCCGGTGTTTGTGTGCCGTTACCTTGAAAGCAGTAAACGTGTGCTGGTAGCAGGCAGCCCGGCTGAGGAGATGGTGGCGGGGAAGGGGGGGGGGGGGGTGTGCAGCCAGGAGTCCAGCCGCTTGGAGGAGTTTTTAACCCTTTCTTTGGACAATGAAAATATCACAGAACACTAACCCTTCCTGGACGAAGGAGATGAGTGAGTGATGAAGATCTGGACCAGAGAGAGAGACTGAGATATGTTAGGAAGATGGAGAAGAGGGAGTGGCATTTTATGCTGGACTCTTTTGTGTAGCCATGGATAAAGCTATGTTCCCCTGGAATACAGAGACTGAGACCAGGGGGAGAAATGTCCCAGAGCCAAAGAAGATTCAGTGTGGGTACCCCTCGGCCCCAGGGGGTATATAGAATATGGGGGGGACGGATGTCCCAGAGGTGAGAGACTGAGCTTTTCTGGAACTGGACACAGCCTCCTTAAAAGGACAACCCTGGAAGCAGCCCTGATTCTGGTCCGGTGGTGAGAGCACCGGAACAAGGACGGAAAAGGCCACCACGACACATGGAAGGACTTCCTCTCCTCTTGAGGAACTGAAGTTGAGCATTCTAAAGGGTGGTGCTGGACCCAGATTGGATTTTGGATTGTATTGTATTGGGAATTTGGGGAGGAGGAGGAGGAGGAGAGTGTTTTTGTGAGGTTTCATTTTCCTTGTGTTTTTTTTTTTTTCCTTTTTCTTCCTTTTGTGTGTGTTTAGTAATTGTCTTTGTAGTTTAGTTAATAAACTTTTCTTCTTTTTCAAGTGAGAGCCTGCTTTGTTTATTCCTGGTCAAAATCTCACAGCAGACACCAGAGAAGGTGTATTTTCTTGTGGGCATTTGGCCTTGTGCCAATGTCAAACCAGAACACAGTATTTAAAATATCCCCCTTTCTTTTTAAAGAAAAAGAGAGAGCAACTTTTTACACAGGAAAAGAGTGGTAGGATAAGAGGGAATGGTTTTAAACTTAAGGGGGAGAGATTTAGATTAAATATTAAGAAGATATTCCTTACTGTGGGGGTAGTGAGGCTCTGGAACAACTTGCCCAGAGAAGTTGCGGGTCCCTGGAAGTGTTCTAGGCTAGATTGCATGTGGCTTGGAGCAACCTGATCCAGTGAATGGCATCCCTGCCCATGACAGGGGGGTGGAACTAGAAGATCTTTAAGGTCCTTTCCATCCCAGATCATTTTCTGATTCTGTACTGGGTGACTAGATGCCATGGCAATAATAATATGAAGATTTTACATCATGCCACTGGTACCCAGATGTATTTTATCCTTAACTTTGCCAACAGTTTCTCTAGAATGAAATTATTACCTTTTTAGTAATATACATTAATAAAGAAATAATAAAATTAATGGCTCTTTAGCCTTTTCAGTAAGGGCAGATATAAAGATACATTTATCTTTCAATTCTTTTCCACAAAAGTTTGTGCCACAAAGAGGTACACTAAAAACACTAACAATGTCACTAATGCCAAATGTCCCTGTCAAACATGAGAATACTGTGAAGTACTGCACGTTTACAACTGTGAAAATACAGTCCCCTTCAAATCATTCTGCAAACTGGTTTTCCTTCCCTTGACCACTAAAGAGTCTGTAGGAGATTGCTAGAAAGAGCCCCTTCACACAGCTACATTTCATAGTAAGCCTGCAGACAAACGATCAATTTACTGGCTCCAAAAGCTGTTTGTTAAAAAAAGCACCTACACAGGCAAACAATTTTAAAGTAATTGAACAATAAAATTTGCATCAAGGTAATGTACCGAACAGAGGAAAATTCCCTTAATTTGTCATATTAAAAAAAACCCAAACTTTTGGCCTCAGGAGAAAAATTATAACTCTCACTACCTCTGCTCTCAAATAGCAAATTTGCATCTTACAGACTACATTATATCTCATGAAGGATATAAAAGATATCAAATCTAATTGAAGAATACAACATCAGCATATAGTTCACATTTGCCTTGTACATGAATGTATACACATATATATTTTTTCACATAGTGAATTAGAGAAAGAACAAAACAAGAAACTATTTAATTTACTTGTAAGTACATTCAACCTCCAAAGACCACGAATTTATATGACCAGGTAGAAAAACTTGCTTGAAAAGGCTGTACAATATTGTTCAGTTTGATGCTTCACTGAAAGACTTTTTGGGTCCTGGTTTTCATGTTACGCGTTACCTAGCTGCCATCTCTTTTCCTATCAATTTCTCTCTCCTCAAATACACTTTCAAAGCCACAAATCTTACTTTTTTCTCTTCAGACCTGGAGCTCAGCTCATTTCAGGAGCCTGGTTTGGCATGTGTTGTTCTCAGGACTCCTAACTGACTCTTCACAGCACAGTGTAACTTCTTGAGTAATTGAAATGTGTCATTGTGTAGTCATTAGAGTAGATGGGTGCCGGTAGCAGCAGATCTCCTTCTACTACCACAGAACTGCTACTGCTGATAGAGAGACATATTTGTCATGAGAACACAGCCCAAAAACACTGTTACTTGAAAAGGCACATGATTCCCAATCTAAACATGCCTATGAACAGATTGTGTGGTCTCAGGGAATACTTAACATCATGGGTGATTGGATGGAAAATGAGACTGACTACCATAAAGTAACAGTAAAGGTAACAGCAATAAAAGCTAGGATGATTTCAAGAAGTTTATATTTATCCTCAAAGAAGATACTCCTTATTTCCTTTATACTGTGACTTGGACCCAAAAGGGAGCAAAGTAATGCTACTAAATTTTTTTCTCTTCTGAGTGCAACACATGTGGAATAAATACAGACATCTTAGATGATCAGCAGAGAAATGTAACATAGAAAAATTGATCCTCTGTGATACCAGTTAAATATGTTTAACATGATATTGTTTATACAACCATGACTAAAGCTCCAAAAGCCAACTGTTACAGAATGTAAGCAGAAAATACTGTTGAGCTGTACTGAGAGTACATATTTAAAATAACTAAACTCCAGGCAGTCAGTAAAATGCATTGAAGAAGACACTCACAGCCTGCAGTTTTAAACTTCACATTTGCATCAATTACAGAACTGATGGATCTAATAATCAGTTTCACATGTAGAAGCTCTAGTGTCTCATATGCATTTTTTAGAGGAAGAAGAAACAGATCCGGCTGTCAGATAGTAACAGTAAGGTATCTCTGAAGTCTTCTGCTTCTAAAAACATTACACTGAACTGAGGCTTTAGGAAACGACTAAAGAGTTCACTAAGGTAAATACCTTTTTAAAATCACACAAGGAAAAAGGAAACATAAAGGGCTACTAAAACATGCCTCACTTTGGCCAATCTCAAAGGAAAAGAAAACGCTTGAATGATGCAATACCCCTTTTCCAACATGATACTTTTGAGAAAAAAGTTTAGCATAGTTTACAGGCCATCAGTATCAGTATCATCTAGAGGACAAGAGGACTTAAGTGATTAAAGACAAACATTATGCTTGTATTCTGAACAATAAAATTAAACCTTAGGAACTTGTTATCAGGATTAAAACTTCCTATTCCTTGTAGTGAGCTAATGAACTCTAACCGTGCCCTGGATCTAACACACTTGTGGAGACATGGCTGTGGATGTCTCAGCAATTGCAGCTGCGTGCCCTGAAGCAAAAGGAAGATTTGAGGGGAACACTTGATTGTTCATAAGATTTTCCAGGACTGTTTTTAAGCCAGATCTGAACACACTGATTTTCATGCCTTCATTATAGATGGACCAGCATAATTACAGGTACAGCTGCTTGTAAAGAAGTCTCCTACAGCTTTCACTAGTGCTGCCAACAGAGGGGAAAGAAGAAGGATCTCAGATCCTTCTCCCTGTGCTGAAATCAACTGTGAAAGAAGATGACAGGAGTTAATTACTTATAAGTCACAGAAATAAAGAATGTAAAGGGTTATTCTCTGTTTTTCTCAACTGCTCAGGTTGTTGACCTGCTTCACTATAATTCTGGTTTTATATTGCACCAGCCGCAAACATAGCTGGATATTTTTGGCTTACAATTACAGTGTACTACATGATACCATCCAAAAATTTACCAAAACTCATGTTATGCAGGCTACATTACTGCACACAAACTCACCTCATACACTCCTGCACCTCTGTTATCCAAGCTTCTTCATGGAGCTCTCTACTATCCTGAAGTGTGCCATACAGAAGAACTCATATAACCAAGGTATTTGAATGGAATTGGAAGTCATTATAGTTTTGACACATATATTTTATTGCTCTGCAAGAAACACAGTTTTACACTGATTGAAATCCTCAGAAAGGATTGCTCAAAAAATAGCAATTATACAATTGTGTCAGAAGGGAACACTACCTCACAGTTAAGCTGCAGCAAGATTAGATAAGAGGATTACTGAATTATACTTAACAATGTTTTCACATATTTTTCTGCAAAATCTTCTCCTTACTGAGAAGTTAGCCAAATAGCAATTAAGCCACTGATATTCAAGAAACAGTATTTGAAAATTATGAAACACCATTAAGATTAAATTATTTTCTAATTCAGCTAAAATAATCAGATACTTTAATGCAGTAAGGGAACATTCAAAACAAATTTTAAAAAATTAAAAAGGGAAAACCCTAATTGAGAAACAACCTATAATAGCTGCTATACTAATTACACAACATCTATATCCTTAGTTTTCAGAAAACACATGAGACACCAGGTTACTTTGAAATCATTTAAAGTAGAATAATTCTGAAGACACAAGGACTGCCCTTCACAAACACAGAAGGATTACAGGGAAAGGAAAATACCATTCTTGCAGCAGCAAAAGATGCTCATATCTCAGATGAATGACAGCAGATGTGTGTAAGATTCCTGAAAATGAAACTGTCAGAGTTTACAAAGCCCAAGTATCTGTACCAAATATTCACAATGGAGCCACAAAAGAAACATCATGTGTGCATGTAATTAAGTAAGCGTGAATACTATTCACATAGCACCCTCTCACATTCTCAGTCCCAGAATACATTTCATCTGATTTCAGAGAGTCAAATGAGGCACTCCAGGTGCTGGGTCAGTCCCTGGGATAAAAAAAGGGAGGAAAGGCTGACAAATGAGAGACATTTTAAAATGAATGGAAAAACGTCCTGCTCTTTAAGAAAAGACTGCTCTTCTGCAGAGCCGTTTAATCCACGAGGCAACTGAAAATCAAAATCCAGTGGCCAAGTGGCAACATTAAGATTCTGGAAAGGAATTAATTTTGATTAGTCTTCAGTCCCATCAATTTCCATTTTTCCTTTTCAATTGCAGAAATTCTACATAAGCTTATATCTATTAAAAAAAATCACCAGTGTAAAGATATTATTCATATAAATCAATTAAATCTAATAATGGAGCCTATCAGTAACATGTTTTATGATTTATAAAATGATGCAATTTTCCACATTTATAAAAAATAAATCATTCCCAAATCATTCCCAAAACTTCTATCAATAAAAACTCCTAGTGATAAAAACTTCTAGTAATAAAATTTGTTACAAATGCTAGTTGAACTTGTTACAATTCAAAGCAATTCCTCAATGAATGTAATGACTAATTACAATAAAAGGGAAATTCTTCCAAGCAGGAAAATGCCTAATAAAAATTAGCATCTTTATTTCTTGAGTAGTACCTCTATAAGAATGAAGTAAGGACAATTTGTCATTGGATAGAAGTCACTGACAGAGTGCTCCATGAAAAATGCCATAGGCGTAGCTGTAGCATAATTTTTGATACAACAGCAGCAGCAGGCAAGATTATAATTAAGGTTTAACTTTTTATTTTATTGACTTGCATGAAAGATTAATTTTCCATCTGCTTTTACAATATAGTAATTTGCCAATGTCCTCAGCTGGATTTAAAATTTGTGTGCTCTAATATCTCACATTCTAGCATGTACTAAAATTAAAAGTGATAGAAAAAGCCACATTTCTAAATTCCATTCCATGGTGAAACAAAAAAAAATCTGATCAAATTAAATTAAGAGTAGTAGCTATGCACTGTGTTCCACTTACTGTGATTATAAAATCACATTGGAAATATTTGTACTTTAAAATCAAGGCAAATGTTACTCAGCAAAAGACAAAATATACCATTTTCCAATTTGAAGTGTCTCCTCTAGTTAAAACTGCCTTCATTTTCAAGATCAGAATAATTTTGGCCTATGTGAATTTCCTGGTTTTTATGCAAAAATGTCAGACTGTTGAAAAAACAGCCTGCTTTGGATCTGTTTTTTGGACAAACTTCATGGTCTTTTCCTGGCAGAAGCTCTGGACTATTTAGGGGTATCCAATGTCATCCAGTTAGTGAAAGTGCAAGACATGTTAACAAGAGATTTATCCTCCACAAGCTTGATGTTTCAAGGTCAAACAATCACACAGCAGTCCAAAACTTATTTGTGTAAAAAGGGTTTTTTTCTCATTTAATGAATTATTTTTTAGTATCTCAGAGTAAAATCAAGAAATCACATCCAGGAAATTGCTATTTACCTAGAGAAAACTGCTTCTATTTGGTCCTCCTTTTCCCCAAGTTAGTGTTTTTACACTTACAATTTCAGAACAACTCCAAATTGCTACTTTTCACTCACTGTTACTTATTGCCTTCATGCATAATGAATGAAATTCAGTGTTCTTTCTCTTTTTTTCACCAGCTCTTCCTGCTCTTCCGATATACACATACCACTTTTCTAGCATCACCAAAGCAATTAACAGACACATGTGTTAAGGCTGCCACTTAAAAAGTCATTGATTTATAGTCTGCTTATCTAAAAAGCTGTAACTGCTTGATAGAGCCAGTTATTAAGAACTTCATAAAATGCACCATGGCAGAGATTCAAGTGAGAAATGTAAGTCTTTCCAACAAAGCACAGGAGTAATTGCTTAAATAGCAACAGGAGTAGTTGCAAATATAGAACACCTAAGATGCGTGTTTCACACTCTTGAGAGAAGTTTCTGATTCAAAAAGTTTTTAAAATATTAATAAATATAACCTAACTAATAAGCAACAGAGAAACATACTGGTAGAAGAGCAACAAAATTAAGTTTTGCAAGAAAAACAGGTACATTATAAAAAAATGTCACTTCTGCAGCACTTGATGACAGGTATCAAAGGCCAAGTTTAAAAGTCCATATATCATGCTGAACTTGCACAGTCATCCTGTTATTTTGAGTACTTTCTTCTCTACTTTATTCTATTTGAAAAACTTCTCCAAAGTCTTCTGCCTCATACCTGGCAGACGACTGTTACTCTGTTTCCTACCTTCCTTCTTCCTCTTTTCTGTACTTTAGGACCTGCATTCCAATGCCAAAAGCTGTCACCTTTGATCTTAGTGACTACTTACCCTTGGACACCATAACTGTTCAGAGGTCCATGCTAGCTAATAACATACTCAAGAAAGATGAGGGCCATACTCAAAGTTATTGTTTTCACATCAGGCTTTAGTCCCAAGGTTTCCAGAAAGACACTTTCAGAATCCCATGTAAAAAATTGCAATGATACTGACTGTAGAAATGACTGTCTTGGGCTTCTACCATCATAAAGCATAAGTTTTCCCAAATTACACTGTTAATTTCACTGCACAATTCATCAAAAGGATAAAGAGCTTAAAAATAAAATAAAAACTGCAACACTGAATGTTTTCTTCCTCTCTCACTGCCTCAGTTTGCTAAGACAGATAAAATAATTAAAAGAGAGATATGCCAGAAATCTTAATGTGACAGGTTTGGTATTAGAGGTAATGAAAATTTTGCAGCACTAAAACACACCATTAAATCTAAACAGCCTCAAAAATGAATGACAGCTCCTAAGGTCTGCCAATGTAAATGCATTCAGACATGAACAGTAATAAAGCAAGCACTTGACATCAGGTGATTAGGGTATTTTGCTGACCTAGAAGCATAGGTGAGAATTCACATCTCAGCCTTCAGCATTTAAGTTCATCCCACAAAGGATCTGGACCTTACTTTTATGTGCTTAACATCAGAGAGTTGATGTGTAGCATTGAGATGACCAAGAAAGACACCAACAGCTGTGAAGTATCTGTTGTCAGACAAGCCTCGAGTAACTCTTGGAGGCCCCAGATTTAAAAATAAAAACACTGGCTTTTTTTCTTCTGGGCAGAGATCACCAGAAAAAAGTCTCTACCATATGTGTAGAGATTCTGGATGTTTCTATAAAAAGCTGCATTGTAACAAAGAAGAATATACCGCAGTTTCATGCTGCATATACACAAGTAAAGCACAAAATTCAAATATTCTGAAATTATACTTGAAGAGCTACTGTGGTCTGACAAGATACCAAGAATCACATGACCACCTGAGTACCTTTTTCCCCATACTTTAGGTCACAGATTTGCTTTAATCAAGTCTTAAGTGTTTCAAAATACTGGCCTCTTATTAACCCATGTCACAATGTCAAAGCTAAATATTGCAGTTAAAATATTCAAGTTGTGTTCTGATTGCTATACTCCATGTTCTTTTTTTTCATTACACAGTGACCTGTGACATGGCTTGAACAGGAGGGAAGAGCATATGCTAACTCAAACTTTTGGAATAAAGTAGAGTGACTTCCAATTTTCCACATAACTTGGCCAACCTTGTGTTTTAAGGTGCATATTGTCAGGAAACTACAGAATAACTTCACAAAAGCCCACAGAAAATAGTAGGATGTGGTTCCCAAAAGACTGACGGTGAAGCTGTAATTTTTAAGGTTGTCTTTGTGTAACCAATTTTTATAGTACATCTGCATTTAAAGGTGCTCTATGGATGAGTCACACAATTAAGACTGCATTGCTCCTTGATGCCTTTCATGAATATATCAAAATTGCTTAAGTGATAAGATAATTCTACTTCCCAGATTACAAAGGATTATCAATTGATTTAGGGACCAGCAAGCACAGATCATCCCAAATAAGAGCAGGAGAGGCTGTGGCTAACTGGGGAAAGCCCACAGGTTTTAAGAGCAGAAAGGAAACTTGAAACCTAATTGTACTACAATAAAGCTAAAAATTCTACAATGTACCTGCTTCCATCTCTCTCTGTATAATCCCGAGGTTTTACTAATCCTATCTGTGGCAATTGCTCCTTCTCTTCCTGCCAAAGCAGAGTCAGTTATCAGAATGTGGAGCTGCTTCATAGAAGTAACCATAAAACTCAGTTCTCAAGTGCGCAGAAGCAAACCACTATCAATGAGTAAGAGTAAAGTTCAGCAGTGCACACACAGTTGTTCAGTTTTCCAATAATTACTATTATCACCTCAAGGCTGTCAGAACAGAATTCTAGTATCACAAACACTTGCACTGCTTCAAAGCATATTACAGTAGCTGGATTTTTAAATATACAATTATTATTGCTTCCATAATGTATGTCTCCTCATCAAAGTGAGTAGGCTAGAGATTAAAGACAATTTACAAAACTCTACACATAAATGGCTACATGAAATTATAATAGCTCTTCAAAACCTTATAAACATAACTGTTTTAATCTATCTTATTTTAATGCACAAAACCAGAATAATTTCCTGCCACCTCAATTAAAATAACCAGATCCTCTGGCATCCAACACTGCTACATTCTCTTGAAAGATGCCATAATATTGGAGTAAGCTTCAACCTTTGAAGGACGCCACTAGTGACATGCCTCCAACTAGACTCTGTGCCACTGATCATTACTCTCTGAGCTCTGCCATTCAGTGATTTATCAACCCACTGTCCACTGGTCCAGCTGGCACTTCATGAGTTTGCTTATGAGGACATCATGGGAGACAGTGCCAAAAGCCTTGCTGAAGGTCTAGGTAGGCAACAACCATTGCTCTCTCCCCAGTCTATCAGCTTTCCTACCATGGAAGGCAATCAGGTTGCTTTAACAATTCCATGCTGACTACTCTGACTACTACTACTGTCTTCCACATGCTCAGAGATGGCCTCCAGGATGAGCCATCCACAGTGAAAGCCATTTCATCAACTTTCCAGGGTCTGAGGTGAAGGCTTTCTTTTCATTTTCCCCACAGGAAAAAGTCAATGCAGACCATGGCCGTATTTAGTTTCAGACTGAATGATATACCTTGTTTGACTGAAAGCTTTTTTTGGCACACTGCATATTTTCACATAAAACTGAAATTAAGTTTCCAAATGCCAATTCATTTGGGAACTCAAGAAACAGAAATGTCACAACTTTCTGATTCTGGAGCAGAAGATACCTCTACCACTAGCTCAATTAACTTAGTGAAAATTATGTGAACTCACCTAAAAAAGAAAACCACACACTATATACCAGAGTCTGAATACCTGTGGCTAAGCTACTTGACTGGAAAAAAAACAACACATGCCCTGTTCTGGCCCACTAAATATATTTAAGTACTTTTCAGTTCTTCAGAGTATGCTGTGCACTCCCTTTAAACATGGTAGGAAAGACCTACTGAAGTTTCTATATCATAATGACTCAAGTTGATCAGTTCCTGCAATTTGATTTTTCTTCATGAGTCTAAAACACAGACCTCCCAAAAACTCACTACTGTACTGAAAGCATGACTTTGCTTTAAATCCCACCACTATGATTTAATATAAAATATGAAAACTGTCCCCACCAAGTGCTAAAGAAATACCAGTTGATCAAAATTGCTGGAAAAAGCACTGTCTAGTCAGCCAACGATCACTGTGACTCTAGCCGATAGAAGTATGGTACTCTCCATTTCCCACACACACTTCCAGTTGACCAAATTGAGACTTGCTTGAAATAGACACATATTGGATCAAAATATTACAACTGCAGAATTGTACTTGGTGGAAAACAAAACAAAAAAGCTCTCCCAACACTATATGGTACTTCACAGTGAGGGGGCGGGGTGATTTTTCTGGGAATTTTTTCTGTTAAGAAATTTCATCAATTCAGGAGTCACAACTTCCAAAACTCAAACAGAGGGAAAACCCTGGGAGGAGTACAAAGCTGGAAAATGACAATGTCTGCTTGAGTGCCTCTCTGTGGCCTACAACTCAGCTGCAAGTGGTTAAAATGCTTTGGTTTTCCTCATTCTAAGCATGACATTAGAACGTGTTTTGAATCTGAATTCATACAGCTGTTTTCAGATTGTATCTGTGATTCAACACTGCGTTTCATTGTTTTCATCAGTTATACTCCCCATGTAGGTATTCATTCCTCAGTTGTAAAGAGATCACTTGATTTTTTTTCCTGTCTATCCATGGGTATGAATGAGCTACACACAAGAACTAATCCTCAAACATTACAAAATTTAGCTCACTGAAACAATTTTTGCAGTATTTCAGATGTAATCCCTTAAAGCTAGTATTGAATTTTCCAACTGAAGACCATGGGGACCAGGATTATAATGATTATATGAAGCAATGACTTTAACTCACAATCCTTTAGAGACACATGCCTCAGAAAAAAAATACCATTAAGTGTGACTCAAAAGCATTTGGTGCTTTGATTTGGTCCTTGAGTGATGTGACTCAGAAAAAGCATTTGGATGTTCACTATATCTTTTCTCACAGATTCCATGCAAAAGATGCCCAGGTGGTAGACCAAAAGCTTTCCTAGCTGGAAGTATTGCAAATTTAGTCTAGGCTGAGAGCCAAGATAGGCAATATCCATCTCAGGAATTATCATGAAAAATAAAATTATCTTCACTCAGCAGCATTTATTAAATTCTCTCAGATCTGTTGCGTCAAAAATTTATTTCTTCCAGCAAAGGCCCTTAAAATCAGGTTCCCATTTTTCAATCCTGATACTGCTTTCAGAGTTTTCCACTAGGTTTCCAGGCCACATTCTTCATCCTTTCAGGCAAACAGACTTCCTCTGTTACTGACAGTGTTGGTGCTGATGAATTTAGTTCCCAAGCTGTACTCCATCACCTCTGTGTCCTGATTCAAAGCAAAAAAACCAGTGATCCTAGGAAAGTCATGTGCAAACCAAAAGTAACATATGGTTGCAACAGTACTCATCAGAAATGTAATTGGGAAGTAATTACAACTCCAAGTTTTGAGTGAAATTTGTTCTGCAGAACTTTAGGATAACTGCCAAATAGAAACAACATGTCTGATCATAAACAAAGAGCCATGATGCTACGTAGATTAAAATAAAAGAAGATTTTGTTTTTTAAGAGAACTTTACTTAAGGGTATCATCAGTATTTCTTTTCTTCCAACATACTATTTTCTCTTTTTTTTAGGCAATATAAATTATTATGTTATTATTACTGGTTTACAAATATTACTGATTTACAATGTGGAAATGAA
This sequence comes from Zonotrichia leucophrys gambelii, assembly GCF_028769735.1. Taxonomy (NCBI): domain Eukaryota; kingdom Metazoa; phylum Chordata; class Aves; order Passeriformes; family Passerellidae; genus Zonotrichia; species Zonotrichia leucophrys. Next base: position 54,499,170 of record NC_088200.1, read on the forward strand.
GATGGCTCAAGGGTTCTTCTAGCCACCCTACATTTCATTTTAAAAAATAAAGAAAGGAGAGGAAGAAGCATCCTATCTTTTAATACCACTTTTTTGTTCTTTACTTTTCCCTTTTTTCCCATAATGCAAAAGCAGATTTAAAAAAAACATTAGCAAATATTGTTTTAAGCTCAAAGGCACCACATTACCCACATTTTAGTGAGTTCCCAAACTTCTGTTATAACACAATACACTCTAATTCACAAGGATTGTATTCCTCCAGCAGACCACACTGCTGTTTCATTTGTCTTCGCAACATAACTAGTTTGCCTAAAATTTAAAATAATTAATTCATAACTCCACAGCCTACTGTATATCATATCTATAGTATTTCATAGAATCACAGAATTTGGGTGGAAAAGACATTTCAGATCATAAAATTAAACTGTTACCCCCACATGACCAAGCCCACTCAAACACATTAAGTGGTACAGAATGATCATATCAAGATCTTAATAAGTATATATTTTAGGGCTTCCAACCAGTTACAAGCAATCTTTGCCTCTGCTTTAAACTTTCCAACAACTCTGCTTATTCTGTGCTGCCTAAAGTCTTGAACCTTTCAAGAGATTTGCAGAGTGCGACGATCCAATCAGTCAGTACATCCTCATGCAAAGAAAACACTACCTTTAATACACTGAAATCCTTGAAATTTCAGATGAATAACACTTAATTTAGTTTTTAAATTATTTATCCTTTAAAAAAGGATAAATTAAAAATCATTGAAATTATTTACATTCATTAAAAATATACCCAATTCCTTCTAAAAGCATGCAGCATACCAAGTTTAAATATATAGCGACAGCAAGTACAAAATAGAAAATTTCTCACAAATTATGTGGCTAACCAGGCACAGCACACACACCTTTATAAAATGCGTAATTATATCCCTAACTGCACACCTTTAAAACACAGTAAAATATGACAGCATAACTCACAGAGGCAATTTTTAACAGCCTTTCAGCATCACTTACAGCTTGGGCAGGATTTCATATTAAGAGGCATCTCTTTTTTTGTCAGGTTTTATTCACTTTGAACTCTTATTTGCTGCTTTTCATCTATCAGAAGCCTAAAACAAATATTTTGAGATAAATTACTCCCCTACAGACTAAATTAAAAGGATTCCAAATACAAATGATAATTTTGGCTGTGACTCTTCAGGCCTTTATCATAGCAAAATCTAAACTTTCTGTGTAATTAAGACCTGTCAGTGAAAAGGTGCAATGCTTAAGGACAAAAACAGTTGTCTAGACAGTGTGTCTTTGTATTATCCTTTACACATTCACCCAGTGTCTAGTGTATGGTTAATAGCCACCCCACAAAAATCACAAGCCCATTACAGATATGCAGATAAAGGCTTAAAGCTCTCTACTGTTATTCTGTCTTTTTGACACTTTTTGGGACATCTCTCCTAGAACATCACTTCCATGATGGAAAACCAACATACATCCTTTTGCTAAGGAACTCCCGACATATTTGGCTTGTCCAAATAAATAGAAGGATTTTACATCAGCTGAAAAGTGGTATCAAGTGGCAGAAAGTAAGGATCATAAAATGACATAACTTTATAAATTCAAGACATCCTTCAAGAGTGAGTTTGTATCTTATTTAGTTATTATCAGCAGCATTGAATATACTTACAGCATGAAGACTTGCTTTGAAAATATAAAGGACTGTAGTAACGCAAACAATACTGATACACTGCAGAAAATATTCCACTGTGAATCACAGAAATTAACAAAAGTCTAAAACTGGGAAGGGGCAAAATGTATTTTTTAAATACTAATGCACTAAGAACTTCTATCTCCAATCCGTTACTGAGTATGACATCAAAAAGGTGTTAAAGTTAACATCTTTGTAACATTTTTGCAACATTCTACCAAACCCGACTTCAAAAGCTGGCAGCGCTGCTGCAGACAAAGATGTGCGCCACTGAGGTGTTCAGCAGCATGATGTAATTTTAGTTAAATCCAGGATTTATTTATCCCAAATCCAGGATTAAAAGCAGTTTGTAACCAAGCAGATCTGAAAAAAAAGGTAAAGGATAAGGCTAGCTCATAAAATTTAATAGGGAGCAAGGGAAGTAGTAGAATGGAAAGAGCCAGAAAAAAAATAATTAAAAGGATTTGTGTCCTGAATCAATCCAGATTATCAGATGCTAACCAAGCAAGGTAGGGAGGAGGAAGAAGGGGAAAGAGAAAACAGGATGCTGCAAATACAGAGCAAGAGCCTCCATTTTCTTTGGCAGGTAGTCTTCGCACACTCTCAAGTCCCTGAAAGTTAAGGCAGGGACTGGGGGAGTTAATTCCTTTCTGTTACTGTAAGATCATTGGAGGAACCCAAACATATAGAAGACTATAGAATCCAAAAGGATGCACCCCATGTTCTTAAAGGAAATGGCTGATGCCATTGCCTAGCCATTCTCAAGTGTATCTGAGCACCCCTGGCAGCCCTGTGACTGAAAAACAGAGAAACATTGCACTCATTTTTGAAAGGGGTAAAATGGAGGTCCTCAGAAACATCCTAAGCCCAGTAAGATCATGGAACACATCCTCTTGGAAACTGTGCCAAGGCATATGGTAGACAGGGAGGTGATAGGAGTCAGCCAGCTTGGCTTCACCAGTGGAAAACTGTGCCAAACTAATCTGGTTGCCATCTGCAACAGGGTGACTGTGCTGCTGGAAAAGGCAAGAGCAACAGTATCTCCCCAGACTTCTGCAGACCTTTGATTTAGTTACACACAACATCCTTGCCAATAAACTGGAGAGAAAGAGATTTTCTGTATGAACTAACTATTCCATGGACAAGGAATTGGCTGGACAGCAGCAGCCGAAGAGAAAATACTGCAGTCAATGGCTCAATATCAAAATGGAGATTGGTAACAGGTGGTGCCCCAGTAGCCAAAGCCTCTGCCCAGTGCAATTTGCTCATGGTTCCATCACATGCAGGTTCCAAGAGGACCTTTGGCTTGCTCTACAGAGTCTGTCATGGCGGAAGAAAAGCAAGTCTGAAAAGTGCTTCCTGGAAGCCATCCACAGCAAGCACAGTCAAGCGCCCAGATGGTACTGCTGCTGCTCCAACATTTTCTACCTACACTCTTTCTGTTACTGGTAAAGAGATCAGCTAACCTGAGCACTAATCCCTTTCAATCATACTTTTGCCCAGAACTTTGCCATCTTGTTTGATTCTGCCCAAGTCCTGGTTTGCTGTGTCATTCATGCCTACATGAGAGAACGATAATCCCTGTTCCTCCTAGGTTGTATCTAGGGTTGCATCCTAGGTGATATCTGTGACATCCCAGGCCATAGCACCTGGAAAGAAGCAAACTTCAGGTGAAACCCTGTCAGGCTGACAAATGGGTCAGTACTCTATTGCAGAGAGATACCCACAATGAGCACTCATATTTGCTTTTTGTGGTTTCTAATGTGTGCTGCAGGTGTGGTTTCTCCCTCCAGAGCTTGCCCACCGGTGTCTTCAAAGTTTTAAGTTATCCTAGAATCAAATAATGTTTTGGGTTGGAAGGTACCTTGAAGACCACACAGTTCCAATCCCCCTGTCATGGTCTGGAATACCTTCCACTAGACCAGGTTGCTCAAAGCCCCATCCAGCCTGGCTTTGAGTATTGCCAGGGATGGGACTTCAACTTCTCTGGGCAACCTGGGCCAGAGGTTGCCTCCCCTACATGAAGAATTCTTAATATCTAATGTTAACCTGTCCTCTCTTTCAGCCTAAAACTGTTCCCCTTTGTCCTGTTGCTTGCAAATCTATCCATTTTTCTTGTACGCTCCCTGATGTACTCAAAGTCTATCCCCTGAAACCTTCTCTTCTCCAGGCTGAACCCCAATTCTTACAGCTTTTCTTTGTAGTAAAGGTGCTCCATCCTTCTAATCATCTTGCTGGCCTCCTCTGGACTCACTCCAACAGGTCCGTGTCCTTTCTGTGCTGGGACACTAGAGCTGGATGCAGGGCTCCAGCTGGGGTCTTGCCAGAGCAAAGCACCTCCCTTGACCTGCTGGCCACATTGCTTTTATTCTCATCTCATCCTGGTTTCTATGCAGGAGAGGGGAGAGTGCACCAGAGCTCTGCTCTCGTGGGTCATCAGGATCTGTGGTGCTTTACTCAGAGTAGCATCAACCATGAGAGACTGGTTACAAAAGCCTTCCTCTGTTTCTTCTTCAGCCTGTCCAGTACCACACAGGCTCCTGTAACTCAGCTCCCTGGTGTGCCTGGCCTCAGCCTGCACCTTTCACAGATACTTGCTTGTGCTTCAGGAACAAGACCTGGACACTCATCACAACATCAGTGCCATACTACACTCCTCTGCTAGCCTGGGAGACAGGCCCTTAAACATCTTGGGGCTTCTCCCAGTTTTTCTTGCAGACGAGCATCCACCCCTGGGCTCTGCCTGGAGCATGTTTGTAATTAATTACAAATACATGAGTGGGACTTATTTAGAACTTGCCGTTGAAATCAATTCTTAAAAGGTGAGGAGAAAGGGGAAAGTGATGGTTGTGTTTCCACATACAACCAGTTTTTGCCCACTGTGCCTGTCACACCTATCTCCAAATGCAGTGATGAGTTATCAGCTACTTGTATTGGCTGAAATACTAATATGTTTCACACTTCCCACAACACAAATGGAAGCCTGATTTGATTAAGGAGGAAGCCAGTGAAAAAACCCCGCCGTTATAATTACCAATTTTCACTGTTTGGGAAATTGTCTGTTCTCCTCGGGAAGTCTACTTCTCAACATAAATGTCTCACCAAAACTGTCACCATGTTTGCCTTGGGTGAACACAAAAAAAAGCTGAAACATGATCTTTGCTGACGATGAATAACTTCAGGATTCCCAGCACAGAAGCCAACAGAACTACAGTTCTGAGAACACTGTTGTATTGTTGCCACATAATTCTTAAAATGACTGATGGCAATTATGTACACACAATAAATGGTTCTGTGCATCATAAAAGACCTAAGACTATGCTGAGATTGTTTAAACTAGATACTACAGACAGTTTAGTTATCTCCACAGTCCAGGAAATAATTGCCAAATTAGCTGAACTGTTCAGCCATCATCCAGAATAAACTGGTTTGGACACTCTTTTCAGCTCAAGGAATATCCAGATGTGAAGGTTTTTGCCCTCTATTAATAATGAAGTGTATCTGAACACACTTTTCAACAGACAGTATAAAATGACAGCATGTTACTAATTTGCCCTGCATTTGACATGAATATTCAACTTCTACAATTCTTCTAAAAATATTGTTTAAAAAAATCAGATACCCAGAAAATTTCAATGCAAGCATAGTTTGTGGAAGAATGGAAAGAATTCTGCAGTGCTCATACCAAGGCATAACATCTTCAAACAGGATAGATATGCAAGAGGTTTTGCAAATGGGACATCAGGTATCATTCTTCCAATTTAACATAATTATATTTGTCTTGCCAAAAATGTAGCTGAGTAAGAATGTGCCAGCAGACGAATCCAATCATTGTAATGCATTGTTGTCAGCTTCCTGAAATAACAAGGTGACACTAAGAAACCTTAGAGGAGATTTGCCTCAGAGAAAAAGAATCTCATCTTTTCTGCAGAACAGAAGCTGGATTTTTTTGTTGTTGTTGGTTTTGTTGTTGTTACTTTTTGGGGGCTGTATTTGATTTTTTGTTGTTGTGTTTTGGGGAGTTTGTTTGTTTGTTTTTGTTTTTTTGGTCACTTACTTCAAAGAAATTCCCTAAGAAAAATTCAGAAAAATACTATGGTTGTCTTGATTTCAGTGAAGCTAAGAAATAGTGATCTAGGAGAAAATGTATGGTAGCATTAGGCATCAACAGATATCAGACATGCAGAAGACATTATCCCTATCTTTAGATACCAAAGTACTCACAATCACCCTTTAAAAATATATTCTTCTCCACAAAATTCTAGAAAAATTAGGAACCAATATTATAGTATCTCTTTTAAGATTTGGAGATATATTAAAATATATATTTTGCTGCTGTATTTCTTTATAGCAGAAGCGCTTAGGACCTCTAGTGTAAAATCATTTATTTGTGATAAGAACCACAGCAGATAGATAGATAGATAGATAGATAGATAGATAGATAGATAGATAGATAGATTAGATAACTAAGATGGTTAAATACTTTGGTCATGGGAAGCAGGCATTTACTTTCTTGAATTTTCCTGCCAAAACTGCTTGGTTTAAGGCAGTTTTATCCTTCAGATTTCACAATCTGTTTCCTTGATTCCTTCATTTCAAAATGGTGGTAGGAGTGTTCTAAATACTTACAGAATGGTTGCCTCATGTTTCCAACATTCAGATTCCCAAACACAACACACATGTACTGCCACAAAAATATGTGAATTGTCTTCTCAAGACTGCACAATTAAATCAATTTTATTCATGCTTTTAACAGAAGATAACTCACGGAAATCTGCAAGTTCCCTATCAGGTTTTGGTTTTTTTATTAAAGAACTGTTTCATTTGAATACCCAAGATCGACATCAAGTAACAGAGAACAATGAAAGGGTAGAGCTGTGCATAAGGCATAATCAGTTACTTCAAATGGCAAAAAAATCCAGGCTTGTTGTCTTTATTAGTAACACTATGTTAGCAATAAATCAACACATTATTTGTAGATTGCAATCTAATATTTTAAAAAATCAATAACTAATGTGGAAATAAATCTAAATCAAAGGCTTGCAGGCTTTTTTCCTGCTGAGGTATTTTGACCACCCTGACATCTACTGTAGAGGTTGGATGGTGAGCAGCCCAGGAGGCTCCTGGAATGCATGAAGGATAACTTCTTAAGACATGCCTGCCTCTACCCAAGCGGGCATGAAAGGCTGGACCTGGTGGTCACCAATGCAAGTGAGCCATTTGGAAACACCAAGATTGGAGACAAGCCTGGAGCGAAGTGGAGACATGCTGGTGGAGTTTGCAGACCTGAAGGCAAGGTGAAGAGGAAAGAAAGTCCTGAACCACATGAAAGCAAATTTCCATCACCTAAAGGAGCTAGTCAGTAGGGCCCAAGGAATCTGCCCTCAGGGACAAGGAAGCAGAACAGGCCTGGCAGATTTTAAAGAGCACATTCCATAGAGCACAATCCCTAAGAGCAAGAAATCAGGCAAACAAGGCCAGAGACCAGCATGGATGAGCACAGACTACCTCGTCAAACTAAAGGGCACAAAACAAATGCAGACATGGTGTAAGCAGGAACAGGTTTTCAAGGAAGAGCATAAGGAAGGTGTCCTATGTAAGGATGCTGGACTTGGCAGTGCTGGGTTTATGGTTGGACTCAATGATCTTACAGATCTTTTCCAACCTAAACAACTCTATGATTCCTCACAGTTGCCAAGTCCCTCTCCACGGGGATTTATTTCTGATATATTTCAGATATCGTATCTCCATGATATCTGAAAAGCCATGGCAGTCAGGTGAAGACTGTGGTGAACAAAACCAGAAAAAAATTTTTAGAATCCATCCATTTTTAGAAAAGGAAGCAAGGAGGATCCTGGGAACCACCAACCTGTCAGCCTCCTTTCTGTGTCTAGGATGATCTTTATAGAAGCTATGTTAAGGCACATGGACGACAGGAAGGTGACTTGAGCCAGCCAGTATGGCTTTGCCAAGGGCAAGTCCAACCTGACCAGCTGGTGGGTGAGAGGCTGGACTCCCAGCCCAGAGAGCCAAACGTGTCCTGGGCTGCATCCAGAGCAGCGTGGGCAGCAGGGCAGGGAGGGGATTCTGCCCCTCTGCTCTGCTCTGGGGAGAGCCCACCTGGAACCTGCATCCAGCTCTGGGCTCCCAGCATAGGGAGGACATGGAGCTGTTTGACTCCAGAAGAGAGACAAAGAAACAACCAGAGGGAGCACCTTTCCAATAACTAAAGGCTGAGAAAGTTGGGATTGTTCAGCCTGGAGAAGAGAGGGCACTGGAATGACCTCACTGTGGCCTTCCAATACCTAAAAGGGGTTTACAAGGAAGATGGGCACAGAGATTTAAGCAAGGGTTGTTGAGATAGGACAAAGAGTAAAGGTTTTAAACTAAAAGGTAAATTTAGGCTACACACAGGGAAGATGTTTGTCACAATAAGGGTGGTGAAATACTGGAGGATGTTGTCCAGAGAGGTGGTAGATGCCCCCTCCCTGGAAACATTCCAGGTCAGTCTGGATCAGCCTCCTCATCTAATTGAAGATGATCCTTGCCATTGCAGGGCAGTTGGAGTAGATGGCCTTTAAAGATCCTTTTCAATACGAAGTATTCTGTGATTTTATAATAAAGTACCTTATACCTGTGCAAGACTTAGAAAAATTAAATTCTTAACTGTAGCCAAAATAATTCTTTAAAAAGCTGCATCACTGTGGCATCATGATAGAAAATGAGTATGTGAAGTAATGAAACAGACACACAACCTTTTCATAAGAACATAGAAGTATTCCCAAGGGGATTACTGCTTACAGGTTTAGCAAGTAAAATATTAGGGGACTGTAATACTGAACCTTGATGCTTAGACACAGAGATGAATGTCTTAAATACTGTACTGCTAAAACAAACAGCTTTAAAATGCATTGATTCCAGTTCAGTATATAGATTTTGTTTAAAAGGTGTAAGTTATACATTGAAAACTATAAAACTATAAAAAATATACATGCCTTTTCACTTGTTCAGCAGTAATTCCTTCTTAACTCATTTTTACTAATGCAGCCAAAAGCAAGTAATTCAGCTATACTGAACATGACACCTACTTACATGAAACATCCATACCTAAACTTTAATCCAGTAACACATAAATTGTTAACTCCTCAAAAACATCTTATTCACTGGCTCTCTCTTCTAACTTGTTCTAACAGTGCAGCACACATCACATCATCCATCTGGAAAAGCTATCACACAGTCCTCCACCGAACAGTGCGAAAAAGAATTTTCTCCTTTAGATTGCATGTTTTTAAAGGTTGCTGGGATTATTTCTTAAAAGTAGGACAAAAGTAAACCTCTAATTCAGCCAACTATTTTTGAATTTACCTCCCACGCAAAGAAACAGAAAAATGTATTTTCAACCCATTGAACACTTCTCTTATAACAACACCCCAAAAATTTATTGTTCTATACTTTAGGTTGGACAGAGACAAAGCAATTTATAAAAAAAATTTAAATATGTTGAAGATACTACTTGATGAAGGAATATTTCCAGCCATTTGAGAATACTCTACTGTCATAACCAATACTCAATTTCCTCTAACTTGTAAAGCATTATCTGAATGGCAACTCAGTAATATTGAAAGCAAACAGAAGTGACAAAGCAGACTGTAGTCAGTTATTTTTGAGATACAGAGACCTGAAGTACTTCAGTTTTACACTGTCAACAAAGAGTGCCTGCTATACTTCTGTAGAAGTAATTTTTCATTTATGAGCTGTCAAAGCCAAATTGTGTTCAAAAGTTCAAAGCCAAGAAATATGTAATGATTCATCACATGATACATGAAGTGAAGAGGAAATTAAGAGAACAACTTTAGATGATGCTACACAAATTCTCTGTTTTATTCAAAGATGCATCTGACTACAAAATAACCAATGGTCCACAAACCACAGCTGATAGGTCTAAATTTCTTCATATCAAACATCATTAAATGCTAGACAATTAGTGAATTAATTTTTAAGTTACCTAAACCTATTTGAAGGCATGTTATTAAGGCCTGGTTTTATAGCCTACATAACACATTATTAAGGAATTGAAATATGCTTTAGATAGAAGAATTCATTACTCATTATATTACCCCATTTACAAGACTGTTGCCATTTTGGACAAAATGCCTAACAGAGGCAAAAGAAATTATGATCTGCTGCCTTACCAAGGTCACTATATGTTACTGTTCAGCAATGAATGCTCCACCAGCTTGTGATGATTTTATGAGTATCCTTTAAACCCAAATTTTTCATTTTTCCACTGAAATAACACCTACATGCAAGCCTTTATTTAGAAATTCTATTTTAACACAAGCAATATGCATTGAAATTACATCCTGGTGCTTCAATTTTTAAGTGCATGACAAAGCAACCTTAATTGTTTTTAATAGATTGGTTTCATTTGCTTTGTATATATGCTTTTAATTCACTGCCAAATGAAGAATCATTTTAGAAAGCAAACTAATTCATGAGCTTCCAGAATCAAGTTTCAAAGAGCAGTTTGGGAAGGATTTCTAATTAAGTACACTAAGTTGCTTCGTTTTGCCCTACTGACAGTAATTTAGTAACACACCATGATAACTGAATCTAGTCCAGGGCTTAAAAATGCCCAGAGCACAACACGAAGCCTTGTCACACTAATTTGTCCCAGAATTTGGTAGACACCAAAGATTGCCACTAGGGAGCAACACCCCATATTGGCAGTAATCTCTGTGCTGAGCAGCAGGTGATGTAAATATCTAGCCTTGAGCAGGATATGGTAAAACATATCACAAATTTAATTATGAATTCCTATAACAACGTATTGCACAGTCTCTTCATGACTTTTCCAGTAATAGAGTAATAGAGTTACATCACTCTATTACTCTTCCAGGCCTACAAAAGTACATAGGCTGGTTAATAGCAAATGGCAGTTTTTTAAACAAGCATACTTGAGAACACAGCTTTCCTAAAAAGGTTCCAGATTTTATTATATAATACACAAAGCAATAATCAGCTCCACAGAGTTTTGAAATATTTTTGCATTTATTTTATGTTTTCACATCAGACATTTATTATAAGCCATATTACCTGACCACATTTAATTAAATGGTCTTTTTATGCTGCAGGATTATTTTAACTACGTTATATACAAGGAGAAGCAATCCATAAAAAAGGAGATAAATCTCCTAAGTTTTACATTGATCTCAGAGTGTATTGTTGCACAGCAGTGTCTCCATTTCATTCTTCTGTCTCAACACAGTCTAGAGGGAGATTGGTGCTACAGCTACAGTAATTCATACAGCTATTGCAGCTTCTGCTTTGCTTCAAGAGATGACCTATATCCCTGTTGTACAGCAGATCTAACAAAAATGGAATTAACCCAAGTAATCCTCAGTAACTAGGCTATATTCAATCACTAGGGGCTTTGCAACAGAACACTCCATCCTTTTTGAAGCAACTTAGAATACTATTCCTTTTAATATATTTTCTATTTTATTATCAGAAAGTGATATAATGGATACAACACCTTTCAATAACTTTCAAATAACTTCCAATTTGCAAAAAGCATTAAAAAAGCATATTCAGTGAACTGCTTCAGTAGAGTCAGGTCATAAAACATTCATGTGTTCAACATTTGTGTGATTTAAAATATAAGTCTGAAATACTTGGTACAAGTATATGGCAGCACTTGGTACAAGAATCACATTCCTGCTTCTGTGTATGTATACAGTTAAGCAAGATTACCTACTGTAAGTTTCATACAGACAGTAATTTATAATCAATACAAATACACGCATTTGCTGTCTCTAACAGCTAACCAGTCACCAAAAGACAACAGAGGACAATGTGGAAAAAAACAACTAGCAAAATTACCACTCAAAGTATTCAACAATGATGAAGTTGGATCAGCCATATGTATTTAAAAATGCAACAGCTGGCATTTTCAATATCCACCTCAACATATATTGATATTAACAACAGATAAGCCCTTTTGAACAATTTAAGAGGAATTCAGGTCTGAAAAAGAGAAATCTCACTTGATGTGCTCTCTGGAAGAGCTTCAAACATAAGCTTTTGCAGTAACTTGATTTCAAATAATTAATACTTTCTCGAAACATATTAAATGCACAAAACTCATATTTTGAGCAAAAATTGCTGTTTTCTGTACTTAAAGCCCTTCTTAGTCTTCACTTCCTCAGATTAATTTGTAAAACACATACATAAATTTAAGTAACACAAAAATTTCTATAAAGAGGCAATCTGACTCATCTACAGAGGCAGCTTTCTTGCTCATTCAATCCTCCCCAGGCTGGTAAGCCTCTGAAATCAAGCTGTAACAGATTTCAGCATGTGCAGTACGTTAGTTGTTAAATTATGCCTGAAAATTTGTTTCCTGGTAGTGTAGCAGGTTTTTTTTTTTCTCCTTCAGAGAGGAAAAACAACTACCTTTGGAGCACCACACTAATCAAGTGAGGTTTTTCTGCATCTATCATAAATCAAAGTACGCACATTATTTGAGACTTGGAGATTTTGCTCCTGTAACAAGAAAAATGTTGTTCTTATGAACTGCCTAGTTCACACATATTTTTTCATTGTGCTCACTAGATATGATTATAAATATGCAGGCATCTTTCTTAAATCTTTTATCATTTCTGTAAACAACACTATTATTTCTGAGTAAGAAGGTGTGAAGCTTTGACAGAGGCACATGACATAGACACTTCCCTTGGGACTCAAAGAAATATTCATACAGAAGTCATGGGATGCTGTCAATAGGATTTAAGAATGCAATTGGGGTGCTAGGGGATGTCAGGGACAGGAGACCCGAAACAGGGGCCCCTTCCTTTGATTAACCACAACTGCAGTGTAACCAGCAGGCAAGCAAAGCTCACATGTCTTCAAAACTGAAAGAACAGTCACAGATCTGATTTCTGATCATCAATGCTGCATAGCCACACTGTAAGAACATTAACTGTCAATATATGTTACTGACAGAAAGAATAGCGATCTCACAGGAAGTCTTTCATTCTGATGACAACTGTGCATTGTCATATTTAAAAACACTTGAGTTTGCTGCACATAGTGACAATGATTTTTGCTAGCTGTACATCCTAAAAGTCTCATGAATTAAGTGTTTTCTCTATAGTGGGAAATAAAAAACACTACAAAAGGGAAAGAAAAGTAGCCCTGAGTCTGTGAGTTAGGTTCAATCTGACAAAGAGAAGTCTGACCAGCTTCCTAAAGACAAAATGTTGCTGCAATTTGATATCATTAAAAGGTGCCAAGTCGAAGAGTTTATACAACAGACACTTTTTTACTTAGAGAATATTAGCAATATTTGAAATAAAAATATGAAGTAGTGAGTCTGTCAGCCATAAGAGTAATGGAAAAATATTATAATCCTGTCTTATGCTTGAATGAAATTTATGAAAGCTATAATGAAATAGCCAGTCAATACAACCAAATAATGTATGCCACTTAAAACCATTACAGAAAATTAGACATTTTTGTGTGTTTTTTACAAGACTCGACTCTGATTAAAAACAGTATTTAAGCTACTGATTTTTATCATTCTACCTTTTTCAAGCTTAAGTCACACTTATTTTCTCTCTGCTTATGGTTTAAGACTGCTGAAACTTCAGTTTTATAAAACATCTTGGCAAATTCTAATGCCATAACGTTAGTGCTATGAATATTTGAAATTATGAAGATAACCCATTTTTTTCCTACTTTTTGTTCTTCAAATTAATTCCTGTGCTGGTCCATAGCTATCTTTAGCAAATGTACTTTAAAAAATGCCTATTAATGTACAAATATTTGTATTCCAATGGCACATTTTACAGCAGTCATCTAAACTTGAAAAGATAGAACTGGTGTCATGACATTTCACTCAAACAAGGCGTAACTTGTACAGATCTCCTTAGCATCAGGCAGCATCATTGATTAGTCACTGACAGTTCGGCACCTTAGTGTCTTTTGTGCACAAATCAAAATTACTTCCTACGTACTACCTACTGAACAGTCACCATAACACAACAAATTTTAAAACTGAAAACTAACATGACATCAAATTTTTAGTGTGCATTTTGTGATATAATTCTTATTAAAGAATTTGCACTACTTAATAGGATTAATATCGAATTGCTACAACTAAAAGTATAAAATATTTTCATTCCCTTTTCTTGTTAAACAGTAAATAACAGGCCTGCATTTGTAACTGACAAAATAATCCTCTACTAATTACTATGTATTTTCTGCTAAGGGAAAAAAAAGTACCTCTTTTTTATCCACTTTTTCCACATGTTCTTTAACCCTGAGTATTCCACAGGCAGATGAAGAAAGCCAGCTGTCACGTACAGGTAAAACCACTTTTAACCAGATTGATTTACTCCCTACAGCCATATCACTACTTAAGATATGAGCGGATAAGCATAACACTTATTTGTCCCTTTGCAATATTTTACCTCCGTCAACCAAACAGATCTGCAGAGCTCTCATCAAACCATAGTACTTTGACTAACCACAGCAGTATTTTACTGTGACTTTGTGGTCAAGGAAATTAACAGAAAGTGCATTGGACTAATTGCTTTCGGCATACAAACTTGAACTGAAACCCACGGGACAAATAAATCCATCTTCCTTTAGGTATTTGTTGGAAACTGGAAATTTCCATTACAATATCAAACTATTTTTTAAAAGAGATGCCAGAAGAAATATGCTTCCTGGAAATGTAAAAAAAATGGCACTGCATTATCTTTATCAAATACAAACATTACAATTCTTATTCCAGGACTATAAACCATCAATTATCATCATGCCTCCATGAGAACTATATAATTGGCCACAGCATGACAGTTAATGAAGTACAAATCCAGCATAATAATAACACAAAAACATATTCAAAAAATACTCACAATTAATTAGGTAGTTGAGACCTTGGAGAAAATATCAAACATGTAAATTTTGTCAAGCACTGACAAGAGTAATTTGTGAAATAAGCTTGAATAATAACCAAAAAAAAAATTAGAAATTTATTAGATAAAAATTATCATTACCAGTTTACATTCTGTTGTCATATTTCCACATTTATTATGAGCCTGAAGATTAATTTCAAACTGATATTAACAAATAGTATTTTAATATTGAGAGAAATGCAGAATTAAGAAGGAGTTTATTTAAAAACTTTGTTAGCACAAATAAATGCTGACACAATACTGAGAAAAATAAATTTGCAAATGGAAAAATGCCTTTTTTCAAAACTCAACACCAAAAAGCAGCTTTTGCAATTAGAATTGCCTGAAACTATTTAATCTTTGAGAGAAAACATATCATAAACAGATTATCCTTGCTATTGTTTCTGTCATGTAGCTTTACTGTATATCCTGCAATAAATAAGAACTGTCTCACTTGAAACCAAATATCTGAAGTGCATTGTTTTCCAATATATCCTACCCTTATGCCATACTAATGGATTGAAATAAAACTTACGAGTGTGTGCAAATTAAGCAACAAAAACATAACCATTATAGCCAAGAAGACACTGTAAATAACATGCCTTGAAACCAATTTAAACAGTAACTGCTTTTTGGGAAGAATGAGGGCATCTCTCAAAATTTGATCTTCCCTTTTTCCCCACATAGAGAAAACAAATTCTTTGCACTTGTAATTACTCTCTGAACACAAAAAATATTGACATAAAGACACCTTTAGTCTTTACAGGAAAAATTTCTGATTTTTTTAAACACTTTTGAAATTGCTGTAAAGTGTTTCCATCTTCTCCAGCAACAATGTAAACAAACCAAGGAGTCAGATTTATGCATTCTTCTACTTTAAAAACATTAAAAAGCAAGTTTCTTTACACTCTGAAACATAACATAACTAAGAAGAAGCATCAGAGCTCTTACAACATAAGAACATAAGCATGGACACAGAAAGCAAACTTCAAAATGTAAGTAAGTAAAGTATCAGATTGTGAAAAGCTGAGAACAGACAGAATTATATAGAAAGTGTTTCTTAAATAGGATTTTACAATTTAAGTATTTTTAAATTCAGTTGCATTTAATTCTCTAAGCCAAAGTAGTATGAGAATAGCCATTTTAGCAACCTTCTTAGAGAACATCATCATAATGCTTCTCTTCTTGTGCCAACTCTTTCAGAGATGGCATAAGAAAAGAAGCATATTTACTAATTATGAACTGAGTCCACCAAAACCAAACTAGTCAAATCATCATAGCTAAATCACTGCCAGTGAATTAATCTGATCACTTATGGAAGTCTATTAGAAACTATTGAAGATAGCATCACTGAAGATTTATCATCAAAGGAAATGTCTATCCACCTCTGCTAACTGTTCAATGGAGTTTACTGTTTCTCTATTTCTTACATACTGGCCAAAAGATAAGGATTATTAAGAGACAAGATGAAAACTTAAAACTATATGGGCTCTTTCCCACAAAGCTAAAGTGAAGCAACGTATCCTTCAACTCTGCAATACCTAAATACTGCTTTTAGCCAAACAATCTGTATTTTCATTTTAATCATAAACTTAATACATAACTTTTGACCAAGTTAAAAAAAACCACACCAACATCTGAAAAAAAAACAACATAAATCCTCAGAGTACCTAGCAAAAAGGGAAACTTGATAAATCCTACAGAGAAACCCTATTCATTCCTGTTTAATTCTTGTTAAAATAACAGATTCTGTATCAAATATTTAAAGGTCCTGGGAAACTGCTGGATAACTACAAAAAGTGCTAGGGTGGAAGAACACCTAGAATTTAAGAACCAAATGGAATACAGCAACAAATGGGAAAAATTTCAACACTTCATCCCAGGGATCAGAAGAAATAATAAAAAAGAGCATGCAAATCATAAGCTGTCATTCCACAGTAACACAGCTCATGAATGCTACAGCTTTGAGCTAGGGAAACATGCTGCTTATCTTTGAATAAAGATAAACATGCTGGTTATCTTTGAATAAAGTATATTATGGTTTAGCTTTTAATAAAAAAGGATTCCTCTTTGCAAAAGTAGCACATAGCCACATAGTAAAGCTTAGATTATCAGCAAAGCTGCTGAAATCAAGACACTACTCACATGGTAACAAAGTCTTCAGTCTGTTTGTCATCCATACAGGTTTTTTAATAGGGTCTCACTATCTCAGGAAGAAAGTGTTGGACTACAACTTTTTCAGCAATAATAACATTTCAAGACAAATATAAAATCTATGAAAATATTTTTGGAACAAAAAGTTGGATGAAGAAATGACAGAATAGGTATTTACACACAGTCACAGAAGTACTTTTCCATAAGTAGCAAGTTCATTATATATACATACATGTTCCTTTTGCACCTGGACAGAATAAAATAGCCATTACTGCATGACAGAGAAATCCTGCACCTTTTAAATTACATCGGCTTGCATGTCAGAGGAAGTATGCTGATAACATGGGGTTACCATTAGTATAGACTATAAATAAAAGGTGAAATAAAACCTTGAATTAATCAGTTTTGATAAAGTAATCATGGAGCAGAAAAGTTCTCAGAGTGCTAAATGTGCAATCACAATTTACAATTGACCAAATAATTGTGAGGACTTTTTTCTTCCTATGCCTCTCAAGCAGATTTACACAAAACAACCCCAGGAAAGGGAAATATGTGTTCTCTGCCCTTAAATAATATCCTGATTCTCCTGCACTTTGTGTGACAAAATGGCATAATGAATGTCTGTAAAAATATTCTATTGAAAGTCAGTCAGGGACAGAAATGCCACTCTGTGTCATATGTATCCTAGATACTTTGAAATATTCAGATATTATAATTTTGAACCAAAACTTAAAACCCTAATACTTATGGAGCTGATAATTTGTAAGGCAAATCATACCTGCTTTTTTTTTTTTTTTTTTTGATGGGACAAATCCTGGGAGTTGCAATGTCAGAGCATAAAGAAAAATGCATTCAGAAAAGCCTCTGTTTCATGGTCATCCCCAATTTTTTCACAAACACATGATTTTCCTCCTGTGTTACAGCAAGTGAAGGACTGCTCAGATTGTGAGGACTCTCCGGTGACTAAGGAGGGTCTTGGAGAATGCCAGCATATGGGCTGAAGTGAGGAAAAACTACCATATACCAGTCCATGGCTGCTTGCACCTAGAAAGGCAAAACACATTCTGGTCCCTCTCTGGCTGCCAAAAGGAAGGCTCCTGCCTTTTCCTTTGCATTCCTCAGCCAGCTGATGATGCATCCTAACACTTCCTAAAACTAACACATGTGCTGATGGAGAGTTTCCTCACAGTGCTTCCTCCCAGAGAGCTTTTCATGATAGATGACAGGCATAATTGAAGAGTTGTGGACTATGCCAGTAAGGAAAAATCAGAACATTCACAACTCATATGTCTCCACTTGGCTTTATAGGCTTTTTTTTTAATTGAGACGATCATTTGTTTTCATGTTGGATTGCTATCTCCATTATAATGCTCTTGAAATTTTGGGATGTAAAATAGACAAATGAACATCATCTGTCTAGCAAACATTTAAAAGAAATTACATTTTATTAACTGTAAGCAAAGAAGAATTACTAAAATTGATTATGATAAATCACCACACAATTGCCATATCATTTAGAGCTACCATCTTTAGGTGAACTACTAAGAACCCTGTAACTGTGTAAACTACAGGCTTCTAAGCAACATATGCCCGGAAGTTACTTTGTGTGGGAGCTTGTCCTGGAGAGGATAGGCCAGAGACTGGGCACAGAGCCACACCACAGACAACCAACATCATGCCTAAAGAAATAAAAAGCCACAACTAATGACATCCAAGAAGCTTATGGTGAGGAGTAAGGGACTTGGAAAGGAGTCTGGGGTCAACTGGGAGTGGCCATGCAGATCAACAGCCTGTGATCAGCCAGAGGCTTCTAGAACATTCTATGAGAGACTATATATATGCATGTCAACCCCACTTTGAAGTCTTCTGAAGCAGCCTCTTTGTGTTTTGTTTTGCAGTCTTGTTTGTGCCCTTTTATTTATTTAATTAATATCTACAGTTTTGGCACTTCAGCTGTACCCGTTGTTTCCTTGTTGCTGTGCCATGTGACCACAGCATCCTCAAGCTCCTGAGCCCAGAGGCTTCCCCATGATCTCTGCAGATCCCTAGGGGTGTTGTTGCCAGCCCATCTCCAGCCCCTCTGCTGCTAGTGGGTCAGAGAGATCACCGGCAGCCAAATGCGCACTGCAACAGATTTGCTTTTCCTTTGTTTTGTTCAGACACAACAGTCTGCAAAAACCACATCTGCCAAGCACCAGAATTTTACCTTTAGCTCACGCTTGCAGAACTTCTTCTAGAATGTACCATATTAAGAACTGAGCTGCTTTCCAGTAAGTTTACTGAAGACAACTGTTGATAGAAATGAAGTACAGTTCTCAGCTGAAAGTCTGTAGGAAACAACAGTATGCAGCACAACATACACACTGGTTTAAAAATAAGAGCTGCCAAAAAAATCACCAAGTAGAATCAAAAGGTGACTGAAATTTGATGTGAGACTGCCAAGGGGACAAAACAGTAAATCGACAAAATAAACAGGAACATATTTTCCAGTCCTTTTATTTCTTTTTCTATTGACATTCTTCATAGGAAGAGAACAGACTGATCAAAACCAAAAAATATTTCATGCGAGATGGGAAGCATTCAATAAATAGAGAGGGAAAAAAATGCCACGAATTTGAAAATCCTGCTCTCAAACACAATATTGCTCCCCATGATCTGGAAGGCCTGTTTCAAATGGTAGGTACCAGAGCCTCTGCAGAGAGGTGCTCTTGACTTGGACTCTGCATTTGGACATTGGAAGAAGACATCCAGTTTTATCCAGTGCCTCAAAAGCAGCACCTGAAGGAAAACATGAGCCTAACAGGTATTTAACATGGGCTAACTTCCACTTATAAATGATTACTGTAAGTTAATAAGGAGTCACAAAAGCTGCAACTTTATATGGTTTTTCTCCCCTGCTGCCCACTTAGACAGGACCCATACCAAAACTTTTACAGAAAATTAACCTAACCAGGTGTAGACCTAGCAGACCTAGACCTAGCTGTCTGACTTAGATCGTGAGGTAACCAGGTGTTAAAATTGGGTGCTTCAGTCTAGCATTCAACCAGGAAGAAAGATACATGTGCACATTGTGAAAGTGATGAACAACATCATCAGCCTACTGCAAAGACTCTGATGTGACTTGTTGGTAGTGTAGATTACAGTGAAAGGCTGCAGATTTATTGTTCCAAGAAATTGGAACAGACCAAGGATGTCTGAGCGCCAGCACTAAACCATTAAACTGGAGAGGGAAAAAGCAACACAAAAAAACTCCAATAGAAGGAAACAAAAAAACCCAAACAAACAAAAAAAAAGCCCCAGCAAAACCAACAACAAAAACCAAAACTGCAATAATACCAAATTGCTATAAAATACAGCTTCATACACTTAAACTTACTCTCACTCTTCCATGTATGAATCATTGCTTTTTTGTAATTTTTTATTAATTTTGTCTTGATCTGGATGCCTATGACAATGACATAAGTTATAAAAATAAAAATTAATTATAAAATTAATAAAGAAACTAAACCAGGAGAGCCATTAAAAAAAAAATCTGGTTTTCTAAGACTGCTCAAGAAGAGGATTTTTTGTTATTAAAATTGCAGTTGATTCAAATGTCTTTTACGTTAAGTGTGAACCCTTAATGAATTGGGTCTTTTAAGGAGTGACAGCACATTGGCTTCTTCCATCAAATATATATCATGTCTTAACTAGTGCAATTTTAATTTTGCTGGGAACATCACATCATCACTACAACCATATTTTGACATTATTAGCATTTAGTAATTCTTCCAGTTTATCCTTTCTTCATTCACCTACAAGAGCCCCAAATGTATCTCCTTACTGGAAACAAATAATTCACGACCTCAGAAAGCCTCCCTCGGTTCTCAGCTCTAACAGTACTTGGTTCAAAGTCCTCAACTTCAAGGCCCTGTCACAAGGCCATACATGTTACCCCAGAATGGAGATATTTGGTTCTATCCCTTCCTAGATGAGCATATTTTTCCCTTCTCTCCACTTTCATCTTTCACTCTCTCATTTTTCACATCCATCCCCCCTTGCACAGGGCACAATGGTGAGACTGTTGCACGTTGTTCTCTTTTTTCTCTCTTCAAAACTCATAGAAAACTTTTCAGCTGAGGATCTGTTCAGGTATCCTCATTTTGCCCAATAAAAACATCTCTCAATCTTGCCTTCCATCTTCAGTGATGATTGTGCAGATGTCCAAGCCATGCATGTGATGCAGCCAAACCAACAGTATCCACTAGCTGTTCACAATCCAAACAACCAATTTGGCTTTGCATACTGCCAATTACTTACGATGCACACACATTGTAAAAAAGTCACCTTGATGAAGAGTATAAACCATTTGAACACTGGAATATTTTCTAATGACTTGTGCAGAAGTCCAAACAGTTCAGCTCTCAAACAGGGCAAGAATCAGTCCAGCTAAAAGAACTAACATTGTTGAGTTGGTTACTAATGTGTGGCAATACTGTAATGATTTTCAAAGAGATTTATGTAGGCTGACCATAAAGCAAAAAAAGTTAGATGAAGATTGTCAAGCAGATTAATATGGAATTTCTTTGGCTCACTAGTTGCCAGAACCACTATTGGAATCTCTTCTAGAGGAAGTATTTCAGCAAGCACACCCCAATAGCTCCATTCTTCACTCTGGTCTGCAGGCATTCCCCAAGTGTGGATTAAGGAAAGTGAGAAATGCACCAGGTACTGCCAAGATAATTTCTTTCAATTACCTAATGTCTTCCATAAGTCTCCCATCCAACTGATTTTGAAAACTAACCACATTTAACTGATTACATCTGAAAGATTTAGAACAGAGAACATGGCTGCAGGCATTCAGGGAGACACACACATTACCAGGGTGAAAGCATTTTTATTGCTTTGTGATTTCACCATCTGGAGAACATTATGGTATTAACGTGTATGAAATTATTAAACATTAAAAATGCTTTCTAAAAGCTATTACTGCCTCTTATTATGGAAAACCTTGAAGATGTGTCCCATGAAAATTACATTGTTCAGGTTTTGAAAATTTGTAACCAGGAATACTATATGTCATTAATATTTAAGAGCTGAAGAACTATGGTTTAGGAGTGAACAAAGAGGGTATATATAAAAAATGTTGTCTTATTAATTCCACAGCAGTTTATATGACCTTTAGCTACTGAAAAAGGTACTGAAGATAAATAATAATAAAAACAATAAAAAATACTCAAGACACAGAGGTGTACAGGAAGCCCCAAGAAAACTGAATTTATCTTAAAATCTGTTCTGGTGTCAAAGCAACACTTCAGGCAACAGCATTAGGTGCTCAGCACTATGGGGTAACACAGAAGGAAGAAGGTAGAGCACCATCTTCAATGCCATCATCACTATGAGGAAAAACAACCTGGTGTCTCACATCCTTTCATTTCAGGATAGAGTGCACTACAGGTTGACACAGCAGTAACTTATACTCCATCCAACCTCAGAGAATTACCTTCCAGTTGTTGTCTCCCTACAAAGCTAAAAAACCTAATAAAAATTGTAAGACTTTCTCTAGAAACAAGACTATGAAGAAGAGGTAGTAGTCTCAAGAAAATACATGTAATAATTAAAAAATCTGAAGATCTGAGGAAGATAATATATCTGAGAAGTGTCTGTGGACATATTTCTTGATTGAAGCAAGCAACTTACTTAAAAGCTACTTTTTTGGGACCTTGGTGGGGGAAAAAAAGCTAAAAAAATATAGAAAAAAATCATGCTTCTTCCTTAATAACCTTTGAAAGTGATTAATGTTTCATGCACTGAAAATGACATCTCTCTTTTCTATGTGTGTCCAAACCACTGAAGGAAACATTAACAGCACACATCATTCATTTAATACATTTGCCTTGCACATCTATTTCATTAGCAAGATTTTTTTTTCTTTTCATAGACAGATCACAGCTTTTATTGAAACAGTTTCATTTCCACAGTAACATGGAGCAATTTCGTATGGTTTTATAGGCTTTCACATCACTTGAAAAGCAGAGGCAATAGTCGGAGCAAAATTTTATTGCAAATGAGAACAAGTGGCAACAGAATACAAAGGGCAAAGCTGCAGAAAGAGACAGAGGATGAAGGGAATGTAAGCTCTGAGCAGAAGGCAATTTTATGGCAGAAAATAAGTCACTATATTCAGTATGCAACATACATTTAATTGAACTTTAAATTGAAGAGACTTCCCACAAAGTAGGCTAAAGTGATGTATACAAAGAGCAAGTGCAGCAAGGTAGGAAAGGAGACAAACTTTCCTTAGGGGAGAAATGACTCGTCTTAAACCAAACACTTTGGTGAGTTTCCTGCTCCCACATGGTTTTGTGTTACCCAAAAGCAGAATACCAAAAAGCTGCAGCAGACTATGACAAATCCAAGGGCTGCATCTCTCCTAGAAGCCACAGGTTCCCAGCTACAGCTCTAAGTGAAGGACATAAAAAACCAGTGATTTTTATCAGAGCAAAGAGAGAAGGTGGATTCATTTCACCTCAGCTCAGAACCCCTCCACGGGCAGTAGCTTTAACACCGGCACATACTAAGGGCCCTAGAGCATCCTCAAGATTTTTATGACTCTTCTCATTCTTTAAATGCCATAAAGGCACACAACATATCTTTTCGTACTAAAGGATATATCAGCATGTAACAAAGATCACTGCAAGCAAACTCCAAAGGCAGTTTTAGGTCTACAACTTGCATTGATTTATTCACTTAGGAAAAGGTAAGTTCTGCACAAGTTGACATCTCTCTTCCAAGAAAGCTGCCAGAGCTGGCAGGAGCAGACTGCTTCTAAACTGCAATGACTGAGCCATTTGTTTGGTATCAGTTGCAGGACTGGTGCCAACCTGAACACACAGACATGAACTGAACTGCCTGAGGAATATAGGCACACATAAGATTTAACACACATATATTTACTACTTAATACTGAAGTTTAAAAGCTCTGAAGAAGCATCAGGCCTGGAAAAAATCCATGCATTTATGCAAGTCTTGTTTTCACAAGAACATGAGTGCCAACTTAACCAAAAACCTCTTTTAAAATCTTGTATATTATTTTAGATATTTCAAGGAAATTGCCTCAAGCTGTCACATTGAAAAGTAATGGCACACTCTTCTAGAGTTTGTCACATATATATACATATCTACATACACACACATGTGTGTGTGCACACGTATACATACACACTTCTTCAACCTTTATTTCCTTAAAACAATTGGAATCTTCCACTTCAATTCTTCATAAATTAAAACATTGAGGAACAAGTACACAGCGGATTTTTTTTTTCTAAATTGGGCATGAATTTGTAGCACAAAAGGATCTGTATTACACAGTCATTATGCTTTAACCAGAAGCATCAGCTCTGCCAGCAGACTCCAGTATTTGTTTATTACTTGTCCTTGCTATGAAGGGTGCAGAGCAAAATAGGAAAACACTTATGTTTGTCTACCGTAGATGTTCAGCTTTAGATTCACATAACAGATTTGAAAAACAATTCCAATGTTCAAAGATATACCTTTGGGGGTTTCTGATCATCTCCATGTTTATTTGGAGTCATTTAACGAACATGAACAGCAGAAAAGAAAATGGCAAATGATAGAGCATAAAGTTGAAAAACCAAACTTCCTTTTAAGATGCACTGAATTGCTTCCTTTAGATGGAATCAAAGCCCTCAATAAGTACTATAAAGTGACTTAGGTCTTTGTGAAATGAAACCCTTCTTATTCACTAACCATTTGCTTGCCAGGAGGGTACAAGCCTACTGGACACAACGGCTGCATTTTCCACATGGGACATGTGGAAAATGCACACACAATAATATACACTTCCTCTCATCCTATCATAGCATCTGCCTTTGCTGTGGAGGCTGCAGTGGGAGCCAGGAACATTCCCTTCACACAAGAAAAGGCCATTTTTTGGCTGATATTGCAACATAATGTTTAGGATGGCACAGTTTTCCAATAGCAACGGGATTAAACAATGCAACTACTATACTAGCAAATTTTAGCACAACTAGGATGTTCTGCCAGTCAGAAGTTCAGCAGGTGAAAACAGCCAAAGATGACACTGACCTGGCAATAGTTACCAACTGAAAATTGGTGATGAATTTACAGAGTGACAAAGCCTTAAAAATGATAAACAGAATCCAGAGCCACAGTAGCAAGGCTGAACATTGAGCACCACAGTAGAAGTTACACACAAGTTCCCACACATACATAATCCTGATCATACATTTAAGAAATAAATAAATAAAAAGAGAGACTGAGGCAAATTAAATGACAGTTGATTAAAGGAACAAGAGGATCATGAATCCTTATATCTCACCAAATAAAAGCCCAATAGTACCTTATCAATATAGATACAAGGGGAAAGAACAGGAGCTTTCTAAAGTAATAACAGCTCACAGAAGAAAAAAGGCTGCATATTTGCCTCAAATAAGTTTAAAGTGCTACTTATTGAGGAAACTGCATTTATACAACAATATTCTAGTGGAACAGGACAAATAAAATGGAAAATCCTATTATTTTAGACAGAGCCAAATGTGTTTATAATAAACTAATGGTGGGATGTACGGAAGGTACACCTCCTCAGAGTCTGTGAATGAATGGAAATTTCAATTTTTTAAATACAAGAGCATTGCCTGTTTATTTTCTGTATTGATTAATGGATGCCAAAAACTCTGTTTAACATCTCTCATTATTATGTATTTTTCCCCAATGCACAAAAAGTAATAATTATACCATAAAGCATGAAAAAATCCTTTGAACTGTTTATAAAAACAAAGTAACTCTTTACAATTCCATTTTATACTGCTCACTACAGCTTATTTTCCCATATAACTGAAATACTTAACCCAGCAACTATTTTTGTTACCTATCTACATGGTCATTATGGATATGACAAGGGCAGAAAGTTACTTCATTTGTATAGGCTAGTGTCTACTCTACAGAGAAGGTTAGATCAAACTGACTAATATAATTAAAGTCAAACAGAAATAACTAAATAAAACTTAACAAGGAAAGAACAAATCCCTTACTCCCCCCCAACTTAGGGTGTCATTTTTTTTCTTTATTTCAAGTTAGAAAGAATACAGAGTGTACCTACACTGAAGGTAACATGGCTATTAAAACTAGAAAAAACATCAGCTCATTTGTTTTTGTTGGCCACATCACAGATTTATGATAGTACCCTCAAAAAAATCTTTTTGGAAGCCATTTCCAAGGAAAGCATTATGTCCCCAAACCATGCTGAGCAATGAAAATTTAACAACGAAGTTTTTTAGTAAAGTTATGAGTTTAGTACTAAACCAAACATTCCAATAAGCAACAGCAAAGTTCTTTTAAATTGACATGAGCAGGAAGTTCCTCCAGTTCTCGACCTACCCTGCAGGAATGCTACCTCTGAAGCATATTTTTGTATAAAAAAGAAGGTACCACCAGCATTGGGAAATACAAAAAATTTGACTGCTCCTACACTCAGGAACATATTTTGACCTGATTGTTCTGAGGTCCTCAGTTAGATTTTTTGCCTTCTGAACTCAGGAAATTTTATCAGCATTTTATCAACACTATACATAGCTAATGGAAATCCCATTGTGATCAAGGTGGATGATTAAGTAGGAATAATACACAGACAGTGTATTATTCCTCAGTACACTAGGAATACACAGACAGCGAGTGAATACTATACTGAATACTATAGAAAATCACTGGCATATTTAACAGAAACAAAACAACATTCTAATGCTGGGTTCTGACATGTGGATGAGGGGCCTACATTATCAGCCAGTTCTAGGTGCAACAATTGCTATAGTAACAAACAGTCTCCGGAAAAAGTTAGTAACAAATTGACAAGTATTTAATGGTCTTTGTATCATTATTCGCTTCCCAAAGTGGAGTAAAAAGGCAAATGCCAACTTAACTGCAACTTACCTTAGCTGCGTTATACTTAAAAATATAATTAAATTCTTCTCCACACACATATGTATATACACACATCTACAGACACAGAGAGAACTTCAACATCATGTCCTATTTGCCTATTTCATGAGGCAAAAACTCATGAAAGAAATCCTACTTGTGTGGATGAAACCCAGCCACAAGCAGCTGATTAGTAATAGCTGTTTTCTAACTTGCCAAACTCAAAGGCAAGTCAGTCTGTTACTCTAACTTACCTCCTTCCACTATTTCCCTCTCCTGCTTTAAGCATTCACACAATCATAGAATTTTCGAGGCTGGACGAGACCTTCAAGATCAAGTCCAACCATCCATCCAGCACTACCACTGTAACCCATAAACCACATCACTCAGCATCAGGTCCAGATGCCTCTTAAACACCTCCAGGGACAGCACCTGCACCACTTCTCAGGACAATCTGTTTCAATGCCTGAATACCCTAGGAGTGATAACTTTTTTCTAATACCTAATCTGATTCTCCTGTCTCAGCCAAATGAAGGCCATTTCCTCTGGTCCTCTCACAGCAGGGACAGTACAAGTGACCAACTCCCACCTCACTACAGCCTCCTTTCAGAGAGTTGCAGAGAATCACACGGTCCCCCCTAAGCCTGCTCTTCTCATGACTAAACAAACCCACCTACCTCAGCCATTCCTCATAAGACTCATTTGACAGTCCCTCCATGAGCCTTGTTGACTTTAACTGGACAAGCTCCAGCACCTCAATGTCCTAGAGGTGTCAGAGGGGCCAAAACTGAACTCGAGGTGCAGCCTCAGCCACGCCAAGTACAGAAGGATGATCATGTCCACTGTCCTGCTGGCCACACTGCCCTGGTTCAGGCCAAGATGCCGCTGCCTTCTTGGCCACCTGGGCACACGGTGGCTCACACTGAGCTGGCTCTCAACAAGCACCCCCAGGTTTGCCCAGCAGCTCTTAAGCCAATTCTCCCCCAGCCTGCAGCGCAGCAGGGGTTTGCTGAGACTAAAGGGCAGCACTTTGCCTTATTGAGCCTCAGGGAGTGGTCTTGGCCCACTGACTGAGTCTGCCCAGGTCTCTGTAGAGACTTCCTACCCACAAAAGGATCAACACTCTCACCTAGGAAATGCACTGCCTACAAATTTACTGAGGGTGCCCTCAATCCCCATGTCCAGACCATCAATAAAGATGTTAAATAGGACTGGCATCAAAATCAGGCCCAGGCAAGCAGAGCTAGCAGCCACCAAATGGATTTACCTTCATTCACCACAACGGTCTGGGCCCAGCCATCCAAGCAGTTCACCCATCCAAGACATGAGCAGACAGTTTTTCTAGAAGTACAACTAAAGTAATAAAGCCGCTGCTGTTCAAAACATTTTTCCAGTCATGAGTTAGGCAAGTTGTTAATCATACTGCAAAAAGAATCTTCGCTCACTCAAGGCTCTCTGCCCCCCAAAGACTGTATGTCTTTTATATCTCATTCCTGTGATAGACTTGCCACCTTCAAGCATTTATGTCAGCACCACAGCATGGCTAGGAATTTAAGAACAGAAAGGTGTTTATTCTTGGACTTTATTAACAGACTAAAAACTAAGGGTAAAAGACTTGGAAGAGGGGACATGAGCACCAGCTTCCTATGGCAAGGATGGAGCAATGCCCAGTGCATAGGTTTGGTAAAGAATTCTTTCTTGAAAGTAAAAACAACAATCTTTTTTTGCAAGGATGTAACAGACACACTCCATTATTCTAAGCAAGCCTCAAGTATTAAATTCCACAAAAGAAAAGCATATACATGTACATGTCCCTATTAGACCCTTCAATATTATATTTTCAAAAATTATTTTGTACTGTTTGACCATATTTTCTATGGTCGTCAACTATGCTCAGTTAGGTGCAGTTTTTCCCCCTACCAAATGAAGAAAAAATAAATCACAGAAATACAGCACAGAAGAAAAGGATGCAGAATACTAGTCTCTGCTTTCATTCCACCTTGCAGGCCAGATTAATACCCAAAATGTTATTATTTAAAAACAACAAATGTATCAAAAGCACATAACAAAACTGTTTCATTTGTGAGTTAGGCACTTTCCTAAAAGCTTAGTCATCACCTACGTTTTTTGCAGCTAAATTCCCTGACTTCTAGAACTCAACTGCACTTCAGAAAATTTTTCTCCAAACTGATAAAAAATGGCATAAAAAGTCATTGTGTTTTGTCATTATCAACAATAGGAACTTGTGCAATTCTGGTAGGATAAGAGCTGGTCCATAAGATGGGCCTTTTAATGATGAAAAGTCATTATGATAATATGTGTACTACAGTCTGCAGCAGTAAAGAAAATGCTTTCAAGGAAGGCTGAAAACAGCTATGTTAAATTGAAGGCAAATATATACAGAACAGAAGGACACAGATCTAACCAGAAAGATAAATTTAAAACAAACTGAAAGCTAAATTCTTTAGCTTTACAGTAGAGAGCCTGCAGTAACTACTTGGAAGCACAGCTTATTCTCCAAAGGACTTCGGTGCTCTCAGAAGCTTGGTTATCATCTAGGCACAAGCTTTAAACATGCGTATGTACACATGCACATTTCTGTGAGTGCAGAGTTACAGTGTATGCCTCATGTAGCAGCAAAGCCCACATGTATTTCCACTGCTAAAGAAATGCTGCATTTCTTCAATGCATTTGTTTGTACACCATGAGGAGCTCATTCACAGATGCTGCACTCAGAAAGGACCCCATGAACAAGTACTTATAACAGCAAATGCAGAGTCAAAAGAAGCAGTGTCCCTGGTGATCAGATTTTTGTCCTTCAGATGTTAACTTGTCCCTGAAATGTTTGTAAAAAATAATAATAATTAAAGAATAAAAATTAAAAAAAAAAAAAAAAAAAGCAAAACAGTTTAGGGACTCAAGTGTTTTAAAAGCATGGCAGTGCACTTGAAAGCACTCCTGAAAACATAAAGGCCTTCAAAGTAACAAGCACATACACACAAGAAAAACCCCAAACCAACCAAACAAGAAGCCTACCATCCTATTAAAATTATTTTAATACCAACCATTTAAAATTATTAAAATGAACAGCTTCAAGTTTCTAAATAAAATAGCACAAACCAAAAATTAAAACCAAACAGACAACCTGTCCAGTCAGAACTTCAGGTTTCAGCTTTCAGTATTCAACTGTGTGGTTAAACCAACATGCTACAGAAGACTTATTTTAAGCCTCTTTTAAAATATTTTTAAATGTTCATCTTACTAAAGGTAAAACTTCAACAATGTGTTGAAGGTGTATCTCAAGAGTACTACATAAAAGATAATGGAAATGTAACTCAACACCATTACATTTCAAAAAGAAAAAAGCTAACTCCTTTCCTAGATTCATTTTAAGACTAAATCATACATAAAACAGCATCCAAGAAGCCTGTATCAGCTACCAGGCTGCTAATCCTCCTCCAGAATTTCCTAAAATTATACCTCTAGTTCAAGATGTTCTTTATTTTCGAAAGTATATGAGTGCTTTAAAAGATTTCTTACAGGCATGCTAAAAATCTTTGCTTAGAGTAATACCCAGAAGCTAAAAATATTGCAGCAAGGGTGGAACTACACATTTATTTGCTCCCCAGCTCCAAATATGTACTAAAAAGTGACCAACCTGGCACTCATCTTGAGCTTAAATCAGTACCCAGCACTGGTCTGATGGAATAAAACTCCTCAAAGCTGACAATTCTTGCTACAATTTTAATAGAAGAGGTACTTCAAGTATTTTGTGTCATTCCATGCAATGAAGTAACTAAATAAAAACATATTGCAGAGAATATGGTACAGCAGCATATGCTGATGATGAGTTAATATATGCCTTCTCACATAAGAACTGAAAAGAGCTGGCAAGTGCTTTTGTAATGAGAACCATAAAATAAAGCAAGAAGACTTCAAATGATCCAGCTACATTTTACGCCTAGTTGTCTACCTGAAGAAAACTCCCAAGAAAAATACAAACTGGAAGAGTAGCGAGGAAGTTTATTCTTCTAAAAAAAAACATATCCTACTGTAATATTCCACTAGGTTTCAAGAGTACATTTAATAAGTTTTTATTTCAAATAATTTTTGTAACTCCCTCTGTTTACAACTTCCAGCCTCTCTCTTTTGTGAGCATTTTCTATTTAAGTTTAAGTAGAAATATGTCTTTTGATCTCAAAAGATGTGAAGCTGGAAAGTCAAAGTCAGGAAAAAGTTATCTCTGTGAGATTTTTCTGAGTTGGGTTGAGAAGAGACACAAGGAATAGTCCAGAACAAGTAACAAAACCCATCTACACTGGGGGTTGGGAGGGAGCAGGAGGAAACAACTTGCGGACTGTCTGTGTCTGAGAAAACTAAACACACTTTCAGTAACACTTTACTATTCCATTTCAACTAACATTAATCTTCAGAAAGTCTATAGGACAGTTTAACAAAACTATTAGCCAAAGCATGACCCATTACCACAATCAGATCTGTACATGTAAAATACAGCTATTTTAGAACTTGTAGGAAAAACTTTGAAAGCGTAGGTAATTCTGGAAATATCTATAGAAACAAATGCTTCCTGTGTGATTAGGTTTACTTGATTTTAAGATAAAGTAGAAAGCTTTCATAAAATAAAAGTAAACATAAGTGTTTCATCTTGCTTTGCTTCATAAATTCACTTAAAGTTAGTACTAATGCAGTTATTCATCTGTATTCTCATTCTAAAAATCAAGCTTATTTTTTGTACAATAACAGAGCACTGTAAAGACTGATGATCTGATGAGTTTAAATGAGATATGTCTACCACAGTTGTGCCACGATTGCATCAGCTCATGACAAACACTCTTTTAAACACTTGAACACCTAGACTTCTGCAGTAGACATCTGTGGAAGTACCACCTACATATATACAATATCACAAAAGTCTTGAGAAAATACTTCCAAAAAAATTAAAGCAAACTTGAGGGAAAAAATCCAACATGGTCAGCTTTAAACATTCAGAGACACTGAGACATGGGTCAGGATACCCACATGCAGAACTAAATACACATTTCTAATAGTTTAGAAACTTTTTTCTTCTTGTCTGTGGGATCCTTTAGTAAGTCAAAGAAGAACTTACTCTTAGAGGAAAAACTTTTAAATACTTGCTTTAAGAATATTCAAACATTTGCAACTGACTCAAAAACGGTTAGCTAGCCATTCAGTCCTCCAAACAAAGGGCTGCTGTCAGATAAAAATACATTAGAAGGAAGGCATAGCCATGCATTTTTCATACCAGGGACATGAAAATATGCCCCAGAGTCTTTCAGCAACTTGGTAACTCAGCACCAAGTCACAATTACACAGCTGTAAAACTCCAAAATGGCACAAGTAGTATTTCCCCTTGGGGCAGGGCAGAAAACGCAGGACACTAAACCTGAAAACGAGACAGGAATGCAAGAGACCTTAGCACTCAACCAGGTGAGAAATGGCCCTCCTAACTTGGCTCCATGTATCAGATGCCCTCATACAGCGGACTACAGCCATAGGTTTGTGTCTTCTTCTGCACATCTCCGTGGTAGCTATGGGAATGCTATCCATCACAACAAGGATACCAGAAAAGGTATCTCCAGCTCTTGCTGTTGTGCTGAGCCACATGAGGAAACACCTATGACTCAGAAACATGCAAGTATCAGGAGTGACTCTGCTTTCTCACCATGACTTTCCTCAACTTCCCAGCCAAGCTGATCATGACAGGATCAAGAAGAGCTTAGAAGACAAGGAATCCCCAGGATTTATGAAGACAAGAGAGGCAGGGCCCTCAGGCCCTCCACAAATTCCCCACATAAAAGAGCAAATGAATGACAGAAGGTTATGTAGAAAGCCATAGGAAAAAAAAAAAAAAAAAGGCAAGAAATCTGCACAGCACAGTCAGGGCTGGCAGCTGAAGTGAGGACCAGGCAGAGGCACACAGGGCAAGAGTAACAACCCAACTTGGCACCATGGTTAAAGCAACAGGGTATGCATTTAAGGATTTACAATTATTTGTATCATGGGCACACAGAAACACTATACTACAATAGTATGATTTTTCTAAATGGGTGAGAATCACATAAAGTAAAGAAATTTGATATGTACAGTTAACATCACTAATCAGGTAGATGTTGGTAGCAAAGAGTTAAGGCAGCACACAAGCAATCCTGTATCAGAAAATGTCCATTTATGCAAGAAGTTCTAGGGCCTCTGGGATCATCTGATTTCTCTTCATATACACTTAGAGACCCCTACTGCAGGGGTCCACTCTTCTACGCATTTTTATCCTAGGATCAATGATGTTTTCTTAAAGTATTGGCTGCAATTATATAACTACCTCATGTCACTGTCTGAATTCAACAACTTAACTGGGGGTGGAGCACTGCTGCTTCAAGACTGATCATTTCAGTACCCCATATGAGCAAAATGCCATCCTATCATCAAAGGCACCCACACCTCTAATGCTTCTGTTAGGTGCAGGGTTGAACTCAAAGCTTAGTACAGATCTTCACCAAACAGAGAGATAAAGCCTCAAATGAAAGATTAAAATACAACAGGAAGGAAGTCTTAGTCTAAAACAGAAAATATAAAGTATTTTTAGAAGAAGAAACATAAACTGGTTTACAAAGTTCTAGTACCACCACAGACAGTCAATATACCAATGCACTGTAAAGGAAAAGTTTCTGAGTGCACAGCTTGATCCAAAGAGGCATTTTCCCATGACATTTACTGCAATATTTACTGTAACTACTGGGAATCAACAACAAATAGGATAATAGAGAGCTTTTTTAGTAAAAGAATGTTGCAGTAATGAGACTGTATTCTATGGCTGTCCTTGAACTTTGGAAACGAAGGAGAAAAAAACAATGGGAAAAACAGATATATCATTTATGTGGACTACTTGTATGTACAAAGTACCATATTTTCTTTCAACATCAACCTACACAATAACAAAGGAACACTATTGTATGGGATGCTTTGGAGGAATGTAGTTTTTAACTCTAAAGTGAACATAGCAAGATAATCCTTATGAGTCTCTTCTACCTTAAGATACTGCATCATTTTCATCCATAGAAAGGGAGAAAAGGCTACAAAAAGAAAAGATTTGCAAGCATTTGAATATATGTTACAAGTACATCAATGAATTGTCTTTAGACAATTTTTATGCCGCATTTGACATTTTTTATTTTCTAAAAACACATTGTCTGACAGTATTTACACCCTGACAAAGTCTTCTTCAATTGTTACAGCCACTTATTTCATACACAGCATTTCTTTTAGTCATTTTATGGAACTACACTATTTGATCTGTTCAAATCTCAGGTTATAAATTATAAAATGGTCTTCTAGAAATCCAAAATATATTTTTAAAGGCGGGGGGATGGGGGGGAAGCCAGGGGAAGGGAAGAGAGATAAAGCAATTCAGCCTTTATTTCAAATCATCCTCTATACTCAAATCCCAAAACAAGGAAGTATACAGCATCTTAGTTTTTTAGCTATATTTTTGTTTTAAAATAATCGAAAACATATGACTCACTAAAATCAAGCTAATTTCTTCATGCCTTTAAAATAAAAACATTTGAAAGCTTCAAAATTAGTGGAAGTGAATGATAGCTTGAAATATAGATTCTGAAAACAAATCAAAAGGCCTGATTTGGGAAAGCAGAAGATGCTATGACCTTACAAAAATGAACAGACTTTTTACAGAGATACTTCGGACAAATCTGTCGGGTTTATTGCACCTCAATCATTACAGCATCATCAAAACTAAGGGTAAATTAAAACATAATTGAAAAAATATGTTTTTATTCTGGTATGTTTTACATACCAGAACAAGAGTGGATCTTCTGTAGAAAGACAATGATCCATCCAAAATACACTTCTAGCAGATACTTTCTCATGAAGCAAGGAAATGGACTAGATTTAGGCTACAGTTCAGCTGTTGCTTTCAAAAAATTTGAATCTAAGCTGCTGTCAAGATAGCAGTTCAACACTTTGCTAGTCCTTTATTCCTGTCTAGGACCACCTCTTTTTCTCCTGATGCTCATGCTCAGCAAAGTGGATTCTCCCCTGTTCCAGCCCACCACAGGGCTGGCCAAGTCCAGCAGAACAGGACAGCAACCAAAACCAGACACTAACTTGAGTGTCCTCCTCTTTCTGTCCTCCATTTTTCACAAGGACCCTGAAAACACTGTCATTAGATTCCCTCTCTCAGCAATCTAATGACTAACTCTTTATTTGGAGTGTAGGAGCCCCATCAGCAGACACAGAGAGAGGCTCATCGCCTCACTTGTGAGTCACTTGGTACGTGGGAGTCCCAATCTTTAGACATGGCTTCAAATCTGGCAGAACTAGAATTTAACTCTAGAAAGCTGAAAACATAAGAATGGCTCACTGCAGGCCCACAAATATCTTCTTATCTTACTCATTCTTGCAACAAAAAGTAAAATTTAAAAAAACAAAATTTAAAAAACCACAAAAAAACCAAAAAAACCCAAACAAACAAAAAAAAAAAAACACAACAACAACAAAAAAAAAAAACAAAAACAAAAAAAACCAAAGTTGTTACCCTCTTCTTGCCAGCAAGCATATTATGCATATAAGCTACCATATGCTTCTGGCTGGCCCTAAGTGGCAGCAGAACAAACTCTGACAGGCAGCCAGTCAACCACACCAGCTAACTACACAGAAAAGATCAAGCATTTCAGGTTTTCTCAGCAACTCTTTGACTTTCCGATCCAGTTCTTATAAAAGAAATCTAGAAAAAATCTAGAGGCAACAGTGATTCAACTCTTCCAGAGCTAAAAAGCTTGCATGAATTTTAATGTAACTGTTTCCAGCTTACATTGGTCTTCACAAATACATACAAAATACAAATTATTTATCTTACTAAAATCAACTAAGTTCATAATAATCTTGCAGCTCAACAGGACTCAGTTTATTACTTACATAGAACAAGAGGGCAAAAGTGCAACTGGCTATACAGGAAGTCCTGGTCCCAGTCTTAGATTTTGTGCACATGTATTTGAAGGAATATTCCCCTTCTAGCACATAGAGAGCGTTTCTGATCTAACACAGGAATGAAAAAGTACACAGAAACAGTTTCAGTGCCCCAGGGAAAAATATTACTCTTTTCACCAAATAATCTAGCAATCTGCAACACTCAGATCTGCTCGGGTGGAGTATCATACTGTTGTACAGCACCAACTATGCCAAAGCACAAATGCAGCTTCTCTTTCCAGACATCTCATTTCACTCCTTCCCATCTAAATAGGTTTAATGCTGGGATAACATCCTAAGCAGCTTTGTCTTAATCATCTGCATTTTCTCAAGCAGCTTCTGCACTGGCAACAAAGATTCTTCAGAATCAGCCAGAAATACTGGTCAGAAAGTAGTGGGGACTATGGCAATGCCCAACACATTTTTTCTTTTATTCTCTATTACATAGACCTAGGTCCTTCAAGAGCAACTGACAAACAAGACTGGTGTCACTATTCCAGATCTCATACAAGCATGAGTTTTTTTCAAAAAGTTTGTTTTCAGGTCTCAATCCTACCATGAAAAACTGAGCTTCTGGGCAGCCATATAAACCAGTCTCCAAAACTGTATTTTTTTTGTTCCATCCCCCTTAAGATCAGTGCTTGGAGCCAACATTTCCTGACATTCAACATCAAAATACATTATAACCATGGTGACAATATTATCAGTTTTCTTCCACAGATTTCTCCCCAAGTCAAGCCATAAAAACAAAACCAAAACCCCTTCCATGATACAACTGTCAAGGCAGAATCTTAATGCTGCCACCTGATACAGATCAGCAAGCATCACATGCCCATAACGGCTGGAAAATAGCTTTGTACAGACACAGCCAAATACATCAGAGTGTATGATTAGGCTGAAGCTGTACCACGCAATTTGGATGTCAGATCAGGAACCACTGGTCCTATATAGTTCT
Source organism: Zonotrichia leucophrys gambelii (assembly GCF_028769735.1). Lineage (NCBI taxonomy): Eukaryota > Metazoa > Chordata > Aves > Passeriformes > Passerellidae > Zonotrichia > Zonotrichia leucophrys. Next base: position 54,535,899 of record NC_088200.1, read on the forward strand.
ACATGGATTTCCATCAACATCATAAATGCCTTCCTTCTCTGCCAGAGCCACAGGTATATTATTTCACAGCAGCATTTACAACACATAATGAAGTAGGCTCGAAAGGCATCTTTCTATTCTAAAGTCGATTTGCCCCTCTAAGATTTCTACCTAATTAGTACCAAGCCTGTCGCATTTTCTTTTGTTCACCTTTGTGTTTACATACATTTAAACCTACCAAAAACATTTATAAATGGTCACCTTTTCCTGGACCATTCAGAAAAACGCAGTTACACAAAATTTTTTTTTCTGACTTTTTGACACTAAATATCACATAGCCTCTTTCTGTGGCCCATTTAAATGGATTTTTCCTGATTAATGGAGGGAGTGCCACAAGAGCAAGCACATATTAATATTAAATAACTGGTCAAAATAAGTGAAATAATATTTATCATATTAGGTTTCACCTTTTACCCTTCCTTGTAGCAGTATGCTCAGCCTATTTTTATCTATGAAGATAGTCTTGCAAATAAAAAGTACAAAAAAATAGACAAGCCAGCCAAACACCACCTATTTCTCCTTTTGTAAATAACAAACTTGAGTAAGATACATCTGGGTAATTAAGAAAATACAGACCATTCTTCAAATGCTACAATGTAAAAATTTTAAGAGAATGAGATGCAGAGCAAACTGATATGCTTCATGCTTACCTAAACTTGAAAAGATCTGCTTAAAACAATCTGTCATGAACAGTATATATACCAAATGCAACAGCTTCCTGTCAAGGATTGTTTCGAAGCCCTCTAGGTAATGCTCTAGCAACTTACAGCATAGCAACGCTTACAGCATGGCTGCAGTAAATTGTCACCAATGAAAACTGTAGGACACAAGTAGAAATAAATATGATTACAGCAATATGCTGTGAATGTTTTCCTCTCTTTTTTCCTTACAGTCTCTAGTTCACATCCTGATGCAAGCACTGGAAGATAATTACGGTGGAAAGAGATTGCAGATACGGCTACTTACCTGGTAAGATGAAAAACTCTGTAAACAAACAGCACACTGCTAATTTATACTGTCACTTACCTCATAGGACCAAACGCACTGAGTTCCTCCAAACCTCCGGACACACCTGCCCACTTCCACATCCTCATGAGTGGTGTACATTTCTCGAAGGCATTCACCTATATGAGGCACCATCCTCCGGAGAACTTCCCGGCTGAAGATCATGCCTGGCCCTCCCATGCAGAAATTTTCTCCAGGCTCCAGCCCGAGTTTTCCGAGTTCTTCAATATTACCCAGACCAGTCTGCCCCAAATACAGAGGTTTACTGCTGTTCAGTGAGCGAAGAAACTCCTCCAATTTTTCACCTGAAAAAAAAAAAAGACAAGATTTACTGTTATTTGTCTCTTTTCCTGTACTTCAAAGTTTTATAAAAAATGTAACAGGTACCCGAGTCAGAGGAAAGGACTTCCAAAGCAATATCCCAGACCTCACAGAAAACATCCTTGGACAAGTTAACAGGTTTTTTTAAATTAACATTACAATGACATTTTCCTTCCAGCCCCAAGCTGGAATATGGCCAGAATTTAATTTTTGACAATGAACTTGTTCTGTTCAAACAATACTGATGGAAAGCGTTTGCTAGTAGAGAAGTCCCTAAAGTTGGACAATTTGGACACTATAGTTCCAGGCTGGGAAGGAAAGGGAGTGGATGGGAAATACCAGGTAAGTTTTATTACATTAATTTTAGAAAATACCAGAGCCAATCTAAATTAACTAAGAAAACCAGGTTTGATTACAGACTAATTCTTGAAAAGAAAATAAAACTCTTGTTAGTTTCAAATAGTTCCAGTACTACAATATTTATCATCACTTAGCTAGTTATTTTAGGAAATTTTAATATTTATTTGAAATTAAAAGTTTCTGGATTTATTTAATTTGGTACCATGTTAAACACAGGTTCAGTACTCCATCGAAATGAGCTCAAAGAAAACACAACTTTAGCCTGCAACTGAATGTATATACACATACACATGTGTAAATCTGCAAATATTTGATAGGTGAATGACAGCTGATGAGCAGGAAGCCTATTAAACGATTAAAAAATTAAGTGACAAACAGGGAAGGGTACAGCCACCACCTTACACTTACAACACTGTAAGCAACCAATCTCACAACCTGGGCTTATGCTTTCAACTTCAGCTTCCCTTTCGTAAGCGCGGGACAAGGCACAAACAATGCCAGCCTCAAGCGCAGACCAAAAGGAAGAAGGCTGCAGAACATCACGTCCTAACGCTGCTGTGAAACTCGCACGGGAGCAGGGCTGGTGCTTCCCGGAGCCCCTCTCTGCACGGAACAGCAGCTTCACCTAGAGCCCGCGGCGGCTGCGCTCACCCAGCCCGGGCTCGAGGCGGGCGGGGAGCTGGCACCGGCGACAGCAGCGGTGTCCCCAGGAATCCTGCACCGACTCCACCGGGGGGCCGGGGCGCGGCGCGACCGCCAGACACGCCGCGGTCGGGTGGTGAGTCCTGCAGCGCCCGCAGCCCGCCGCGCCCGGTCAGACCGGACCCTCTCCGCCAGACCACAGCGGAGGCTCGTCCGCAGGATCGCCACGGAAGCGAGGGAGGGGACGGCACAAGCGGGACCATACGCCCATGCAAAGGACCGCTCACCGAGACCCGCGCGGTCCAACCCGCAGTTCTGGCTCTCCAGTGAGTCGCGGCCTCTGCAGAGACGGCCCGGGCCGGGCACGTCGGGGCTCCCTCGGGGATGGGGCGGCTCCCCGTACCCCGCACACTGGGGCTGGAAGCAAACGCCGGCGGGGCGGCGGCAGGTCGAGGCGCTCCGTGCTCTCCCCGCCCCAGGCGGGAACCCACCCACGGGGGCACTCCGACGGGCTCCCAGACACCGCTCCCCTTCCTCCCTGCCTCCCGCCGGCGGGATGCGCCCCGGTCACCTTTTATGTAGACGTCGTCGTCCGCCCGCATGAACCACTCGTACTTGTCCAGGTAGTGGTCGTGCATGTACTTGATCATCATGAAGGACTTCTTTTGAGGCGGGTAAGAGTCGTCCACTCCCGGCAGGGCAACGACGGGGAGCGGGGGCATCCCGGGGGGCGCGGCAGAGCCCTGGCTGGAGAAGAACTCCACGCGGCCCGGCACCGAGGGCGCCCACGTCCGCTGCGCCGCCACCGCCCGACTGCCCAGGTACTTCTGGGCCGTCATCACCCCCACGTAGAGAAAGTTGCGGGGCTTGGTGCACCCCTGGGCGCCTCCCCAGTCCCCGCTCCCGTTGTGGCTGCCGCCAGGCCGGCCGCTCCGCTTCTCGCCGCCTTCGTCCTCCTCCTCCGGCTCCCCTTCCCCAGCGGGGCTGGAGACCGTGCCCTCCGCCGCCGCCGGCGGCAGCTCCCAGGCGCTGCTCCTGAAACTCGTGCCGCCCAGGACCGCCGCTGCCCCCGGCGGCGCCTGCTGCCCGCCCGCCGCCGCCGCGCCCCGGGCCGCCCCCGGCCCCGCCGCGCGGCCGTAGTAGGAGCAGAGGCTGGCGCCGCGCCGCTTCTTCTCGCTGAGCTCGGCCACTCTAGGGGCGATGAGCCAGGAGGCGGCGGTGAAACCCAGCACCAGCCCCAGCACCACGCTCAGCCAGGGTCTCCGGGATCGCGCTGCCATGTCGCGGGAGGGGCGGCTCCCGGAGCAGCGCTACCGCCGCCGGCGTCCCGCTGGAGGCGACCCCCGTCCCGCGGCGGCCTCAAGCGCGGCGTCTCCCGCCGCGGGTCCCTGCCCCGCCGCGGCGGCCCCGGGCGGCTGCGCTGCTCCCGAGTCAAACTTCTGCGGGCGGCAGGGCGGCGGAGCAAGAGCGGCGGCGCCTCCGCTCCGCTGGCACCTTGTCCCCGCCGCGGCTGGTCCCTCCCTGCCCCTCCCACCGCTCAGCCTCCTCCGCCCCGGCCCCCGCGCTGCGCCCGCCGCCTTCCTCCGTGGCTGCCGAGCGCCTCACCCCGGAGAGCGCCGCCGGCGCCCCAGCTGCGGCGGAGAAGCGGCGGAGAACCGGCCGGCGCCGCCGCTCCGGAAGGAAACGATTTTTTTAGATGCCTCTCGCGGCTCACCCGCGCCGCGGCCTCGACACCCGAACCGGCCCCGCCGCCCGCTGGCGACCCTCCTGCCCGCCGGGGCGGGGGCAGGGCCGGGGCCGCCCGCCGGGCCGTGCGGAAGGGTGGGGCGCGGCGGGGCTGTCCCCCCGGCAGCCGCGCTTTGCTCTGGGTGCCCCGGTGCGTCCCCGACCCGCAGTGGTAGCGGGCGAGGCCGGGGTCTCAATAGCGGCCGCGGCTCGGCACCATCCGAGGGCGGCACGGGGCGTTCCGCCCGGTCGTCTCCTCCAGAGATTGTGGAGAGCAGATCGTGGAAGGCGCCCGGTCCGGGGTGTCGTGTCGGGAGGAGGGATGCCCTCTCCGCTGCCTCCGCTCTAGCCTCTGCCTTCTGCCCTCGACAGTTAACAGCTCCCCAGCTAAAAGTGCCTTTTACTGTGGCGTGGATTCCCACGGCCTGAGTATATCATTATTTTAGTAGTGTTAGTATTATTGGTATTGTTAATATTGCTTTGGTCCTCATGAGCTCCAAGATCCTGGAGCATTGCTTCTTCATCCTCCTGACCTCCGGGTAACCTCTGGGTAACAGCGCTGTCCACAGTCCAGGATGACTGGCAGCAGCAATTAAACATTAAGCAAACTGTGGCTACAGGGACAGTTTTAATTGTGAAGTTTAAGGTTGCCTGCATATCCTCCATATTTGTATGCATCCCTTATTTTATTGTGCAAGATGTCTATCTCCGACAAAAGGCATAAATTGTTCTTCACATTTATACACCTTTTCACTGAAATACATCAATACAACAGATCCAGTAACATATATTTACAAGTTTTCAGGAAAACCACCCATTTTGCGGCTCATCTGTGACTTTGTCTATCACTTCTTGTGACTTTATCAATTGTTAGACATATGTCAAGGTGGGAGGAGGAGTATGGAGGCTGGTGCTCTGTGATGTCAGTAAAAGTATGCAAATAGTGAGAGAAAAATGTCAAGCCTTTTTGGAAAATGATACCGCTTTACCCACCTAACAAAGCAAGTCTACTCTGCATAGTCTTTAGCTGTGAAGAGGTCACTTATTGAAGTAATTTGCAGTTTTTCCATGTGACTGGCCACATGCAGTGAGCGGGCTGCATGCTTTTTGTGTTTTTGAGATGTGGAAGCATCAGGCTCAGGAAGCATACTCTATGGCTTCCCCAGAACTGAGTGTCCTTTCCAAACAGACCATGGTTAATTTCCTCCCCATGTGCACACAGGCTGGCACGTTTGTAGCACCAATCAGTAAGGCACTACGCATTCACTCCAGCTGTCACCACTAAAAACAACAGCCCAAGTGTTGTGTCTGGACTAAGGATCACTACCCGAGATGTCGTGTGAGCACCAAGGTAGCAGATCCTGAGTCTGTCTTCCCCAAGCTATTAACAGACAAGCTAAGTGGAGAGGATGTCCTCCAGAAAGGCTTTAAATTGGGAATTACCAGAGTTATGAGAGTCTCAGCTTTCTGTATGAGCCTTGCATTTTAAAATACAATCTCCCATCCCTCCCCCCTGGCTCCTTGCAAACAGTTGGGAGTTTCTGAGCCATGGTGAATCCTGTGCAGTACAATCTCCTTGAGACCTTCACAGCCCCATCATAATAATGGTGTCCTAAATTTTCAGACAGCTTACTGCTCTGGGGTTGCAGATGTACAATGTATGACACTTAGCCACTTCCCTTGCTTATGCATATACAGTCAGTGTCAGCTGCACCAGCTCCTCAGATCTGGCACTCTTTGTCACAAAAAGAGCAGGTAAACCCATGAGAGGTGATAATAAAGCCCTTTACACACTTCTGAGTTGAAAATGGACTGCAAGTTGTTGTGTATTGTCAAAATAATTTATAACGTGTGTATCTACCTGCATTTGTATTTTTAGTTCAATATTATTCCACTGTTTTGATACACTGCAGAGAAATCTGTTGAAGGTTTGCGGGATTTAATGGACTCAGATCTAGATTGGACCACTTTTATAGGAGCAATGGTGGCATCTAGTGGTTAACAATAACAGTCCTGCACCCGTGTTCAGAAAGCCTTTAAAAATCATATAAAGGGCATCTAAACCACCATATGTATTCATAGCAGCCATTGGTGGAAAGCACTGACTAAAACTGGCTGTACTTTAGGTGTTCCATTAGAAAGTTAAGAAAGAATAATGGCTGAAGGCCATTTTCAAAACAACAACAACAATAAAAAAGGCCTCAAAAAGTGATGAGAAGTAGATACACTTGATGCAAGAAAGGGGAAATTTAAGACTGTTGTATGTTAATTATTGAAAGGACTGGAGCTATTTCTATAACTAGTCAGACAAATCTGAAAAATTTGGAATAGGGTGGCAGTGTTCAAATCCAAAACACTACTTTTTCACTTTCATTCTTTAAAGTATCACCACAAATAACTCCCTTTTAGGTGTGTGAGATTAAAAACTAATTAGAGCATTTGGCTCTAAGTGATGGAAAATTATGTGCCCAGCCCACAAAAATAGCTCATATCAGAGCTAGCGCAACCACCTGCAAAAGATAAAGAAATATCAATTGTCTTTGTAGAGCAAACTTAGAAGAATTCTAAGCTTTAAATTCTCCTTGGGCATTTGGTTTCATTAGGGAGGCATACAGACATCATTTGCAGAGCAGTAGTTGTAATTGCCAAGCATCCTATAACATTTTTGTAGGCATATATTTATTAATTGATACACCTGGGTAATCATATGCGTTAATTGTATCTTAACAAATAAATAGTCTTTAGTCTTTATTATAATGTTCCAAAACTCCTCATGGTTTATGGCTGAGTTTGGTATGTTTGCATTATTGCAACACCTGGCTCTATAACCATTTGCATTTTTATGCACCGTTTTATTTTGGAAGGTAATAATATGTCCAATCTATTAACCTTCACAGGCATCTGACTGAATGTGGTTAAAGCCTTTTCAATTGATTTTACTGGGCACTGGACACAGCCACATCTCAGATGAATATGCCCCTTTCTTTCAAGAGAGATTAGCTACTTAAATCCTTAAGATCTCTCTTGGTTTGAAAACAAGTGTCTGCCATGGAAGGCAGACACTTCCTTGGAACGGAAAAAAAAGATTACACCCTTCCCTCTGAATTGCTATAACTTAGAAATAAAGGGACCTTCAGGCAGATATGGGAAAAGGAACAGTTCTTTACTAGTATATATTTGTGTAACAAGGCAAAAAAACAACAACAGAGACAACAAAAAGAACCAGAAAAACAAAACACCTCTGAGGAAACTGATTGACTTTTTCCCCCCTTCTTAACAGTCTTCCTGGGAGGAGGTGAGTTTTGGTGGGACCAGGGAAAGTGACATCCCAGTTGGCAGCACCCTCCCTGTACCTGTGGAAACCCTTGGTCAGCATAGCTCACTACCTCTGTCTATACAAGGCAGTGCAATTTATTTAAAGAGTATCAGACTTCCTGGGTTTTCAAACTGAAGTTGGTAGGGTTCAGTTAAGACTAAATGCAATCCCTTTTCATGTGTCCTGCGAAGCTGTGCTTGGGAAGTGATTCCCACCTGCCAGTGCTACAAGAAGCATCCCTCTGAGGGGGGAGAGGCTCAGGGATCCCAACCCAGGTGCAGAGAGCAGCAAGCTGCACCCTTCTCCTTCCTCCTCCTCACAGCAACATCTTTTTTTTCTTGTAATTATCAGTAGTAATTGTTTCTTAGAAACAGATGGGACAAAATTCTATGAGAGAAAGAAACAAAAGGAATAATCCTAATCCCCAACACAGTTTTACCAGAATTTCCTTGCAGAGAAATTAGACATAGTGCAGCAGGAGGCCAACTGCAATATCTTGCTCCTCCACTACTGTCCACAGGGCCAATTCTGATGCTCATATATTCAGTCCTGTTCCAGACCGAGATCAGTGAAGTGCAACAGTTATTACTAAAAACAAAACCTTTATATTTTCTAGAATTATTTGCAGTTCTAAAAATCCATCAGTAGTTAAAATTTTAGATTCAAGATGATTTCACAACATTACCAATTAGTAAACCCATATTTTATTCTGTGAAAACAAGCAAACTACACGATCTGCTATTTAATTAAAGTGTGGAACTTCATACTCAAATTTAAATAAAAAACAAAATTTAAATTATATGATAGACTATGCTGGGAAATCTGTACTTCTGAAAATCTGTTTAGATTTAACATTTTCTTCATTATTTATAAAAAAATATTAGTACACCAAAGTTTACACGGGCAATTTATGTGTAAATTTGTTTAACCTGCTTTATTTTACTCTTATTTCAAACTGTTTGTCTTGTCTGTACTTTGTAGTCGTTTCCCTGTCTTCTTAGAAGAGAAATAAATTAGGCAAAATCACTGTCTTTTATGAATAGAAGACCTCCATACATAGCTCCCATCTCTACGTGGGATGCATTAAAAAGTTCTAAGTGGTGGACAGCAGTGTTTACTCTCTTCCTTCTCAGGTACCCCGTGGTACATAGCCAGGGACTAGAATGGAAGACATGGTCTCAAGTGGTTTAAACAGATTTGTCTTAACACTTTTGTCACACATTATTGTATTCATTCATCTCTAATGAGAGACGAAAGAATTAAAAGAAAGTCAGCAAAGTTGCCATTTGAAAGAAAGTCAGCAAAGCTGTGTTTCCAAATGCTTAGGATAAACAGAAATCCACTGTACCTCAATCCTGGTAAAGAGATGGCTACAGCTGTAAGGAGCACAACAGAAAATTTCTCTTTTAAAGAGCTTAGCAAACACATTCTCCATTCTCCATCTCCATGAGAATAGCCTGTATGGAGGAAAAGTAAATAAAAATCCAAATTGAATTAAAAAAAAAATCCACTCAGAAGAGAACTCTGGAAAGATAATAGCAAGCAGATAGCTTGCAGATAGCAATACAGACACGAACAGCTATTGCTCCCAGAGGAAGAACTGAATAGTTATCTTTCATTATAAACCAACCACAACAGTAGTGACAATAAACAACATACACATCCTCTCTTCCAACATCCAGTGTCAGTGAACTATGTGACATCTGAAAAGGAAAAACTAGGAAGGGAGAACTGTATGGTAAGAAGCCGGATTCTAGGTGTATTGGTTTCCTGCATTTATGTAATTCTTTTTCAGGAACTGTTGAAAAGGTTATAAACCATTTGATAACAAACATTTTTTCTAAGTTTTTTAGGAGTTTTACTCAAATATGACTTTTACTCAGATTTGACATCAGAGTCGCCTAATGGAATATCCTTCTAGTCTGCAACTTGAAATGCCTGAATGAAGGACAAATACTGATACTTACAAGACTCACTATCTTCATCAAACATTGCAATAACATTATTTTGCAATTATTATATAAAGCCAGAAAAAAAAATTCTTTTTGTATATTATGTCACTTTTCCACTTGATCCTAGAGACAAATTTCCAAAGTCTGAATTAAGGATATAAATCATTATACTTAACATTAAGAGAGAAAAATAGAAAGAATTTTGATTAGAATCCACTCTTTTAGTCTATCAGTGTTCTGAATTTATGTAGAAGCTGTCCCATTGAATTTGGTAGGATTATGGATATGTCAGCTTCTTGTTCTTATTACTGGATTAGTGTATTAGTAATCATACTAAGATTTCTAAAAAGCCAGATGAGAGCTAAGCATTATGAGATTATTTTTCCTGAGAAGTTTAATATGTTGTCTGCTGTAGTTAATCACACATGGGATTAGAAAGCCTGACAGGAGAGTTTAAACATGCCGTGGATAAACTATTAAATTCCTATCAAAGACATCGGAAAGATGCTTATTGATTTCAACTAGCCTTGGAACGGGCCTGACTTCTTGTTTATGCCCGAGATCTTTCTAATGCTTTGTTGATTTGAGTACAGGTAGGTTCTTTAACAGCTACACTGGGAGCCTAATTAGATGTTGGATGAAGAAAATATGCATGCACAATAGGAAGAGTAGTTGTGCCACCTTGTGAAACAACATCATGGTTGCAGTCAGATGGTTTCTGGCAGCATTTCATTACAATTCAAACCCTCACATAATGTCTTCTGGACCAAGTTATTATTACACTGTTTTGTTTTATACCTTTTATTAGAAAAATACTTTGAAAGAAACAACTTTTCTGGCTTTCTGATTTATTTGCTGAAAATGCTATCACAATTTTGAAAAAAATTATCTTTTACCTGCTCATTTCAGCCCTATGTAGCTGCAATAATTTGTGCAAAGAGTAGATATCTATTAATAGCAGAAATTTTTCCAAAATAATTTTATCTTCCTCAAAAGTAATAAATAATTGTATAAAGTATTATGTTCAGACAATCTAGAATTTTGAGAGGGAACACAAACAAACAAACAAACAAACAAACAAATCTTCTAAGAGGTATAAGGGATTTCTCAAGGAAAAAGTTGGATTTTTTGTTTTATCTTTCTATGATTGCATTCAATTTTTTTAAAATTAAAGCAATTGAAAGAAAACACTTTTTGGATTTAAAATATATGATATTTTTGTGAGTAAAAATGTGTGCTTGAAATATCAACCATGAAATGCATTCAACAAATTTATACAAGAGCACAGTTGGTCTGTTTTAAAAATACATCATATAAAATATATACATCATAATTTTTACTATCATTTTTTACTTATAAAACAAATTGGAGATTTGATTAGTAATGTAAACCTACACTTGGCTGAAAAGAGCCCCACAGCTGAAGAAGGAATTATCCCTGATTTCCATTCTATCATTTGACTTATTCAATGAGCAGTTTGTGGCGTATTTTCTCTGCTCAGTTACCCAGTACATGGTGGCGCAAATTCACCAGAATATATTCTTTTTAGCATAGAAGCTATCCTAATGGAACTAGGACAGTTAAACTAGAAGTTTCCAACCAGAAATTATAAAAGGTTAACTTTGTACATAAAATAAGGACAACGCCACAATATTTTACTTTAGAATGACTATATTTTAAGAGATGCTACAAGTAAAAGTTCAGGTTTGCATTTAAATGCACTGTCCCCAAATCACAAATATGGGAATTAAGCTTGTTGTGATTAGAGAAATAGATTGATTGAAATTAAGTCCATTTTAACTTTTTTTAAAAATGTATTGTTACTCTTAAAAGTTTCTGTAGTGAAGAGAGAAAATATGAAATTCAATTTGTGACTCATATGCATTTAGAACTTAACATTCTCAGGGCAATGGCATCAAGCGTGAAGTCTGGCAAATTTGCTTTGCAACATCCCACTGCTTACATAGATATTTTTATTTCATGCAACGTTTGCAAAGGAAAAGTTTGCTTGCTGGAGAACTGGCATTAACCACACTGATGAGCATCAGCATGAAACAAATTGCAGAACAGATCCAGGGCTCAGGATTGTTTACCGATTTAGATTGTGGCCTTGAGGTAAGAATGAAGAAAATCTACAGTTTTGCAGTCTCATGACAGTTTTGCAGTCTCATGCCAATTTTCTACGAGAAATATTCTCATAGGTAAGCTTCTGAATTTCAAATGATCATAAGACAAATATGGATTAATTTCTCTGATGATAAAATAAGCATATGTGTCTTATTCTCTTTTGTATTATCCTGACTATGGTTGTCTCCAAGAGCTGTGTCTATGGAAAATCTAGCTAAAGTAAAAAAGACTTTGGATTTTAAGGGTAGGCTAGTTCGTCAGGCTCCTGTCCCATGTGGGCACCCATCCTTCCAGGCTGGAAGATGCAAGGTTGATGACAGCAGGCTGATCCCCATGAATTCTCATTTCATTCATATTATTTAACAATTCTATATGCCTTGTGCCTCCAAGCTGCTACGGCATATGTGACAGACATAGAAGAATGGGCTGTTAAGAACTTCTGAGTGCTCTCTGGACAAAGATGTGAAAGTTCCCCTGCGGCAAGGAGGATAAATTGCCAATTGTTCTGAATTAATAAACAAATGACCTAGGAATTCCTCAAATAGTATATTCCAATACTTCCATTTTGTATAGTTCTTTCCACATGGCTGAGACAAGCAGGACTGATATGGAGAGATATCACCATATCACTCAAAGGAAACAGCCACAAACAGTTTAGCAAGAAGGTATGCACTGCTCTTTTTGGCTGGACTGGTAAGACTGATTGCTGTGGCCATCAAAACTTACCCTCTGTCATTTTTCTCACTACAATCTTTTGTAAAACAGGAAGGAAGGAAAGGAGAAGCCAGCAACCAACTAAACCAAACTTTGAAAGGCTGTAGATAGATGTGAAGGCATAGATGTGCAGCACAATACAAAAACATTTGAGGAGGGGAGACAACCCCATTCCTCCCTATTCCTAGGACATGGACAGTAAACAACATTTGATGTCGTTACCTGAAGACATTTTTATATTAAATTGGTGGTTCAAGTCTATTATTAGGTGTATTTGCCTTTATTTCACCAGTAGGTGTAAATGAGAAAGCAAGGAATTGGCATTTCTTAGTCCTTGCTGTGTGTATGTGGCTAATCCTCGTCTCTGGCTCCTTTTATTCAAGTAATCACCACTAGGAATTTTAACACTTGAACTTATATTTTTCAGCTAACGAATTATTTTCTCTCAATAATATTTTAAACAGATTTCAGCTGTTCAGCAGCTAGTGCAATATAAGATCAAATTCAATAAAACCATGCCCTGTCATTTGCAACATTTCTCTTCTGCCATGCTACAAAAGGTGATTAATATGCTAAACCAGTGTTATTAGTAAATACAGCTTATAAGTATTTTTTCTGTCAAGCACGCATGAAGATCCCTGCTAGTACCCTCAAAGTAGCATTTCCCCAGCAGCATAAGGCTGCAGAATTTATTTGCTGGAGAACATTTTCTACAGATTGACCTCCGTATTTTGATGGAAAGGTTCAGACCTCAACACTTCTCATATCTTTGCCTTTTCCCAAAGTGTGATTTCCTGAGCAGGGGGGAGTCAGAACATTCCTTATCTGTCTCTTGCAGTGTCAGGCAGGAAATTATAGATTTTACTGAAGATCTAAAACTTGCCATTCTCTTCCAGTTATTAAACTTCACTCTTTTAAACCAGGGACATGGGAAATAAGTCTTCTGTTCACCTTCAATACACTCAGTGATTCATCTCTTCTGTTTTCAGAGCTGTATTTGAAAGCCTTTTCACACTGAAGAGTGCTCAGCATGCTGCTTTATGCTTAAAGAGTAGCTGACAGATCCTGCACAAGAAAAGAGTTTCCTTTTCAATGCCTCATTTTCAATGAAGCTGAGGCTAGCATGGGGGCATATTCTTAGAAGAGAACTCACCACTGACACCAGTTTTCAGCAGAATGATACATTACAGAATGGGCAGGCATGAGTAAGTTTATAGCACTGCCATGTAAAAATCCCTTGGGTTTCAAAGGAAGCAAAAAATTGGTTTCTCAAAGAAACAGTGCCAGCGCTAAGAGAAATTCCCATTGTGTGCACGCATTAAGTACAACAACTGAACCCACCTGACTTAATTTTATATTTTTAGTGCCTTAAATAAAATAAAGGGGTATGCAAAATGTGAAAAATAATTACTGAAAACAAGGCTGAACATTTAATAAAGTATCCAGGGACTAAAATTATGCAGGATAACAGTAGGTATCAGAGGTAACAAGAACTCCTTGTGTAGTTACAGAAAAAGCAGTCATGCTGAGCAGGCCAGAGCGCAGATATGTGAGCACTCATTACATCTTTCTTTCCTTTAAAATGCCATAATACTTACATTTTTCATTAATTTTAACCTAGGAGGCCATTTTTGAACTGGTTGATAACACAGTCAGCACCAAAGACCTAAGAATTCAGTCTAGGATAGGGCAGGAAGACACCAGTGAGAACCCTTAGGGAAATTATATATTGCAAAAGTGAATTCTGGGATGCTTCCAGAACTGGGTTGCTGCTGTAAAACCAGAAGTTGCATCTCATAATAGTGAATTTGGTGAGGGTCTACAGAAACAAAACAGTGCCAGTGTTAAACTGATTTAAAGTTCAAACTTCAGTGTTTAAATCTCATAATTTGCCTAACTATGACTTCCAGAGAGAATAACCTGAAGCAAATCCAGCAACTTCCTGCTATGTAAAAGCCTAACAAGAGCTGAGAGTAGAAAGTTCTCATGAACGTGGGGCTTTTCTGAGCGCAGGGGGCTGTGCTCGGCCAATTTCCACTTTTGAAAACATGCGCATTTCCTGAGGCTTCAATATGCTTTACAGAATTAATTCAGCATTTCTTGAAAATGACTTAGGTTCAGTCACTCAAAAATTCCAGATTTTTGAGCATGGTACTCAAAATTAGAGCAGGAAAAATTGGTATATTATTCTTAGTACCAATTCTTTAACTCTTTACAGATTTTTCTGGTCCACTGGTCCACTGCTGAGATTGACTTTGAAAACTAGGAATCTGTACTGATGCCTGTACTTTAAAAGCCTTTTACCATTGTTCTGATCAGGAGATCCCTCTGATCTCAGATCTGCCCTCTGTTTAAGTTCAAGTGACTTCAATTCCTCCTTCTAGTTCCACGGACACCTCCACAGTGGTTCTAAACTCTCCTGATCTTAGGTGAACTTTTCCAAATATTTCTGCTGAGGTTTGCATGTGGAGGCTCTGTTGCCCTGACAGACCATGGGATCTTCTGCCATGCCAATGCTGCACACATCACTCTCCAAGTCTGTGCAATAAAATGTCCTGGTTGTCGTTTCTTGGCAAACATTTGTTGGTACACTTACAGCAATGAATTCTTTCTAAAAAGTTATCTTCCTTGTCTGCCATTTGCCTATCTGCAATAATGCATTTTATGCATGATGACTGCAATAATGCATTTGAACAATCAGCAATCTCCCAAAGGAAAGCCACCAAAAAACTTAGGTTTTTTAGATAAAATGTATATCAGGAGGGCAAGGTTACGATGCCTTAGGAGAAAAGCATTGGGTTTATATCTGTAGCTTGTATTAGCAGTAAGTTTTGCCAGGGTGTATTTCATAACAAAATATAGTTCAATTCACAATAACATAGTTAAATTATTTTGTTGAGGGGTTTTTGGTGATTTTTAAATAAAAATAATAGAAAGATAATATCAAAGTTCAACCTCCAAAATTAAAGATAAGCATTTTTCTTTCTGGTTCTTCATTTATTTCTACTTCCAAAAAAGCATCAAATTAAACTTTGAAGGAAAACATAAGTTTTTAAACATAATTTAATAAATTTTAAGCCATTTTTCAATACAATAGTAGTCACACTTTTGTTCCCTGGTTTGATGCCAATATTTTAATCAATGGAATAGATGTTAGCTGAGGACCTCTTTTTTTTTTAATGTAAGTTGTAGTCTGAGCATTTTAGCTGTCAATGGAGAGGTTACACTAAGTGGAAAGCAAATTTATATTGCATAATAAAAAATGTACTTTCATAATAGAGCTTATTGACTGCTTTGATATGTTAATATTCTCTGGAAGAAGTGTTTGTAAACTAGACCCCTACCCTGCCATTATAATGCTTAGTAGTTATAGTAATTTACTTTATAAAACAAACATGTATAGGTTTTAATTTTTGGTTTTTTTCTTTCTTTTAATTTCATTTGAAACTGCAAAACAGTAGTACTTAGAAGACAGAGCCAGGTTAAAAGTCAAAGCTGTCTGCTTTACTTCCTGAGGGAAAAAAAAAAAGAGAAATATCTGAGTTTTGGGCAAATTCTGCCAGCATAATTAAAGTAGAACAAAATCCTTGTTTATGACCAACATTTACTGAGAACATTATTCACTTTCTTTTTCTGGAATAGATAGTAACTCATTTTTTGTCTTAACATTGCCACATTGAAGAAATGATGTGCAAGATGAGCCAAAATTATTCACCTTTTACAGAGATCAAGGATTTTTTTTTTTTTTATGAAGACCTGTTACTGCTATTTGCAGCATGGTGATAATTCAGGCAGTGTCTCTGTGCCAGTCAGCTCTCAGTTCCTGCTACATTCCTTAGGAGTAGGATCTGTGCACCCAGGAACTGGGTGATGGTTTAGTGACAGCCACCAACTCCCCAGGAGTTCTCAGCTTCCTCTTCTTAAAGCAGCCCAGGACTGCTGCTTAGCAGCACCTGGTCATCTGCATCCTGCCTCTGAGAGCATCATATTTCAGAGCCTACCTGTTTTCATCAGTCTTTACCCATGCATTTTGAAGTCTGCTTATTTAAATGTGCAATGGGCACCTTTTGTGGTCGCTGGCCCTAGTGCAAAGCATTACTCTGCTGTAGGTGGTGGTGCTGCTTTCCTGCAGATGGTATGACACTGGCTGAGATAGCTTAGTGTGGCAAGCCAGTCTCCACAGAATATTGCATCACCTGTGGTGTAAATATGGTGCACTTAAGAATATGCCAGAGGGAGCTGCAAATATATACTGATTTATTTTGAACCTTAAATGTGCTTGCCAAACTTGCATACTGTCAATGTCTAGCATGAATAGAAACTGGCTAGAAGCAAGCAGTGGATGTAGCTGGCTCCATAAACTTGAACCGTGTCAGATAACCAAATATGATGTTGGTATATACAGATATAAACAATATGGATATGCAGGAGCTAACTTTGTGTCAGAAAAGAAACTTGAGAAGAATCTCATTACTGTACTGTAAAAGGAGGATTTGTCTAACAACACTGCTGATATTACAAAGAACAGCAACCAAGGGATCCTGACATTCTCTCTAAATGCCATGTATGAAAGGAAAAAATTACAAAATCTTAAGCCATTGAACTTTTTTTTTAGTAGGATATGATTTAGATTCCTTAGAATGAATTGTCAAGACATGCAACTTATTGTTATCAAGTTTTAAAGGTATATCTGGAAGCACATCTTCCAACAGAGAGCAGGCAGGGAAAACTTCCTGGACTTTAGTACCTGTCAATCAAGTATACCACTGTGCTACTAGCGACAGAATTAAGTCTTTGGTTTGCAGAAGTTTATAATGGATGTCTTCTTCATCATCTCATTGATCAACAGGTTTCTCCAATTTATTCTGCTGAAATAATCAGTAACAGCTTATTCCTTAACACTTCATAAGCATGCAGCGGCAGTTTACTTAATTACTAGGTTTGAAACTGATTTTGGACACTAAACAACTCCTGCTAATTCACATAAATGTATATAATTTTGGTTTTGGTGACCTGTTACTGTATCTCACATTTATGGTGCACATCACCATGCTGAATATTGAAGTTAAAATGGATTAAGAAAACAACAGCAAAAAGAAGTTTTATTTTCAGCAAGCTTTCAGCCCCCAGTCATAACATGTTAAAACATTTGCAGGGGAGAAAGTGGGGAGGAACTTTTTCATTAAAGGTCAGGGTCATCTCTCTGGAGTGAACTGATCCCACAAAAAGTTTCAGTGGGAGCCAGCAGAGATAACCAATTCTGCCTGCCTGGTTTGCCCCAATTGCAGGGCTGCCTCACTCCCCAGGTTGCCCGTACAGCCTGCTGAGCTGCTTCAGTGTTCAGCTCCTTGTCTGAACTGCCTGTGTAACAGGCAGGGTGCCCAAAGCCCTGCGTCCCCTCAACAGCCTCAGCTCACAGCTGTGTGAGAAAGGCAGCTTTACAGACCTCTGCATAATTCAGGTGTTCATTCAGGCATAATTCAGAATGAAAATACACTGATGAGCATACCTGGAGCAAGAGGTGCGCAACTGAAGATCCAGCAAACAGGTGTCAAACAAATGGAAAAGTCAGTGGTAGCTGCCTGCTGCCAGGATGCAGAAGGAGGAGGGCCAGGTACTTTGGCAGCATCTGACTGAGCCATCACCACAATTGTTGTGTACAAACTCAGGGGTGCAGGGAATAATCTACCCTAATGGAAGGAAGGAAATCTCACTTGGAATGGAAGCAGATTTTCTGATGGTAGAATTGCCTTCTGAAAACAAGGCCACTCGCTTTCCTCTTGTGATGGGGGTATGGACACAGCACTAGGGAAAGTATCTGACCAAGGCACATACTCTTAAATGTAGTCACTATGGTAAAATTCAGTAGATTTTGCTATACAGATCCTACCTTTATTTTTGTCAAAAAACACCTAGAGAAGCTCATTTCTCACTTCAAGGTCAGACATGCACTCAGGCCCTAAGTGAATTCTTCTCTCCCTCAGCAGTTTGCCGGGTACTGCAACATTCATTTCCACACAACATTACTGCTATAAACATTTTTACTCACTTGTTTTCTACTGCTTCAGGACTTGACAACTTGCCAATTTAACACACTGCCTTCCAGGCTGCAAGCAAAATCTCTATTCCATTTCCCAGGAGAACCCATTTTTCTCTAGCTTTGAGCTTTGCATAAACTTATACTTCCAGCTTAATTACTTCAAATATTTAGTATTTTAACCCATATGTAAAAAATCAGAAATACTGCTGTATCAGCTCATTCAATTCTAAATGCCTTGCCCAGGATTTATCCTTGTCCTAAGTATACTTTCTATGTCACATTTCAATCAGGGATAAAGCCTGATTTAATGTCATAGCTTTCTCTTTATCCTCAGCCTAATCTTAACAAGTTAGGAGGTTTTCCATTCAATTTCTCATTATTTTATTTTTAAACAGTCTCTATAAACTGTGCTCTATGGTAACTTAATATTGCAGGCATTTCAGAAGTGTTTATGGGGTGCAATAACTTGTCAAACCTTTAGAGCAATACAGACCATTTCAGACAAAACAGAGCTTTCAGATTCCTTACTTGAATTTTTTCCCCACAAATTATTCTGAAACTTGATGCTTAATTAATATGAGTCGGTTATTACTAGATGCTTAGTTAATATTAAGAAGCAGACATTTAAAAAATAAAAGTAAAAATAAACATTTAGGCCCTCAACTACACAAATTACCAACGTGCCAGTTTACTAACACTTAGTTCAGCTCGCAATGAGCTAAAACAATTTTTATGGCATTGCTCATTTAAAAAGCCAGAGAACTAATGCAGCTTTAAAGATTGAATGCCCTGTGCTCATTTTGGCCTAAGAACTACTTTCATGAGGCACACAGTCTCTCCTTTAGCATTTCACCAGCACACAGAACATTATTTACTAATGGCTTCTGTATCCACATTATTTTATGTCCCAAGCAGTTTTAAAACATTATCATTCTCACAGTTCAGAAAATAAAAAAATGCATGTGTGAGTGTAGAAAAGAGGACTCAGTCTTTGAACAAAAGCAGGCATCTCCCACAACAAAATCATCCCTTCTTATTTTCATTATCTTTATCACTTCCTTCTGAGAAAGAAACAAGATTTTTAAAAGGGAGGCCCAAACAGCTGAACAACACCACCACCACCAACAACAACAAAAACTGCTTTAGAATGCATGCTTATGTCTGTGTTTTCAGAATTGAGTTGTGCCTAGAGAAAAGCAACTTTAAAGGCTGAACAGGCACACACACCCACAGGTATTAAAAACAACAGTCTGCCAAATTTGAAGCAAATAAGCCCAACACTCAGTAGATTTGTGCTGTGTATTGAACAATAACTGTGCTGCCATAAAACTTTCTGCCTTCTGCCTTAACTCCACAATGCTTCCTCCAAGAAGACTGACCTTACCACAGGCAAGAAGAATTCCCATAGATGAACCCACTTACAGCTACAAGAGTTTCAATTTACTACAGCAGCTGCTGCAAATTGATTTCTGAGCTGAGAGTGGCTTATTGGAGAATTTCCAAAAAGAGCACAATCAGCACAGACGAAACCCCAGAGAGAAACAAGCTCTCTTCAGGAAGGCTGGTTCATATACTGGGTTGTCTGTGAAGCTAAATACATGGATGGAAAAAATAATGCACACCAACTCAGGATCTGTGTGTTTTCATCAAAGTGACATAGCTAGTCATGCTGCTATGAATTAACCATTCTTCTCTCTCAGCCTAAAAATTGCCAGCCAACTGGTCACAATAATGCATTGAAAATATAATTGTGTACAGGATTTTTGTTGCTGGGTTGCCTTAATAGAATGTAATATATCAAAGGAGAGAGGATCCAGCATTTTTTCCACAACTAGATGACTTACAATAACTCTGGTGAGGGAAAAGAACCCTTAACAATATGTAATTGGTAACAGGATATTCTGGATTTTCTTGGATTCAATGTCTCATGATCAGCATTTCGCCATATCAAGATCACTGCTACAAGGAGGAGAGTTGCCTGTCAGGATGCACTGCCACCACCACCAGACTGGCTGCTCCCAGGGAGAAACTCACTAAGAGACAGCTACAAAAGCAGGAAATCAAGAGGGATAAAGCAGTCAAAAGCTGCTTACCTAAAGCACTTGTTCGTTCAAACTCCACCTCAGCTCAAGGTTGAACCACATCTGTTCTTCAGCAGAAATCTGCAAAGAATGTGGGTTTTTTGGAGAGAAGAGGAGGGAAGGGGGCAATGCTCCCACAAATCCCAAATCTTGCAAGTTAAATCTTATACAGATTTAGATTCATGGACTTAGAGATGAATATTACATGAAGAAATTTATTGTTCTCTACCATTTTTCTGTTGTCCTCCTTTCAGATCATGGACTGTAAGTGGGCACAGGCCTATCAAACTTGACTTATAGCTCTGAGTTTGCAGTGCCACCAGGTTGCTGAGAAATTATTTGAACCATGGCACATGTCACATTCCTATGAATATATGTAGGTACCCCATGCACCTGAAGAGGGGTGTAGCAGTGCCTTGAGTCCAAACCAATAGCATGGGAAATAAGAGTTGGAACAGAGAAAGCTTTTCAATTTAAGCAGGATCTCGCAGACAGAAGAGTCTTTCCTGCGTTCAGTAATGGATTTCTCCAGAATGCAAATAAACATGTACACAAATAAGCAGGTTATGGCCATGCAGACCCAAGCAGAACTATCAATTCACAGAAATTTCTGTGCTTATTCATCCACAAAGACTAATTAGGAAAAGAATATTTTTTTTTTAAGTAGATAGTTCTAAAGGCACTTTTCACAAAAGAAGCTATATAGGAAGAAGTAGCGTTGTTAAATCAAAAAGTGTAATCCTCTTAAAACACTAGGCGCTAAAAACTTTTGAAATTTATCTTGTGCTACAAAGAGATGATACACTTTATCTTACACCTGTTACTTGCTAAAGAAGTGTAACCGCTACTCTAACCTTCAAATTTAGATGGATATTCTAACCAGTAAAAAAACGCAAGAGAAAATAGTTGACAGAAGTATTGCATTTGTCGTGCTGGATGCCTGTCTGATGGCTGACTAGATCCCTCATAAACTTGTATTTCAGTGAATGACTCAACTTACAGGAGCATAACCACATGGAATAGATCCTTGGAGTGTATTCAGCAGTCTGATCTGCTTCAAAATATCTCTGAACTAATCACTGGCACCTGGGTAGGGAAGTTTGTGGTAGACCTTCCTGATCTTTCAGTGATAGATAGAAGAGATACACAGCATCTACACAGATTCTGCTGTTATTCATTTACCATTCACACACAAAAATACCATAATTAAAGGAGTAACTTTTGCCCTACCCAGAGATATTTATAGTATATTGCAACTCACAACTTACATTGCTTCTTTCTTTTACAAATCCTGATGTGTCCAGCTAATTTTACTCATGGCAAACTCAAAAGTGTATCTTTCCCTACCCGGTTTTTTGTTATAGACCTTGCCTTCTGTAATAGGTGCATTGAAAGGAAAAAAAATTAGGCTGGAAGATGAAAATATGTACCCTGCTAAAGCAACAAGCCCTGTGAGATCTTTTCATGGACCAGGTCTGTGCTTTACTGAAGGAGAGTGGTAGCTGTAATTTTCCCAAATTGTGCCTGTTGAACTGCCAGAACCATGCAGAACTCTGTTTTCAGCAACTTTACAGGCCAAAACCAAATAAAATGAGAACTTAGTTGCATATTTCTGGACACTTTTGGGATGAGAAGAATGAAGCAAAGGAAGAGAAAGGCTAAGAATTTCCTCAGCAGAGTCTTCCAATATGTTCTAGTGATTTGGGAGAGTAGTTGTACTGAAAGCCATATAACAATTTCATTCAATTAGGTAGTTTAAAAAGCTAATCCTTATTTACTGAAGAATAGGTAATTTCTCTAAAATCACTTGCCAAATACGGTAATTGACAGTGCAATTATAAGTGGGCACAATCTGCAGAACTCTCATTTGTTTCCAGGTTGCTGCTGTGCAGTTTATAAGAGCAAATTCCTGCAGTTACTGCATGTTACTGCAAATGCCAGTTTTGCCAGCAAAAGGTAGTATTCTACCACAGTTATATCATTGTCCTACATCTTTTTAGAGGTGGTGGTAAGATATTGATGTATCAACTTGTATGTTAAGAAGTTTCACTGACTACGTAAGAGTCTTTGCTGCTATTTTAGTTGATTACTACTGGAATAAAAAAATTAAAAATCAGACCAAGATTGTTTATGTTCTCCTGAAAACTTGACTTCTTTCCTACCTTTAAGCACCTGTTTAAAGTCCTGTTGAAGTTCAGTTTTCTGGAGGGCTGCAGGAAGGGGACATTGAGGTCCTTGTTAAGGAGAAGTTGATCATGAGCCAGCAGTGCCCCGGCAGCCAGGAGGGCCAGCTCTGCCTGGGGTGCATCAGGCTCAGCATCAGCATCCAGGCAAGGGAGGCGATTGTCCTGTTCTGATCTGCACTGAGGCAGCCTCACCTCGAGTGCTGGGGGCTGTTCTGGATGCCACAATATAAAAAAGTTATTGAGCTATTGGAGAGTGTCTGAAGGAGGGCTGTGAGGATGGTGAAGGGTCTGGAGGGGAAGCGGTGTGAGGAGTGGCTGGGGTCCTTTGGTCTGTTCAGCCTGGAGGAGACTGAGGGGAGACCTCACTGAGGCTTTCAACATCCAACAGGGCGAAACAGAGGAACAGGAACCAATCCCTTCACTCTTGTGACCAGTGACAGGACTTGAAGAAATGGAATGAAGCTGAGTGAGGGGAGGTTTAGGTTGGATGCCAGGAAAAGGTTTTTCACCCAGGGAGTGGTCATGCCCTGGAATAGTCTCCCCAGGGGGTTGGTCACAGCACCAAGCCTGAGAGAGTTCATGAAGCATTTAGACAATGCTCTTAGGCGCATGGTGAGATTCTTGGGGTGTCCTGTGCAGGGCCAGGAGTTGGACTTGATGATCCTGATGGGCCCCTTCCAATTCAGCATATTCTATGATTCTGTGAAGTATGAAATTATGTGTGTAAGCATGCTTTCAGG
This sequence comes from Zonotrichia leucophrys gambelii, assembly GCF_028769735.1. NCBI lineage: Eukaryota > Metazoa > Chordata > Aves > Passeriformes > Passerellidae > Zonotrichia > Zonotrichia leucophrys. The sequence goes on from NC_088200.1 coordinate 54,559,147, forward strand.
GTAGGAAGAGACCAATGAATGTAAATCACAGAGAATACTTACTGGAAACTTACCTAGTAGTAAGTTTCCAGTAAGACTTGTTTCATTTGTGGAGTCATATAATGATTAAGGTTGGAAAACATCTCTAATAGATATCAGTGCCAGCTCTTAAACCAGCACCATCGTAATGACCACAAAACCATGTCCATATGTTTCTTTTGCACTTCCATAGGTGATGACTCCATCACTTCTCTGGGCAACCTATTCCTATGTATGACAACCATTTCAGTGAAGGATTTTTTTATAATATCCATTCCTAACCTTCCCTGGCACAACTTGAGGCCATTTCCTCTTCCTACCTGGGAAAACAGGCAGACATCTACATGGCTCCAACTTCTTTTCATGTAGTTGTAGACAGCAACAAGGTCCCCCTGAGCCTCCTCTTCTTATAGTGTTTTAAGCATTTTTGGAATATACTAAATATTCTGTTCTCTAACCACCAATACCTTTATTATGAATGTCGTGTGATGACGTGTCTTTTTCAGTCTCCGTCATTAATGAATTAAAAGAATCCTAAATTACCCAAACCAACAAAAGCAAAAAACTCACATGACAAACGAAACAATACACAGCGATGTCTATCAACCAAATAAATTTTTTTTCCTACAGGATAAGTAAAGCAACACTGCATCAAATGGTTAAAGGAAGAGTGTCTAATTTACTGGTTTTGGAGTTAGCACATGGTACAAAGGATCCCGAGGTTCCACCACTCTCCTCTGATGAAAAGTCTTTGTCTCTCAGTCTGTTGAGCTGGTTGGTTCCTCTCAAAGTATCCGAGTGTTGTTTATTTTCCATTACCAGCAGCACAGCTCGCGTTTACGCAGACAATCGGCTCTTCCCATGCCAGCGCTCCCCGAGGGGCGCAGCAGCAAGCCCCTTCCTTCACGGGCAGATAGACGCTCCCGCAGGGCACGAAGGAGCCTTCCCTTCCCTTCCCTTCCCTTCCCTTCCCTTCCCTTCCCTTCCCTTCCCTTCCCTTCCCTTCCCTTCCCTTCCCTTCCCTTCCCTTCCCTTCCCTTCCCTTCCCTTCCCTTCCCTTCCCTTCCCTTCCCTTCCCTTCCCTTCCCTTCCCTTCCCTTCCCTTCCCTTCCCTTCCCCTTCCCTTCCCTTCCCTTCCCTTCCCTTCCCTTCCCTTCCCTTCCCTTCCCTTCCCTTCCCTTCCCTTCCCTTCCCTTCCCTTCCCTTCCCTTCCCTTCCCTTCCCTTCCCTTCCCTTCCCTTCCCTTCCCTTCCCTTCCCTTCCCTTCCCTTCCCTTCCCTTCCCTTCCCTTCCCTTCCCTTCCCTTCCCTTCCCTTCCCTTCCCTTCCCGGGAACAGCAGTATCCGCGGGTCCCTCCGCCCGCCGCTCTCCGCCGCGAGGGGTCACCAGAGGAACCCGCATCCCAGGCCATGCCTGAGGATCGCAAAAAATCGAGCAGCCCTTCCCCCACATCCAAGAGAAACATGACATTCTTTAAAAAAAAAAAAAAATGTTCCAAGCGGCATCTTCGCGCCTGACACGTTTTTCCTCTTTGCTGGCTCTCCGCTAGGTGACAGCACTGAAATCGGACTAAAACAGCCCGTAGTCAGCTCGTGGAGAAAACGGCTTTATCCTTTCAGCTAAGCCCTCACAGAGTAATGTAGTTGAGAAACTCGCATTATTGGCGGTTTTCCTGGAAATTACAGAGCTCTTTGCTTTTAGGCTTCCAGCCTGCAGGCCTCAATAATTTACAAAAGTACGTCTCTGCATTATATGCAATGCACTTAAAGCAAATGTACTTGGGCTGGAAAAAAGTCAAGTATTGTTGGTTTAATGTTAGTAGTTACTTCATAATGTCAGCTATTAGTCTTGTAAAATACTCCCAAGTTCTTACTTTTGTAAGCTGAACGGGCCTGATCTTTCAGACAAGAATCCCCATCTGCGCTGAAACTGCAGCAAGGCAGGAGGCTGAGTTCCCTTGTATATTTACAGCAATGTACAATTTTGTAACAGGGATACTAATTTTATGCACGTGCATTTAAATGCTACTACTCTTTTACTGTTGTCTGCACATCCGATTAAAGCACTAAGATTTTTTAGCTTGATTTTTTTTTAAGCCGAATCTTCAAACTGGTTATAGTACAAGCTAGAGCAGGTCCAAGAAGTTACAACACACAAAAGAATCAATCATGAACTAGATGAGAAGGAAGGAATGAAATACACTTGTCTGAAGATGAATTCATCTTGACATGAGTTAAGGCACTGTAAACCTGCTGTAGGTAGGGCACTTCCTAGAGTTCAGAAGACACAGTACAAACCTTCTACCTTAGTTCTATTCCTGACTAATCCAAAGCATTTTTTGTGGGATAAGAAGCAGACCTGGTATAATCTCAACTTTCCAGATTATGTGTACCTGTGGGATTCTCTTCCAAAAGCGAAATATCTCAACAGTATTCGTAGCTCCTTAATACCAAACACAGGGGTATAAAGGGTTTGCAGCACACAGAGAATTTCCTTTTCAGAAAGGAAATAATTACTTGAAGTTCTTGCCTCCCTATTCACTCTCTTTTTCTTTTGTAATTTTATCTCATGTTTTGATTCCTCTGAATTGTTCTGAGGTATATTAACTTAATGGTCTAAGCGCTCTAAACATTTTATTTTATTCCTTTAATTTACAGATATTCTTTTTCATGGCCTGGTTACATAACTTTAATATTTTAAGGTGTGTTAATTCCAGTTCATACCCTTGTACTCCACAGATTTTATTGAAAATAAATATTGTCTCTCCATGTTTGGGATGACAGAAATATATTGAAAGAATATGAACTAGTGATGGAAGAACTTTGTCACAGTTTATGGAATTTTTTTATAGAAACACAGTGATATATTTTCTGTTTTTCTTCTCTGAAAAGTGTAAGAAAATATTTATGTGTTTAGGCTGACATTTACTATGTGCTCCAACATTGCAGCAATGCATTCAGTGACTAAGTAATGTGTTAATGTTTGTTTTATAATTCTTTGGGATATCTTGAATAATGCTTTATAATGCTTTCTATATTCTAAAAATATGTATCATAAAAAGACAAGGAGTGTAGTAGGTGTTTATTAGAACAAATAAAACCAAATAGCTGGTTCTCTATATGTAACATACCACACATACTGACTTAAATCACTAGACTAAAAAAGGCACTAAAAAAGATAGAATACAGTTTTCTTTTTAAATTATACCTGTAAGGAGACTTTCAGGCATGCACAGAATATTTTTCTATTTTCAGGGTCAATTCCCTGTGCTGTACAGGAATATTTTGAAGAAGTGACAAGAGCCAGAAAAGTTTGGTTTGTGACCAAAAAAAATTGAATTCAAATAAAACCAGAGAAGGAAATAATTTAATAAAAATATTTATTAAAAAAATTCACCATCATTTGGCTAAGTTAAGTAAGTAAAATACTAAGTGTGATTACAGTAATTAGAATGCAAATGGCTAGTATCATGAGCAGAATGATTCGGCAATATTTTGAATGTTTTTTTTCTCGCTCCTTCTTTTTTAACAAGGTATCATACCCAGGAGTATAAATATCCCCCATCCAGAACTGTAGATCATTAGGATTTTCCTAGAAGAAAAATCAGAAAATTAAATCAGTTTCTCTTTTACACACAAAGTCATTAGAACATACCCAGAAGTATTTTGGCTATCATCAGACACTGATTAATGAATTTAAGATATCACAACACATATGCAAGACACTTTCACTTGAATGTAGGTTGTGCTACTTTCCAGATGCTGCAAATGTTCCACTGGGGAAAATTAAAACCACACTTTTCATCCAGGAACCAAAAGTAGGACACCAGCCATTGAAATGCATTTAAAAACCCAGAACAAACCATGTTGTCTTCTCAAGAAAAGATGCCATGCTGTAAAATACAGTTCTGACTCCCTTTTCAAAGAAATGGAACAGCAAAAAAACCCCAAACCAAACCAAAACTAAAGTAATCCTAGAAGTGATTTGTGCCAACCCATAGGGAGGCAGGAACTTGTATGGTGTGGATGAGGCTGAAAAAGAGATGTAATTTGACAACAGAATTTTGCTACAAACAGTTATAAAGTGACTATATAGTATTTAAGTGCCACATTTGTATCTCTTCCCTATGTAAGCAGGGGAGCTGAGTTACACAACGTTGTGGTTTAAGAGTTTCTCTCATCAGATGTCATGTACTGTAAAATTTAAATTCCTGGAATCTCGCTAGATATGTGGACTTCTTTCCTGATCACACTCCTGTTAGTGTCATGTCTGTTCCAGAAAATACCTCCATATTTACTTCTGTAATCCCACCTAAAGATCAAGAGGGCTGCACAGTGGTTTATGCACGCACCACACAACTCACACCAATTCACTTGCTCAAACTCAGCACAGCAGCCAATTACCTTTATGTGGCTGGCCAAGTTAGAGTGCAGTGACTGTCTGTCATAGTCTTGCACAGTCCAGGAAGGGGTCTTTTTCTTCTCCTCCCAGTCATCATCCACATGAATATCACTGTACAGTGGGTTGCTCTTGATTGTGGATTTCAGGGTGATGGGAGTAATGTGTTTCCCCAGTGATTTGTCTATGATTTCTTGACCAACCCTGTTCAAGTCTAAGCCTGGCAGCTCAGTGACAGTTTTCTTTTCTCTCTGTAAGACACAAGTTAGATCAGAACCTGGCTTTCATTTGCATTTCCTACAATACAGGCCCCCTTCCAGAATTATCACTTGTAATATAACAGAATCATTTTAAAACTGAGCATGCAACAATTTTTCTCCCTCTGGCAAACTTCTACAGCAAGGGAGCCTGACTGCTCACTCTGGACAGATTTCTTCCTTCTGGGGAAAGCAGGTGGGTACAATCTGTACATTAAGTTCTTTTGCAAATGTGAACTGACATTACAATGCCTGCTGTAAGAAGACCTCTGCTTCAGTGAAACAGTGCTATGGAGAGCTGCAGTAGAACATTATAGTTCTGGAGGAAGCCATGGAGTATGATGCAGGAGCAAAGATGTAAGGACAAAGCAGAATGATCACAGGGCAATGGTGTGTAAGTGAAAACCTCAACTGGAAATGCATCTCTGATAGCAGGGGTGAGACAGTTATACAGTTCTGTTCACACTCTTGAATGTCAGATCAAGAGTGTCAGGATGTTGAAGAGGCTCTTCATTCAACTGAGGAAATTAAATTTCTGAGCATTCTCCCAATAACAAAAGCTGTTAAACAAGACGTTTTAGAACATGTGGGTGTCAAGAGAGGAAGAAGAATAACAGCCCTGGTGGGATAATATTTTTTGAGAAATCACAAGGTGCCTCTTAAAATGGCACTAAGGGCCTCTTCAGGGTTCTGTAAAATAGTAGTTATGATACTTTTCAATCTGTAATTGCCTGGAGGAATGCAATCAGACTCTCTATTCCAAGCTATTCAAGATTTGTCCCAACTTTCTGTCCCCAAGACTTTCAATTAACCTGGTACTTATCTGTGGTACCACAGTGTGTCAGCTACCTAAGAGACCTGCTTTTTCCAAAGCCTTTGTCTTACACTAACACCTCTCCCATTTCTTAGGATTTTGGAACCAACACAGAGCATATTAATCCCTCCTCACAAGTAGTTTTATTCTTAGGAACTTTATGTTGAGTCAAGGGGAGCCTTGGCCTAATCCAGTGGTTCTGTGTCAGGTATGCTGGGACGGGGCAATCCCCACCTCTCTCCTGCTCTCAGAAATCACAAAGCACCTGCTGCAAAATGCCCATAAGGTAAAGTGCACAGAGTAAACAGCCAATAAAGAAGACAGGTCCTGAGAAACTTACTTCCATCTAAGGATGACTTTCCCTGAATTTTTCACTTTTACTGAGATCTCCAAACGTTAAGGCACCCCAGGCTGGATGGGCTTCAACTGCAAAAGTGCTAGGGACATGTTCTGCTTCTCCTTCCACCTTTCTGGTGGGAGCTCGGGGCATCTGACCTCCTGCACACTGGCTTTGGGAACTGCTTGGACACCTCATCAAGTCAGTGAAGGTTCCTAAGATGATAGCAAACTGTTGGCTTCTTCTCCTTGAGTAATTTTCTGCCCACTTTTTGGGCTGGTGGATCCATTTTCAGTGGAAATCAGCTCCTGTGTGCCATCACCTGCTTAATGACTTAATGTGTGCATGTATAGATTCCTATACATTACTCTGAGGCAGGCAGACTTTAGGAGGAAGCATCATGCTGGCATTCCTATCACTAAATCCTGCAGAAGTGACTAAGCATGTTTCTCATCAATAATTGCCATTAGTAGGCGGGTGGATCCTCAGCGACGTCCCATCCTTCTGTTGGTTCATAATTTCCACATGTTGTTCCTAAGCCTCCACACATCCCCTGATAATATTACTCTCTGCATTGCAGTAACAGCTGGCACTGAAGCCCTCTGGGCTGTACTGGCCAGATTTCAGCTGAGCTGGTGTTTTGAACTGCCTTTTTTTTCTGACTGCATTTTATTTTATTTACTTTATTTCTTAGTTAAGATTTGTCATTGACTCTAATGACTCTTCCCTCAGGCTTGCTAAATAGTTGAACTTGGAGAACATTTTGTTGAAGAATGCTAACTGTCTTACCGGGGGTTGATTGGTCTCCCTAGGCTAAAATGTTGTGAGAAGAATGTGACTTGACAGTAATTTTTAAAGCTGTTTTCCATAAAATTCTCCAAAACTTGGAATAGATGGCACAATGCAAAAATTTGTTTATAAAAACAGCGCTTTGTAGCAACATTTTTTCCCCTACTGTCTGAAGTACCTTTCTTTTCATGGGCATGAGGGGAGTGTGGTGGCTTGGAGCTGATATAGAGAGGGAATTTATTGGGAGGGGCAACCAGGTTTTATCATGAAAGCTGGACCAGAATTTGGGGTAAGATATAGTTGGCAGAAATTTTAGAGAACAGACATTGAAGTGACAAGTTAATTGGGAGAATGTACTTGAGTACAGCAGATGTTTGATTGTAAAATTTCTGTGGTAGATATGTCCTACAGACTAGTTAGGGAAAAGTAAGGACAGAAGCTGGAATCACACACAAACCCCAAAAGTTTTAAGACTAAGATATCATACAAAGAAATATGAAAAATCTTGCATTAAACATATGCATTTCTAGAAGCAGAGAAACATAAGATTAGATAACCAAAATATACTTGCTAGTATTAATTGTTGCAAAAGCTACCTTTTTACATTTTCTTTTAAGATTCAAAACAATTCCCAACCTTTGTCACAGACTCTGACTCATGCAGCAAATGTTCAAAGAAAGAGAAAAGTATTGCAAATTTAGGTATCAATATCAATTACAGAATTCATGCTATATACACTGAATATAGGAAGACAATGTGAATGAGACTGGACAGAACAAATCAAAGGCAATTTATGTTATTACTTACTGAATGGAAGGAATGGATAGTGAATACTCAAAGAAGCAGTAGTTATGGAGAACACTGAAAATTGTAGATGAAAGTATTTCAAGTTTGTGAAATACTTATTTAACAAGGTGAAAAGCACTCAACTCTGCAAACACATAACTGTGTTTGATCTACGTATAGCTCATGAGCAAGAACACTGTTATAACTGGTTAATAACTTGTTTTTCACTGAGAAGAGTATGTTCCTCTTTGACAGACCCAGAGAGCTGTCACATGCAAGTACTAGTACTCTGTGCAAAGCCCAGAGATCTATAGAGGGTTGATGTTAGTTCCATTACTGAGTCAACATGTGCCTACTCCATGTTTTTTTCTTGCTGATTATTTTATGCATACCTTACAATACACATAACTAGAATTATATTTTAGTCTTTATTACTAGGAAATACTTTTATTTCATTTTTATCTTGACTTCATCCTTCTGTTCCCACTTCTATTGTTAATAGCACTGAACAACCCAAGAGCCAAACCATTATTTTCTCAGCCTGTGATATGAGGTATCACCCACAAAACCCAGGACATCAACAGTTAAGGCTAGACCTTGGTTTAAAGCCCATCCACCTGAAAGAAGACAACAAAGAGACAGATAAAAAATCAAGGAAATATTCTTCCTGGAACTCAAGACTTTCTTTCCCTCCAGACAGAACCAGTTCCTCTGTTCCAATGGCCAGCCCCAGTTTCCACTTGATGTTAGCAATGATGCTTAGAGGAAGTGAGAAATGCTGTTGATGGGCTGCTACAACTAGAAGTTTTAACCAAGGCAGTCCTACAGAAACTTACAGCCACCAAATAGTACAGGATTTGTTTCATAACAGCCTTCTCAATCCTAATGACAAGGACTTGAAGGGTGGTCATTATATTTGAGAGTAGTCTGTTTAAAAATATAATCCTCTGTTGTGCAAAAACCTTGTAAGATATTGTGGAGGACCCTCCCTGCACTCATAAGGGTGTTTATCTGATGTAGAGAAATATTTTAAAGGCAAACAACTTCTAGGGTGTAGCTAAGAATCCCTCTGGTAGGTGTATCAACTGTACAGGTATTGCTAGACATTTGGAAAATTACAAGCTCTTTCATTATGAAGAATATTAGCACTTGAGAGCTTCGTTCAACAAATCACATCTCATAGGAAATGCAATGGAAAAGCAGTTGGGAAGGTAAGGATTAACTAAAGCGGCATAAGGAGATAAGAAAGACAGTAAGGGCAGACAGTCACATCAAGGGCTCCTAAGAAGCCTAAACAGGTTCAGACGAGGCTGCAATGATCAGAGGGTTGAAACAACTCTCCTATTTGTGTGAGCTGGGGTTGTTCAGCCTGGGAAAGAGAAGGCTACAGAGAGACCATGTAGCACCCTTCTACACCCATCATACAGATGTATGACAAGAAAGCTGGAGAGAGAATTTTTACAGAAATGGGACAAGGGAAATGGCTTTAAACTGGAAGAGGACCAATTTAGATTAGCTATAAGGATGCCATTCTTTGTGAGGATGGTGAGACACTTGAACAGGTTGCGCAGAGAAGTTGTGAAGGCCCCATCCCTGACTGTGTTCAAAGCCAGCCTGACTGGGGCTTTGGAGACACCTGCTCAAGGGGAAGACGTCTCTCCATATGGCAGTGGAGTTGGCACCAGATGACCTGTGAGGCCCCTTCCAACTCAAACCTTTCTATGATTCTAGATATGAAACTTTTCTCAAGGAAGGAAATAAAGGAGATCTGGATTCCTTGTCAGAGACATTAAGGCAGCCTCAGGTACTGCAAAACTGAAAATCCACCAGACATGGGCAGGAAAGAGAGCAGTAGATGGTTACAAACACTTCTGCCAAAGTGACAGGAATATTTAGACATAAGTGAATATTCATATGGACTATTTAAATTGTGCATTATTAAGACTACTACTTCTAGAGAATTTTTTAGTTTAAAAAGATGTTTTATCTGTCATTGGCAATGCAGCTCTGCAGGGCTGTGAGAGCATTATATAAAAACTTTTGTACAGACCAAAGCTCCTGCAAACCTTGCAGCTGGCTCTTATTGTGGCCAGTTGCAGATGTCTAGGGAAGAATAAGGGAGAGAGTGGAAATATGTAATGCATGTATGAGCCAGGGGACAAAGAAGTGATTCTAACCCGGCACCTAACTTACATATTTTTAAAAACTCTCTTGTCCTCGTATACTGAGAAACAAGCAAGGACAGGACACAGGCATTAACTCATATGTAAGGCCAAAAACCATCATGCCAAGAAGTAGCATGCTGCTAAGACTGAATGCTCTCTGTTGTCTTCCAAAAATAGGGGGGAGAAACAGGAAATATAAACAAGAAAGAGAAGTCAGAGAATTGCAGAAAACTACCAGGTTGACTACAGGGAAGACATGCATGAGAAACAGATATGGAGGATTAATCATCTGGTGTGTGCTGGGCATTAAAACATATTGTGGGGCAGAGAGTCCAGCAGGACTGGAAATTGTCAGTATGAGCAGAATGCGGTCAGCAGTGATACATTTGCTGGAGAAAGTCTGTGCTTTTTATGCTGCTTTTCACAAGGAAGGGCCAAAATTCCAGGACGGCTTTATGGTTTGTTTTAGTCAAAGTAGATGATGAAAGTACATGCTAAATGGAGAAGCTGTTCAGTTTGCCTGATACCAAAGAGGAAAGTGAGGAGAAAGACCAGCAGTTTTCTGTCACTACATGAAGCTGCTTTTTATAATGGAAACAAATTTTAAAACCTAAAGGTGGAGAAAACACATAAGCACTTCAGTCATAATAAACGTTTGGAAGAGACCACAAACATACCACCGTGCAGTCACTTTGCATAGGGAGACCTGAGTAGCATTAGTTTCTTTAGAGAATATTAACTTCTAAAGAGGGAATTTAGGCTACTCTCAAGGTTTAATGACTTTAGGAATCTTTAGATCATGCACATATTCAGAAATTAATTCTCTCTCTCCTCCTCCCATCCCCCCCTTTTTCCATTTCTGAATTAACTAACCCTTAACACTATTGTCTTTCTCATCTTAAAGTGAAATATGTTATTCCTGCACCATTAGTTCTCCACTGTGCCATCGTGTTTCTTCTAATGTCTGGAACTCATCAGTACTTTTTTCTTTATTTGATTGTCAGGAAAAGGAGAAAAAGAAGGCAAGCTCGTAAGGGAGAGAGAATGGCACAATGAATTTTATCGCAACAGTTTGAATTCTCTAATGACTACACTAAAAGGTTTAGATTGTATCCTAGGTTTAACACTTATAAAATAATACCACTTTGCAAACTCCATTTTTGGAGTCATGGTGAGTACAGACATTTCCTTTGTAACAGCCATCCCGGGCTGGGACACAGAGTTCCAGGAAAACCTTCTCGCTGGTGGCAAAAAAGCAGAGCGCAAGTCAAAAAGCACGGGGCTCCCGACACATTTTTAATCCTCCCGCAGCTCTGCAGCCCTGGCTCGGTGACAGCGCGTCCTGATTGACAACAATGGGGAGAAGGATCCCTGCTGCTGCGGAGGCTCTGTGTGTGGCTGCCTCCCTCCTGCATAAAAGAGGGGCTTGGACGGGGGGAGGGGGTGAGGCCAGCATTGCACCATCCCCTGTAGTTCGGGATCCTTCAGGCTCCGTCCCTCGGTTCGGGCTGTTTGCATGGGACGCTACGGGCGGCCGCGTGTTCCCCGCCCCAGCTCTCCTTGGGGAGCCGCCAGCAGAGATTATACAACACGAACAGAGCGGCTGGAGGCGGTGGAGTAGGCACAGGGAAGGGTGTCTGGGGCAGGGGAGAAGATAGGGGGGGTAAGGGGGGAGCATGGAAGTGGATATAATGGGGGGAGGATGGAAGCAGGTATCACAGGGGGACGACTTTCGCAGTCGGAAGAAGACTGGAATGGACTCTGAGAGGGAGCAAAGGGGGTTTAGAGAGCTGATGGGGAGGAATGTCTGAAAAGGGAGAAGCGCAACAAGAAGTAGCTGTGGGAGACTTTCAGCATCACTTTCCTCCCTTCCCCCAGGTTCAAGCTTTTTTGGCTCTTCGTCCTCATTTCCCTGGGGAATCAGATCCCCACACTAAGGATCCTGAGAATGTAGGCCCTTCTCCATCACTCCCCTCACCCCCAACCACTTCTGTATGTCTCCATCCCTTGACGAGAACCAGACCTTGGAGCTTTTGCTCATGCTAGGGGTGGGGAAAGGCGAGGGGCTCCCTGGGCAGCAGGGAAGGAGCGCTGTGGAGCAGCAAGTGGGGCCCAGAGGGGTGTGAGCTGATGCAGCTGTACTGCTGCTGATCCAGACATGAACTTCTCCTCCGCCAGCTCCAGGGCCTCTGCTAGGCAGTGCACATTTACATTTTTACCCAGAAACTGCTGCTACCACTATATAATAACCTGGATTAATGCAGTCAGCATGTTTCCCACTTTCAACAGTTGTCTTTCAGTATACTGGGAAGGCAAAGTTCAATGAGGGAAAAAAAAATAAGGAAAATAAAAAGGAAGTTATGGTGAACTATGTAGATATATACATTTGTAGCAAGTCCCTCTAATGTGCCTTTTTGTCAAGTTTAAGGGATATAACTTCACTTTCAGTTTTAAATCTGGGGCTTTTCTCACTTCAGAGAGCATATTTCACGCACAACTTTAGTACAAATAAGTGGTATTTGACTTCAGTAGACTTTCTGGAAAATGCAATGAAAATGTTACAAAGAGCAGTAGAAATCCTAATACACTGAAAAATGTCAGTGGACCCTCCCCTGAAGAAAGTTCCCCTTCTCATGGAGCCTGATCCTTGCTGATGTCCATTGGAAAATACACAGGAATATTAACCATGCGGATTAAGAGATGCAGGAAGCTGAACTACAGCTGAACTGTCACCATCATGTAATTTTTCTCCTGATCCTTAAAACAAGGTAGAAAAATCAGGAACATGTCAGCCTCTTTTAGACCTTACCTGTAAATAGATCCTGTTGTGCCACCGCTGCACTCCAGGTAAAGCTGCTTCTGGGAATTTTGCCCAGTTGGCTGGTAAAAAGGCAGAGTTTTTCACTAAAGATTTAACCTCCAGTTGCAGGAATTTATCAGGATGGTTGTTGTTTGGCAAAACGGAGAGGTCCATGTTTCTGTGCTGTAGACTAATAATGAAAACAGCCCCAGCTTCTGCTTCCTGGCTGTGCATGCTCTTTCTATTATTAATGACGTGAAGAAGGATACGACAGTTTCCTGAAACTGTATCTGACCCCTGCTTGGTATCAGGCTCACTTATATCATCTACCAATGATAAAAGATTGTTTAGAAGTGGCAGAAAAGACAGGACACTTGTCTAAGTGCCTGGCTTAAGTTTTTGGGTTCAAGGTCTATTTTGATAGATACATATGTGCTCATTAAAACTAACTGAGTACCAGTGAGTAGATGCATAAGACACTTAAATGCATACCAGCACTTCCTCAAGTTATCTGCCAAAAATGTCAAGCCTACAATACTTCAAAGTAACATTTTTTCCCCTGAGAAAATTAGAAGCAGCTTCCCGTCAAAGCAAGTCTTCCTTTTCTGCAGCAGTACCAAGAGGCTCCATTGTGGTGTGTGGGTTGGTACCATTCACCACAACAGCTATAACATGAACTTTTTTTAGGGTCAAGGATTTCTTTCACAGTAAATTCTTCTTGACCCTGGGAAATATTAGATTGTTTCAAGTAATTGATAACAGAAGTTTTCAGGGAATTGATTCTGCTCCCATTAAAATGCATAGAAAAATTCACTGTAACTGACTTGAATGGTATGGCCTCAGTCCCATCACTTTTATTATTTTATTCTGAGATTTGATATTTTCATCATCATTTTATGAGTCTTAAGTCCTTTTGACTTTCAGCTAATGAAATTGCCCTTCTCATTATGGCCTCCATGTATGACTAGCAAAAGTAGCCTCCTCATTCTTATTTTAACCTTTTCTTAAAATACGTATGTTTTTCCAGGATATGTTTCATTTGGATGAAATTGCTACAGAGGATAAGGTCATTGCTTGAAATCCAGGAAAACCTTTTTTGAATCAAATTTGTGCTGAGAACTAGGGCATCACAAAAAATTTACCTCTGTACTTAGACCACAGAATCAAAAGAATCTATTTACCACACAAAAAATAGCTGAAATATAGAAACAAAATAAAAATAGGAAAACATTTTTTAAATACTAAAGTAAAAATTGATAGTTGGATATACATGTAAGTAAAACCTGTTATTTACTTTAAAAGCTCATGATGTTTCCTTGTATGTAATTATTGGAGATTATTTTAAAGCATATCTGTTTAAAATTATTAATATGGCACCTTTCAAGTAGGTGCTCAAATAAGTATCTGTGAGCAGCCACAAAAGAAACAGTAGTGACTGTGTTTCTGAGTGGATGTGCATGCTTTTGGGGAACCTGGTGCTACCTTTACAACTATGCCTCCCCAGTTTAATGAACCCCTGAAACACTAATACAAGTTTCCAGTGTACCCTAGGTATTACCATGAAGCTGCTGTTTTGGACTTACCATGGCACATAGTTCTCAGTTTTTCCCTCCGCAGTAATAACGAAAAGAGTAATAATTTGTGTTCTAAAATACATGGGTATATGCAACCAAGACTTTTAAAACATAGACTTTCCAGCATCTCTAGAAACACAGGGCTTGTCTGTGCTACTGTTGCGTAAGATGTGTGAGTCTGTGTGAGTTTACATACTAACAGTAATCCATCTGACATAAGAACATAAAGGTATCTTATTAAGTCAGACCTCTCCAATCCCAGGATCTACCATTTTTTTTGAAAAGGACAAGAACAAGATGCTGTTTAGGCAGTCAGTGTACACCCTGCTACTTTCTGCCGTTCATTCTTTTACTCCCTCAGAAACCACACTTTTTTTTTTTTTTTTGTGCTGAAGTACCTCTTTTCCAGGCTTTTTATTATCTATTTATAAACTGTCAATAAAAATGCCTGTTTTTCAATTCTTCTGAGAGGACCTCCACCAGAAGCAAGATTCAGAACCTCATGACCATCTGCCTAAACTGCCTACTTTTATGTCTTTTAAATTAATTTCCATATTAGCCCTATAGTGCCCTTCTAGTAGTACTGCAGAGTTTTAAGAAGAGCTCCCCATACAGCTTATCCATCACCTTCAGGATTGTTTGAACTATAGTTATTTCAGTCTCTTTCTTTTCAATCTGAATTATCAACATTTTAAATCTCATCTTGTACGCCACCTAGCCTATCTTCTTGCTAATTTATTTTCAATGTGTTACATTCTAATTCCACTGCATTGTTCATTAGAATACAGCAACCATAAATGAATACAATGCTCATGTTCTGGTTACACCAGTTCCAAAAATGGGAAAAAATATATCTTTCTTTCTGAAAACATCCATCAGTTACTGTGGCTTTTTTTCCCACTATTCTCATAGCAGTAGTAACTCTCACAGGGCTAGTAACTTCACTTCTGTGACTGCCAGTTGCAAATTCAGTGTCTCATAGGAATGGTTCAGGCTATTTTTATAGCTATAATACTTGACATATACCTATATCAAAATTTTTCAGTTAATGTCTTGACCAATCTCTCAGTTTTTTGTTTCTTTACAACTGAGGCAGGAGTTAACCAGAAGAGCTTTATGGCACCTGCCTAGACAGAGAACTACGTTTTTGCTCTTCCACATGCCACTGATGAAAATGTCAAAACCCCTAACTCCTTAGGGAACCATACTGCTGACTTCTCTCCATCCTGAAAGATGATAATTTTGCTTCCAATCCTTTAATCACCTTTCAATCCATAAAGACTGCTCCTGTAGTCCTGTGTGAATGCAGTTTCTTGAATAACCTGTAATGGTGAACAGAGATTTTTGTGTCCAGCAGTTCCTTTTTGTTCCATTCACAACTGAAGCCATGCTGACTCTTACCCAAGAGAACACGCTTATCCAGGTGCTCAGGGTTCTTATTATTTTCATTGGCTATTATGGCAATCTGTAGCTCAAGGGGTTGCCTTTTCCACAGGCAGGAATTACACATCAGTCTGCCAGGCTGGCAGACTGACTCTTTGCAATCAGAGCATGTGGCTCTGATACCAATTTCCTAGTTGTGTTCTTCCCATAATCTCAGGTGACTGCAACCCTAGATACTGTTTGCATTGAACATATTTATTTAGTCTTACTTTCCTGTACATTTCCTTCACCTTGATCCAATTTCTCTGACATCTCTGCTATAAGGAACCTTGCAACTTTTCATCTGGAAAAGTCAACACAAGTAATTCACTAAACTTCTCTTTCGCCACTTTATCACTCCTGAGTGTCCCTTTCACAGTTGTGTTATCAGATGGTCCCACCGTCTCCTTTTTCAGCTTCCTGCTTTGGATGTATTTCAAGTTCCCTTTCTATTGGTTTGCACATCTTTTTTACAAATATCTTTAAATTCTTTCTGAGTGCTTTAAATTTTCTTTTTATAATTGATCTGTTAGGTTTTAGGGCCTCTCTTGGTCTCATGATGCAGGCAAGCTTTCTATTTTTAGTGTATTTTTTGAATATGCAAATGGCTGGTTTTCTGTCACTAAAGAAGATAATGAAAACTGAATGGAAAAAACCTGAAACAACCCAAAATGTAACCCACTTCCTCCAGAACAAAGCAGCAATTTCCTTCAGAATAAATGACAATGCTATTAAAATTCAGGTATTTCTTTAAGAGAGTTATGAGAAGTGGTAGCTGTTGTAACTTTCGATCACTACTCCAGCTGACCAGTGGGAGCAGGAAGTAAACCTGCTGTGCACCAGACTAGCACAATCCCTATGTACCACTTAAGTCCCACTTAATCCGACAAAGCAGGGTTTAAGTGGTATTTAATTAGCAGAGAGGCCTGCTCTAGCCCGTAGGAGCCAAGAGTGAATTTCACCTTTACATGCCAGCTGAACTTGATTGATTTGACACTCATTTGTTGAAATGTTACATATTCATCAGGCTGTAAGGAAAACGTACTAATGCAGAGGGATTGTCCTCGAAGAAGAAAGAACAACTGCAAAATAAAACAGAAAAGAGTAAACTCTGGACTGTTTATGCCTGCATAAGTCGATAAGGCTATGGTTTGCCTGAACACAGCTGGAAAGGGCTGCCTGCTGCCACCCAGGTCTATGGAAAACTGGCACATGCCTGCCCTCCTCATGGCATGCTGTGGCTCAAGCCATAGCCTGGGCACATTTTCAGAATGTTCTTATAATTTTCTGACCAAAAGAGTATTTCAGTCTGTACTGCTCCTCTGAATGTTGATAGGATCTAAATCAATAAAATGAACTTGCAGTAAAATGAACTTGCTTTAAAATTCAGACGTATATTTGCTATTTAGACACAAAACTGCTTCAAAATGATTCACACACATTTAACTAGTATTTTTGTACTACAGTTTCTAAAGGAATCAGAACCAGACTTATCAGCACTATAACATCCTGATTTCACTATAACATCCTGATCAGAATACAACATCTAATAATATCTTATCTTGATTTCACTCATTACATTTTTTTAAAAAAGTCATTTTAAACCACAATTTTCCATCCCTGACTCTCAATGAAAAGTACTTCCTTTTTATGATCTTCTTATAGAGGTGATGGGAGGATGATTTCAGCAGAAGTCACTGATTTGTTTTTGACAGCTAGAGCCAGAGTCAAAATCCACTTCTTAAATTTTGTCATTAAGATGACACTCTTGTTAATGAAATATTCAAAATCAGCAGAGGATAAACATTTAGAATTGTGAAGATGATACCACTGGCTGGCTCCTAGTCTGGAGGCATCTTTTCTTTTGCTTGATTTTCAATTGTGATTCAAGTGAGTGCGGGAGTATAACCAAGATCTGTTGCTAAGTATGAGAAAAACTTAAAATAAAAATTGCTTCTTTTGCCTGCCAACTACAATAATTCTATTAGACTTTCAAATGCGCTTCTGTGACTTCAAGGAATTATGCCCCAAAGCAACTGAATTTTCTATGCATTGAAACTTTTTTGTTATACAAAATATAACATTCCATGATGTCAACATTATTTTTCTTTCTTTTTTTACTTTTCTAAACCAGAAGGTATTTTATTTAAAATCATACACTAGCACCTCATTAGAGTTGGAGTTTTCAAGTGCAGAGCAGTAAGATGCCAAACTAAAGATTTTGATAGTGCAGCGATTTGAAACACAGATGTTGATTTCAATGGTAGCTAAGACTGCATCTAAGTATTCTTCCTGGACAGAATCACAGTCCTGACTGGGGGCCTCAGTTTATTGTCTGTGGGTATCTGTGGTTATCCATCTGTGGAAACTGTGTATCACATCTACACACTAGGCTCTGCACAGAAGGAAAAGCAACATTCACTTAAATAAAGCTGCATTCACTTTTTGCTTTGAGTAGAAAATATACCTTTTTGGCTTATTTCTCCAGCTGTCTTGCCTTCAGGACTTGCTCTCCTACATATTTTAAGTACATAAACACTTCCATCACAAAATGAGGGCAGAAGACCCACTGCTGTTCACTTGCCAAGTTCAGCAGTTGCAGGACACACCTGAGATAAATACCTGCCTCTCCACAGAATGTTACCCTGTTATTCTCAGCTTTCCATGGATATATATTGAGGCTCACAGAGGACCATGTCTGTCTGCAGCTGCAGAGTGGTGCCTAAGCCAAGAGGCAGAAGGCACTTGTACTGTAGCTGTACCTGCTGCGATGCGGGGCTCGATGGATTAATCTACCAGACCCAGAAACACAAAAAAAGAAAAATTCAAATAGCAAAAGGAGCTTTACTTTTTATTGAAAATGTAAAAATCATGTGAATCATGTACAGTATTTTCTCATAAGGAAAATCTTAGCTGTTTCATAATGTTTTACAAAACTGTAAAACATTTAATTTTTATAAAGACTTTTTCATTAGTCAAAGATAAAACTAAAGTAGTATTACAAAGCTATTTTCTAAATTATCAACAGAGAACTGAGAATGTTTAACAGATTAATCCATACAAGTGGCAGGAGAAAGGACTCTTCCATTTGTAAATCTGCAAAAGGACACACAAAGGTATAGAGGGACATGGGTTTTTTGTTTCAAAACTTCAAAAAATTAAGTGACATGTTAAAACACTACAGACGTGGATTCATAGGATGGTACAAGTTCTAGGACTGCATTTCTCTACACTACCTCAAACAGTGCAACAGTGATTCAGTGTAAATCTCTACAGTGTTTCATTGATTTAATACTTGTGTTCAAGTATGTGTCCATGAGAATGATCAAAATCTCTACTTAGCTATTTTAATTTTCTTGTTTATAATATAAGTTACAGTAGAATATCCCCTTCAGTATGTTTCTAAATCAAATGAACTAATTTCACAATACATTCTGTAATAACCTGTTTAATAATGTTAGCTTGTTCACTTTCACATCTGTTGCAAAAAACACAAGCTCATTCTGACTCCAAATGCCAAAAATATAATAAAATTTAAAAGAACTTTATTTCCATATACAGCAAAACTATTCAGCTAAATTAAAATAAATTCAAGATAGCATGACCTCTTTTTTGCAACAGATGATCTTACTGAAAATAAACATTTAAAATACTAGTTACTATTTTTTAAAAATTCTGATAAATGTATCCAAAAGTGTTCATATAAAAATTAATTATGAAAATGTCAGAAGATAAAACATGTTAGCTGTTTAACCAAAACCATTAAGGATGAATGGCAGGCAAAAATAAATTAATTTGATTAAATTATATGCCATCTGATAATATTTGGTCTGAAAAAACCTGTGTGGGGGTGTGTGTGTGTGTTTATAAATAATTAGATTGCAAAGAGCTGAGAGCCAGCCAGCCTGACAGAGGTCAGCTCTTATGTTGCATTTTTTGCGCATAAAAGTCCCTGCATGTCTCACAGCATCGCTGATACCACCTCATGTCTTGACAGAGGTTCTTCTCTCTTATCACTCTGCAGTATACAGGCCACTGGTCTCCTAGGCATTTGAAGGTCAAAGCAGCTGAAAAAAAAGTGAAACAACAACAGCAAAATCAAATATACATTCCTGTTGCCTTTACTAGGGAAGAATCACATACCAAAAGAGACAAGGACATAAGAAGTGTGTCTGGGGAAGAGAAAGGGTCATAGATGTAGATATTTAACAAAAGAAGGAATTCCCCTTGTCATCCTATTGTTAATATATTCAATATCAAAAAATTTTAAGGCCAGCTTTATTTACACATTGGATTAAGTTGCATCAAACTTAATTAGTTTAATGTCATGCAACTATCTTCTCATGACTAAGTGGAGCTCATCTTTCTGCCTTGCTTTACTTATGAAAGCCTCCTTACACAGTTTATTACAGAAGGACTGTGTTACTGAAGTTGGAACTCTTCACATTTAGTTACATATATCAAGTACTTGCACATGTAGTACATAGTACATACATGGAATTAAAATGGGAACCCAGTGAAAAACAGGACTCAAGAACAAGATATTGTAGAACACATCACAAACACTGAATAAAGAACTCAATCTCAGATTTGAGTTAATCTCTGCTAAAAGAGTATAAATTTGTAAAAGTGCTGGTGGCACAATCCCCATCAGCTTTCACTAGCCCTACCCCCCAATTCTCTACTGCGTGATATGAATGGAACTGGAGGCCAAAATTATCAGTATATTGAAGAGAAGCATTGCATTATGTATTTCAGAGATGTTAAGGTTTCTACTGGATTGGATTCTGACTCCATGCTGGATGGCATTGACTTGTAGATTACTAGGATCAGTCCTAAATAATCCATGCCATGAGGACAGTGTGGCCAGCAGGAGCAGGGAGGTCATTCTGCCCCTGTACTGGCGCTGGTGAGGCCTCATCTCGAGTGCTGTGTCCAGTTCTGGGCCCCTCAGTTTGGGAAGGACCTTGAGACACTTGAGCATGTCCAGAGGAGGCAACGAGGCTGGTGAGGGGCTGGGAACACAAGGGCTGTGAGGAATGGCTGAGGGGGCTGGGGCTGTTTAGCCTGGAGAAAAGGAGACTCGGGGTGACCTTATCACTCTCTACAACTCCCTGAAAGGTGGCTGTGGTCAGATGGGGGTTGGTGTCTTTCTCCAGGCAGCAGCTGACAGAACCAGAGGACACAGTCTCAAGCTGCACCAAGGGAAATATAGGTTGGGTATTAGGAAGAAATTTTGTACAGAAAGAGTGATAAATTACTGGAATGGCCTGCCTGTGGAGGTGGTAGAATGACCATCCCAGGATGTGTTCAAAAAAAGACTGAATATGGCACTTGGTGCCATGGTTTAGTTATGGTATTTAGGGCATGGGTTGGACTTGATCCTCTTGAAGGTCTCTTCCAACCTAGTTTTTCTGTGATTTCGTGTGACAACATAGCCCTTTTTTTTATCACTTCCCAATAAGTCAAATTTTAATTGACACTGTATTTTTTGTGTGACTCCAATTCACTTGACTCTGTGACACAACATTTTTTAACAGAAAATAAGGTATTTTCTTACTTTAGAAAGATTTGATAAAATTGGGTAAATATATAAATAGTATATATATATTGAATATATACATATATATATGTATAAAAGCATATATGTTTAGAGTGTCTCTAATATAAATATATTTTCATAGGGGACATTTTGTTCCCTTAATATCAGAGGCTCATAATAAGGTCCTTCCATGGATAACAAAACCCTTCACCATTCTTAGTTACAGTCTCTGATGTACACACTCAAAACCTGAAGGAAGATCAGTCTCTGTGTAGAATTTAAATCTCCTGAATATCTCCTGACTTCTGTTTCTAAACTGGGATCATCGTTAACTGTGTGGAGAGAAAGATCTGAGAAGACATTTGTCATCTTTGACTGCTTACCTAACCTGGGTGATGTTATTGTATTAACATTAATTTTCTCATTGCAGGGATGGAGATGACAGGGTCTGTAGGCTGCAGGCTTTTCTGAAGAAAAGCATTCATTGCCATGCCTTCCCGTGATCTTGTGCATGCACTGGATGACTCGAGACTGCATTCCTTTGCCACAGGTGACAGAGCACTGGAACACACAGGAGACACATTCATTGGAAAGGTATTTTAGCCAGAAATCATGAAATGAAATGCCAGTCCACATGAAGTGAGTGGCTGCTTCTTCAGATGTCAGCATTCCAAGATTCCTGAATTGTATTCCATTAGCTAAATGAAAATCCATTTTAAAAGCACATATTAATTAACAGTACTAATTGAAGGACTCACTTCAGCATCCTATTGCTGTCCAAGTTTATTTTGTAGAGCCTGTGATGAAACTCAAAAACAGCAATGGCCCTGGAGGAAGCAAATATTACTGTCTTGTATCTACATACAAATTTACTCTTATTAGAGGTTAAAGTGATGGTAAAACCATTCACAGAGAGAAGAATTTTTAATAAAGCTAGTTAATTAACCACAGCATAAGTGTTCTTTCTGCTGAGCATAGTTTATGCCTCCTGTCTTTGTACCACATCTTCATGTTTTCACGTGTCTCACAAATAGAACACACAGAGTGAGACATGATGCCTGGCCTTTAATTAATTTTGACATCTTGTTCCCACAGAGAATGAAGTAAGAAAATAAAACAACTGAGCTCTTTAACAATGGTAAAATTTTAATTTAACATAATATATTAGAGTAAAAACTTGGACAGGGCTGCACAGATGCTTACAAAACCTATTTCAAACAAACATACATAAAAAACTAAACCAAAATATGCTTTCGCCTTTTCTGACTTTTTGTGAACAAAATTTCATAGGACATTAATTACTCTTCTGTCCATTTGACTCACATGGTGTTGATTTCACTACAAATCTTTTTAAAATTACATATTGGAATTTTATCCTAGCCTTTAATGGTTTCTCAATGGTTTCTCTAATGGTAACTCAAGTACCCAGAAATTTCAAGTTTTACAGAAATTTTCTGTATAGAACATCTTCAAATACTAATCAGTTTCTTGTAATGAATAATGTAAGAGCTCAGGCTGCAATGCTGAAAATGTTTTTCTAAATAATTTTTATTACATAAATATTCAAAATATATTTCCTTGAGAGGCTTCAAAAAGCAGCTGAAAAAAAAAATGGAAATAAGAAAGACAAGAAGAAGGTGCTATAACGAAAAATATTTCCCAGCCATCCTGTCTCAAGATGGAGAAGTGCAGGTTTCTTCAAAGGATGAATAAACTTTGACTATATGAAACACTAAACAAGTTTTTACCTGTTGGTTTGCATACCTATGTGCGTTTAAGTGACAATTTAAACCCTTATCCGGAAGAAAGATTTACATGTGCTTAATGGAAAATAGATATGTGCATCAAGAGATAGGAGAAGCCTGTCTTTTGGACTCATAAGACTCCAACAGAGGTACGAAAGACTAGGATATACACTAGGATGTTTTCACAAGGGACTGAACTTGTAACCACATGAAATCAAACAGTGGCATTTTATAGAGGCAGCAAATGGACTTGATTTTGCTCCTGTTCTCAGTGAGCCAATACAGAACTGTATCTTGCTGAGTTAAACAGTTACAGCCTCCATGAATCAAGGCATGTAAAGACATTAAATTATGAATACACAGTTGTCTATTCAGTATCAACCACAGTTTAACACATGAACAAATATATGGTTTACAGAAGGGAAATCAGTTAGTACTGATTTATTTTCAAAGTACACTAGCAAGTCTAGTATACTGCTGTAAAATTGCATGAGAAAAGTCTCCCAACAGAACTCCCCTTCTTGAATTTTCTGCCTTTTCTCTGTGCAGCTAAAAATAATTTGAGTCCCTATAACAGCCAACATTATGCACATGGTCAACATGTAAAACCACATATACACACTGGCACAAATTTTATCCCCAATAGCAGACGGAACATAGATTTTTATTTTGCCCAAATTCTGACCACTCCTTAAATTCCTCTCATCATAGTTTCAGCGATATTTATTTTTGGAATATTTCAATCAAATTAAAATTGAGACAATGGAAAAGCAAAATTAAAAAAGGTGTAAAGAAAGACAAAACTAAGACTACAAAGAGAAAACAAATGTGAGAGTAAAAGAAAAATGAAGGTGGTATAATGAAGCCAATATGTTGAAGATCTCTAATAAGGAAAGATAATCTTTAAATGTTATCATGGTGATCTTAATTTAGAGTAATATTACACACAGCATTACATTTTTTTCCTTCAAAGATTAGTATGTTTATCAACCAAAGTTAGAGTATGTTTATCAGCCAAAGTTAGAGTATCTGTGAATGTGTGTCAGCTGCAGAGGAGGAGGATATGGGCTGTTTGATGTGGTACATAAGATCACAAAAAATATTTTCTCTGCCCTTAGGTCATCCTAGAGTGAGTAGATGCAATCCAGCCACATGGAATACTGGAGGGGAGAATGGGATTTGAAAAACACTACTCTTTTGCTAACAAAATGGGTTCCAATGGTTTATCTGTTAATTGGAAATGCCAAACAATTCATGTGGGTAGGTGACTTTGTAAAGAGTGCTCTGGCAGCAGCAGATCTTCTCTACATCAAATGAGCTCTGGCTTGGAAGTTTGTTGTGACTGCAACTGACACAACAAGCAACAAACAGACAAATCTCTCAGCTAATCAGTGTTTAAGTCTGAATTTCTATGCAGAATCTGGCAAGATTTTGGCATTAAAATCTCAACTGGTGAATTAATATCCTTTAAATAACTGAGCCTGCGCTGGCCTTGGTGAGATGTAGTTTTCCGTCCCGAGATGCTTGCAAACAGTTAGTCTTGCTTGACCTACTTATTAAAATCACAATTTTAGAAACTGACATCAAAGGATGATTAAATGAAATGTTTGAGTTCATCTAAGAAATACGTGGCAAAGCAAGAAATAGAGAAATTTGTGATCTATGCTCTTTTATTTTCACAGAAATGTACTAAATTTTAACAGTGCATTTATTTTTATTTTTTTTAAAACTGGGAACTTATTAAGTCTTGTAAGATGCTAGCGGAATATTGAGAAAAAGCAGGGCTACCCCAGCGATTTGCAATCCAAAACTTTTAAATCCAACCTAGTCAACATGCAAGTAAAGTAAGATTTTCCCAAACACCCCGGGTTTTAAAATCAGTGAGGGATCTGATAAGCATGCTGTGCTCTTCTACGTTCACATGACAGTAGCAGGAGCAGCGGTGGTGTCTGACTTGGAAATTACGAATTCTATTGACTGGAAGACAGAAAAAAAGTCTATTTACCATAAAAGCTCATATTAGCTATTAGCTATATTAGCTTATATTTAAAATAGTATGAAATAGGGAAAGCATCAGGCATTTAGCAGTGTACTTGCTAGCCACACAGACAAACAATGAAGTTTCTGTGTTCATGATGTCCATGTCTTAACTGTGAGTTTGTCTTACAAACACATCAGCCAACTGCTGCTTTAACTGAGAGCAGACACTGAATATTAGAGAATAAAAGTAACTTGTATTTTTCTTCTTTATCCTGAAAAGATACAGACTTGTTCTGACTTCACTAGGAGACAACTCAACTTCTGCAGGTCAGTTAGATGCCCCTTCAGAGCAACATCTCTGACCCTCATTTTGACGCTCATTTTACTGTATATACATGTGTACATTCAAGCTGAAGCAGACTCTTCCAAAACTGCCTCCCAAACTTGCTTCACCTTTGGATTTCTCCCACTGCAAATATTCAATCTGAGGTAAATACCTTTCACTGCATATGCAGCTGTCACATTTTAGGTAGTGCTTATGGTACGCAGTTGAAGCTGTATAGGTTCTGTATATTTCTGGACTTTAAAGGTTTAAAACTCTAAGAAAGTTTTTAATTTCAAAGAAATAAAAAATATTTTCACTTTTACACATTAATCAGTGAATGTAATAAGAAATAAATTTAACTGTCAAAACTGCTTGTATTTTTTGTATGTTTGTATGTGTATATATATATATTTATATATATGATTTGCAGAAAATGCCCACTCCCAACCAATATATAGCATTTTCATTAATTCAGCAGGTTCAGGTTAATTTAAACCTGCAGCTTCTATTATTAGTGAATGAAGAATACATTTCTATAGCTCTTCTTCCCACCCACTCTATCTCCCCACATGTCAGTCTTGCACATGCAATACTTTATTTTTGTGGAGGTTAATTACATTCTACTCCTCACTATTCACATGACCTACAATTTGAGGCCATGCAGCTGATTAGCAAAAAATTCCTGTAGGAGAACCATATTTGTAGGTTTAGACTAAATGTTCTAGTACACAGCCAGAGGGGTTTTTTTATGTGGCTGTTAATCTGTGCATCTTGGACACAGTCCTAAAGGTACTGTAAAACCATTCAAGCAGCAAGACATGTAAAACATTCTTGTTAAAGATTACAAAAAATTCCTGTGTAAAGATAGGTAACAGCTATTTTTTAAAAATTCTTTTTTTCTTGAAAAAAAATCTTACCACCCTGTTTGAATTTGGTCCAACTTTTGAACTTCTTTTAGATATAATTTCAAGGACAGAAATCTAGGTGTTAAATATAACAATTCTTACACTTGGCATGCACACCCGCTACCCAAGATTCCTTCTTTCTGTTCCCTGCCAAAGATATATATTCTGGAGAGAATACATATTCCCAAGGCCAACAGCTGAGGAAGTTGCTGTAATATGTTAGCTGCTTCCAGCTGGCCTTCATGAGAAGTAGGAATTCCTAAATTAAGGGAAAAATTGTCACTGGCAGACAGTAACGGTCAAACTGTGTCTTTCTGCCAAGACAACAGGCAATCACTGAAGAGGCTGATACAATCCACAATGAAAAAGCCAATCTGTGACAGTATTAACAGAATTGACTTGGACAATTTATTTTTGAGAATAGGTGGACTGCTCAATAAAAGGTTTTACAAGTCTAAGTAGCATTCAAAGCAGGCTGACGTGCCTCTAAGGAAACTCAGTGATGAGTTTTACTGGAAATTATTAGCAGAGCATTCCTAATCATTTATGTATAGGTTCATCAGTTCCAGCTTTAAGCAGTTTCAACCTTTTCATGAAGTGAGTGTGAAACAAGAATAGCAAGCAATCAGACTTTAGCAGCAGGATTCATATTTGCTAACCCGCTTGCAAAATCTTCTGCTTTATCTTTTATGAAGCCTGCTATTTGAAGGCAGGTAGTAGATAATGTGGTGCATTTTTTTTTCAACAAAGGCTTCATACTAAGTTTGGCAATATTACTAAAGATTACCTAAATCAAGCAAATAATGTGAAGTTTATTTAAACTTTTTTTTTTTTTTTTTTTGTTACAAAGGCATTTCTGAATAGTGTAGCAAAAAGAGGGATTGACGGATACAAGCATAAGATGGAGTCTGAGTTCTCACATGCATCATTTCCAGGAAAGTCGTTCTGCCTCTCATTTCTGACACACCCAACACCTCAGTATGCCAAATTTAAAATTCAGAACTTGTGCTAAGTTTAGCTAAAATGTATCTGCTGTTGGTCTATTCTAAGTTTAGCAAGTTTGAGTTGAGCCTATTTATTTTATAGCCTTCTTTTTCTCCTTCTTCTGCCCACTGCCCCTCCATTTTTTTCTTTATAGCTCTTCTTTCTAGGGTAAGAAGACATAAGATTCAAAACCAGATAAGATTTTAAATTAAGACAGATAGAACTCCAGTTCCCTTGATAACCCTAGAGACAGGGTTCCCATGGAGGAAATCCTCATCACCTCATCTCAAGAATTTGAACCTTTCTTTTCTCTTTTTTTTTTTTTTTTTTTTTTTTCCTGAATCCTTTTTAAGGCCCCATGCAGAACAATCTGGTTGTTTGGCAGAGGAGGCAAAACTGCCTTTGGTATCAAGACAAGAAGCAACAGAAAGTTCAGGAGCTGATTACAAAAAGAAATTTAGTTTTTCTAGGTCAGTATGTATGTATCTTTTCTTCACTGCCTAACTACTCTGAAACAATAGTGGGGTTGGATAGGCTTAAATCTGAATGGGTTCTCCGGACTCAGCTTGGAAGTGGAAAATTCTTTGTCTCCATGTGAAACCCAGGTTCCATTGCCCAATTTCTTTCTTGGGTGAAACACATTTCTTTCTTAATGAAACACAATCATCCATTTAACAGTTTAAAAACTGGGATTATTCCAATGACGCAAGTTTGTTCTATTAGAGACAACCTGGAGTCCAAATCCATAAAAAACCTGAGACTCAATTACAGCCTATCATTTCTCCCTGGTATCAGAGAAGGTATCAGCATTTTTCTCTCATCATTAATGACCTATATCAAAGCATGGACAAATCCTGTAATACTGTAACAGATCTAGAAAGCCAAGTTCCTCTATGTGCTCCAGATGTATGTACTCACCATTTTAAATTCTGTAGTTATACTTTCTATAAATCTATATATAATAAAAACATATTCAAGTTAAAAGGCAATTTACGTACACCTGAAATAGTTATTTATTCTTATTTAGGACTTTAGACACACTGCTAAATAGTATTTGACATCATAATACTGGTAGATTTTACAAATTTCAGCCTTGTTTGTGCACCTCTGCCTGGGCACTGCTGCAGGGATCCTCTGTTAGCAAGGAAGCAGAAATAAATTTTAGCTGTGGATTTGTGGTTGTCCCATATGCCTGCCTGTGCTGACTCACACATGGATATATTACTGCCACTAGTGCTTAGCAATGAGCAAGACATTATTACATTTCAAACTTTCATATCTGAGATATCATTGCCTGGTGTTTTGGCAGGAGACGACCGTCCATTCATTAGGACGATCACACATCCAAACAAGAATCTGGAAACAGTTAGATTTCATGACATAATTACCTTTATCCTTCCGATTAAATTAGTTGAGTATGCTATTCTGGAACGATGAAAACAAATTCTCAAAATTAACTTAAAATATTAGCCTTTGACTATATAATTATATTACCATACATGACAATGCTAGCCTGATGCTCAGTTGAAAACCTTGCACTGAAAAGCATTAGAACAGCACAAAGAAATAATTAAAGGATTACAGTATTTCTAATGAAAAGACATGTCACAAAACCCACTAAGGACACAAATGAAATTTCAAATCAGAGGAAATGAAACCTCCAAGAAAATCCTTTCTTTTAAAATTTCTATTTTATCTATTTACTTTTCAGAAATCAAAGAAACATATGTCAAAAAGCTCTTCTGTTCAACACAGAATTAAGCACTGTCCTTTAAGTATCATCACACTATGTACCATTTTAAAGTTTTTCCAGTAGGTTGAATAAATGAAAGAGTTCTTTTCTGATAATGACTTTACTTCCAATCACTCTATCTACCATATTTTAAATAATGAAGATCTGAAATAGCAGATCTATGGCTATGAAAGCTATTAAAAAACCAAAACATAAAAAAACCCTATGAGTTTACAAGGAAACTGAACTCCTAGGACTTTTATTTAGCTGAAATACAAGAACAAAATCATAGAATCAGTTAAACTGGAAAAGGTCTTTAAGATCATTGAGGCAAACCATTAACTCAGCACTGCCAAGTTCACTACTAAACCATGTCCCTAAGTAATTCAACTACATGGCAACTCCACTATTTGCCTGGGCAGCCTGTTCTAATGCTTGATAACCCTTTTGTTGAGGAACTTTTCCCTAATATCCAATTTGAGCCTCTGCTGGCTCATCTTGACACCATTTCTTCTCATTCCCTCACTTGTTACCTGGGAGAGGCGACCAAATTCACCTCACTACAAACGCAGAGGGAGTTGTAGAGGGAGAAAAGGTCTACCCTGTGCCCCCTTTCCTCCAAGCCAAACAGCCCCAGCTCCCTCAGCCACCCTTCACAGGACTTGTACTCAGACCCTTCACCTCTGTTGCCCTTCTCTAGACATACTCCAACACTTCAATATCTTTCTTACAGTGAAGGGCTCAAACCTCAACAGCCTCACCACTGCCAAGTACAGAGGGACAATCACCGCCCCAGCCCTGCTGGCCACACTATTGCTGCCACAGGCCAGGATGCCATTGGCCTTCTTGGCCACCTGGGCACGGCTCACTCATGTTTAGTCACTGCTGACCAGCACCCCCAGGTCCTTTTCAGCCAGACTGCTTTCCAGCCACTCTGCCCGTGCCTGGAGCAGTGCCTGGGGTTCTTGTGATCCAAGTAAATGATCCACCACTTGGCCTTGTGGAAGCTCTTACCACTGGCCTCAGCCCACAAATTCAGCATGTCCTGATCCCACAGCTTTTCTACCTTCAGCAAGTCAACATTCCTATGCAAACTGGTGCTGTCTGTGAACTTACTGCGGGTGCACTTGATCCCCCTGCCCAAATCACCAATAAAGATGTCAAACAGGACTGGCCCAACATTAAGCCCCAGTGAGCACCTCTTAGTGGCCAATTGCCAACTGGATGTAACTGCATTCACCACTCCTCTCTGGGTCCAGCCATATGGATAGTTGTTAACTCAGCAAGGAGAGCACCTGTCTGAGCGATGGACTGCCAGCTTTTCCAGGAGAATGCTGTGGGAGACAATGTCAAAGGCTTAGGCCCAGGTAAACAACATTCACAGCTTCTTCATCATCCACTAGGTGGATAACCCTGTCTTAGAAGGAGATCAGGTTAGTCAAGGACTGCCTTTCATAAACCCATATGCTGACTGGGCCTGATCAGGCAGGTTCAGCAAATGCCATATGATGTCGCTCAGAATGACCAGCTCCTGACCTTCCCCAGCCCTGAGGTCTATCTGACAGGCCTGTAGTTCCCTGGATCCTTCTTCCAGCTTCCTCAATACACTCATGTGGATCCCATCCACCTTCACAGTGCTGTCTGTTTCTAAGTGATAGACAAGGACCATTTTTCCTTTCCATTATGAGGGCTTGATTTTATTTCCCATCCCTGTCTTTCAGCTCAGGGGGCTGGGCACCTGCAGAACAACTGCTCTTAATACTAAAGATTGAGGTAAAGAACATACAAAGCACTTCAGCTTTTTATTCATCCTTTGTCACTATGTTTTCTTTTGCATCCAATAAAGGATGGAGATTCTCCTTAGCCCTCCTTTTCTGTTGGACATGATGCATTTTTTGTTGTCTTTTATGGCAGTAGGATGATTAAATTTTAGCTGGGCCTTGACCCTTCTAATTTTCTTCCTGCATAACTTCACAACATCCTTGTAGAACTCCCAAATTATCTGCCCCTTCTTCCAAAGGGGGCAGATAAAGGCATAAACCCTTTTTTTTCCACCCAAGTTACAACCAAAGCGCTCTGTTCAAGCAAGGGAGTCAGCTCATCTTTCAGCACAAGGGGACAGGCAACTCTTGTTCCTTTAAGATTTCTTTCTTGAAGAATGACTAGCCTTTCCGGACTTGTTGGTCACTCAGGACTGCATCT
Source organism: Zonotrichia leucophrys gambelii (assembly GCF_028769735.1). NCBI lineage: Eukaryota > Metazoa > Chordata > Aves > Passeriformes > Passerellidae > Zonotrichia > Zonotrichia leucophrys. The sequence continues at coordinate 54,589,922 of NC_088200.1, forward strand.
CAAAGGATTCAGTCAATCAGTCTTCTAAACAGGCCAAAGTCTGTCCTCTGGAAGTACAATGTGGTAGTTCTGTTGCCCCCTCTCCTTACTGCTTTGAAAACTGAAAACACTATTGTTTCATGGTTGCTGTGCTCAAGACAGCCCCTGAAACAATTATTTCAAAAGAATTTTTTAAGATTCAGTTATCTCTTACATTTTTAAAGTATTTTCATCTTTTGCCTTATTATAAACTATCAGAAAACAGCAAAAAAGTGACAACCCCATAGAGTAAAACAAAATAATGGAAACCAAACAATAAATATTTTCAGATAAAATAAGAATTTCATAGAATAACAAGTTTATCACAAGAATAAATACAAGATGCAGTATGTTATTTAGCTGCATGAAATACAGCAACATGAAATAATAAAAAAATCCAAGAAAAACAAGCTAGATCCCACAAGAAAAAATAGATTACATAAATTTTAACAGAACCCAAGTGAATCAGCTGTAAGAGTTATGCCTTTGCAGATGACAGAGATACTGAGGAAAAAATTAGAAAGAGAGAGATGGCCTTAGATATGGAGATACACCAGGCAAAAGAACGCCTAATTCACCAAGTCTGAGCACCAGACCATTTATTTATCTGCTGAAAATATACATCAGCCTTCCAGAAGATCCACTGTTCAAAGATCCCAGTGTCCTCAAAAAAAACCTGGCAGGCATTTCTAGGAAAAGTCATAGAATATAAAGACTTCTCTTCAGCTTTTCCCAAGAATGGCTTCCTTCAATCTTGCTATATGCATATGTATGCATATGTAAATCCCCTGCAGCAGTAATGTATGGCCTAGCACTGTAAAACTCAAAAGCAAAAAAGTCTGGAAATTTGTACCTGCTTCGGTATAGACTGTACTACAATGACTTGGAAGACATTAGCAGTAAATAAGGTGATGAAAAGCTGCAAATGCTATTCTCCCTAACTTCCGCATTTGTGGAATATTATATGTGGTGCATGACACTGATTTTCACCTTCACCTCGCCTTCCAAGGGATCACTACACCCAGTCAATCATACTTATCAATTTCAAAGAGTGCCAGCTTCTGGTACAAGAGAGACCAGCTCCACTGTTTTGCTGATAGCAAAGGTTTCAGTCTGTTGGTAGAACCATAGAATATTTGGCAGGAATCAGCATGCAGAAAATTTATAGAGCTGCCTAAAGATTCGAAGTCAATGGCTACATACTAATAGCAACAATATTCCATTCTGAAATACTGCTGGGCATAAGTAAACAAAAATAAAACTTATTTATAATGTTATCAATCATCCATTTTAGGAGCATTTTTATCATTTTACTTCTGCTATCAGGGAGTAAAAAACCCTAGCTTTTTCAGGGATATTTCAGATCTCATTTAGTTTGGAATTTCCTACACTTCCTCTAACTGTTCAGGTTTATGAAGGTGACTCAGAAGTCAATCTTTTCACTACAGGTTTGTGTCTCTACAGAAGACATCTCAACCTGCTTCCCTGGAACCACTTTTTAAAATCTTCAGAGTCCAAAACAACTTGTTCAGTTGCTGAATGCATCAGTGTTACCCTTTTCTTTCTCTGTCCGGCAGTGTCAGAGACACAATAGTGTCCACCCAACAGTGGCTGTGTAAGTGAATCTCCTTCTTTCCCCCACTGTTCCTTCAGGTGAGCACATTGTACATTGTGTGGCAATTCTGTGGTTGTACAGACACATTTAAACACGGGTCTGCATTTGCCTCCACTACACGCTGCCATCTTCCAGGCATCCTCTTCTATCTATGAGGGTTGGTTTTCTGCACATGAACCCTTCTTTCTGCACTATACTATCTTTTGTAATCCATGCTGAGGTCATTTTGGGAACAAACTAGCTCACCCTTGATGGAAATATAAAAGGAAATGTATAGTGGTGGTAACTTCTGCTTAAGACCCTCTCCTAGGACACATAAGGAAAAACAGAGTATGTACTATGAGGTGGATTTAAATTTCTTTCTTTCTTTCTTTTTCTTTTCATTATTTATTTGATTACATAGTTCTCCCACTACCATGTCACTTATCAAGTAAGGCAGCAAGCATCTTTCACCAGGAGCTGTTCTCTTATTTTGTTCTTGTTCATTTGTGCTTTGTTTTCCTCTGAACCTAGGAAGGTTCAGTCCTGATGGGAACTATTAAGATGTACCAAAACTTAATTGTTTTCTAATATAACCACACTTACAGATACTGCAACTTGAGAGACAGCGCTTGTAATTACATTTTGATTCCCCCAAACTTCTTACACTAAAGATGCTTGAAGCAGAAAACCAACAAAGATATCTTAGTAGATCTAAGTGTGAAACAGATACTAGAATTTCCCATTTACAAGTGATTTTCTCTGTGTGCAAAATTGGTGATCTCTACTTTTAAAATCATTTCCAGTCTTATTAGTGGTTTCTTCTGTTATGAAAGGTGGTCTCATTCTGTTTTTCAGAAAACTGACATGTCATTATATTTATTCCAGCCAAAATTCTGCAGTATATTGATCTAAAAAACCCTTTATATGAATCAAAAGATGTTAATATTGTTAATATTATAGGACTGGTTAGAAACGCATAAAATCTCCCAATGCCATTTCCCTACATTGACATCTTCCACATTATTTGATCATGCTTCATTTCTGAAACAAAGACATACATCATTTGCTGCAAATTAACTATATTTAAGTCAATATGAAAGTTGTTTACTTGATTACATAATTAATTTAACTTCTATTATTTCACATTGCATAATTGCTTTGTCCATATATCTACTGATAGTGCAATATTACACTACTGCTACTGATAGTGTAATTTTGACTCATGGCCAGCACTATTCCATTCCAAGAATCTAAAAGAGATTGATAATTTTGGATGAGGATCTGAGGAAAAAAAACAAGGTGAATTCCTTTGTCAGTAAAATTGTAACATTAATATCATCCTTTTTTAGTTAATTGGAGGAGATCAGTTGAGTTTGTTTGCTGTGGAAATTTAGAGTCTGTTTAAATGCTGTGTTAAGCACACAAAATAAAGGCTGAACATCCTGTGCTCTTGAATAGTTAGTAAAAAAAGTTTGTGGGCATTTACCTCTCTCCATTTACATGTGTTGTTTGACTGGGGAAGAAGGCAAACAATCCTTATCACTGACATCAGCATTCTGTACCCCTCAGGAGATCTCTCTGTGAATTGGCCTCTCTAACAGCTGGAGACTTGACTTCTTCTGACTACACACACACATACACACACACTTTCTAGGGAGCACTGAAATACTCTCTGAACTAAATAATTTGGAACAGGACATGAATTCTGGGATTCATTGTTGTAAAAACTAAGCAGTTGGCTCAGATGCCCTTCCAGACTCAATGGAAAAATAGTAGGAGATTAACCTTTGCTTCATGTTTTTGCTTCTTCAGGCTATACACAAAGGGAACTGCATGCCCACTGCTGGGACCACTACCTCAGATGTCATATTTGACTCCTCAGCATCTCTGGTCTAACACATAGATAATATTTAGAAATTTTGCTGCTGCTCCATCTTTAGTTTCTACAAAATGCATCCTTTTACCAATCTTTTTTACAACTTATGCCACATTATCTTCTCTGATCTCCTATAGACATATACTGTATATCTCTTCATCTTACAAATTGCTGCTTCTAAATTCTAGTTTGTTTTCCAGACCTTTGATCCTATTTTTTGTTGCTGAATGATATAATATTATATCAAAGTTTTAAATTACCATTTTCAATATCCCCTTTCCAAATTATTCTTTGTTCCAAAATTCATTCTGGTTCTCATGCTTCATTTATTCTGACAATGGTCTGAAAAGTGTGATAGTAGCAGACAAAAATATACACATTTTCCTACACAAAGTACTGTAGACATGCCCTTTGAGCACCCTATGTTGCTGAAATTTAAGTGGTTTTTGGAGAACGACTTCTACAATGATGTGTTCTTTTGTAAGCTTTGCAGATGTGTAAACATGCCGTTCACATGAATTTAATTTCACCTCTCCTCAGCCTAATTGTTTATACTTAGCTGATGAATGCCTCTGAGCATGATCCTGTCCTTGTATGGCTTTGAAATGGGTAGCCAGTGGGCAGCTTAGCAAGGGAAACTGTTGCTAACAACACCTTGCCCTAGCTGGTGCTAGAATAGCTATGGTCTCTAAGCATTCCTCCTTTGAAGGTAACTCGCACATTGTTAGATAGGATATGCCATGGATGGCATATGCCGGGAAAATACAATGTCACTGGCAATGCTGCTAGGTGCTGGCTCCAGAAGTTCAGTTTGAGCTTTTATTCTTTCCTTTCTCATCATACCTATATTCCTCACAAAGGTGGCACAGAGCCTAAGTGATGTTATGAACAGCAAGTTTTAGCATGTTGACCCACTCTACTAACTTAAACACCATTACAGAGTTAAAGATTGCACACAGGCTGGGTTGCACAGACTTCTTTTAGACTGAGTTTTAGAAGGACTACTATCTCCATAATTGATGTACTGGAACTTGGAATTTTGGTCAAATTTTATTTGATCTTGGTATTGTTAAAACACAGAGGTCAAAAACTATTTGATCTTTACGTGACTATACCAATGAAACAAACTAACTGTGTTACAGCGCTCCATAATTATTAATCATGTTATCTTTTCAGTAATAATGCAATTTAAGCTTGATTAAAAATTCTGTCTTAGGAGTTTAAAGGAAGCAGCAAAGCAAGTAAAGATATTAGGCCTCTTGTTTCAATGTGTGAATGTGTCATCTAAATTTTTCAAGCCAAGTCTTGGCATTAGCTAGAGGGAACTTGGCTCTGCTCAAAGGAACAGACTTCTGTCAATGTCAAGAACAATCCTAGAGTAAAAACTGAACACAGAAGGCTGCATTGAACCACTGGATAAGAAACAAACAGAGCAAAGATTAACATTTACCCGAGCTTTTCATTTGTTCTCACCATTGCAGACATATCAACATGTAGACCATGACTTCATGTTGCTATGTAGTCTTTCAATGGAACAGAAGATTTACAGAGAAAAGAAATTCACATCCAAATATATTTTAAATTGAACTTGTGTCCCTGTAGAGAAATCAAGGTATCTATTTTTTAGTATAAATCTTGGAAAATCTCTGCTGCACAAGTCATAGTCAAACTGTATGTTAACTGTTCAAAAGATTTTGCCAATTCCGTAATTCCCTGTGTCCTAATTTTAAAGTTCAAAGTGCAGTTTGGGTGAGAGTATTACAGCTTTGACTCAAAAAGGAGAGCAGGAAATACAAAATTGCCAGTAAATTTTAAACAAGAAGATATAAGTTTTTGTACACTCATCTGTGGCAAGGTTGTTTGTGAAAGGCGCAGAGAGGATAAAGTTCTTCACTCCAGAGGGCACTGGGAACACAGTGTATCTGTCTCAGCATACCCACATAGCCTCAGCAATCCCAATTTGAATGGTTGCATCAATTACGAAAGCAGATGGTCACTTCTCCACGGTTTACTTCCTACTGGTGCTAGTGCTAAATGAGGCAGGTTTCCACTGTGGTTATGTAGTAGAGAAATGGAAATACTAAATATTATTGCCAAACATATCTTCTTGTAAAAGTAATATTGCTACTGAAAGTTAGTTGCTTCTGTTGTTTAAAAAAAATAATGGTTATACTATGTGCTTTTGAAGTAGCTAGTTACTCACAGAGTACTTGCAGCTAATTCTTGGAAGGCTGGCTAGCCATACACTGCTGGCTTTAGTCCTTGTTTCCAGCTCCTACATCACATGAAAGACAACTAAAAATACATTAAATACTTCTCCATACAAGCAAGTTTAAAAAATGCTGCAATAATGTTAGGTGCTGAAAGTAAAAGTGTGTGCAAAGTTATGAAGAGAAACAAAGGAAATAAAAAAAGATTACAGTCTTTCTGCTGAAGTGTGGTCTGTGATATAGCAAGAGAAAACCTTGACAAGGTTCAATTTCAGAATTTCAGCATGTTTTGGGTTTTACAAAACTGTATCAGATACTGAAGGCTAATCACAGATCTAACTAATATTGTTTATTACTGATTGGCCAATGCATATCCATCTCTCAGAACACATATGCCAAGGAAATAATGTAATGACAGTTATGCTGAGAGTCCATAATAATAAAAAAAATAATAAAAGAAAAACAGTAATAGATGCTTCCCACATGCTAAATGGTTTATGTGGAAATTTAATAAGCTAAAGGTGCTAGTGTATAAGACTGGAGAGTGTACTTTACTGGAATCACAAATAAAATATGCAAACACAAATTAACAAAACATGTGAATGGTAAGGTTGGAGCTGGCTGCAGTTTCTGAAGCTGTTTGCCTGCCTGACACAATAAGATAATACAAATTTGCATTATATTCTAGATTTATGTCACATTTACTTTATATTCCTGATTTTTATTTATACTGTAGGCTCACTGCGACTACCAGTTTAGGTTTTTTTTGTTTATAGCCTTATTGTTCCTTCAGCTGGGACATCTGTACACTTTTGATAAGAGTAATTCTTATTAAGAACTCAACTTGCAAAATGTGTGATGCTGGGAGGTACTAGTATCAAGGATTACTCACCTTAGACCAGTCTCCCATTCTCCAGACATAGCATTTGGAATAGTCCTCACAGTCCTCTGCTTCTTTAGGTCTTGTGGACAAAACACATTTCTTGCGTGGATTGGTGCACCTCACAGTCCGATGCCGTACTCCCTTACCACACTTCACAGAGCACTGTTGGAAAAAATGGTTTTCCAGATTTCTACAAAATTCACTTACCCCATTTCATCCCCTTCTATATGACTCCTGCCAGGTCAGCATAAATATTTCACAGCTTCAGTGATCTCCTAAATTCCAACCTTCAATAGCATCAATACTAGATTTATTAAAAAAGAAAAACTGAACAAAAATTCTTTAGGGGACAAAATGATAATTGATTCATTTTTACCTAAAATTAGATAAAAAATTACTTGCTTAAGGACAAAATAGTATTTGGAATAAGAAATGATCCAAGACGTCATGATTAAATGAATGCAAAATTTTACACTAAAAACATAAGGCAATCTTTCTTCTTCCAATGAAATGAAATATAATGAAAGAAAATCAAAATAACATTGATAGGAATAAGACATGAAGCAACTTATATATTGCTAACAGAGATATGTACTAACAGAGATATCTACTAGCAGAGGAAAGCTCTGTTGGTGTCCAACAGCCTTTTTTGGGAGGAGGAAAAAAATGCAGAATGGAAAAGTAAATATTCCAAAATGATGCAAGAATCCAGACTGAACATGAAAAGTCAAAGTCACTATATAGTCAGCATGTGAAAGCTCTTTTCAAGTTGCTTAGAAGGTCCTAATCTATGGGGTTTTTTCACCATTCCCCCTTATATAGCCAAAAATGATGCCATTTCCTTCTCAAAACATTATCACTGCTTTTGATCATCCCACTGCTTGCAGTTCAAAACTCTCCTGTGCCAAGCTGATTATAACCACAGGAAGCAGTAATGGCTAGCTTCCTACATAATGGTGATAGTAGGAATGGCCACGGGAAATACCTCGCTCTTCAAAAAATATTTTTTGCTTCCAACAAAAACATGCTCTCTCATTTCTCCTCTCTCAAGTAAAACAAACTGAATGAACAATCTGTGATTCTGATTTCTTTTACTCATCACTGTAAATGGATGCCTTTCTTCTCACAACCAGCTCTTGCATCATAAAACTGTGTACCTCACCAGAAACTGGTGTTACCTATATCTCCTATCTCTACCTTAGCATGTGCTTTTCATCTTTGAAAACATTCCCTATTTGTTAGCTCTTTCTTGCTTGGGGATCAAGGAGTTCTGCTGAGTAGAGCAATTGAAAGAAGGGACTGCACCCACATTCAGAAGCTGCTATTCGTATTTTGATCACAGAGGTATTCATGGCACAGCTTCTAGTATGGGAGGCAATCAGAATTGCCTTTACTCTTTCAGTGAAAGGAGAAGTTCCAAATAACCCTTTCATCTTGTCCAGATGGTAGTGAGAACAATACTCTTCTTCCTCCAGTTAATTTTAGAAGAAATCAAAGATGAAGTAAGCCTAATAGACAAGCACATTTAAAGAGCTTTTTGAACAATGATTATATTTTACAGCAATACTTCAGGATGCAGCATATGTGAAATTGTGTTATTTACAAGCTCATTTGTCTACTGCTGTTGGTTTGGAAAAAGAGCAGAAAAGAAAGAGGAAGGGAAGAAGATGTCCTTTTTTTTGCCAAAGGCTCCCCTCAAAGCCTCCCTGAAGCAGGATGGCATCACTCATCTGCTGATCAACATCCCTTGGTACAAAAGTACATCCCAGATGATTCCACTCTGAACCCAAGGTCTTGTAGCTGATAAGTGGTGCCTTAATTCTATTTCCCCCAAGTTACCCACTACTGCACACAAGACATACTTGATTATACGTGCTTGAGAACTGGCCAGAAGAGATCTGCACAACATTAACTAGGTAAGATGCAGTAGCTCTACACAGCTGGTTTTCCTAGCCCCTGAACCCTTTGCCAAAGCACTGCACAAGGACCATGAAAATTATTAGGCTGAGCTGTGCCACTTGATGCTGAAAAAAACCATGTTTCCAAAAAATACCAAAGCACAAATAACGACTGTGGAGTATCTGGAGAATATGGAGTATAAGTAAATGCATCACCTCAGACCAGACTCCTGCCTCCCACACTGTCATGCAGTCCTGGCCTTCACAGCGCTGTGCAGAAGCAGGCTTTGGCCCCAGACAATCCCTCTCCCTAGCTCTGATCAGGGTCCCATTTCTGAGCTGCTGTGTGCAAGCTACTTGTCTGTTCTGGGTTCCTTTTCCACATGTCCTTGAACATGGTGTCCATTCTGTCATCATCCATCTGCAAAAGAACACAAGCAATGTATTAATACAAAATCAGGAGGGAAAAAATGCCTTCACATCTTATTCACTTATTCTAAGTGTATACACCCAAGACACACTTGCATCTTTTCAGCCTCCTTTTACTATCATTTTGCTAATGGAGTATTCATGAATCCAACATATATTAAATTTCATACGGTATTAATGAAATCCTAACCTTTCCCCAGACCACTACTCCTATGTTTTCAAACTACTTTCCTCTAATTATAATCCCAATTAGAAAATTTCCAATATATATATACATAAAGATGACAGATCCCTGACCATCCCTGCCTGTTATCCTCTGTATGTCTATCTATCTCAAGCATCTAAAGCCCAGCATTCCTTGAAAACACCGTGTTGCAAGAATCACTCAAGTGTGAAAGACTCATTGCCCTCGAAAAAGGACAAAAGCCCAAAATTCTTCATGTTCTTCAGAGTAAAGCCTAACAGGTTGCATGGCTTAAATCACAATCGCAGGGAAGGCTGATGCAGTTTGGCACAGACCACATACCTAGAGAGCAATTGTTCTAGAACATAATTTTCCCCAGATGTTCTGTAGATCCAGATTATGGCCATGTGCCTTTAAAAAAATCAAACAGCTCTGCCCCTGATGTTCTGTCTCCTGAAAACACAAAAGTTTTCAAGGAGACTTAGTTTGCAAGGAAAGTTTTTAGGAAACCGATATTTAGTAACATTTTTTTCAATCTTCTGTCATGCATTTGTCGCAAAAAAATGAAACATTTAACTGAGGAGGTTTTTTGTTATCTGCCCAGATATATAATTTACAAATCATGACCTGTCAAGATGATGAAATACACTTCAAGATATTTCTTCATAGGCCCATAGCAAATAAGTATTTATGCAAGTGTATGCTTTGGTAACATTTCTGCCTGAAAGGTAATAAATTTTTGTAATCATCATTTAGAATGCTTAAAAATTTGGATTATTAAATCTTTCTACGTTTCTCAGAACAGCATCTCTGAGTATCAATTAGCAAAGTTTTAAAATTGTCACTTAATAAGCTGGAAAAAACACAGAATACTGAAAATTTATGGTAGACAATGCCTCAGAAAAAGGTCAGATTATTCCATTTCTATCCATTAAGTGAACAGTGGTGCTAATAAAACAAAATAAAGGTCTTCTCAAATATGCATACAATGAAGTTTAAATAATCCATCCAAAGGGTAATGCCCTATTTTGTGGAAGACCAAATGTCAGTTGTTTTGTCTTACTTAAAATGTATCATACTTCATATTTTATCAATTTCAGTACTCATCCTTTCCAAGAAAGCTATGCCTTCTCGTTCACTTTACATACTTTCTTCAACAGTATTTGCATTTAATTTATTTTGCATTATTTTGTTTAAAAATGCCATCTACCTGTCCTCCAGATGACTGCAGCAGACTGATCCTAGTGCTTACTCCTGGGGATGCTAGCCAGCTCTTGCTAGCTGCTTTCCCCTCCCTTGAAAGGTGTGGACTTCCTCTAATTTGCTTTTAAAAAGTACATGCAATTCTGGAGGACCTCCTTAACAAATAATTTTTAGCTGCCAAGTGGTACGACTCTGAAATGGGCCCCTGTGCTGACCTGGTCAGCCAGGGCAAGGAGCAGGCTGCCAGCTCAGCTGCAGGAACACCAGTGGGTGGAGGGTGGGATTTGCTTGGCACAGGCTGTGCACAGAGCTGCCTCCTGCCTCCTGCAATGCTCAACCACCAGAGTCCAGCTCAGTCTGTTTGTTGATCCACATACAAGGACTTCCCTCTCCTGGGGTGAGAGGAAAGACTGGAGTGAGGGGCAGGCTCGCTACACTTCAAGCTGCATTAACATAAAAAAAAAGTGATAAACAGGGATTTGTTTATTTATGTACTATTTAGGGTACCCAGAGTTTATGCAGAGCTTTAAAAACACAAAGCTTTGCTTCAAAAAAAAAATCCCACTAAAACATATCATTAATTAGGAATATGGGATTAAATCCCATATATGTCTTTATATAAAGAGCATTAAAGTTTTGTAGCACAGATCAGTCTGTGAGAATACTTCCTGAGGAAAGGGATTAACTGCTTTACTGGATAAGAATTTATTCAGGCATGGTGCTTATGGACTCTCTTTCATTAAAACTCAGGAGAAACAATTTCTAGCATTTCTGTTTTCCCTTTATTTTGCATTATAATATTTTGAATGAATGTATTTACTGCCCATTCATTGCGAGAAGTAGTCCACTGCTTTTACATCTAGATATTATAGTTTAATTTAACCAAATCACTATTACCTTGTCTGGCAGGGTTGCTCATTGCACTTGCGGATCTGTGGTTCAGGTTTTGTTAAATATTTGCACTTCTTGTTGTCAACAAGACTGATATTCTTGTTCATAATCTTTGTGCAAGAGACTGTTGTCTTTCTTTCACCTGGAAAAAAAAAAAGAAGCAGGGTTTTGAGGAAATCCAGAATATGCAAATTGTTAAGCACACAGATACACCTATTTCATACACAGTTTGGCTAAAAGAACTGAAAAACCAGTGTAAGAAATTCAAAACTAGCAGGGAATCTGAAAGAAATCCTACAGTTTGTAGGGAACATTGTGAGTTTCTAATTTAGCCTTTGCACACCAGCATCAAGAGTCTTTCTGCTTTACTCCTGCTACTAATTATACGCCAAACCCCCACTCTTACTGGAATAATCTTCTTTCTCAACCACTGCAACTCCATCACTGAGCAATGCTTGAAGAAAACTACAAATATGAGGAAAGAAATGACAAATTGTGGCTGGCATTCAGATAAAGGCAATCAGCACATGCGTCCTTCAGCTGGGAGCCTGCACTATTTCCCATGAACTAAAGAGGCCAGATGACCTGATCTGCAGGGTCAGAAAATCATTTAGGAAGCGGGGTACTGCTGCAGAGATCAAGTGCATGCTGTGTACAGAGTCCTTGTCCAGATGGTGGCCTGGAGCCTGGTGCCTCTTGAACATGGAAACATTAGAAATTAGAATTTATTGTAATACTGATCACAAGCAGTAACTTGCAATTAGACTAGAGCCTTTATTTTAGAAAACTAGCAGCCCTTGAATTCAGGATTTCAGTTAGAACCATTTTTTCTTGTAGTTACTTTTACTCTGTCTGGAAGTTTACTGGCAAAGGGGCTGTGTGGGAGCGGGGCAGGCTTAAGCATGAACATTCACCAGAGGTGAAAAATGAGCCAGTGGATGAAGCAGTTATGTTATAAATGCACACTGTGTGCATGACCGCTGCTGACATTTTTACATAGGGCTTGTGTACGTGAGAGCACATGCAACTAATCTATCATATCACAGGGTTTGAAATGTTTGACAGTTCTTTCTGCACTTATATATACATCTATGTATTCATATTCTCTCCCATGCAAAGAAAGCTTTTCTGCAACACAGGAGGTCACAGATCAGTTACATGTGCAAATATACACAAAACCACATGTCCTCATCAATAGTTTTATCCTCACACATGCTTTGAGCAATTAAGCAAAACTATTGATAATTGTATTATTATTTATTCAGATTAATCAAAATATTGATGTTAAATTTTAATAAAAAATACTTAAAGAGGGTAAAAACTGGTATTTTGATTTCATTACTGCATGATATTTAAGCCAGAAAGTAAAAGAAAAGTGAAAATAGTTTTGTCCAAAGTAAGAAAAATATTTCAGTAGTATTTCAGAATATTTACCTTCTAGGGAACTTTGTAATAATTCAGCTATTTTATACAATAACATAAAATGAAGACCAGTTACAACACAAAAAAGAATTATAAACATTAGAGTAAAACATTTAAATATTTATTTAAGCATTAATATAGAATAAATTACTGACATACTGCATTTTAAGATTTCTGCAGATGATAGAAATATTTAGAAATATCTGGGGCAATAATGACAGACTGTAGTAGCATTAAAATTATTCTAAAAATACACCAGGAAACTGTAAAAACTGTGAAGTCACAAGTAAACTGGGATGCACTATTAAGAATCAGAGGATGCTACTAGCACCATGAACAAAATACTTTCTAGGGAAGAAGCTTTCCTACCAAACCACAAAAAGCATGTTTATGGAAACTACAGCAATCTTTCAAGACACCAGGATTGTTCACACAGTCAGAGGAGCTAGAACACTGTGTTCTTTATGCTGATGTTATGAGAAGGAAAAGCATTTCCAGGCTTTCCTATTCAATCACAAGGTGCATGGCAGTTTTCAGAACTGTTGATGAGAGCAACCACGACCGTCAAAGCTGTCGGCATGAAAGACAGCTATCAAAATCTACCCACTGACTAACTGCACAAAGTATAAACACATCACTGTACATGGCATTTATTTGAAAAAAACCCCTATCTGAAGTGGTTTTAAGTGTAAGTAAGTATCGTTTTAAATAACATCTTCTAGAAAACAGTTTGAAAGACTTTCATTACATCAATACTGCTCATATTCCAATATTTGTTTTCAGAATCATGTTTTGTTCTTCCAAAATCACTTTTTTATGTTTAATAAACTCAGGAAAAATATCATATCAGTATACTAATATCTGCTGTCGCAATATTTGTTCCATATGTTTTTGGATCATTCTCAACTCATGTTACTAACTGTACTTATTTGATCTGAGACTGGGATTCAGCTTTTCTGTGGTTTGAAATGTCTCTTACAGATCATTTATCTTCAGGAGTTCCAAATGCAGAGCACAATGCACTTTCTATTCTTGTTCTAGCCCTTGCACTTGTATTTCTTCTTGGCAACTGTGTCCTGAATTTGCTTGTTAGTCTAGATTTTGTTCTGTCATTACCATCTTTTGCTACTTTTTATATTTAGTTTTGATCTCATCCTAGAGCTATCACAGTATTTTTAATGCAGTCAGAAAGCATAAGACTGACATACGTCTACATTGTATGGAAACATACAAACCACAATGAGGATATTAGTATTAAATATACAACATTGACCATCAGAATCCTAATTACATATAAACATACAGTGCTTATACATATAGGTGTGTATTGTATACACACATTTGCACTACATATATACATGCATATTGTATGCACATAGTCGTTTTTAATGTGTTTTTCATGTGTGTGCCTCTGTGTGTGTGTGTGTTTCTGTGTGTTTGTACATTTTCTTTTTATTTTACCTCCTCCACATACAGCATCACAGTCTTCCCAGGTAGAATGTGTCCACATGAAAAGGGGCTCTGGTACTTTAGAGCTCTGATTTTCAGGGAGAGGATCCAATGGGATTGTGTATTCATAGTGTAAACCATAGCTCTGGTCGTGGAAGAGCAGCACCTGCAAGATACAAAGAACAAAAACCTTCCTACATACAGAGACACTATGGAAGACAAGCTCCAAGCCGCAAGTAGATCGATCACCTTGAAAAGCACAACAGAATGACTTGAGGCACTACTGCCTTTCAGCCCTCCTAAGGGATTTGCTAGAATAAATTAATTAGAGCATCCAGATTAAGCCAAAGGAAGAAAACATTTTGCTTTATTAAGAAAATTCCTTTAATTTAAAGGATTTGAATTTTATTAAGTCCTTTGCCGTCATCTCTCCCTTTTTCTTTATGGTCGCTATTAACTTTTCCTCTCCTAAACCGAAATGCATCGAAATTCCACTTTTTTCACAGAGAATTTGGTGATTGCAATCCTGAAATGGTGATGCTGTGCTATAGTCTGCAAGAGATTTCAGAAAAATACCTGAAAATAATTTGAATTTCTCTCCTTTGGCACATCAGCTTTTTATGACATTTGTAGGAATGCTGAGACCTTCAATGCTGCCTCAACAACATAAAGATTGCTCTTGGATTTAAATGCATTTTTTTACAACAAGGCTGACATACATCTCTCTCCTCACCCCCTCCTTCCCACATTCGTAGATATATATGTAAACACAAAATCAGGTATATCTTACACAGATCTCATTCTCTTCAGGAGTCTGGAAAAAATATTAGTTACTATCCTATATCATAGGAATCAAGTAAAAAAACTGAATTGTCATACCAGTAAATGTAAGGGTGATGTTGTGGGACCTTTGGCTGATATTTTCTCCCAGAGACCTCTCCGAACATAATGGACTGTGGTCCCAGCAATATTGAATGTTCCAGAATGTTCTATCTTCCAATCACTATTGATTGACTGTTTTCCAGCATCCCTAAGAGCTGCAAAATACATGAAAAAAACCCCAATATAAAAGGTTCCTGTTCAGTAGTGATTTTCTTCTCCTCTCACTTTCTGTTCAGATAATTTAAAAAGCAGGTGAAATTCACCTAACTCTGATTGCAAAGATATTTATGGATCCTACTTTACATGAACTTCAGTTGATATGTGCTTCAGAAACACATTCTGGAGGGAATGCCTGGCAAAATTGTGTGTATTTAACATTACTTCAAATTAATACTTCAAATCAGCATTTTAATGCCTGAGAAGACTGACAGACTCTAGCATAACTCACAATTTAAACACTGAATTACTTTAAGGCAAAGGGAACTATATTCTCTGTTCCCAGGGTGGCCATTTCTATAATCCGTAAAAGCACGGGAAACACAATTTTCACAAGGGACTCTTCAAGATTTGTGGACCTAAGCTAAAACTTAAAAAAAAAAAAATTCTAGTTCAAAATTCTTTTGTCTTTAATAACTACACTTGCCTTTTCTGCACCTTAGAATTTGATAAGACTTTATACACTTTCACCATGTAATTGCATGCTTCTAATTAATAGGAAAAGCTTCTTCTTTTTGGCTGAATCATTTCTCATGTTGATCTAATTTATATTTAAAAATATGATCAAACCAGACAAGATATATTTCATACACTGAAAAGAAAGAATTCTACATTTCTAAAATTGGCATTTTCTATAGTAAATGAAATAGATTCTTCAGTAAATTATTTGTAATTTTATTTTATTTTGGTCCATTTTATTTGGTATGATATTTTATTTTGGTCCAATTCACTTTGTTTTAAATAATCATGTGAAGTAGACTTGAAGAGATCTTCTGTACAAGAAGTTTCACATGTCTGACTTCCTTGAAATTGCATGTTTGGCATCGGATTGTTGTAAGAGTACGTCCACATGTTCCAAAATTTCCCTTTTTAAAGTTGTAAGTTAATGTGAGTCATTCCTGTAATCATGTCCTCTCCTATTCATATTTATACTGTTATGTTTTGTTTCTATGGGAAACAATGGCAACAGGCCTATGGGCTGGCAGGAATCCAATTGAATAAGACACCACTGAAGTGTACAACTGCAGCACTGTGTAATAGATGTTAAGACTACAAAATCCATTAACACTGTATAACAGTCTTGTACTAAAAAGAACCAGTGATTCTACAAGATTTAAAAAACAGTATTTTAAGTTAAAGCATTCAATTATTAATGGTAATTAAGTTCTATTCAGTGTTCAAACTGTTGGGGCTAATCCTCTTCTCAGTGGAGAAATTAAAGAAATACACTCAAACATGCCAAGGTCCAGCCGGGTCATGCTGCTCAGATGGAGCAGCATCCTCTCCCCAGAGAGCAACAGAAATCATTCTGTCTGGTCTTTAAAGTGAATGCGTGTGCCATAGCATGCAGACATGTGCAGGAAGCTGGAATCCCAGCTCAGAATACAGAAATATGCCAGATCTTGCATTTTCTGCTTTCAGATTCCTCATATGAGTCACTGGTCTTAGAAAAAGCCAGAAAGTGTGTCCTCAAGCCTTAAATGTGGATTTGGATTCAGACAGTGCAGCTTCTGTTCTTGACTCTGTCACACCCCATTTTGTAAGCAAGTTCACTGAGTTTTATTCCATACTGCACATATATTCCTATTCTGCTTAACTTTTGACAGAGGAGTTTACTCTATACAAGGTAACCCAAAATAGGAAGAACATTCAGGACACAAGATATCCTCTCTCAGGTAATTCAAGCAATAAACCTACACCTGAAAAGACCACCAAAGAACACTTGGACTGGGAAAGCCTACCACAACTTTAATAATGTAACCACAACCACAATTTCTGTGCTAAACCAAGGGGACTAATTACAGCTGTATCTCTGTTGAGCACAAAACAGCCATCACAACAATGGCATTTAAGTGATGGTGATGAGTGCAATGTATTTTTTAATTACTGTGCCAAGATTATACACCTGTCTAATTTTAATGAGGTGTGAGAGGATAAAAAGCCAGACAGATGCAACAAATCAGTCCATCTACTGTTTTCCCATTTCTCAGTGGGGAGAAGCAGTATCCTGGTTCTGGTCCTCCATTTGGTAAATCAGTACCTACTAATAATTTGGTTTTCTTAAATATGGACAAATCACTCTACTGTATTAACTTAATGAATCTTGTTTTCTGCTTTGTCCAAAATATATTCATATTTCAAGAAAAGTGTCAAAATAATGCCATTTTGACTGACCCTTACTTTTCTATAGAAAATGTAGAAATAATCTGAAATTCAATTCCAAATGAAAGTACAGTCAGTGATATTTTTTGTCAATGAAGTAATTCCTTCACTTCCATTCAGGTTATCAGGTGTCCCTTCAATACATTTTAAGAACATTAAGACTTGAAATTTAAGTAATTTTTGGAAACAGCAGGGCTAAAGCTAACTGATTGCTAGTTGCCAGTGTCCTCTGCATTATCCTATTCTCTTCAAAAATAATGCAATAGCCCTTGTTCTTCAGCCAGTGGGCACTACAGCAGGCTGCCATGATTTTTCAAATGTACTTGAGAGCGGCTTGATAACTACATTAGCCAGCACCCTCAGGACTGCGGGATGCATCTCACTGAATCCCATATATTTGTGTATGTTCAGGTTCCTTGGGTGGTCTTAAAACTGATCCAGGATGGGAGGAACTTCATTCCACCATTCCCTGCCCTGGTATTGAAGGACTTGAAAGATGTGGAAAAAGTGTTTACCACTGAAGCTGAGGCAAAAAACTGCGAAGCACTGCAGCCTTCTCCACATCCACCACCATTAGTTTTTCTTGTCTTATTTTTCAGTGTGTGTTGTGGGTGTGTGTATTTTCTTTACTATCCCCTTTTTGACTAAAAACCTGTAGAAACCCTTATTAACCTCCTCATTCCTTGCCAAAATTAGCACTATCTGTGCCCTAGTTTTCCTGAACGCATCCCCACATATATGAGCATCATCTCTATATAGTTCCCAGGATATATATTCCTAGTTCCACTGCCTGTGCATTCCATTCTTACACTTTGTTTTTACCAGGAGGTCCATTCTCACCCATGCTATTCTTCTGCCTTCCTTGCTTGATTTCTTATATGTTGGCATAGTCAAGAGCTTTTGCAATCTAGGAAAAATTATTATCCTTAATTGTGACTAAAACTATTATCCTAAATCTTTAACAAGCTGCTATCCTAAATCTTTAATGAGCTCTGCTTTGCTCTGGTAGACCCAAGGGCAGTTTCCCAGGTGTTACTATCTACCAATTCCTTAGACAACTGAAAGTTTGCTCTCATAAAATCCTGGCTTTAGTCTTCACCCAGCCCATATCCCTAAAAATCATGAGTTCCTGCAGGGCATGATCATTGCAGTCTAGGCTGCCACAAACTCTCCAAGTAGTTCATCTGGGTTGGGAAGAAATCAACAAGGTCCAGGAACACCATTACTTGGGTCTATAGTTTTGATTAAAAAATTATCCTCAGTACACTCTAAGAGTCTCCTGAACTATTCACAGGTTGGTGTGCTGTTTTTCCAGCAGATATCAGGTTACTGAAATTGCTAAGCCAGATCAGAGACTGCAAGCATGATGATTCCTGTAGATGAAGTAAGAGCACTTCATCAACAGACTTCGGTTGGTCAGGCAGCCTGTTGTAACCTACCAATAAAGAAGTTTCATTCCTTGGGCTGGTCTTTATTTTTTACCCCTAGGCTCTCAACCATTTCCTGATTTCCTCTATAAAGGAAAGTTTGAGACCAAACAGAAATAGTATTGGCCTGTATTGACTAATTTCAAGTACAGAACCAAGTATGGTGCCACATAAAATTAGCATAAAGAACTGTAAGACAGAAAACCAATCAGAAACATGAAAGACTTTAATATATTTTACCTTTCAAATTTTTAACCACAGCACTGTGAAGAATCTCGTTTCTAAGATTAAAGACTTAAGTTCTCACCCCAAAACTTTCATTAGGCTATGCCTATTCAAAAACTATTCCTCTGCAATTCAAATTCTGATGCTTTCAAAATAACTTAAAAATGCAGAAAGTTTAGATACCTTGTGCTAGCCAAAAAAAAAAAAAAGGTGAAAAGGTGCAACCATACAGGTTTTAATTCAAGATATGACAATTGACCTGTTACCTGGTCCCCAAAAAGGCTTAAAAAAAAAAAAGGTGTAAGCTCAACAAAAGATATTGCACAGAAATTCTGGCAGAGCCTCATTCAGATATAAACGAGTAAAATTAGTGAAAACAAAATCAAAATAACAAAAAAATAGAAGCTAACTGGCAACTTTCACAAATGAGCATAATGAGTGATATTATTTCATGGACATAAAAAAAAAATTCATTCTTTTTGCCTTTTGTGGGGCAAGGGTAAAACCAGTTTGCTGCTCATGAAGAAGGAATAAATTTCCCTAAACAAAATGCCAGCATTTATTTATTTATTTTTAATTATTCAAAAAATAGAAAATAATAGTATTTCTATTCCCCACATATGTAAATAGAAAGACAAACTTCAGTTATTGTTTTAACACTCTTACATATCCATGTCTGCGGTTCATTGGGGAACAATTAAATATTCCAGATCTCTAAACGTCCTGGGAAGGTGCAGGCCTCAAGGCAAACCAGCAGTCACCCACTAATAACCTAAACTATCATAATTAAGATTCACCATCTTCAACATTCTCTCAGTTGAAGTAATGAGAATACTCACACACTTCTTAAAATGTAAATATTTCTTATGAACATAAATGTCCTGGGGTGACGTTATGATGCTTGCATTCATCTGTTCTGTGCCTTTAAGACCAGCTCTGAAGAGTGGAAGTTTTGTTTGGGTTTCTCTTATCAGGAACACAGAGACAAGCGGTACATAAGGCTGTTTTTCACTTCTTCCTTCAGCTTGCTGCTTTGCTTGCTCCCTTTTCTGCTCTTGCTTCTGCTCTGTTTTGGCCTCTGCTTATTAGCTAGTTCTAGCTAAACAGTCCACATTGCTTCCTGGACTGTTTCTCCTCTTCTGTTTCTGTGACCACCTCAAACCTGCTCTGGACTGGGACCCGGGAACACCAAGGGTTCGGCTGCAGCGGCTGGCCCAGTGCCAGAGGGACTGAGAACAGAGCAACCACCCCCCCCGAAAGAGACTTTCTGATTTTGCCATCTTTCTCAAAGCGGTGTCATCGGGTATTGTTCATTTTGTGTGCTGGGGGGGGTGTTGTGTCTGTCAAATAAACAGGTTCTTTCCACCTCTCTCCAAGGAATTTTTTCCCGAACCGGTTGGGGGTAGGGGCCGTGTGGGTTTTGCTTTCTGGAGGGGCCCTCCTTTGCAGATTCTTTAACAAATTTGCCCTAAACCAGCACAATAACTAAGAACAGTGACCAAGCCAGGGAATTTTTCATATCATTGTCCTACTTCTCATTCAATGTCTCTCTCAATTTAAATTTAAGCACTTTACAAAACAATACCAATTATGAAATCTCATATTTTTGCTTAAACCTTGTAACAATAATGATAACAGAGCGTATTCTCTTACACAACTTCTTTAGACCTCATTAAAAGAGAAATACTTTTTTTAATCAGTGAAAGACAATTTCACTTAAATGGAAAAACTAAAAGAAAAAAAAAATCACTGTGATTAAGTTTGTCTATTAGAAGATTCAGACAATTCAAAATAGTGAAAGAATTACTTTTCTGCTTTTTCAGTCTAACTTTAGAACTTCTGTTTGACTTTTTTAGTGAACTTCTTTATGATGCCCAGTGTCTTCTTTTCTGAGTACAAATTATTTTATGTTTGAGCACAAAATTCTTTTCAGTAGTTTTAACATACTTTCCATATAAAAAATTGAAAATGTGCAAAGATACATATATATACACAGACTTTTTTTACATAATCTAAATACAGTGTTTGTAATATTCTCTAAAAAAGATGAGACAAAAGTCCAAAAGAAGACGTGTATGAAAAATGGTTCTGTAAAAATTTCTTCAGTTCCTTAGACAAGTTCTTCACAGATCTATTTTTCTATTCAGAGCTTTGTTGAATGACAAAGGCATGTTTAGCTTGCACTTTTCAGTGTTGAGCAAAACTGGACATTAACACTAAACATATATAATATTTACCTAAATAACTGTGAGCTGGTTTTTCTTCCACAACTTTGATTCTTCTTGCTCCTGCAGGTATCACCAAAGCTTCCACATAACCTAAACATGAGACCAGATGTCCCAAGTTAAGTAGAAAAACAGAAAAGCATAGAAAAGTACATCTTGTATGCTTTCTCATTTCTTCTCCCTTATTTTGCTCCTTAAGTGTAGGAAGTTATAACTTATATAGCAATACTTTGAAGATTCTTGCAAAATTGAAGAAAAGCTATGGAACTGTGTATTTTATGTAACATATATACAATGCTACATAATTAAAAGAGTACGGCACAGTAAAACATAACAAGAACTAGTGAGGCTTGGAGATTGGGGCTGGAGCCAGTGTAGCTATTTCTAGATAAGTGGTTCAGTGTCATCATGACCACCAGATGACTGTAAAATAATTCCAACTTCACTCAGCATGTAAAGACAAATGGCATGATGCTAAAATCTAAGCATCCTCCCACTACTTGGTTTTTAGTTTGTTTTATGTATCTCCTCTCCTTCTTCATTTAACATATTCAAGCCCTGTTATGATAGGCTTTGATTTTGAAATCTACTTATTTGCTTCAAATTGAGATTGTCTCTTGCTAGTGTGGGACTAAGAGAGGACGTTGAACATTTTACTTCAAGTAAAACTCAGTGAAAAGGCAACAAAGGTGGAAACCACTACAGGCAGGAATGTCATTAATAAAAAAATCCCCTATTTTAGATTATCTAGGTACATTTCCCAAGGGGAAAAAATATTTTATCTTTTATTATGTGTAGCTATGTGATATCCTACAACAAAACACTTAGCATTTACAATACTTTTTCAATAATCCTGAAATATGAAAGTTAAAGCAGCATCTTTCATTTCTGTAAGAGATAATAACCCTTCCTAAATATTGCTTACAGCTTCCTGAGAAGCAAAATAACTTACACAAGGGTTAAGATGGCAATACCACAATACTGAGGATTGACACAAACAAACTTGAAAGTGTGTGGATATTCACATTAGCCATTGAAGAGAGCTGACATAATGTGATTTTATTAGCAGGAACTCTCTTTGCTGGTTTTTTATATCTTGTAGTCCTCCAGACTCATCTGGGGTTTGGGATGCTTGATTTGCCTTACATTCTGCTTGAGAGTGCCAGACATAAACATTTGAAGACTATGCGCAACTTTCCCCTCTTGCCTAAAGTACTATACTTAAGTCTAAAATCCACTGAAGTCTTTTATTTTTCTAAGATATGCTGTCTGCTTATAATTACAGTATTTTTGTTGTGATTTACTTGCCACCTCTAAATTCTATTTATTTTTTACTCATGAAACTGAAAGTGCAATGGCAAACAAATGATGATAGTTGGTCAAATGCTGTTTCAAAGAAAAGACTTGTATACATAGCCCAAGATGCACATTAACAGGATTTCAATTCTCTACTGTGTCCACATTATTGTGCTGGAGTCAGTAAGCTATTCCCATTAACAGGACAGATCACAGCAGCATTTGGATATCTGATGTTCATTTTGCATTAGAAATTCTATTGGCTTGTTATGATATGTTATTATTAAAATAAAATCATGAGTAATTAAGAGGTATTAGACTTCTTCATACATTTGGCTTTATGATTTTTCACTGCCTGGCTTAGTTTGGTAACATTGCTCTAAATAAAAAATCATAATTTGGATTTTTATTTTGAAGAACACTAAATGAAGCTAAACACTAAAAGAATTTACAACACTCTATTTGCTAAAAATATAAATCAAATTTCTCATACCCTTTAAAAATCAGTCTCTCCTATGAAACAGAGTGTATCTTAATGTAAGATATTTCCTTCATTTTGCAATTGAAATAATGTGAAATAACTTTGCAACAAATTTGAAAATACTTATGCACTCTTATCCTCAATGTCTTAGCATCTTTAAAAAGCTAAAGTTCTTATAAGGAGCTGCATAATTTTAAGAACTATAGCATTTTTGATTTCCCAATGCTCCAAGTAATTAAAAAGCCATTTGTTTCTTTAGAATTTGAAATAAACAAACAGACATTACCTGCTCCTCTTGTATGGTTAAAATCACCTTTAATAACTTTGCATGACTTTCCATTACCATTGCATATACCACAATGGTCTTCACGAGCCAGCGATCCTAATATACCATCACAGCCAAATTTCTGTGGGAGAAGAAAATAAAAGCTATTGAGACACAGGCCATGTTTTTCATTAAGTTGCTTTTAGTACCAGGTACCTCACCCTTCCTCAAGATGCCTAGCCAGCATGACCCAGCCTTGCTGAGAATGAGGGTTGCACTAGCTCATGGCAGAGATCTGTCCCACAGAAAATTCCCCTCTGACTTTAATGTAGAGTGCTGCATTCACTCTTCCTCGGTGGTTGGCTAACTCTACCTGCTGCTCTCCAAGAGAAACTTGCAGAAACAACTGCAGTCTTATCTCCTGGTGGGACCTGTGGCACATCAGGCCACACTCCACAGGCCTTCCCACTAAGAGAATACAATGTGCCTCTCCTGCTTTCTACTCAAAATTTGGATGGTTCTTTGCTATGCCCACAATGGTAAAGTGCCATTAATGTCAGGACTTATTCTGAATAGGGCATAAGCAGGTCTAGAATACGTAAATATAAATTATACCCGCGTTTTGATCAAAAGCATTCAGTTTAACACAAATTAAGCATCTCCACATTACTGTTAGATACATTTCTATGAATTAATATCAGGGGTAGCTTGACAACGGCCTAATATGAAATAAAGATGCTCTAAAGTCTTAACACATGTGTATGCTTGGTGTGTGCCTGTATACCCAGGTTCAAAACAATAAACTCATACCTGGCATCTACCATCTGCACAGACATCTAGCCCATGCTGGCCACAGGATGTCCCATCCATCACCTTTTCTGTTAGAAGAACTGGTTGATCCTTTCCAGCCGGTGAACAGAATAAAGCACACGGCTTTTCTGTAGCAGCAATGGATGGAAAAACGTGCATTGTTAGAAAAAGGGAACTTTAGAAATACAGAATTATCATCAACACTCTTGTTAAAACTGATAATTGCTTATGCATGACATGCAGCTACATTAGCATAAGAAGGTATCTTACACACAGGGAAAACAAAAAAGATTTTGATCAATTTCTTAGCTGTTTAAAAAACTTGGGTTTTTTTCTTCCTAGAGCATGCTGTTGCTATAAACTTGGCCTACACAGCACTCATGTCATGCTCATTGTTGCAATTAAGAATATACACATTACAGCTGTTGGAATATTTTGGTTGTAATCTATACTTTTATTCTCCTATATTTTTGTCAGATCATAAATATTGGTTAAAAAAGAAAGTTAACACTTTCCAGACTTCCTAACTGTACAGGTCAAGGAGAAAAAAATGAAATAACTGACACACCAATGGAAGAAAAATACATGAATTTACAAAGTTCACATTAAAAAAACAACAAAAAAATCCCCACAAAACCCCTGGAAACATCATTCCTAACATTTTTATGAAGTTCAAGCAGTTTTCCAATAAATGCCTAAAACATTCTGTAAATAATTCCTAATTACGAAAGAGCATAAAAATGCAGTAATATCCTATGTATCCATGTATTCCTAATGGCCACATCATAAACAATGAAGTTTGTCTCACCATTGTGAAAGTAACAGCAAATAGAAGAAACTAAGTCTCTCCTCAGTGGTCAACCAAGTACAAAATGACAGGATTTTTTCATATCTTTGTCAGCAAATGTACATAATCAGAACTTCTTCCTAAATCTGTTGCAGATTTTTAAAAGGATAAAAGTCAAGCCTGAGCCTGAAACTGATTTCACTTGGACACAATCTATGCCACTCTGACTTCATACTGACTTCTAGATTCCTGGAGTGCATTTTTATTAGTAAATTAAACAGTTCCAGGAAACATTCAGGGGCACTGGAATTCTACTGCCTATACAGCTGAACTGTAAAACAGTCTATGCCACATTTTTTTGCATGTGCTAACTAGCACCAGCTCAGTCTAGACTGGAAATTGCCATCTGCAAAGGACTGTTTTCAAAAAAAGTAGTTTTAGCATGCAAAGGAGCAGAAAAGTACAGACAGAGGAGTTTTGTGCCAGCTACAACTTACACAACACAGAGTGGTCTGGGCACATTTAAATTACTAAAATTGACAGAGCCTCAGGGTATCACTAGAGGACCAGTACAAACAGATGTGATCTCTTCTGCCAACATGTGAAGCCAGTCAGACACAAGCCATCTCCAGCTGAAAAGCAGCCTGAGTTTGTGCCCTCTGCATTCCAGTTATCCTCCTTAAACAGTAAACTCAAAGTTCCCTGGGGGCTTTAAGCAGGTATCAGCATTTTTTAAAGGAATACAAGATTGATGACCTAAGCATTATTTTAAAGACACTGAACTCAAAGAGACAGCAACTAAACAGCACCAGACAACTTCAGCAGACGACAGGAGATCACATACAGCAACTATTTTGGACATGGTGCGCAGTTAGTGCTAATTAAGAGAGCAAACAATTAAGGGTTTGAGAATATTGTAAACCGAGATACAGGCATTCTCTGGCTGGTCCACTTTTGTTTCTCCTGAGGGAAACCTCAAGATAACAGGATCACTCAGAAAACAATTAGATCTGTACTCATTAACATGGCACACGACAGTGTCAAGATTTTTTCATTTGAATTAAATCATATTATTCAAAGCCAGATAAACATTTAGATCCTTTAGGATATAAAAAACGTGTTCCTGTGCTAAAACAAAATTTAATAAAACAAACCAAATGAATTGACTTGATAAGCACCTTTGTAACTGTTGAGAGAGTTCTTTTTACAATGAAATGAGCTAACATACAAGCCTAATGAAAATAGTATCTAAAGTTTTCCTTTGGCACCTTGAAAGAAGGCTTAGAAGAAAAGAAAAAAACTTCTTGAGTTAGACATATAATATGTTGATAGCAAAAACAGTCTTCAATGTTTTCTAATGTTTTCTGATAAACTGTTTCAAGAGTAAAAATAATTTACAGTAATGAACTCCTTAAAATTTGGTAACACATGCTTATAGTACTGCTGTGTCATTCTTGGGTTTTCTTTATTACAGCTTGTTATGATTTTGTGAAGTTCTCAAGTCAACTGTTTTCATAACTGATGTGTTTTTGTTGTGCTTTTTTCTTTGTTTGCTTCTAATTTCAATAAATTAAAACACAAGAATTTACAGAAAATTCAGAGGGGTGGAAATTACTGTTCAGTGTTCTAGTAAGAAGGAATTTGTTTTCTTAGTCACTGATGTTTTACACCAACATTATTGCAGCAGATAATGTAAGTCTGACCTCACTATAATCTCACCTGAGCATTTTCCTAATGATACAGTATTTAAGCAAGTTAGTTGCACAGAAACATGCATACAGTACGCCAGGACTTCGTATGCAATAGGTACTAGGATTTATAGAAATCTAACCAAAGTTTACAGCATACATTATCATCACATTGCTGCCAAATCAAACACGGATATGTAAAATACTTCCAATTTTAAGCTTTCTCCTTCCCCAAAAACAAAGGCTCACAACATCAACATTGTCTCTTTGGCTTTGTAGGTAAAAAATATAACTGATATAGCCATGTTTAATAATGGAGCATTACTCCAGAAAGCTGGATTTCTGAGTCACTTCATACTACAATTCTAACTAAAAAGGAAAAAGTTGACTGGATTTTCATTTAAATGTAGTTATTACCTATTAAGTAGGACAAATTCAATGGGAATAAAAGATAAAATATTCTAGAGCATACAAAAGTATTGCGAGATCTTGTCTGTGAAATTAAAATAACTTACCCAAAATACTGTATTTCAGGTTTGTTTGTTTTAGTTTTAACTACATCTTTCTTGATTAACCACAATATCAACAAGCTGGAAGCCATTTAAACAGATTATAAGAACAAGGGAGATAGTTTACACTTACCATCATCAATGACAGCTTGCCACTGGTGCACATGCTTCTGATATGAAGATCTGA
Organism: Zonotrichia leucophrys gambelii; assembly: GCF_028769735.1. Taxonomy (NCBI): domain Eukaryota; kingdom Metazoa; phylum Chordata; class Aves; order Passeriformes; family Passerellidae; genus Zonotrichia; species Zonotrichia leucophrys. The sequence continues at coordinate 54,617,143 of NC_088200.1, forward strand.
CACTGAAAGCTTGGCACTGCCAGTCCCTAAAGGCAGGCACTCCAGCAGGACAAGAAGGATTTTCACACACCCTATACTGCATTGTGGGCCCATGACACTGTCCTTCAAGGCCTGAACTAGAAAAGATGGCATAAATACAACCCTTTACTGTTGGCAATATTTTGTCAAACTTACAGTATAGTTTACTTATGGTAGACACAAATTAAAAATAGCAGTTTTTTTTGTTGACACTTAGCATTCAGAAATCACCCACGAAAAACTGAAGTCACAGAACAAAACATGTTTGCCTTCTCTTTATACTGGTTACATTACATGTAAGGAGTGATGGGTGCTAAGCCACAATTTACATTTAGCTGCAAGAAAGCATGAGTACTAGCAGGAGTTCAGTCAGGAAAGCCTGAGATACAGTTTGATATAATTGAGATTTTTCTCTATCTGGGCTGAGCCAAAGGGCCTACTGAAAGGAAGCAACACCTGCAGATTTGCTACCTCTCCTTTTTCTATAAGTCTGGTGTTACGGGGTTCAGACAAATGCTTTGTTTCTCTTTGGTCACTCCAGCTGCGCTTGTAGCTGCTAATGAACAAATGCACAAGAGAAAACTGCAGAAACTGGAGTTCATTATTTGGAACCTCACCTGGAAAAATGAATTAATGAGCATGAAATTAAGACATCCATAAATTCTAGAAAGAGCTTTAAGGTATACAGTTGTGTGGTGTATAGCTTAAAAGTGGTGTTTAAATGGCATGAATTATGAAAGAATTCTGCATATCAAAATTTCTGTTAAATCCTCATGCTTTTGTATAGCCATATACAACTTTTCCTCAAAATTCTTTATGCAAATGTATCTTTTTTAAACCCCCTGCCTATTTTACACAAATCTGCTACACAGTTTTCCATAATTCATCATTTTCCCCCTTGTTTTATTCTTTTTTTAAAACAGTTGATTCGAGCCTTATCCACTCTGGACTAATTTTCCCTATACTTGCCTTCATTACTCCACTCTGTTCCCACTCCTATGCCTATATTTTCTTTTCTTTTTCACTTGGTGTATAAATGACACCAAAAAAAATCAAATTGGTACCGAGTAATTAAAAGGAAAAGACCTTTTAGCTGGTCACTGAGATATAGTGAAACAAATTTCATTCAAGTGAAAAGTAAAAGCCTTTATCCCCAAAGGCGGAAGGTTTTCATTTTCACAAGATAAGGAATCTACATTCTGTTTCCAGATAATCTATCTAAATGTCTGAGAAATGTCTATCTAAATGTCTGAGGGTAGAAAGATCTCTTCACCAAACTTTCAGTTCCTTGGTTTTGCAGATGAGAAGCAGAAGTCAATCTTCTCTAGTTGAAAAATTTAGAGACTGGGATTACACACTAACAATCTGCAAGTCAGAAATTTAAATTTAAGTTTCTGTTGCTTCTTCAGGTGAAGCTTACAAAGAAAGTTTTATTCTTCTGTTAATATTATCCAGGGTCTTGACAGAAGCAGAAAAGATGAAAAATAGTGTTGCCATGCAATAAAATACCTAAAATATGCATTCTTCTAAGTGTTTTCAGTATTCATAAAGTATTAATTGCTTAGAAAAAGGCCAACTATATCTTCATGGGGTCCTGTTCTGATGTAAATTTTGTTCAGAAATTCTGATGAACAGCAATGGAAACCTGAACTTGTTTTTACCCAGGGCATTTGCGTTGTCGACTGCTGATTCCAGTGTTGCAAGTGCGGCTACAAGTGCTCCAGGCGCTCCACTCCCCGTCCATGTGCTCCGTGAAAGAGGTCCGATTGATACAGTCTCCAGCCTTACACCACTAGGTAAAAATTCAGCTCTTGGGTTAATAAATCAAGGCATATGCAAAACAATTCACTTCTCCATGAGCCCACAGGAAGCACAACATAAACATTTGGTTCAATACATCGTTTTCAGATATTTTCAGATGTATTTGAGTCAGATATATTTTTGCCTAGTACTCTCCAAAGCTTTTTTACCTGTCCTAGAAAATGCAACAGTCGGAGACCTTTCTCTGTTTCAGTGGCCAAGGAGCAGGTTCACTTCTTGTCCACAATCTCAAAAGTAAGTTCATTTCCAATGAAGGATACCTCCTTCATTGGAGGTGTCCATAATATGCTGTCTCCCTTCATTTTAGATCGGGCATTGCCTAAGAAAGCATTTTAGGGTCCAGCCCAAACCTGCTGCAGGGATCATTGTCCAGCTGAACTGTGCAGATGATCACAGCACAGTGTCCAGGGCCACTCTCAGGACTTGCTCGGCTCAGCATGACAATTCCCACCAGCAGGAACTTCATCGTCCCTCATTATCCAGTGACAATCTCAACAGAAAGACATATTAGAAGTAATAGAGGAAATGCGATTTTATTCACCATTTGTATTCAAAGATAAATTGGAAGCTTCAAAAAGCTGATGTTGAGAAAGTCTAGAGAATTTCTGGAGTTTATTAAAATAGTAAAAAAAAAACAATGATCTTGCATTCATATGTAATTTACTAGGAAAACTGCAATTTCTCACTCAAAAAATTTTCCAGTCACTATTGTTATGCTTTGTAACCTATGTTCCTATCTCATACAAATCACCATAAACTCTGCAAAATTAGTGCTTTATCAAATTATACCAACTTAATATCTGTCCCATGTATTAGGAAATAGGGGAATTCTCCAGCCTTAGAAATTTAATGATTCAATGATTCAGCAATTACAAAGCAAACCATCATCACTTAATGACATTAACATTAGTAATTTAACTAATTTCTTTTTACTTTCTGAACTGTTGGTAAACCACTGTTACCAATGGATAACAGACTTCCCAAACAAGCCTTGTATTTGTAGCAAAAGAAAAGCTGTCACTAATGCAATCAAGAGACTTCTGTTTCTTTTAGAACACACTTCTGTAAGTTTTAATGTCTATGCTGAATCTTTACCTGGTAGCCTTTTCACCTACAGTTTGAAACTGGCTTTTACTGATCAACTGATGTTAATTTTCTCTCCATAATCATCACATTACAATGAAGGCATAATTATTCCACTTTTAAAAAGTCTTCATATAGGCGGTCTCAATCTTTATATTAGATTTACAATCAGAAAATATAAATTTTGTAATGCTCTTGAAGGTTTCAAACCAGAAATGCTCATATACATTTAAAGTTATTGCTTCAGATAAAATACAAATTTTTCTATTGAGATAGCATCTGCTCTCTGTGCAGCCTAAGGGATTTTTTTTAAATTCTTAACCCCCAACCAAGTAGGATAAGCTATGCAAACAACATTTCCATCACTTTCTAAGACCCTAAGAGGAGCACAAGACAACAATACTTATCTCCACAAGACCAATTAAAAAACCCCAAAGCCAGTGACCTGTGTAACCTTAACCTCATCCTGCACAGACAATAAACAAATAAGAAGAATAATTCTTTCTTATCCCCTGCCATGTTTTGGTGATGAATGCATAGTTTTCTACTGCTATACATAAGTTATCTCTTCAGTCTGGCTCAATAAGCCATTTTAATTACAATCAGTAATTGTGTGTAATCATCATAAGAGGTTCTGCTTTCTTATTCCATAGCATGGGCAGGCCAGTCACAATGTAAAAATTGTGACATCAAACAAAACTCATGTCTCTTACTTTCCAGGTATTGACTTCAGACAGTATCAACTACGAACTTTATCAGAATTAAAATATTGAAGCAATTGTCATTATTTTAGAGATATGAACAGAAATATAACCTGGTTTTCCTTTAGCATGTTATCTGAACATTTGATATTAATTGACTGATTTGATTTTAGGAGAATGATGAGAGTCTTGGTGAATGGAATATGACTCAAAGAGTAAATCACTCCTGTGGGAAATGGCTATCAGCACTGTATCTTGAAAATCCCAAGATGTATGTATGCTCTTTCTCTGTTTTCTGTTTGAAGTTATTTATATTCATTTACAGATATATACAAAGATTACAAATAATTTTAACTAGAAAGCTCTTGAAGGACAATTCATCTTAGTCTGATTCAATGTGTCTGTCATGGCATGTTTTTAATAGAATTTGTGACTCTTAAATGTGCATGGGATTACACTCTTTTACACCATATTTCATGATAACACTTATGCTGAAAGGTTTTAACAACTATCTATCAATTCCTTCAAAGAGACTATTCCTAAATCTTAAATCATAGCTGAGACCTCTATATCTTTGAAAGCTTAAGTTTCTATTTACAGTTGGAAGAGCAACAATTGCATTCTATTCATAAATATGACAAAAAATGTGAAAGAATTTGAAATAAAACAGTGTAAATATTAAAACATCTGTCTCTTTGGCTTTAAATCACTGGTTTTAGGGAAATGTTCTTTTTTCATCTCTTTATTATAATATATATCATATATAATACATTCAACTTTATATAACTTATTTTTATGATAATTGAGGTGAGTAGGAACTTTAAAGAACAGCAAAGAACTATTCTGCTTGTTTCCTTGAATGTTAGATGTTTGGTATAATTAATACTGCTTTTCCACCAGAGGCATACCTTTCCAGTGTCACAGTCTGTTCCGTCCATTGGTGGATCTAGTTTAGTTTTGCATTCCTTCTCACTCTCCACCTTACACCACAACCCAGTGCAAATGACATGCTGAAAACCAAACAAAGAGTAGGCACAAAATTACTTTCTGCATGCAGTCCAATGTTGTCTAAATTTACTAGTTTGATGGTATTGAAATACATTTGAAGACATATTAAACATTAAAAAACAACCAAGTGGGCAGAGTCTGCTTAGACTTTCATTAATTGTGCTTCTCTAGGACTTCCAGATCCCTTTTGTTTGTTCTGCCCCAATGACTGCTGCTGTCATGCTCTTCAATAATTCATAATTCCTCTAGAATTCACTTATCACTCTAGAAAAAAATTCCAAAAGCCATCAAACTTGATCTCCACAAAGAAGCCAAAAGCTACCTGACAAATGAAATATTTTTGCTGGAAAGTAGAGAAGGGAGATGACAGGGGTGCAAGTCAGCAATGAATTTTAGAGATGGAAAGAAAAGCCCTCTGAAGTATCAGAACAAAATACTTTTCACTTTACTCAAAAGAAAGCCAAGCCTTGCAGGATGCTGGCTCACGTTTCCCAAATTTCCCTGGCAGCTTTCCCTATTTTTTCCCTGAAATGTCTTCCTCCTCCCATGGTTTTCAGTCAGGACTGCATTCTCCCTGCTGTCTGTTCCCCCTTAATAATAAACCATGTGGAAGTGAAGGGAGGTCCCGTGAGGCTGAACTGTGTCCTGAGTATTACTGCATATGCACAGTGATCCTCCACAATGGATACTGCCCAAAGCGGGGCAAGAAGGATCAGGAGAGGGGGAGGCGATGCAAGCAGGATAAAAGATAAAGAACAGCTGGGTTTTTTTAAAACAGGGCTGCCAGAAGACCTGGTTTTTCTGAGTGAAATGATTTGTTATATTGGTACACCCAGTAAGAGCCTCTGTGCCTTTTTACACTATGCATGAAAAACTTGTCATAAATCTTATGCTACCTTGAAAAAAGACTAAGAGCAGACAAAACACAATTCACCAAATGATTGTGTTTGAACCAAGGAACAGGGCAGTTCCATCGGGAGTCTTACATGTAAAAATGTCTGTAAAATCAGTTATCAAAAAAAGAAAAAAATCAAAGATTATAGAGGTCTGAAGCATTTTATGGAAACAAGAGACAGGATAGCAGCAGTCGGACTCACTCTTGATTCATTCTGTAGCAGTTTTTTGCTGAAGCTGAGCTGACAACACAACAACCAGCTTATGTATGCCTCCGAAACACAGCTACAGAAGTCCTATCCTGTTCCTGGGTAATTTTAGCAAGCATTTTTCAGGTAACAAACTCTAATTTCTGTTCTTCTTCATTGTTTTTTAAACAATGTAGATGATGACAATAGTAGATCAGATGCAGTATCAGATGTTCATGACAAAGTAGGAAATAAAAGACATACCGTTGATAGCACTCCGCAAAAATATATATTAATTTAATTGTCCTAATTAAATTTTTTCTATAAATATCCTTAAATCTTCAGTTATGAGCAAATACAATTGTAGAAAAGCCATCCAGATTTATCCAAGTTTAAAAAAAATACAGGCAAATTTTCTTTTGTGACATCACACTTTTAAGTATTTTTTTTTCCCCCTAAACACTTTAAATGTATGCTTAATTTCACTTGAATATGATTGCAGAACGGCTTACAACAAACATTTCTTTACAAATCTAAAAATAATTCTTCTAAATATAGAGAGGCAGTAAGTCAGATTTACAGGGTTTTGGGTATTTTAAGTACCTAAACACAGAGACATACTTGAACCATGTAAACTAAATCAAGAAAATCAAATCAACACTCTTTGCTTGCTAATGTATATTTTATACATCTCATATTTCTACAAATACTTGTATACCACCTCCCTTTGAGCCATGACCTAACTTCCCCAAATAGAAACTACTTTGGGCTTTAAGTGAACTGCATTCTAAAACCACTCACTTCTGCTAAAATAAGCACTCAGTATTAGACTTTGATATTCCCCAAACCCAAGAAAAAGGAGGTATGGAATTACTAAAATTGGTAGTTTACTTGCAAGTTGTTTTGCTTTCTTTTTCCCCCTAGGCTTTTCATTCCATTCAAATCACAAATAGACTCTTTAGTTACTGTTCAGACTCTATTTCTGTTGCAGTGGTATGAGATATGGAGATTATTGTCAGTATCTATATTTTGACATTTTAGGATTTCTGCATAAGGCCAGGGAAAGACTGTAACACACAATATGGGTTTTTCATTAGCAACCTGCGATGAAGCAGATCCAGACTGATTTGAAAGCAAACAGAAATATGGAGGAGACTTGTGAACTTTACAGCTACTTCAAAATCAGGGCACAGACTTCTACACTAGGCTTTTACTCCTCTTAAAAGAAACTTTCTTCAGGCAAAATACAGATAGCTAAGGTAATATTCAAAAAGGTTAACCAGTTATCTATGATAAGTATTGTTTAACAGCCATCAGAGCTTTCTAGACGAGCCAAGGGAAGGAACAGACATTGGAGATTAAAAACTTATAATTGTGACATTAGTCTATTCACAATCTGTAAAATATTTTTTGTGTGTACACTGGAAGACAAAATATTGCCAAGCACACACAAAGGATTTTTTTTTTCTTTTGAAATAATGTGTTAGACATGAGTTTTTAACAGCAAAATCTTGTAAAACAGAACATGGAAGTCACAATGCATTAGAGAGGTCACTCTAGTTTTGGAGTTTTGTGGAGGTTTTGTGTCTGTTTCTGTCTATTTAATTAAATTAGTAAGGCAAGTCTATGTGAATCAGAAGAATACATTTCCAATCATGTAAGCATATGGAAAGAAATTTCAGTTGAAAGAAATGACCAGAGACAAAAAAGGAATTTTAGAACAGTATTTGTGCAAAGTCAAGACTGTTTAAAATGTGGTGGTTGAGATGAGGACAGATATTTCACCAGGACTATAGCATTTCCATTACTTTTCTACTTTTCATGTGATCTTTCCCTGAAATGCCTTAAAAATCCCCATGAAATATAACCAGTCTCCTACTTCTTTGCAAAGATCACAGCTGCGTTATGACAAGAACTTTTTTACTGGAACTGACCAGATAGCATTCACATCCTGGACTTTAATCTTAAAAGCCAGTATTTAGTAGTTCAACAATTGCATTAAATTGTCAAGTTTTACAATCCCATTTAATCATCAAGAACTACTTCTGGACCATGATCTCACTATCCGTTACGTGAAACAATGTTAGGATCTAATTGATTCTTGCATGAGACATCATGGGCATAAAAGCAAACTTGGCTCCCTTACAAGGTAAGCATGGAGACACAGTATAAATCTTGAACCTGAAGACCCACTCATTCTTTTCTAGGGTCTAAAAATTTTACCTAGGATATGAAAAAAAAAAGTCTTTGAAATGAAAATGAAAAGGAAAAAATAAAGTCACCATTTATGAAAGGCGAGTAGGAGGGCCTCACTTAGGAAAATGCAGGAGTAGGACTGCAGTAGCTCCTTCAGTTCTTTGTTTCATTCATTAAATTAAATAATAAAGAGGAAATCTTGATAGCAAGGGAACATCACTGGCACCAGCAGCATTTCTCAGAGATTGCCATGTAATGCAACTGTGAAGTGCAGTCCTAAAGTACTACTTAGTAATAACTATTGTAGAAAATTGTATCTCAGCAGACATGCACTATTGATTGTACCACTGATATTTGTAGAATAAAGATTAGTTTTCATCATTACTCAACTGTTTTCTTAGTTAAATAGCTGTTACATGTTTCTTAATGTAGAAGACTGTATGGGACTGTGTTCATTAAATAATGTTCCAGCCTCAAAAAACTCAAGATTGTGACACAGTTAGTAATTTATCTTTTACACAGTTTTACTGAAGTGCATGAACTGTTCAGCAAGTAGAACATGCCCAAAAAATCCTGGGCTATAAATTGTTGGATTTACTGACATTTAAATGAACCTTAGAGGAGTGTGTTTCTCTCATTTCCTGGCTTGCCGACAACAACTATAACCATAATAAACTTCCAGTTACTGGCAGAGTAGGACAGACTATACAGAGATTAAAGGAAGTAGTCTGGATATCATGGAATATTCAGTGATTACCTATGCATAATTAAATAATTATTGTAATAAATTAATACAGTTATTATGTAATTTGTAATGAAATACTGCATTCAACTTAGAAAGATATTCTAAATATTGATTTCTCCAGTGGCAGCCACAATAATTTGTACAGTCAATACAGTGAAATTTGAGTCATCTTCATATTAAGTACAATGCAATTAATATTGCAAGGTTAAACTCAACATATTTGTTATTTATATCTAACATGATTTTATTTGTGAAGAAGACAAAATGAACAACCAAGTAACTGTGCTTCACCAATAGATGATGTTGATGTTGCACAGTCCATGTGCTAGAACTCATGAAAGATTTCTGGAAAGTTTAAATGGTCTGCTTCTACCTAAATCCAGCAGTAACTTTTTTTTTCTTTTCACACATGTGAAAAAACCATGTAGAAGAAGGACAACTTTCTTATCCTCTGGGCTGTACTCTATCCATTGCTCTGAGTTTCCACTTCACCACAGAAATGTTATTTCTATTATTTAGAAATTCTGTGTCTAACTGGAACAGCAGTAAACTTCCCTAATAGAAGAGATAAATTTAAGACCCACAGTAGGGAACAAAAGAAGAAGATTTGAATATAGTGCCTAAGCTTTCTGCAGTAGCTCTTCATGTCTAGAAACTGAGCATCAAGTTTCCTGGACTTTTTTTTTTTTTGTTGGGAGGAAGTTAGGAGTGTAAATTTTGCTTAGATAGAAGAATACAGAAGAAAATCAACAAGGTGACTTTACCGAGGTCGGGAAGGAAGCTTTGGAAAAATTCTTTTCTACTCTCACCACCATGTTTTCTGCATTTTGTCCTTAGTGTCACTTACTCATTTCTAATAGATCCAAGGTTCTTAAAAATTCATTACAGTAATTTCTTGGTTCAATATTTCAATATAAAATTTTCAGTTTAGGGTTACCAGTTTTGTAGAAGATTTTGGGAAAACTGCAGAAGATTCTTCCCATTGCTGTCTTCTCCGCAGTTGATACTGAGCTCTCTTTTTCTAACTGTTAAGACCATAAGGTCATCAGGTAACAAACACATTTGGTTTTATGATGAGAGCTAAAATTAAATTGCAGTTTATCAGGAAAAAAGCATAGTTGAAAAAACATAGGCCTTTTGTATTGTCTTACAGCATTACTATATTCTTTCTTCACAGCAAACTTGGATATAAATTACAGTGTTTCATTTAATACAAATATTTAATAATATTAAATAGTAGAGTAATACTAATATTTAATATTACAGCAAAATTGTCAGAAAGTTCTGTTGATTTTACTATAAATATAAATATTTAATATAAATATAAAGCAACGATCCCATAAGTAGGAAAAAGCAGACATATTTACTTAGCTGAAAATAAATTTTAGCTGAAAGGCATCTTACATGCAGAATGTCAGAAGAGGGGAATATGACTGAAGATGACTAGAAATGGACAGTTAGCTATGAGCACCTAGAACTTAAATAATCTCCGTGCAAACAGCTGAACTCTATGCTGGTAATATTCACTGAATTTTATTTCCTAATATTTCTAAAATAATAATGTAAACCAAAGAAGCCTCAGAGTTAGGATATTGAAGGGTGAATATTTACTGAATCTGTGACAAACACAACAGGCATAGGACAACTTGACTATCTGAATTTAAATACATGAATAAGAACAAAACATAAAGGTAACAGGAAGGGAATTTATCCAGACAAATGAAAAGCATATAAAGATTTCTGTTATCCAACAGAAAATCTTGACGTTTCTCTCTTTCTTCAATTACTTTTGAGAATCTTTAACTGTTAAAGAAGATCTACAAGAAATACTAAAGACACTACCATTTCCTTGTTCAAAATAGGCTTCTAGAGAATGAAAACCAGAAATTACATCCTTCCATTGAAAGCAATGTACTGAAAATCAAGACACAGGTTGAAATTCATAAAAAAGCACTTGGAAGTAATGAAGAATATCTGTAGAATTGTGACATTGAGATTTACTGCTCATATCCAGAGGGAAAATGTTTTCAATAAGATAGCTAGAAAAAAATACATTAAACTATGACTGCTTTTTCCTTTTCTCTTCAACTATACCACTCTCAGCATGCCTTAGAAGTACATGCACTGCAATGTTTCCTTTGAGAATCTTTTAGATAAAGATTAGTTTAAGTGAAAGTCTCTGAAAAAACAGTACTATGTCCAAACTGAAAATGGGAAGAGAACTGAAGAACTAAAGGAGAAAGGAATTATGTTTTCCTGTTTAGGAAACCTTTCCTAACCTTTTCAGGCTACCTGCCCACTGAATCCTTATGAAATTTTATTTCACAGTTCCTCTAGTGTTTGCTTTATCAATCCATACTCCATGCTTTTCACATATTTGTATATCTTCTTCCCATCTTGTCTTGTCCAGTGTCTTAAGGGCATCAAATATGTTTAGTCTCTCCTGTTGATGCTAAAAAAGGTTGACTTTTCTCTGTAAAAATCATTCTGAAACTGCTTCTTCAATCAAATGAAGATCATAAAATCATGAAGACCTCTTCAATTTTGCTAACCTGTTTTTTCAAGGCTAATACAGTGACACTGCTTCACACTGGCATGAAGCAAGGTCAGCAAACTGACTTACGTACTGGAACTCTTCTTGTCATGGCACTGTGCAGCTCTGCCTGGGCTCAGAGGCGCAGAGAGCCCAGTTAACATCACTGCTACTGCTCCCAGTTTGCATAGGCACAGTATAAACTTCTGAAGGTCAGAAATGATGTCTGACTGATCTCTGATGTACTGACTGATGTCTAGTACCCAAGCCATAAAAAAATGGAACCCAAATAATAAATTGCAAATATTCCACTTGCTGCAACAAGGTGTCTTAACACTACGACATCATATGTTTCTAATGTACAAGGGAAGTATCAGTAAAACATGCTTCAAGATATTCAGAAACCTAAAGCAAGACTTACAAGATAAACCAATGAATATGTGCATATTAATTTTTGGAAAGGAAGTGTAAAATTCTAACTTCAAAGATACCATATTCTCTTTCTATCAAACACATGTACAAAAGCTACTCTCACACAAATATTAGATGGTAGATGCATTTTCTGAAGTACAGACACAGCCTTACCTGCATTTCTTGGCAAAAGGAAGCAGTTGGTCCAAAAAGAATCTGACACTGCTCATCTGCAGTGTACGTCATTCCTGGGAGCTTAGAGGGAATAATCACAGAATTGAGGCTCTGAGGATTCGTCTGTACCAGACAGTTACTGGCCTTTGACCTGGTAATATGCAGAGATTCACATGCTGAGAAATCCAAGGGTCTGATTGCCATGCCAACTTAAACTTGCATACAACATTCAAAATACATGGACAATTATAATTTTCTTATTCTTCAGCATTGGACTACTGCTCATGTTTAAAATTATATGGCCTGCTTGTTATAAGTTAATCTGTTCTGTTATTCTACATTTGCAAAAAGACAATATAAATGATCAACATTTCAGAAAAGTGCTGGACAACATTTTAGCATAAAACTTACTTAATGGGTAAAGGTTTTGGTGGCCAAACATTTCAGTACACAACATATTAATATATAGAAAACACAGTGACACATAAAAAAATTTTATATAAGTATATAAAATCATAATCATACCCCTGAAAATATAAAAATCCATGCCATTGCTGAAAACAGATATTAATAAATCTAATATTAGATTGTGATGATTTTAAAAATTTTGACAAATTTTGTAAAACAAATGTCCCAAAGGAGTAAAAAAAAATTAAAAACTAATTATTTCAGTATATTTATTGCATCTATTTCTAAATGACATAAAGCAAGATTTCTTTTCTTGAATTATATACCTGAGAAATCTTTCCAGATCTTCTCTGCTGCACTGAGACCATGAAACATCCCCAAGATTCTGTCCTTTAATCCATTCTCCAGACATGATATGGACACCATCTGCACAGGATGGGTGGTCATTGTCGTGGTTTATCCCCATGCTGAATTTTGAAGTTATTAACAAAGTGAAACAAAGTAACAGGTTGTTTTCAGAACTTTTTAAAGTTAAAACTCTTGCAAAGGGCTGAAAATAGCTCATATATATTACATGTAGGAAACCACTTTTGATTATTTTTTCATTATATCTTTCATAGAAGTTCATGTAATCATGTGTAGACGACTATTTTAGAATTAAAGATGGAAGTGGAGCTGCATTTATTTGATGAGAAATATTGTATTCTAATCAGTTCAATACATATTTTGGACAGCTTTTTGAATTTTCAGAATTGTACAATTGCAAATTTAATGAATACTATTTCTCTTGTAAATGGACAACATATTCTTATTTTTTAAGATCAGTGAATATTTTGGCAGTGATTCTACCTTCAATCTATATGGAACAGATTTATTGAAATTTTATGGAATACTAAAATGATCACTACTTTGATGGGCAATTATTGTGTCTAAAAAAAAAACCACCTAAATGATTTTTCAATCTCTTGTTAACAATAACACTGACGAAGAAATTAAATTGATTTTGATTATAAAGATTTAGCATCCTTACACATCCCAGAGAGTTCTAACATTCAATGCACTGCAATGAAAAATTCCACTGAATATCTGCTTGAAACTCCTGTTTTAACTGAAGACTCACTGTCATTCTCATTCAGAATTAGCAAACAGAGAGGAAGAAGAGGCACCTAAATAAAACTAAGATTTTCAGAATTAGCTAAGTGGATCATGCTTGACTAATATTACAAGAAATAAATACACTCAACCGTCTTTGGAGATTTACAAAAGGGTGTGAGACTACTCTCCAGAGTATTGGATTTAAAATAGTGCTGGAATTTTGCAGCATTATTATTCCCTGCAGAAAAGCAAAGCTTCAGGTTTAATAAAACTCTATGCCTTGTATTGATTCTTTCACTTACAGACTGCAAAGACAGAGTAAGTTTTCTGTGTCTACAAAAACTGGAGTACATTGTGGCTCTCCTTATTTCACCACCCCACAGTGGTAAATGGCAAAAAAGGCCTGTCTCCCTACACTTTTGTTCTCCACTCTATACCAAAATCCATTCATGACTCAAACCATACATAAATTTGCAATTTGCTCTACCTTTTGTTTACTAATGAAATTAATGGAAATATCATGTAGGACTTTACCTTGCCTATAGAAGTGCTCTGTTTCTTACACTGATGTGTACATCCCACACTCTGAAGTACTGGAACAGTGCTTTCTGCGCAAATTAGATAATTTTGCTATCTCTAAACCATATAACTGAGGCAAGCAAATGTGTCTAACTCTGATCTTAGCCACTGTCTTTTCCTGACCTGCCTGAATGGCACAAAACAACTATACAGAAGTGCCTCTGCACTTGCCTTACATTCTTATTGCATGCCTCACATGCAGAATTCGAGACGTGTCTATCTCCAGAATTATTTACACCCATTAGAACTGTGCAGGAAGACACAGGAAAGCTGGGGATATGTAACCTAGTGGACTACATAAGAAAAAATTTTGCTCATAGCTCTTTGAGTTTTATGCTTCCTTAATGCAAAAGTAGTAATTTTAAAATACTCATTTGTCAGCATCATATACACTGTAGGATTTTAACTAAAACATTTACAACACAAAATCTTGACCAAATGTATTAAAATTCATGGCTCCAATTTATGCAGAGTGGAATTAACACATTTATATGTTATTTAAAATACTTTTAAGGTGAAAATTACAAAACTCCTGTAATTTCTAATTATGATTAATGCCCTTCACTCCGAAAAACAACTCTTGAAGATTGACTTTGTCACAAAATATTCTGTATAGTCAGCCAAAGAAATTTGTGCTGAGCTGGACCATTATCTTGATTATTTCAAAAAACACAAGCCACCATTACAAAAATATATAAGCGCACTCCCCTTTATTCAATCTACTATCACAGAAGCATTTTATGAAGTTTATTAGCACAAGAATTCCCAGGAAAACATTGTATTTTAAAACATGAAGTGGTTAAAACTGTTGTAATTATAACAGCTGTGAAAATTACCTATATTAAGCACTAATAAAAAACCTAATTCCAATAATCTTCCAGTACTTCAGCTGTCCACACTTTCGTAACACTTCTATCCTGCTTTGACATTCAATTGTAGTTCAAAATATCTGTACTAATCCAATGGAATTCATCCCTCAATTCTCTTCCCCATCCAAATTAAGTACATGTAAAAAATCCAGAAAACAAGAAACACCAGTACTGAATCCTTTGCCTACCTGAATGAATAGGCATTCAAAAATGCCTATTCAAAAGACAAATACACATTATAAGTTAACATCAATTAACTAAATTTCAGGACAATATCTCAGAAGTAAGCTAAATAAGCAGCAGTTTTCTTCAGTAAGTGTTTTTGATTCCTTCTGTAGCACATTAACGGCTGCACATTTTTATCTGACCTTGTATCAATTAGAAGACCACATAAAAGTCAGTGTGCAGCAGAACTGACTTCTGATTTCATTCCGCACATCACATTGTTTGTGGTGAAAAAAAGAAGCTGAACAGTCATTGCTTCTTTTTCAACACGAGAGTAATTGGTGTAAGCATGTATACCTACTCCTCCATTAACAATCAAGGACATAATGTTACTCAGCTTGCAATGGTGGTCATGATATTTTCTAGCCCCTCTTGCTACACATGGAAGACATAACTACATCCTTTCACTGATACAAAGGCACCACATAAACCGCATCTGTGTAAGGTGCTGCTCCGTCTCTTCCTACAGAATGCGTGCATCACGGCAGCACTGAGCACAGTGCTCCCTCTGCCCTCTCCCACAGCTGTGATCATCCAACCTCATACAGGAGTAAAGCAACACTATGTGCACGTGGGAGGACAACAAAGGAGTTTGGGATTATAAAATAACTCTGTAATAGCCTGAAAAAACACAATTAACAAAGAAGACAGTGCTGTACTTTAATAAGTAGTACTACATGTCTATATACAGAAATAAATTATATTTTTAAGAAAAGAAATGGTATTTTTTCTGTGTTGCATAAAATGCTTTACCCATTCTGGTTAAAGGCTACATAGAGCAGATAAAATATGCAAGTAGGAAGTATTCGATAAAATGCCTTCCCTAAATAAAATATTAGCAATATTTAAATTCACACTATGCAAATTAACTATATTTTAATAATCTCAGTTTTAAAATATTTTGACAAACAGACTTAGTCCAATAAACTCCACTAACAGATAATTCAAGTCGACTGAAAAAAAAGTTTTTCTCTAAAAATCCTCTAAAACTTTTTAAAGGAGTTTTTATGTGATACCACATACAAAAGTGGGATCATTTTTGCTAAATCTTTAATATGCAAGTAGAAATAATACAAAGAAACAACATCACTAAATTCTGCGTATTTAGAATTAATAACTCAGGCCACTGAAAGTAGAAGAAAAATATTAGCTCAAAATTTCAGTAAAAAGGCAATTCTTTTACAATTAACTACGGCTGCAATTATACATGTACAGCTGGAATAAAAAAGGCAACAGCATCTCTCCTGTCACTTTAGAGAACAGCTTATATTCTTGCATTCAAAATGCATTCCAGTGTCAACATACTGAACAAGCACTAAGTAGTACTATTTTACTTCACCTAATTATAGTAGAGTATTACAAAATCAAAGCTCTTTTAAGCCTCAAAAGAGGATCCTCAGACATTATTCTATATTTAAATACGCTACATAAGGTTATGCACACACCTTGAAATAATTAGGTCTGCACTGCTATTTTAAATTACTTCTCACAATAGGACATCAAAATTCTTTGACATGTGCTACTTTCATGACAATATGCATTTGCTCAGTGACCCCACATGCTTCCAGATAAAAGCTTTTTTATTATTTATTCATTATTTTGTTTGTGCTTTGCAAATGGTAGATGATTGTTGTCACCACTCTATCACACTTAAAATGCAAATAGCGCACCTGAAAAACAACGATGTTGTTAGACCAGAAACAGGCAGAGAAGGGACAAAGATTAAATAGTATCAAAAAGTTATTATATGAACAATTAATTGGTTTAGTTCAGATAGATGTGGAGAATTACTTTAAGCTTATCTGTAAACAAAAACTGAGAAATTAAAAAAAATTAAAGAGAACAACTAAAGCTCAGATTTTCATAGTCATTAGCAGTGAGACAGACTAGGAATAAGAGGTAGATTAAAGAAAGTGCAAGAGCAAGTGTTGGATCAAGGAACCAGCAGCGTTCAGTACAATAAATACAATGTTCAACATGATAAATAGATTCCCAAATAAAGGACCTATTTATTCCAAGTGATATATAGAACAAAAGAACGATGAGTGTGAACTGCATATCAAGTATAATACTACTAGTATGAGCTCAGGAAAGACTGAAAATTACTAGAAGCTTAACAGCTTATATGCAGTTTTATAGCACAATGATTTTCACACCAGTTTGTCTGATCGCCAATTCTGCAGTATCATGAGGATGTATTTGATAAGTGAATATAATTATGTGATTATCACAGACAGAACGACAGCAGCTACATTAACTTCTCAGTACTTTTTTTGCACTTTTTCAACAAAATGATTTATCACACTGCTATCTTTATAAAGAAATATATATAAAAAAGACCAGACTAGTAGAAGGATTTTATAAGCTGTTATATGTTAGCTTGTTGGTTATTTTCATGTCCTAGTTACTGAAGTATTAAGTGCTGTATGATTTTTATATGTCCTTTAAAACAAATGAGGGCTTCTCAGATGATTGAATAAATGGAGTAAGAAATCTTTCAACCAGTAAATTAATTATTTTGCTAAAAGTGGAAGGCGGTTGACCAGCTACAGAAAAATCATGATAGTAAAAGGTAAAACATGATTTCTTTTGGAAAGAATTTATATTCAAAGAAAAATCTACCAAACAAGGAAATCTCCATCTTCTTGTTAAAAATTATATGATCAGAAAAAATAAAAAATAAATAACTCTATGCAACTGTTATTTCCCTTTTGTAAATCATTGCTCATTCTCCACAATGCTGGAAATTAGGATTGCATTTTCAGTCTTAAAACAACTGGGTAAAAGTAAAACATGTACATTAGTATAGGGATTTTAACATATGCTGGACGCTGCTGTCTAGCTGACTTGGCAGCTTTTGCAGAACAGCTTTCTTCTCTAACTCCAGTACTTCCACCACCATGCTTCCTGCTGCTGGATCTAGACAAACTACTGAGCCACAGTCCTTTGACTGAAGTATACAAATAATTTAAAGGTTTGCTGCAACAGGTATATTTAGCATCATAACATTAAAATATACATTACTCTTCCTGAAGGTATTTTTTAATTTTTTACAGAAATTATATAATACAGAATAAGTATTGGCTTCTGGTAAATATGACACGCATGCCACATTGTTGAGCTATCACAAAATCAGTGAAGAGCTATTAAAAAACAGATTTTGTATTAACAAATACATTGACATTGTTATGATCTTTTGCCAATTTTTTCACATGTATTTTAAATGTATCAGACTATCAATTAAGCTTTTGCATCCTGTAGGATGTTTTTCAGTTACTAATTGTTTCTTTTGCAAATGTTATCCTAAGGAAAATTTAAGATAAATCCATCCAGGAACAGTATAGCCTGGCAGAAACACAACCCTTAACACCTTCTAGAGAGAGAGTTGAATAATCTTAATTTCATGTAAAAAAATCGTATCTTTTCATGTTACTAAAATGCTGATGCAGTGCCTCTTCCCTGTCTCTGTGCTTCCTTTCTTCCTGAGCTGTTTCTTCAACTGTCTTGCTACTAGCAAAAGGTTAGAGATGCTTTATTTCTGCCTGGTATTGCAGTGATGTGATGCATGAATGTGATTAGAACTGGACCAACAAAACTAATTTTTTTCATGGTTTTTAATACCAGAAACATTTTGAGTACAAGTAAACATAAATGTGAAGTATGTTAACAGACTTCATTATTTTCTGTCATCTGTAATCTTAAATGTGTTTTGTTGTACAATTTTCAGGCCACTGAAGTTGGGAAATATACACCCATGTGCCCAGTAAGATCCTAAGCTGATTTAAGTCAGCAAAAGTATATGACTGTGGAACAAAGATGTCTACTTTGATGTGGATGCAGGCAAAAAAGAGACTATCAATTTTTAAAGAACTTACCCAACTTAAAGCATGAAAATGAATGTAAGGTAATCTCAAGGACTTGCATAGTTGAACATCTAATATATATATATACTTCTAACTTCATTAAAGTAGTTTAAAAAAAAGAAAAGAAAATCCTTTCAAGACCATTCAATGCAGTGTTAGTTTAACTGCAAGAGTTTAGAATAGTTATCTTATGGATACTTTTCCTGACCTATCGGGAAAAAAAAAACTATGAAACTACTAGGGTGGTTTTGTACAAATCATGTTTGAAATAGAGAATATGTAATGCTGAAATGCAATACAAAGCTAAAGTCTCCTGTTAATTTTTATCAACTAAATAAGTTTCAAGGAAAAAGGAAAGCACATTGCCTTTCTTTTAAAGAGTAATTTTAAAAAAGCAGTTTCTTATTAAACAAGTACTATGCTTTATAGATAAATATCCCTATAAAGTTTCCAATTTTTAAACAAGGAGGATAGAAAATTTCACAGACAGTAAAAAATACAAAAATAATATAAAAATAAGAGAACCATAGAATCATATAATGGTTTGGGTTGGAAGGGACATTTAAGATCATCTAGTTCCAAACCCACTGCCACAGACAGGGCAACTTCCACTAGACCAGGTTGTGGTCAAAATTCCACCCTGCCTGGTATTGATCAACTCAACATGGGGAGTGCACAATCGCTATGGACAACCTGTTCAATGCCTCACCACCCTCACAGCAAAAAATCCTAATATCTAATCCAAACCTACTCTCATTCAGTTTAAAGCCATTCCCCCTTGTCCTGATACCATGTGCCTTTGTAAAAGGCTCTCCAGGCTCTATTGCAAATCTCCTTTAGGTCTGAAAGGTGCCATGGGCTTCCCCCAGAGCCTCCTTTTCTCCAGGCATGTCCACATTGTATGCAGCTATGCACAAAAAGAAGGGAATTGTTACAATTTCTGTGTAAACCTGTAATTACACAAATACGTGTATGGGAAAGATGATTGCCTATAACTGTTGCGCATGTATTTTAAAAATCACTACAAAGCTCAATTTTCCAAACAGTAGCTGTACTTTTCAAACTATTTTACTCAAAGTTAGGCTCCTGTCTCTACACTTCAGTTGACTTTGATTTGAACAGAAAACTCAGTGGTGACAAAAACCAGCCAAAACAGTTAAAGTTCAACATCTCTGATAGTACCCATAGATAAATTAATATCCTTATCTCTTGGATATTTCCTTCTTGGTCTGGAAAACCCAGCTTTAGACCATTAGCCAAAAAGAACAGAAAAAATTAAGAAAGAAACAACTAGAGGGAAATGAAAGACTTTGCAGTTGGAATAAAGCCACAATGACAAGAATTTTCCCTGGGTATTCTATCCAATACCCTAATAGCCCATGGTGTTGTATGGGAGAGAGACAGAAGCAAGATTATTTGGGGACAGCTTATCAGCACAGTCTCCACCAACACTGTGGGACCCTTGATAAAGTGAGTGAGGATTTCATACAACTTTTTAATATATTCACAAAGAATATATGCTTTCTGCTTATTAACTACTAAATAAGTGATTCAGAAATTCCACAGACTCCCTGTTCATCACTAAAAAATATGTGGCAGAATATCCTGAATTTTAGTAACAGTTACCTCTCATATTCAAAAAATGTTTGTCAGAAAAAGAATGCAGAGGTATAAAATTAATTCTGAAGAATTACACCAGTTTCTCTTTTAAGTGGCTAAAACAACTTCTAAACTACACTTAGAGCACTTAATAATTGTAAATTAACATATTTTGAGATGCAGAAATTTACATCCGTTCTGTATTTCTCCCTCCTTCATATGGAATCCTAGCCCTTAGAAGGCCATCTTTCAAGTAAAATCACATGTAGCTTGTTAACCTCAACACCAGCAATTGTCACTCTTATCTCTGTCCTCCACACAATGTCTTTTAATTAACTGTTATTAGTTTTTACTTTGTAATGTGACCTCATTACGTAATTACCTAATTGCTTAGTAAATTTATTTTAATAATTAGAGTATGTTTAATAAAACAGTCCATTAATGTGATACAATTTTTAATTGACCAATTACACACAATTCAAAAATCAACTGTTGACTTACATAATTTCTCAATGTCATTAAAATCTCTACATCCAGATACACAAGGCTAGAACAAAGACATTTCACATTGCAAAGTAAGGTTTAGTCTGCCATTGTATTTCATTGAGAATATTTCTCTTCCAATTGGAAAAACAAAAATAAATCAAAAACACAACGCTTAATAAACATCCATGTATCAGAATGTATTTAATATAAGGATGTCTTCTTTCATACAACAGGCTACAGGACAAGAGGACATGGCCTCAAGCTGTGCCAGGGGACATTCTGTTTGGATATCAGGAAAAATTTGTTCAATGAAAGGAACACATTAGAACTTTATATTCGTCAATACAATGACAACTGATAATGTCTTTGTTTGTATGTGCTCTCAGAAAATGAAAATCAACAGCATTTATATTGCTTAAGTTTTGAATCTATTTGTACAATAACTTATGAGCAAGAATATCTGTTGTACAGAACGGAAAAAAACTGTTTCTCCTTTATCCTTCAAGAAGGAAAGTCTTTGAGAAAGCTTTTGGTTCTCCATTGCTGAACTAGAGTCTTCACAAGAGCAACTAGAATGGCTAAAGATATTACATACAAAAAAGCCAAGGTAGTAGGTTAAATGACCTCAAGATTCAGAAAAAGTTAGTGAAAATTTTCTAGAAAAGATGATATATTGTGGGAACCATTTATGACTAGTCTGTATGGTGAGCATTTAATCTCTGCTGCTGAGGCAGTTAAGAACAAGCAAATCTCTGCAAGAGATACTCTAGATATATTTGAAGCTGCTCAAGTCCTTTCCAATAGGATCTACATTCAAATCTTTGTCTTCAAACATTTTTATATTTTCTCTTCACAAAGCTTCAACTACTTCTAGCATCTTCATTGCAATTGCCAGGGCCTGGCTGGCAGAGACACCCATGCAGAGAAAAACAAATCTCTCTAAAATGTCACCCTACACTCCTTGGTGCAAGACTGCTGTGTTTCAGATTGTGACAGCTAAGGACTCTGAATCCATCATGAAGCAGGAATCTTTCCTCTACACCTCTTTTTCTTTGGCACTGGGGGGTGCTCTTTTTTTTTCTTTTATTTTTTTTTTCTATACACTATGTGGTCTGTTATAAACCTTCATTAGTTTGGATGTCTTGAAGAAATGTCTGGTTCAATCAACATCTTGTCTTTTATATTAACACAAGATTTTTTTTTATTCTTTATTTCCATTTTCTAAAAATATCTATTACATCACCCACAGAGAATTGTGAGGATATCTCCAACAACACCCAAATGCCATTACTATCATTACCAGTGAGAATATGATGGCTGGGATACCAGCATGATTTGTTTTACCACATTCATTTGAATTAGTATGAAAGGATTTGAAAGCTCTAAAATTTCATATGTAGCTTTGTAGCATTTTTTTTTCCCTGGGATTTATATATCAGCAATATAAGTTTTATGTTCCTGTAGGAAGACCGTGTAAATTCCTTCTGTTTCACAGTTCAACTGCAATGCAAATCCATGAGGATATTCCAAGTTCACAAAAAATGTAAGATAGGTTACAGAGTCTGACCTGTGCTGCAGTCTTGGAAGAACTGCTAGCAGCAACAGTGAGCTTTTCTGTCTACCTTGTTTTATGTACAGATTGCCATCTAGAAGACCTTAGGAAGTCAAAGATAGGTTTGATTGTCTTCTGCAAGACAAAACCTTACCAGTATGTAAGCATATAAACTTCTTAAGATCCATATCCCACATTCGGATATTTGCTGTTGCACAACCAACACACCACCCGTGGCTTTGCAAGAACATTACCTATCATCATTTTTCAGTGAGCATATGATGTTGTACTTTTTGTTGATTGAGATGTCTCTTTTTGCAAATACAGTAATTTTTCAGCAGAGGCTTTTATACTCTAAAAACACTTTTATTGTGTTGGTCATAAAGCAGTATATCTGTTATTATCATACTTGCAGTAAACAATTATCTAATTTACTCTACCAGTGAACTTATCTGCAGATCATAATCAGTGATTGTTTCATTCCCCTTATTTTTGGTTTATTGCCATCAGAATAAGTTTACAGAAAATAAATCTTCTTCTACCCATTCCCTCTTCCAATACCAGCAAACACTACAGCAAAAAATAGAAATAGCATGATGTTTAGCTACAAAACACAAATACATATTTCTTTTTAGGTCTTTCCTTATCACAACTATCATGCAAGCAGGCTGGCTTATATTAACCAGGAGATTTTTTTCCGCAGTTATGAAGATACAAAAAAAAAAAAAAGAAAAAACCATAAAATATCAATTTCATACAGCAACTTATACTTCTGTCAATCTTTAAATAATTGCTCTGTATTTGCTTATTTTGCATCCAGAAAAAAATCAATACAAATATTTTAATTTCCAGTTTCTTCTTATAATTAACTTCATTTTTCAATATTAGATGTTAGGATCTCCATTCTCAGGAAACTTGACCAAATTTAAACCAAGTCACTTTCAATTCAAAGTATTTGTCCTAAGATACCTAACCACACACCTAGCAAAATATCCCTCTCTGTTGTCACTCTGAAACTGACATTATAATACAAATACACAAATACCTGGCACAGACACTGCATAAAAAAATGATAGAATAATACATACTCCCTTTTTATTTCAGTTTAAATTAAGACATTTTCGATTTCCTTTTTTTTTTCAAGTAGTGAAGTCAAGAATGAAGTTGAAATCTTATTAACAGATTTTATTATTGCAAAATATTAATTTTTCACTTTGGGCTAAAATATTTGACACTGAATGAGTAAAAGCATCCAGCCCAGCTGTGAAGGACAACTAGCTTCACCTTTATTTTGCCATCCTTTTCTTCTTCTAAGATGAAAAACATTAATGTTGCAATGACCAATGACTGTTCTACACTATAATAGGATCTATCCTGAGAAAGCCAAATTAAATAAGGGCTCTTCCAACTTATGATCTCATTAAAATGCTTGCTGGCAACAATTGTTAGAGTTGGACCTGTTACACAATACCACAGTCAGCACAGAACAAACATCTTGAGGCACCTGATTTTCCCCAGACAATAGCAGTCTTTCCAGTTAATTTATTTATTTTGTAGCTATAAAGATTTTTGTATTACTTCAAGTCATAAACAATTTGTTAAGCTACATACCATATATTGATACATATTATTAATATTATTATTAACAGAAACACTATTTTCTGAATTTTTCATTTAAATCCCCTCCTTAGAGAAAGAAAGGAAAAACTGAAGTACACAATCAAATTAGTCAAATCGCAGTAGTATTACATGCAAGTGAATAAAAGGCTTTAACATTCACATACTTACTTGTGACCCATTTCATGGGCAATTGTAAAAGCCAGATTCAGACCATTGTCCTCTGCAATAATACATTTTCGTTTTTCACTGCACATTCCACTCAGGTATGCTATACCTAGGAAACACAACCACCATAGTCAATTATTTTGTGTTATTACTAATTTTATATATTACAGCTTAATTAGACCCAAACAAGACTGAAACCTTGCTGTGGTCAGAACCATCCAAGTATATAAACAGGTACCTGACAAAGGTTTACTTACTCAATTTGCAGCCAGTGGTAATATTACCTCACAGTAATGATTACATGGACTGCAATGTACAGAAAATGCATCCTTTAAAAGCATTGCTCGGTACCTTAATGAGATGTGATAGAACACACGTATGAATGTCAATACTTCTGTAAAGGAAAATAAATGTCTACAGCAATAGGACACAAGTTTGAACAGGTATTTCCTCTGACAGAAGAATCGAGTGCACAGAGTTGTCCCTCTACATTTATCACTACTAATTATTCATAAAGCGTTCAGCATGTTAGTGGTTTTAAAAACATTTAGAAGAGTCAGATGTCCCAGAAGAGTTCATAGGAGACTGCAGCCTGTCAAACATATTTAGTATAGAAGCTATGATGCCTTTACTACATAATACCTTAGTTTTCAAAAAACGCATTGAAGCTTTAATGGTAGGGGTTTGAGTTCAAGCTCAGCTTCTTAAAAGTGGAGTGTCTGTAACTGTAAAAGCTTGAGGAACATGAAATTTAATTTGGGTAATGGTAAATTTTTCAGACCACAAACACATTTAGTGGGGATGATTGTCGTCGTTCCTTGTTCGAAAATCTGGTGTAAGCAATCAAAACACTGTTTCAAGCGTTTGGCCTTCTTCCCAGGAACTTCCTTTCAATGGAATGGTGCCCTCCAGTTCAGCATGTTTGCTGGATTATTTGCATGTAAAGGTCAAGTTTGAAATGTTTGACAGTATTTGAAATTCAGTCATAATTATCATTCCAATTTAATAAGATAAGCCTTTCTTCTCACAGTCCAAATATCTGTCAGTCTGTGAGCACAACACTACACCCACAAGTAGTAGTAAGCCCATCACTATTCTGCCAACTCTTGAGTATTGCCCTCAAAAGAACTGGCTGAAAGCTTTTGGACACAGAACTTTTGACAAAAAATGGTGTCCAGGACTGAACAAAACAATGACAAATAAAATTTGAATAAGGCAGAGTATTTAGACTTTTACTATTTGTTTCCAAAATAGGGAATAGCCATCTGGATATGAAAGAAAAAGCAAAATCTCATCAGGAAAAAAAAAAATGTAGTCTTTCAAATGAGACCTCATGCTAAACATAGATATCACTCATACTAACTTCAATAAAAAACAGAAAAGAAATGCTCTGAAATGCAATGTTTTATTTCAAAAACGTTTTGTTGCAATGACTGAACTATAACCAAGAATATTTCTAAAATTTTGTGCCTTTTAGTTCCACAAATATATGCATCCTCTTTTACAATTTGGTCACCAAACTGAAAAAGACAGAAAGACTTTTAATGCTGAAGCTTGAAGTAGTACAGCTGGTAACAGTACCAGAAGAAGCAATCAGGGTCCTGATCAGTGAACTTAAAAAATTGGCATCATCAGTGAACTTAACAATTGGTCCAATAAAATAGAAAAATCACTCTTGCCATAGACAAAACCCAGTACTGCATTTTGAAGTACCGGGAGTGATCCTTTATTATAAGGCAAAACATTCAGAAACACTTTTCTTGCTGGTTTTGGCTGTGATACAGTTAATTACACAGTAATTAAGGACCTATGTTTTGGGTTTGTGTTAGAAAAGTGAGGGTAACACAGGGAGGTACTACTTGTTGCTGAGCAGCTTACACAGATTGAAGGCCTCTCCTCCTCCTCCTCCTCCTCCTCGCACCACTTGGGCAGACACTGGCAGGGGGCACAGGCAGCACAGATGGCCCCAGCTGAGCAGGATATCCCACACCCTGTAGGGCTGTGCTCAGCAGAAAGAGGAGGCAGGAAGCTGCCAAGGGGCTGAGGCTCAGGGACTGTCCAGCCTTCGGTTGGTTGGTGGTAAGCAGTTGTTTTCAGCATCATCATCTTGCTTGGCATTTACTTATCTCTGTTATTTTCCTTCTCATTATTGCTATCATTCTTACTGTTATTTTTATTTCAATTAGGAAACTATTTTTATCTGAACCCATTGCTTTTTTCACTCTTACCCTTGCAATTCTCTCTTCCCACTTCACTGTGTGGGGAAAGAGCAAGCAGCTCTGTGGTGTTTAGTTGCCATCCGGAGATCAGTCATGACAGTGTTGATGGCTATTCTCACTTGGATAAAACTTAATTGCTGGGATCTACAGAAAGATAATTCCCAAACCTCCCTCTTCCTGATGATGCTCAGTACTAACAGAAAACTGTAGGATAATCTCTAGCTTTCTCAAGGGAAAAGGAATCCCCTAACCTTCTTCTAACCTCTGAAATGAGAAAACAAACAAACAAAAAACCACACTAAAAAAAACCAAAACCAAACCATTAAGTATCAATGTCATGCAGCAATTTATACTTGTGTCCCTCTAAACCTCTAAACTGGCAGGTTTTCCATACAGCAACATGAGTACTACCAGTTGCTGTCCACTATTCTGACTGCCCCCTCCATTTATTCGCAAAGAATTACAAATGTTTCCATTACATACCTATTCTGCAAAAGAAGTAGTCAGCATTATTAAGAATTTTCAATAATACTCATATATTGATCATATAATATTCAAAATAATACTCAAGTAATGCTCATATATATCCTCACATATGACCAAAAATGTTTTTATACTTGGAATTCTTTGAAGAAAATTGATTATGTTTGAATTTTATAAGTTTGGCAGACAAAACATAATATTTAAATTTCATTGAGATTAAATTAGATTGCTGATTCTAGAAATGTCTGAAAGCATCAAAAGCAATTAATGCTTTATGACTTCTCCCCTATTAACTAAATTCAACCTCCTAAGTGCAAGCCAGATTCAATAGCAACTACTGAGTGTATATCAGCCAACTACTAGCTGTGAACTAGTTTCATGTCTTGTTTTTGATTATGAATTTCACATGTAGTGAAAAAGAAACTGACTTCAGTAAGCAGCTGCTCTTGCTTAGTTGTCTATGTATTAGGTAAGAGACCGAATTTTTTATAATATATTTACATTGAGTGAAGCTTCCTGAGGTTTATTAATACAGCTGGAACTGCTCCAAGGTTAAATCCACATATTAAAAAAAACCCAAAACAAAACAATAACAGGTCAATGAACAATTGCTCCCTTGTTATGACTAAGATTTTCCTAGTGAAACCCATTAGCCTCAACACACTGTTTCAAATTAAAACACTTAGTATCTGAAAAGTATTAGCTAGAAATCAGTAACTTTATCTCACTGACAATATAAGGAAGGATCTGATTATTTATCTATAAAAAGCTATGGTTTAAAACAACAACAAGAAAAAAAACTTGACTGAATACATGAATCAAATGTAATATATTCAAATTACTTCTCTCTGTGGATAACTTTTCCTCAAGTTACTTCAGAAGAAAATACATGTCACATCAATTAGAAGAGTAAAGCTGTAGCTTTGTGCCTGAGAGGAAGCGCATAGGGACTACATTTTCTTATCAAACATGTAAATATCCAAATGAAACAAATGCTGCTTCAAAAAAGTGGAACTTTTCCCCAGATCACAGCAGTAGTTTATTACTCCTGCTATTAGTGCTACCCTTAGACGCGGGTGTTTCATTCTACAAACTATGAAAAATTTTCTTGTTTGTTAATGAACATATTCATCAAATCACCAACCTACTTAATTCTTAGAAATTAGGTGCACATCTACACCACTTCCGTTTAAAAGTGCTAATTCATCTCACAAGGATGTTACACTTAACACCTCACCAGCTAAAGAATCTGAATGAATATTACCTATTCATTCAGGGCCAGCTGCCAGTAACATAAATCCCCTACCTATGTTAAAAAGGCAATTGTCAGCATTGCCCCCAGGAACAAAAACTCCATAGTAAACAAACCCCAAACAGAATCACAGCAAGAGACAAGCAGTCAAGCTTACAAACACTGTCTTCCTTACAGTGACCACAAACCATGTAGGTATGACTGCAATACTGCATTCTAAAAGGCTAGAAAATGGTTCTTTTCCTTTTACAGTGAGCACTGTAAAAATAGAGTTAATATTCTGGAACTCTAACCACCCAAATTACTTACTCATCCCACTTACATTTCTTTTCCTCTGAACTTCCTTAGTTTCACAAGATATTAAAGATTTTTTTGTCATGGTATTAGCCATGCATTTATTCAGAACTTCCAACAGCATGATCTTCATTTGAATTATCTGTGGTGCACAAAACTCACAAGCCACTACAACAGAAGCACAATTTAAAGTCCAAGTACATCTGACTTTTGATTCACAAATAAATATTTCACAGTAAAATATTTAAAATATATTTTAAATGAACTGGAAAAATCAATGGGCTTTTAAGCACAAAAATCATTATTTAACTGCACTTGATTACTAATCTAACAAATTATTTTTTTAGCAGACCTGCTAAAAAAGCAGACCTTTTTTTAAAAAAGCAGGAAAAAAAAGTTTTCCACCAAGCGGACACTTCAAAGTCTAATTAGCACAGCTGTTCTGAAGAGAGTCACAGATGACTTCCAGGAAAAACAAGTTTTGTCAGTTGTCTGTGAATCAGCAGCTCTTAACCATAGCAGTAATCAAAACAAGACAGTTAACAACCAGAAGTCTTAAATACAAAATCCAAAGCCCAGGAATATTTATTTTTGTCTTTTTAAGTGAGCGATATAACAGCGAGGGCAAATATATCTATACATGTGTGCGGGGTATCTTCACAAACACACATCACAGCAAGACATCAGAAAAAATAATGGGATACAATCAAATCAGCTTCTGTTGCATTATTCCCAAATGTAAGTTAATTTTTATTCATGTCTTTTGTTATTTTATGATTTATGTACATCTTAGAAGATCCACGCTTTCAGCAGAACATCAATAACTACACTAATTTATATATACTAATAAATGTGTGATTTTATGTTTCAGAATAGACTATTAAGCTTACTCCTACACCTTGAAAGAAACTGCTGCACTTTAATCCTTAATTTCCCCTGAGCAGGGGAAAAGGCTAAAAATGGAGAGCATGCATGCATGCCATAATTGCAAAAATAAATTTTGAATGTGTATTTACACAGTTTTAGGTTTTTAGTTCTTGCAACATCTGAAGGGTCCACAGGCCTCCAAGATACTGTTAGAGGGATGGGATGGCAAAAGTGCTGAAAGATACTAATTTTCTTCTAACATGCTGCGCACATGAAAACATTTCTGCCAAGATGAATACACAGAGGAGACAGTAAGTAAATTTTCCCCACTGCCCATTCCTGGCCTTTGCTGACAAGGGACGTAGGGATGCCCTGAGCTAAAGGCTGGCTGCATCGGTACAGTCAACTTTTACAGCCAGCAAAGTGCTTGTTCTCTGAATTTGGGTATTCTTTTTACATGAATCTACCTGGGTCTATAACTTGTCATGGCAAATAACTCCAGAGTGTAGTTGCCTACAACAGTACATATTTCTCCTTTTATGAAGACTACAGAGAGGGTGCTCTAATTCAAATACAAAGCTCTATTCATCTATTAAAAGTAATTCATGCCCTCCTATATCTCTGTCAGCAACTGCAGTGATCAACTGAGAAGATCTAGTGAATTTAGCAACTGCTCTGGCAGAGGCCATTTACGTGTATTTGACATCTTATGTCCCACTGCATACCTTACTTACTCATGTACTACTACAGTCTTTCAGACAAAAGTGGTTGTAGTTAAAATGGCTATTGTACCATGGGATAATAGAAGACCAACATAATTATTTTTCTGTGGTTTTCTATTCTTTCCTGCTCAGTCCTAACATTCAGTTTACTCAGCTGATCATGAGGACCAATGGTATCCTGGGCACACTGGGAAGAGCATTGACAGCAGGCTGAGTGAGATAATCCTGCCCTCTACTCAGCTCGAGCGAGGCCACACCTGAGTGCCATGTGCAGTTCTGGGCCCAAGACAAAGAGCCACTGCAGCAGGTCCAGTGGAGGAAACAGAGGTGATCTGTGATCTGGAGCACCTCTCTTCTGAGGAGAGACTGCAGGAGCTGGGCCTGTTTAGTCCAGAGAAGACTTAGAGGGGATCTTACTAGCGAATATAAATATGTCAAAGGCAGGTGCCAAGAGGATGGTGCCAGACTCTTTTCCATGGTGCCCATGACAGGACAAGTAGCAATGGCCATAACCAAAACACAAGAAATTCCACCTCAACATGAGGAAAAATTTCTTTACATTAAGGAAGTCAGAGCACAGGAATAGGCTGCCCAGGGAGGTCATGGAATGTCTCTCTCTTGCAAGACGTTCAAACCCACCTGGACATTTCTTTTTTTCACCAGCTCTAGGTGAACTTGCTTTTGCAGGGGGATTGGACTGGATGATCTCCAGAAGTCCCTTGCAACTCTAACAATTCTGAAATTTTCAGAGAACCGGCCCTTACCATTCTCTGATCTCTTTCCTCAGTAGCAGCAATGCCCATGACTTCACACATACAGGCTGAAGACTAGTACTTTTCTTAATATGCATTATCTTGTCTATACTTCATCTTCTTTTTCACTTCCTTTTCAGTATCTTGATGTCTGTAAACAATTCTTTTTGTCAGATTTTTTTACTAAACTATCCAGAATGCTTCAAACCATATGAAAGCATATGCAGGCTACCACTTCCAAACAGTTTATGAAGCAAGGCATCTCTGAACTCAAGGATACTTTCTTCTAGTGTAAAAACTGACAAGTAATCCCCATGTCATCATTTTTTTTTAATGTATAAGCCACATATAAAAATTTCTTAAAAATTTAAAGGAAAATATTTAACGCCATAACACACTGAGTAAAAAGTACACTGAGTACAGTCAGTATACTTTTAAAATATTTTAATTGCCCCCTCCCTTTTTTTTTAAAGGCAACATCATCAAGTGGAAAACTTGCCCATGAAAATATGCATGAACAGGAAAAGACACAGATGGAAAAGAAAACTGCATAGCGTTAACAGAAAAGCTGAAAGTCATAAATTTGAGAAAGTCACAACTTCCTTATCTCCTCGTTTCACCTTCTTTCTGTAATCTAGAAAGAGAAAAAACCCCAACTTGAATAGATTGTATATAATTAGTATTAAAGAGGTCCTAAATGATTCTACTCAGAAGAAAATATGAAAAATTGGATATGAAGTTTTATGCAATAAAAATTTTCTTTGCTTCATATTTTGTCATACTATGAACACGAAAGAAAAACCAAATGTAACCTTTCTAAGAAGTAACTCAATCTTCTAAGAAATTGAAACAGTTTACTTTAACTTTCTTATTGCATTATTTTCATGAGCAACTTCTCTAGGTGTTTGTTTTACATGGCATAGAAAATTAATAAGAATCTTGATCTAAATTTATAAATTAAGCATTTGGACAGAAGTAGAAATGTCTATTTTAGGACTTACACAATAAAGACTTTCAGTTCCTAAAGTACCTGGGTAAATTATAAGAGTGCCTTATGAAACCTTCACGGAATTGCTGTATACAATCAAATAAGATGAGACTTTGAAGACGCCCCACTTAATTTGGCAACAAAACTGAATGAGGCTCACCTAGCAAAAGGAATACTTAAAGAGCCAGCAACAGGTTGCAAGCTTAGCACAAGAACAGCTCTCACCAAACACATGCATAAATATGTTGATCTTGAGGATATGGTTTTCACTGATGCATTGGATAGGGATGACAGATACACAGCTTACTTTGAATGATTATCACATGCCCCAGATAATGAGTTTGGGCCTGCTTCCTACCATAAAACTGTTTACGTACACCAACAAAAGCCTTTGTTACTCTCCGAAATGGTGAGATGGATGACAGTGAACACTGCAGTATACCACAGGAAGTAATTTTAACAATTCAAATTTGCTTTCTGTTTTACAACTTGTTCTACAATTACATCTTCTTTAAAGGTGGGCAACATGACAATGTTGCTTGGCAGTCTTTCAGGCTTTCCCACACAGACCCTAAGGAAAGACTACTATAAACGGACCACCATGACCAGGAAATACATAAACCAAATAATACACTTCCCTTTTTCTTCTTTACCTTTGTGACTGCATGCACCACTAATCCAGTGACACCTACACTTGTGTAGTGCTACAAGATGCACATGCATGCACATGAAGGCTGTATCTTATCCATTTGACCATCTCTACGCTTCTGAGCACATACATATATTCACTTTTCTTTTTCTTCTCTTTTGGTCTTTATTTAGTTTAGCTTTCATTTTTCTTTTTCAAACCTGTTTTTCTTGAATAAACCTGTTTATTAAAAAAATAAAATTACCTTTTGATTTCTGGTCAGGAAACCCCTAAAAGAGGTGTGGTGGCAAGGGTGATGGACTTACGAAGCTGAGCAAAGAATGCAGGGAATGACTGATCACAGCTGCTGCAAAGAAAACTGAACCCAAGAGGGACTAGAGAGCTAGTTTTAGATAAATGCCTATATCAGTTCAGTGGATTAACTGTTTGTGAAAATGTTTATGCCTGAGTTAATCAAAAGAGTGTGAATGGCTTCTTGAGTTAGCCAGCCCAGCAAGGGGTAAGTGCATATGTAGCTCAGCTCAAAAGAGAGTATAAAAACTGAATAACTGACAAAATGAACATTGAACAGAGCAGTGGGCTTGAGCAGGCTTTTATACACATATTCCTTCCCAGCCCCAGGGGATGCTCAGCATCATGACAGTGAGCATATGAGGGCCAATAGTGAGAATGAGATTTGTACTGTGATCCCACAGCGCATTGCAATGGCTGCACAATGGCTCGCATTGATTTCAGTATATTGCCATATCATTTTCTGCTAAATCAAAATCCTACACAATATCAAATGTCTTCAGGTAAGTACATTTAGTTTTAAACATTAAACCCTCCTCGTGTGGAATATCTAATGGAACCTGGTCATAGAATTCTGACCCTCATGATTTCAGAATACCCACAGAGGGTATTCTTTCAAAGATAAAAGAAAAATTAATACTGTTCTATACAGCATCCACACAGAACTAGCCTTTTCTAAAACATATTCTCTTCCTTGCTGTTTTCAGCTTGAGTCAAGTTCTGTTCAGTTGCTGGAAACTAATCTTAGAGCATGTAGTAGCTCTTGAAACTATCAGAAAGCAAGTGGAACCACTGTGAACATGTAAGTGGTTATCTTTGTTTAATAGTGCCACACAAAAACTTGATAGAGGAGGTCTTGAAAGTGAAAATTCTCTCTGAAGTTTTTTTAAGAGACAAATTATTCCTCAGATCATTTAAAAATAAATTTCTCATGTTAAAAACAGATAACAGGAAAAAAGTATTATGAAACCTGCATTTTTCTTTCTAGAAAACTTTTTTACAAATAAAACACCTGACACACAGGAGCAAATCCTTCATTCTTAAACAGCCTGATTAGTGTTGGATGATTAATATCTGGCATTTGTCCATTCAAAAATAGAAGGCACATATTTAGTAGGACAAGTATTTAAAAAGAGTTAACTTAAAGAAAAAGAGAGAACAAGTTCATTTTCTAGCCCAGTATACTTGTACTTTGGAGTACAATTATAGTCCAATATTTTGGAGGCTTGTAAACTGAAGTTTCTCCCAGGATATGACTGTAAAAGGGGAAGTAGGAACAAAAGTTTCTAGTGTGAATTCAAAGGAACATAACTATGCCAAAAAGACAAGTGAAATTTTTGTCTAGAATATCACAGTATAGGAAATCACAGTGTGAATACCTGCTACTACTAAGAAAGAGAAACAGACCGCATTTGATGAAGGCAACTCTTCCTAATGAATTGTTACAGCTTTTGTCTCAGATGCTTTCTTGCTGCTGCCAGTTTTTAAGTTACTTTTTTTGTTTTTAATTTAATCACTATTTAAACATATTTTTATAAATATAACACACACAAAGGCTTGGTCAATTAAAAAATATATTAAATGTCTGGAATACATGAAAACACCCCAACATTTTCTTTTAAAATATATTTTTTTAAGGCCTTATCATTTGATGTCATGGGCCCTGGCTTAAGGAAATAGGATGCACAGGGCACAGAAACAGCATGTTGATTAAATGCTGATGTAAGTGTAAGTTTTAGACTTCCAGAGAACCATGCAGGGGCTTTAAAAGTTACCCTAGTTTCCAAGATCAATTCTGAGGCAGACTTGATTTTCCATTTGACATAATTCTGCAACCTTAAAAGAATTGTGCTGGCCTTAAAACTTGAGCGCATATGTCATTTCAAGATTTAATGTCCTCTTTTATTTGTAAATAGAAAAAACAAAAAAGCAGAAAACACTTATTGCATTATTATTTTAATGAAAATGCTGTATGTTTACAACTCTCTCTTATCTCTGATTCTGCCTCTGAAAAAATTTGCCTCTTCCTGTAAAAAATGTGATGATTAAATGTAGTCCTGGAACACCAGATGGTACAATTAGTTTTCAGAACTGCTTCCACTGCTGTGCAGTGTGAGTTCACTTTAACATATTTTAGACCATTATGAGTCTACAAGTTGATACACTTGGGTCAAATTATATCAGCATCACAGAGTAAAATGCATACTGGAATAAATTAAGAATTATGTCACTCTGTCAAAGTAGTGAAAATATTCACCCAAGCAATTATCTCTCCTCCTGCCTTCCTGATACCTGGATTTCAGTTCTGACATTCATAAAGTGTGCAGCTGCTAAAGCTGCCCCCATGTTCTGTACTCTACACACAATGCAACACCTTTGAATTCACATCCTGTCTCATTCCATCAAATCTTTTTTTCTCCTGAATATGTTCCCCAGGCTTCTGTAATATCAATACCCCATACCAGCTTGATCTACTCAAAATATATCACTGATCTTTTTCCTGGTCTTAAAAGAATTACAGCCTTGATACCCTATTTAGCTGATTCTCCTGTAACTTATTTTTGGGTGCCTTCTTCCTGGAAGGTGGCTGGTACCACCCACTATGCAACAGACCAGTGCGAAATTGCTCACATAATTTTCACCCAATAATACATTATTTAGATTTATTTTTGTTCCTGCAACAAACTAAGGAAAATGAGACTGTCTTGCTTTCTTTGTAATTTATTTTATTATACCAATGTTATGAAAATGACCTCTGTTACAGAAATATAAAATTATTCCTTGACACAGAGGGCTTTAGCACAGTAAAACATTTCCTCATTTTCTGCAACCAGAGTCATTCCTAAAACACTTCTCATGTTTTTAGGATACACTCAACTTAGGTGATACGAAGTGATTATTTTTCTGTTACTGAGATCACACTTAAAGAAAATAGTCAGGATTTTTGTTCCCATTTTTAATAGGGTGCTCTCTTTTATGTGAGACAAGGGGCAGCTAGTGGGATTGAAAAAGGTATTAGTCTGGTTTTTCTTTGATGTTTAGTATAATGTACTATTCTATGACAAAGCTTTTGCAGTTTATGCTATTTAAGATTTTTGTGTGAAACTGTACTTTGTTTCACTGAGAGATGCACCATAAGAAAGTGACTGCTCTTGGGGCTGTTTATAGCATAAAGTACTAGCATACATTCTAGAAAATATGAATTGAACAGCCAATTGTTCCTTTATAAAGAAAACAAGGACCAGATATAGATGCATAGCTTAGTTAGTACCTTTTGTTCAATGAGAACAAAGGAAAAGCTACCTTGAGAAGGGTCTTCCACCACACCTCTTTTCAGCTAAAATAATTTGATTTGAAATTACATTGTTATCTACAGATATTCATTCAACCAGTATTTTGTCTACACTGGTATAACTAATGCTATGTTGTTTCATGCTGTACTATCACACATGATGACAGCATTTATGCTGCCCCAGTAAGAATCAATGTTAACTGATTGATGGCACGATCTGATCAGTTTCTCCAAGTCCACATCTCAATGCTCTTGCAAACTGTTTTCACTTCATAAATTCCTGGAGTTTGTTGGGATGATTCTCAGAAAGTTTGATTTCAATGAAAGCAAGCTGAGTAGACTGAGTGTCTACCCAGGTCATTCTTCTCCCAGGGTACCCATTATAACCCAAAATAACCTTTGCAAAGTCTGCAACATGCAAGGTAATTGAGAACTAGAATGCTGCATTAGCCCCTGCTTGAGCAATCAGAGTAAAAGGAAGACTTACTTGATGTTTTATTCAGTGTAGGGTACAATCACCCTGGTAAAAATCTTCAGTATAGACTAAAAACTTCAGTATAGACTCAAAACAAACTACAAAAACAAAACAAAACAAAACAAAACCAAAAAAATAACCAAAAAACCTTGTTGCCACTTAAATGCTACAAAAGGGAGCCATGAAACAGATTCAAACTGAAAGTCTTCTCAAAGAAATTCAAGTGAAGAGAGAGACTCGGCCGTTTCCTTCTGTTCTATTCTGCTGTTTGTGGAGCATTTTTCCTTGTGTTTTGACAAGCTAGATGCAGTTGAATAGATCATCTGCAGTACTCTCCACAAATATGGAGCTCTTTTTGTCTCCTCCTCAGTTAAAGGACTCATGTACCACTGACTTCCAATCTCACTCTTCAAACAGATGTGGTTTTTACAATCTAATTCCATTACATTACTTTTTTCCTCACCATTATATAGTTACAGGATGCGGAAACTGATGCATTAGTTGCAAGGAGCTACTTGCCTCTCTGAAAACATTTCCACTAAAAAACACTGGGATTCCCTAGTGCACAACACTATATAAAGCTCACTATTCAGGCATTACTTTGCAAATGCTTCTTTTAAAGGGATAAAGAAACTATACACAAGCATATCTATGGAGAGCTGAACACAAGACTAATATGAGAAAAGTGGATGCTAGCTGGAAAACAACTATATATTTTACAACCATAGATTCTGAATCCCTTTAATTTGTAATGTGTGACAGAACATTTTATTTTTTTTTAATTTAATTGTATGCATGATACATTAAGTAAAGAACTGTTCTTTATAAAGACTAATATAGAGTATATACTGGTATTATAGCATACAGAGTAACTTATTATTGATGCACAATTGTTTACAGCTCCAACCACATGATTTTATAATTTTCATATTAAAAAAAGCCCATAAAAGATGAGTAGTGAAGCTGTAATATCCAGGAGACAATGAAAGATATTTTTAAGTGCTCACAGCTGCTTGGACCTGATTCAGTTTTTCAACAATTTCAGAGAATAGAGTGACACAAAACATAATTCACTCTTTAATGCATTGAGAGGGTCTCTAAATCATGCATTTTTTTATCTTTTGCAATCTGATCAGCAAAACATGGTAAATTTTCTCCTGGTGAAAAAATTGTGTAATCCTAAGTAAGCCATGCCCACTTCTGTCCTCTGCTTTGTGTCTCACTGCCCATGCCCCGTGGCATGAGCATCTCTTGTGTACCATGGCAGTATTGCTCAGAGGTTTCACTCATTTTTCACTTCTGCATCTGGCATGCCTCAGGAAGGATCCCCACATGAAGTTAGAAAGTACACACTGTTCATAAGACAGACACAAATTACTGTGATAATTACCTTGAAATTTCCTTCTCTTTTCTTTGACACATAGTAAATATCCACCATATAATACATGGGATTCCTTTGTCCTTACTTTGCAGTTCCATTTTCTGATGGACACAGGAATTTTGTCTATGGACAAAATTCTGAACTGAAGTTCCAGGTTGAAATATAAATATTTTGAATCCTATTTAGTGTAATGTTAAAATTCTTACATATAGTACATCTCTCTATATTTCAAGTTCCTTTGAAAAAGGATTTTAAGTACCTCAGATAAATTGAAACTAAACAGAAAACAAAATAAAATAAAAAATCATACCTAGAGATGAACCAGCATAATCTGTTGAAAATGAAAAAGTTTTAATGCATTTTCGCAGAAAGAATATGAAACCGCAAAGGATGGTACTGAGGCATACTACACCACTCCTTATTCAAGAGCCAAATTCAGAGCTTGATCTAGCTGAATCCACTCGGATTTAAATATATGTTAAGAACAATGATCCCATGTTAACTAAATGAGAAAGAGCACAACTAAATCTGAACTGGAATGTGCAACAGGAATTACATATAGGTCTAACCTAATAGCATTATTTCAATATAGGAAAAAAAATCATGTCTAACCTCAGAGATATTTCAAGACAGACACTATCTGGAAAAGTTTATTTCTTTAGTGACTGAGGAATGATTGCACCTTTAATACTATCTTAACAACAGTGCATTTATTTTTTATTTAGAACTATTATACAAATAAACAGCTATTATACAAATAAATAGTACCAAAGGCAACCATCCACACCAACACTATCAACAAATACACAATTTTATACTGCACATCAAATGAGCAACACGTTTCAGCCTCAAATACACCTTTAAATAGAACATCCAGAGGCTAACAGAAGTTCCATACAGAATGTCATAGATTTTCTCAGCTCTATCTAACATTTAAATAGACTTCATTTTAAAGATCTGAAACTATTTGTAGACATGAAAATCAACCTTCCCATCCTCCTAAGCACACTCAAAGGCCCTACTGCTTCCTAAGGCAGACTGTTAACACATACTTAGCAAGAAAGCAGTAAGTGACCTCTGTACTATAATCTGAAAAGCAAAACAGAAAATACCTTTTTTCTATTACTTTCAGCTCTCTAAATACATTGGTTAACTGCTTCAAAGTAAAATAACATAAAAGAAAGAAAACAAAGGAGTTGCCTGCATCAAGTCCTTGATCAATTGTTTAATGAAGAAAAGACTTTTTTTAAAGTACTGTAAGGGTCACTAATTAAAAGCTCAGTGATTATGAAATTGCAATCAAGAGTCCATTCAGACAGATTCATTCTCTGTCACCCTACTGCTGTTGAGATTAATTAAGCTTTAAACACTTTAAATAAAGCACTGGAAAATGAAACAAGCTGATGTGTTGTAACCCAGTAATTTTGTGTCTGAAGTTACAACATTGCTTGAAAACAAAAGTTTGCATATCCTTACATGAAAACCTATCTCTCTGGTCTCACTGGAGTCTTGTCATATTCTGACTCAGTAAGACAAAAGGCAAGGTAAGATAGAACAAGCATCTTAAGAGTTTTGCTGAAAACATGAAGTTTAATAATTTTTAGAACTGAAGTTGAGGATTGTAACAGCAACGTCTGGATAAAATGACTGAGCACGTAGTATAGTCAGCATTCTACATTCCTGAGAAACTGCACCAAGCATGCATAATTCATTTTATGTTTTATGACATATGAGGTAAATTCTATTAACTTATTTTGCTTTGATTTTTCACATTTTTTATTGGAATTCAGAATAAATTAGACCTGTTTTGCCATACTTACAGACATGTAACTCACCAACAAAACCAAATTTTATTCTGTAGGCTGTAGAAGTCAAAATTTTCCAATTAGTTTTTTAAAAAAGATCTTGTGTATTAAAGGTACTTGTATACTAGATACACTGGACTATCGTATGAATAGCACTTCCTAGGGAACTTATGCATTTCTACAGAAGAAAATCAGTGTTCAGAAGTCACATGTGAATAATGAAGCTACTGAGGCATCTGCAGGTACTGACTACACATCTGAGCTACGGTGCTTTTCTTTTAGAAGAAACAGAAGTCCAGGAATTAAAATTGAGTGAGATCTCTTCGTCTAGCTTTTCTATAAAAGCACTTATAAGATGCCCCTGCTCTCACTATATGAGGTGCTCCCCTCTATGTAAATCTGTGAGCTATTATTATAATGATTTTGCTAGAAAAGAGAACGTTGCATGAATGCAAAACCGTATGGATTGTAAAGGTTATGTGAACCTTAAGATTAGATTAGACATTGGAAATCTCTACAGGAAATCTTCTGCAGATTAAATTGTGAGCCCAGCTCTCTGAATGTCAGCTATCTTACTGAAAAAAAAAAATCTTTCCTTTACATAAGATACTTTCTTAGAGTATGTATTGTTCAGTGGGACAAATCAATTCAAAGAGCAAAACTCAGAGCTTAAAATGCTTTTGCTGTTTTTGCAAATTTTGTCTAGCATCAAAGAGATATGTCAGAGAACATTTAAGACCTAGGAAATTTAACAGACTGTAGTTATGCCTTTGCTGGGAGAAACTTGCTGTAATTGTTTCTCATCATCCAATCTGTCATTCAACTGACCTCCTCCCACTCTGAATTCCCCATGGCACCACGAACAGTAACAAGCATAACAAAACCAAGCAAATTAATTACACTGGTGATGAATATCTGAAAAAACTGCTGGTGTACATCTCTATGTACAGGTAACCTTAGTCAACAGAATTTTAAAATGGTATATACTCATAGAATATTCAGTTACTTAAAACATAACACCTTTCACAAGTATCCAACTAGACTGTGAGCAATGCTGAAATGTTAAAAAACCTAGATGTTGCAAAAATATTACAAGCCTCGTTTTTCTGTCCTTAACTGATTTCATCCTCTAAACATTGTTCCTGCACTTCTATCTGCAAGACTGACTGTACTCTGCTATGTACAGAACAGTACCTATACATAGGTTCTATATTACATCCTACGTGGTAGTACTTGTGGCCCACATCCCAGCCTCAGCATTACCTGTCTTGTGGAAACACCTGTTTCCAAAAATGCACATCAACTTTAGGACATACCACAAATGGGAGGCCCTGGGATTTTTGGATTCCTATTTGCCTTGACTGATTAGAAACCTTCCTATACCCCACAAGTGACAACACCTGAATAACCCACAATATTGATTTGGAACTGCTGCAAGAGTGTTTCTTCGATAACTGACTCAACAAAAGAGAAGTAACAAGCAAAAAACAAAGAGTAACAAAGACTAACCTTGCCAGCATGGCTTATGTCACAAGGGCTCCTATTCTGCAGCCCACAGGCACTTGAACTAGGTCTGAATCAGCAGCACTGAGTGCCCAGGGGAGTCCAGCACACAGCTCAGCATGAGGAGGTTCACTGCAATTCCCAACAAACTGCTACCAGCTAGTTAGGCTGAGGGCAGTTGCACCAGACTACAACAGAGCAGAAGTCTGGATAAGAGGAGGGAAGCCAGATGAATGGATTCAGATGAGGAAGTA
Source organism: Zonotrichia leucophrys gambelii (assembly GCF_028769735.1). NCBI lineage: Eukaryota > Metazoa > Chordata > Aves > Passeriformes > Passerellidae > Zonotrichia > Zonotrichia leucophrys. The sequence goes on from NC_088200.1 coordinate 54,658,603, forward strand.
CAGGGAAACAGACTTCTTCAGTTTACTTCGGCTGGGCTGCTGCCTGTGTTCTCTGCAACTTCTTTGGCAGCTCGTTCATTGGTAACCACCTCTAAGCATTCATCTTCAGTATTTCCAGCATTAACCACTGGACATGGATAGTCTGCCCAATTCCCTATTTCTATCATATCTCCTAATGCATAGGGCTAGTCTAAACCTTTGTCCCTAAGGTAAAAGTTTGGAGGAAAACTCCAAGCTCTTCATATTAAAGATCGATAGCTTTCATATTAGGAAAGAAAAGTAAATAAATCTATCTTTGGTACTTTTCTAAGTTGTATGGAAAATATGTTCTTTCACTTCATTTTGGTTTAGGTCTTTATTGTGTAGATGTTTGTCTGATTCCTTATCAATTATGATTTGTACCCACACCATTTAGTTCCTCTGCTCCAGAACAAAAACCTGATGGTGCCTTAATTTTTTGCCTTTTTTTTTTATCTACAACACTACATGTTACCAAATTTAGAAAATTTTAATATGCTGTATTTATGCCCAAAAACAATCTGACAAGTTTTTAGAGGAACTCTGTTTAGAGATTACATTTTATTGGGAAAATCCTTTTAAACAAACAGTTTAGATAGAATCAGATTTTTACAGCTGTTTTAACTAAAAATGTCTAAAAAATAAATTATCAAAAATGAAGAAATCACTACCTGAGTTTCAGCAGATTAACAGGGCCCCAAACTGATGCCAATACAAGACAAGCATCATTTTAGAATATTTCCATGCCTGTGACACTGCATTCAAAGAACACTCTAGCACAGTGTTTCCACTGAAGACATTAGGTAGCAGCAAACAACAAATCTAATCCAAAAGAAATATGACTCAGAGAGTCACTATCATGATTGCTGAAGTGGAAATGTAGACAAGAGGAAGGGAAATTAAAATGTGCTTACACTTGCTTCAAGAAATAGTCTTTCTGTATTTACTTGTAAGCCTACTTGTTGAGAAAATATCTGTTGAGATATCTGTTTTCAGTGAGAAAATATGTCTTTACTTTCCTCTTCAAGGGAGGAAATACCGCTTTATTTTCCTCTCTTTTGCAATATCCCAATAACAATTTTCCCAATGAATAATTGCTTGTCTGAATTACTTCAATAAGGTAATACCAGAAGAGTCACAGACAAGAACAGTATAGCATGTGCAATCTCCAGTTTGCATTTTGTGCTGATTCTATTGCAATTTCTCTGGAAACCAACAATTAAATTACTTAAATTTTTTTTAGAAATTCACTGGGATGTCTACACTAATAATTTTACCTGTCATCAGCCCAAGCAAAAGAACAACATTCCAAATCACCAAAAATTCAAAAGGTAGCTTCCTCTAACTAAGTTAACAAAACTTGCTTGTAGGAGAAACCTGCTATGATCCCAAACCCCAGTTGTCTTCTGGGGGAAAAGAACCTTGGACAATCACCTATCTAACACAATCTTTTCATTAGCTAAATTTAATTTCATTTTTATAAAAACATCTTGATATTTTCCACCCTCAGAGAAATCCTCTGTTGTAATCATAGAATGTCCCTGGTGAACATACTGAAAAATAAGGTCAGAAATCTCTCTTTAAACTATAGAAAAATTGTGAGAATCAAGGAAGCAGTATGATATGAACACTTCTGCGCAGGAATAAGGGAGAGAAATGAAGCAGAAATAAGGGAGACATACAAGGGAGACAAATGAGCAGAACAGGAGGGGCAAAAAAAAAAAAAATGCTGCAGCCAACCAACCAATCAGAGGAAACCCAAAAACACTTGGATCTGGTCAATTTTCAGCCTAAAACAATTGCTTTGTGGTTCTCCACCCAGAATGAATTTCACAGTGGCTGCAACAATTGGCAGTGCTGAAATCCAAATAGCTTTGCAGAAATCAATTGACCTGGGCTGACTGATACCACATGAGAGTCTAGCTTAATGTTACACAGAAACATGGGAGTAGGTAAGGAAGGCAATTATCTGAGTTACTCTGGATTTACACTATGAAGTAAGAAAGTAGACCCTCAACTTCCTGACTACAGCAGAGACTTCCAAACATTTCTAGCAATAGGGAAATACTTAATATTGAAATAAATACATTCTACTTCCTAAATTTAAAGACACTTCAGGGAAATCAAATTCCTGAAATCATTCCTCTCTTTCTATCTACTTTGCAAAACTATAAAATAAGAAGTATTAATGAGTTTTGGAATCATAAAATGGTTAAATAGGACCTTAGAGATCATCTAGTTCCACCGCCCCTGCCGTGAGCAGGGAAACCTTTCACTAGATCAAGCTGTTCAGCATCCAACCTGGCCTTGAACTCCCACAACTTCTCTGGGCAACCTATTCCAGGGCTTCAGCACCCTCTGAGTAAAGAATTTCTTACATATACCTATTCACACCTGACTTCTTTCAGTTTAAAACCATTTCCCCTTGTCTTGACACTACCTGTTCTGCATAAAAAACCCTTCTTCCTTCTTTTTATAAGTCCCCTTCAGGCACTGGAGGGCCACAATGAGGTCTCCCCAAAGCCTTCTCTCCTCCATGATGCTTGGTCTGCACCATAGACAGATTTCTTTTCCCTAAGAATGCAATATTTTGACAACCAATGCAAATAATGCTTTTTATTTCTATTATCTATAGAAAAAAATCTTGTATTTTTCCACTTAAAATGCTTTTATGAAGGAATATTTAGAAGATTATCACCACACATTTTATTCAAAATCATTAATGAAATATATTTCAGTGTATTTCTAGGGAGGTTTGTCATATGGTTTTGATTTTGAGTAAACATTTTTTTCTGGTTAACAGAAAAATTATATCTTTAAACCATTAAATCTTCATATAAATCACTGTTATTTTAAGAGACAATGAAAAAGTACTTTTTGAAGAGTACATACGTTCTTTACTTTCTGTAGAACAAGACCAGCAGTATAAAAAAGTGCGCTATTTGCCACCTGAATACATGAGAATTTTGTCTATATAACAGAATACTGGTCTTTTCTCTCTCTGGACTAAGAAGATACGCATGTCCAGTCTGAAAAGTCTGAGTCTAGGCATGTAGTGACTAAACAATAAATCCAGTATTTGTCTGCTTAGAGATCACTGCAAAGAACTATTATCCAACATGACGTCCCTTTCCAATAGTGAGGTCTGTCCTGTACATGCTCCCTTCTCACAACTTTCACTTCTGGATTGCCTAATGTGCAATCAAGACCACAAAAGATCACCTACAAAGATCACCTTGATTGCCTCACATTCCTGTGAGGAATATTGTATTAATATTTCAGAGATAATTGCTTTATTTGTCTTTTTATGAGCCTGTAGTGTGCATTCTTCTGGACTTCTTGAGAGGGGGGAAGGTGAGGCAAGGTCTCATTGGGAAATTGTATAGTACATTAGCATTTCTCATTTACTGTCTTTGGCAAATTCTGTAATTTATAGCATGTGATACATCCCTGGAATGTATTGTCTCTTTTTGCCTATAAACTGTCTCTTTTTGTCTATAAACTGAATATAGGAAGATCAAACTGCCCTTCAATTCCTTTCGACAAATTTTACTCATGATATAATCTAAAATCTTCTGGTTTTCCTAGGGGAAGAAAAAAGTCAGGGTAGATACCAAAACGAAACAACCTCCCACATGTACTTTCAACAATTTGGCACTACAACCCTGTTAGCCTTAAAATAATTTACGTAATATATCCCTGGCATTAACTTTAAAAATTCTCTTTAAAAATTTTTAAAGATAACTTTAAAATTTCTCTTCAAGAGGAATGTGCAAAGTTTTTCAACCCTCTTCCTTAGATGAGCTCCAGAATAATGGTAGACAAGACCCTCAGAAAATTATCTTCTAAACAGTGAGCACGAACCCACAGTACTGTAACTGTTTATGGAAGAAATGAAGCCCTACATTTATGGCAAGGCACTATATTCATCTGGAGAAATAATGACTGAAATTTAAAAAATAAATGATGAAACAAAGGGAAAACAATTACCTTTGCTTTTGCTGCACAATTGTACCTATATGGAAAGGCCTATACATACAAACTGTGGTTCAGTTCCTGAAGAAAGCACCAAACAATAACCCAGAGAATGGGAAATTCCACAATAGCCAATCCACAATATGCCAGATCATTCAGTCAACGTCTACTTCATTTTGTTTATCAATATTAAGACAATATTAAGTTAAAATCTTTTACTTCCTGTGCTCTTAACAATTAATAGGCTGCCGCATTTTCAAGTTTCATCCCAGCTTGTTCACCACAGACCTGTCAATTACTGATACTTGAGTGAGTTTAATTTTATTAAATTTAAAATTCTATGGACAAATTCAGAGACAAATAGCTCTTCTACTACCTCCAAGCTTCAGCCAAAGAAAAAACATTGTTCAGGAAAAACCCTTGAATATATTCACTTCAATTCTGAAATTCAGGAAGCAGCCTATCCTGATTTAGATAGACTGGAAGTACTTCAGATTTAAATTTCAGTTTAAATCAACATAAAATGATGAAGACTTCTTGTCACATTGCTTCCTCTTTCAGTTGGAAGCAAGCATTTTTGCACAAATAAGTCAAAAATAAATGCCTCCAAACAAGAAACACTCATACAGAATTCATCTAAGACCAATACACCAATTAGTGAAAGAACACTATGAACTCTTAATCATTTACTGCTGTGAAAAACATTACATTCTTATTCATAAGGCTTTTTTCTTGGTAGCAATCCCACAGATAAACTCACATACACTTGGGAGACAGCAGTAAAAGAAAAAAGAACAGCAAGAGGTGAGGTAATATAATTTACATAAGAATTCTCCTCAAACCTTTGCAACTGAAATGAAACAGAAAAAAAAAAACATAAACACAAAAAAATTATAAAAATATTCAAACCAAAGATAAATCCATTCAATAAAAAAGAATCATAAACACAATTTCTTAGCTTCATATTTAAAATTAAAAATCTTTAATAATAAAACAATTTTCTATCAGTCAGTGAAACTAAAAAGAAAAAAGTTTTAAAGTTTGATCTATAAAAGAGATAGAAATATTATACTAAAACACTTATTGTGCCAGAAGCATACACCAATCTAACAGTATTATTAGCATTTAAGATGTACTTTGAATTTTAGCTAGTTACTTATTTCTATCACTGATTTTGCTGTCATCTTTTAGCTTCACATTTCTATCTACATAAAATTAATTTTATTATGTAGTTTATACACAATCTCTTGTGTTTATTTACTTACCAACAGTATCACATGGTTCATCCTTATGTACACAGAAATCCTTCCTAGAATTGGGGGTGAAAGAAAAAATGTTAAGCAAGTCAAGCTGTTAGTCGTTAACAACGGTGTAACCTATTTAGAAACATTTTTTACGGCTCAATGAATAAATACAGAACACCATTATCTCAACAAAGCACAAGGGGAAGCAAAGGCCGGGATTACACAGAACACTTAAACTCCAGCTTTTTCTCAGAGCACATTTAAGAATAGTCAGGTGACAAAACATGTACTGTATATTCAAATTGCATTGCACCTAATTTCTATGTTCTTCTAGGTTTTCGGGGTTTTTTTTTCTTTTTCTGTTAGGTATCTTGAAAAGTAACAAGTCTAAAGCTAGTTTTCCTATTATTCAAATGAAGATACTTCCAGTGATTTACATAAGATACAAAAGCAGCATTTAGATCCATAACAGAGTCAGAAAATTTTTATTCTATCAAGTCAATGGTTAAAATCACTAATAGGAATATGTCAGGAAGCATTTCTGCTAGGGCATCCCCTTATAGTATTGGAAAACATATAAAAATTAACTACCCTATCTCCAACATGTATTTTAGTCCATCATAGGTCTCTAAATAAGACTGTTCGACTGAATAAAGGAGAATAAATATTTCAACTGTGTCTTAAACATCTGCTTGGGATTCATTTTGATTTCACATGTATTTTACTTCTTAGAGACATGCAACATGTTATTAAAAGAGCAAAGGGAAAACTGCTTTTTACTGGAGTATTTATAATGTTAATTTGTTATTTTACTTTAAAAAATGGCTGCTGAGGTACGCATGAATTGGAAGGTTGGGAGGGAACCAATAGGCAAAAAAACAACGAAAGTACCTCAGATATGGCGACCCCACAAACAAAGAAGTTCTGGTTTTCTGCTGTGCCACAGAGTAAGGGTCTCTGGTTTTAGGGAGAGACCATATGAATCAGAGGAATTTAGTTCTTATACTCTGTCTATGAGGGCACACAGATAAGACAAATAGATTGATAATGATAAAGATATACATACAAAGAAACACCCATTTTCCAGGAACAAAATACAGGAATTGTTTGGTGCTTGAAATGAAAGATACTGACATTTTTTTACCAAGTGTAAGTACTCCAAGGGCTGTTTCTTTGTTGCTCACAGACTATTTCTACATAGGGATTTAGACCCAAAAGCAATTTCTGGAGGTTGGCAAATTTCTGCCAATTGTTAAGGGCCACACAGACAGATGCATGGGGTTAAACAGCTTTTAATTAACCAGTCACCACTACCAGATAATTCCACAGAGGAGAAGCAGAATGGCAGTGCCATAAATTGATAAAGTTGTGAGCAAAGTGATCAGGACAGTCTGGGAATACACTCAAAAGGGCCCTGGAAATTGAGCAAAAGGTGGTGAACAAGAAACTATAATCAGACACAGAAGAAAGTTATTTTATTTTTTCAAACCTGCAAGAAATTGCCTTAATGCACTGGGTTGTAACACAATTCTTTGTTTTGTGCTATGTGACACAAGGAACTTACTGTCTTCTTAATGACTGAAATATGGGACTTGAGGTGAAGCAAGAGAACATGTGTAAAGACAATCTAAGGACATTGATTGCCTTCCATGCACACCCACCCAACCACCATAAAACACCATAAAATTGATTGATGTAATAGTAAGTAAAAAAAAAAGAAAAAGAGAAGATAATTATGTCATACCTCCAACTGTAAAAGAATGCTACGTTATGTTTCAAAACTGCCAATATCCAAGACGTTTCTGCTCATATAATAGCTTTCTTCTCATATACTTACTGAGCTGTTTTTCTTTTGTTTTTACTTCTTGGCTGAATCAGACTATGATTATGTTGTGCATTCAGGGTTTCATTATGGGACTTGGGGAAAATGGTATTGCTATGACTTGGCAAGAGGGAAATACAGTAAACCATTCTTAGCTCCTGACTTACATCAAAGGAATGTAATGCCTCCTTTAATATCCAGGAATATGAATGCATTACATATATAGGCTCTGTAGTAAAGATTTACAATTCTAGCTATCAGTGACTCTCACAAAAATAAAGCACACTACTAAGACCTCAGACAGATTATTTGCCATCCTCCTTCTCATCCCTTCTCTCAGCAAAGCAGAACCAAAATAGTAAAATTACTGTTACCGCATATAGAAGCTTTAGAGGCATAGTTTGTCACCTCATAGAGGTGAGTCTGTCAATGAAAGCAAGAAATAGTAAAAGCCTACCTACTCCAAGCAGTACCCAGGACATAATGTCCATTACTCTAAATGGTTATCTTCATATACATGGAAGAGAAAACAGGTCCTTACTCAAGTGAAGGAAAGGAGGAGCTTTCACACTATTTATGCCTGAATTCTGCACTTGAATGAACTGGCTAACCCCAGAAAAGAATTCTAAGCAAGGACAGACAACCACTACTGCATTGTTTCAGAAAATAATGTTTAGTTAGTAGATTTTAGTTCATTAAATATAGCATTAGGAAAGACTTTCACAGCACACAAAGGGTATTTCATTTCTAAATACAAAGTATCTGAGTCCATTGTCTTTGTTAAAAAAAATCCTGATGTGTAGGTGGTATGTACAACAGAAGACAAAAAGAACAATAAAGGCAGACTAAATTAAGAGCCAGACTTACTTTTTGTAAATAATTCCCAGTAATTTACCATTTTAGATAAATTTAATACTTGTTTTTGGCAAGTCAAAATATTCAAAAGATCTATTTTTTACTCAGCCTGGTGTATCGTATGATATGCTAGATTGGAGAAAAGAAGAAAAAGGACAGTTAACAGATTTTACCTGTCTACCAGATCTTCACTCTGGTTGCACTCTACTCCAGGTTCTCTAATGTTTGTAATTTTGAAACATATAGGTAGCTTGAATAACAGGAGAAGTTAGACTGCTTGAAACTTCAGTCTAACTTCTGCTGTTATTGATTCCAGGGCTTACAACATTTTTCAGGCTTATTGCTGAAGTAGTAAGTTTCATCAAGTCGTAAGATTTTCATAAGGAATAATTTCAATTGATGGTACTTGTGGCAAGTGACATTATCATCAAATTGCAAATGGCTTCACTTGCATTGTGCAAAGTGAATAACTACAACACTGAAGATGTTCTTGTCTCTTCACATAACAGGACATTCTGAAATAATTCTCACATATAAACCAAGCACACATGTACTAATTAACAAATGCACTTTTAATGACAGCAATTAAATCTAAAATTATTTTGGTGTTAATGAACCACAAGAAAAATTACTTATTTACTATTTACTTGGTAATTTAAATAAATGGAAAATGGTAAATGGTATTTCAGACACTGTTTATTATTTTGAGGGTAAATCTCAAAGGCATCAGTATGTACTGGCCAGTGTATTTTAGGAAAAACAGGAAATTATATATTTAATTATTTCAAATGGTTAACACATCACTTAGGCACTGTAAAGCTGAACTGAGATTAAAAAGGGTGATATAAATAATCATATTATTATTATATTATAAAGCTCATATTTCAGTCAGAATGAAAAACAACAGTTTGGAAGTGTGATAAGTAAACAGCTGAATTTAATGTATCATTAACATATTGAAACAGATACAGAGTAGTTGGGAATCCAAGGAAGGTGCTTTTGAGTGAAGTCTAACAGAACCTAGACGTAGCATTAGCATTAAACAATGATGCGGAAGAAAATACAGAAGCATTCCTGGCAAAGTTTAAAAATTAAATGAGTTCTGATAGATACACATAGGAATCAATGCACATCAAATTTTAAAGATAACTCATTTGAGTAAATTTTCTTCTAGTGTAGCCAAAAGTGGCCTCCCAACTTGATTAGACAAAACAACAACAAAAAATGAGTATTTGGAACCAGGCAGTAGAAAGGACCAGCATTCTTGGATAAATATACAGGAAAATATCAAAATGACACCACTATTCTGTTCATACAATATAGTGGCCAGTTTTTGTGTTCATGCTTGATAAAAAAATTTGTAAAGCAGAGAAGGTCTGTTAAGAAGTGAGAGAACAATTACATAGAGTAACCTCTGTAAATTACTCTAAGACAAAGAGTTGTGACTTCAGCACAGCCCACCAATATTTTCACAGGGAGGAGTTTTCCAACAGATTTCAGCAGCAAAGAGTACAAAGGGTATGGTTGAAAGCTGAAGTAAGAAAAATTAGAAATATATCTAACTGCCTATTCAGAAAGTAAATAACTGTAAATAATCAACTGCTAAACAGTTAATCTTCCTTTCTTTCAAATTTTTTGTCTAAGACTTGCCTACCTTTCTTAATCACCAGAAAATTAAAATGTAAAAATAACTGTATAAATTTTATATTTGGGTCTCACACTAGATATTCAGAGATTTTACATTCAGTTTAAGTCCATGTATTTCTATGGAACAGACCTGTACTAGTGAATGGAACATACATAGTCTAATTATTAGAGCTTGAAAGAAACTAAGCTGACAGCAAAAGGTAAATTCATGCAAATTTTTCCCACACCCATTATTACAAGCATTATCACTTCACAGACTCAAACATATTAAAAACTAAAAAAACAAAAGAGCAAAAGATGACTTAAAATTAGTGAGATTTTTTTAAAATACACAAGGTAAAAATACAGGACCTTAATCTTACAGGAGATTCACTTTTTATTTAAATATGCCCTTTTCAGGTTTCCCTGCTTTCTTCTGCATCTGCAATCCTATTAATTAAATAATCAACTAATTAATTATCAGAAAGGTCATGTGAGAGTCTCATGAAATTCCCTGATGCCTCCTGGTAGCGTCAAATAAACCAAATAATCAAGAGATTGACAAATTGAGTACAAAATGGTCAAGAGAGTTGGCAGTACTGAAATTATAGTGATGAAGACAAAATTAAGAATAATCTCATCTCTCACCATGCATTTGCAAGAATTCAGTTTTCCAAAGCTGAAATTCACTAGGAGTTTGAGGACAGCAGTAGCAGTTTAATAACCCAATCTGTATCTCAATATGTTTCAGCCATTTTGACTGCCAAACACTCCAGGCTTTTGCAGTGACCCTGTGGTATCAGTTCCATTTATGCAGGGATCTTTCACAGTCTTCCTCCTCTAACTTTCTTGAAGATTTATGTTTGGTTCAGAAAGGTAATAAAAATCAAAGTCAGAAAAATAACTGGATTACATCTGTTCATTGGAAGGTAATAGCAACACTAAAAAAATCTTGTCCAAGCTCTGGGGAGAGTTCTGGATGGCTGAAACTATTGGAAGTGAAACAATATTTATGAAATCTAAGTGCTATTTATGCCATTAGATACTTTATACAACAAGGTACTTTCTTGCAGCGAAAGGAGCTAACAGCAATGTTTCAATTATGTGTAACCCAAGGCAAGGAGACCTCAGATTCTGATGATCAGAAAGAATAAAGGGCTGATGCACATCAACATGGGATATCACTACCTGATGGCTGTGAGGAGAATCAGAAGTCTATTTTCTGTCACAAGGACATGTGAAAATATCAGCTCTGAGAAGGAGAATAAAGAACTTGGTCTTTTTCTGTATTATTCTTCTCACATTTTTTTCTACAAACCACTGTGACACAACAGGTTGACCAATGCACTGGAAAAGCAGCAAAATGCATAAGTTATAAGCGAAGGTAAATTCTGTCTCATTCTTGTAAGCGCATGTTTATACACTTCAAAGCTTTCATTACCTAATTTGTAATAGAGGCTATATAACAACTTAAGCACCATCACAGAACAACTGGGAATTCCACAGGGCTTTTCCTGCCATATTTTCAGTTACCTCGTTCAGGTCAAGCACCCTGTGCAGATAGCAACTGATAATGTCATCTCAGGGGCCACCAAAATCTGGGCTTGTCTCTGCACATTCAGACCCTGTACCTTAAAAGGCAAGGAGGATGTTGATGCAACCTGCTGCATTTTTTCCTCAGAGAAATAATCCATCTTTTTATAACTAGATACAGTTTATAGATAGACAGTATCTATATCAGATAAATATACTATCTATAAAGTAACTGTGCTAATTTATAACTGTGAATACAGTAAAACTTACCTGATAAAACAGGTAGTTTTATCAAGACAGTCCTTAAAACACTTTTTACCTTAATTATCACATATATCCATCATCCCTAGTAATCTTCTAAATAGATTACAATCCCTTTCTGCCTTTCTTCTGCTTCATGGCACCATACTTTAAAGAGGATATCAGTTCATCAAAATAAGCAATTTAAAGGGAAACTAAACAAAAACTGACATCATGAAATAGGGCCAAAGTAAATTGAAATGAATTGGTAGCAGATATGCATCATTACAGTCTAGCTGGGCAGCAGAGAAAGCTGTGGGGAGAAGTTGGTTTTGCTTTCCTCCTTACAGAACAAATGCAAAAATAAGTTTTGACAAGTACCTTTTTCCTGAAAATGGCCCTTTGGCTGCTGAATACCAATCTCGACAACATCCACATCACACTTTTTGTATTTAGGCATTAAAAATTAGCTCTGCAGAACACTCAATACTTCATTTCTAACTCTTTTGGTTACTACACAAAACTGGCATGTGAAAGCACACAGGAAAGCTTCTACAAAGAACTCTTGCTGTTCTATTATCATGCAAGACAAAAGAGGAGATGTGGCAACTTTTAGGAGGGTTGCCACAGAATGTGCTGGATACCCAAAACTTTACACATTTACTCAAAAAACACCAAGCAGTTGGTGTTCATCTGTATAAACAAAATCATTTCTCTCAATAAGCAGACCTGCTGTCCAAATGGAAGTTGTGACAATGGAGATTTTTCCCTGCTTGCAAAACAGAATGAGACTCTGAATTAACAAAATACACGTGTAGAGCCACACATGGTGTTAGCTATACCATAAACCGGGTGATGTGTAGAAGTAGTCTGGATTAGCAAAACATTCCCAGTCAGAAAACTGCTCTGGTATAATTTATTAGCAGCTAAAGCAGCTCTCAGGTGGGAGGCAGTGCAGTCTAGAGAATAATACAACTGCAAAATAAAAACATCAGAAGAACAGATCTTTAATTTCTGGCTCCAACAATAACCTATTATCTGACATCTAACCAATCATTTTCCTTCTCTGTACTTCAAATTCCATAAAATTGATCACAGACTTAATCCAAAAACTTGTATTTAAAATGGCAGGTAAAAAATTGTCGACAACCCTGGAGCAAGTCCAGACAAGAGGCAAGAAAACAATCAGAGGGCTGGAGTGCCTCTCTTATGAAGACAGGCTAAGAGAGTTTGGGTAGATCAGCCTGGAGAAGAGAGGAGCTCTTTATACAACCATCCAGCACCTAAAGCAGACTTACGAAGACTGGAGAGGAACTTTTTACAGGGGCATGTAGTGACAGGACAAAGGGGAATAGCATTAAACTGAAATTGGCACGATTAATATTAGATTTTAGGAAGAAATTCTTTGCTGTAAAGGCGTGACATTGGCCCATGTTACCCAGTGAAGCTGTTGATGCCCCATTCCTGGAAATTCTAAAGGCCAGGTTGGATGGGGCTTTAACCAATGTGCTCTAATACAAAATATCCCTGCCCATGTGATTGGGGGTTTGGAACTTGATGATCTTTATGGTCCATTCCAACCCAAAAAATTCTATGATTCTATGAAATCAAAATATCATTACTACAAAGCAGAAAAGCATCTTAACATAAGATCAGATCTTTGCAAAGCTTTTTTACTATTAGAATCATAGAATGCCAGAATTTTTAGTGTAGGAAGGGACTTCTGGAGATCATCCAGCCCAATCCTACTGTCAAGGCAGGGTCACCTGGAGCAGGTGATACAGGAACATGTCCCAATGGGGTGTAAATGTCTCCAGAGAGGGACATTCCATGACCTCCCTGTGCAGCCTGTTCCAGTGCTCTGAAAATCTCAATGTAAAGAAGTTTTTCCTCATGTTGAGGTGGAATTTCCTGTGTTTTGGTTATGGCCATTGCTCCTTGTCCTGTCACTGGGCACCACTGAAAAGAGTCTGGCACCATCCTCTTGGCACCTGCCTTTGACATATTTATATTCACTAATGAGATGTCTTCTAAGTCTTCTCTGGACTAAACAGGCCCAGCTCCTGCAGTCTCTCCTCAGAAGAGAGGTGCTCCAGATCACAGATCACCTCTGTGGCCTCTGCTGGACCCTCTGCAGTAGTGCCTTGTCTTTCTTACACTGAGAAACCACGAGTTGAACACAATGCCATGGATGTGGGCAAAGAGCGGGGCAGGATCGCCTTCCCCAACCTGTTGGCCATATTCTTCCCAATGCATCCCAGAATCCCCTTGGTCCTCCTGGTCACAAGGGTACACTAGCAGCTCATGGTCAATTTGTCATTCCAGAAATGCTGCATTAAATCCAAAAAGCTGTGGGGCCAAAAGCACAGACAGTTGAAGATATTTCCAGACCACTGACTCTCATCAACTTAACTAATGCCTCACTTGCACCAGTTCAGAATGCCTCTGCCTTTTTCCACAAAGGCTCATTAAGCTGAAGATGAAACAATGACAGGAAAAAGGTGTCACATGCTCTATTTATTGTACAGCATCTCACTACTCATGAGAGGCACCTTATAAGCTAAAGAATGCAGCCCTGTGTTCACTCCCTTGGCCCATACAGGCTTGAAGCATTTGATACTTGCTCCAACTGCTGCTGCTATTGTAGATACTGCTGGCTGCCTCACCTGTTGCAAATAAGAGAGCCCAAGGTTTCTAGCAAACATGCAGAATGCTGTTGCTCAGTCACAAGGAATAGCTAGATGTAAGGAAGTCTATTCCCCTTCAGCCATCCTGATTAACCCAACGCCATCTGATACTCAGGCATCCTTTATGCCTTAGCCCAAGTTTACTCTTTCCTACTGCTTGCTTCTTTTCTTTCCCCTTCTTTCTTTCCAGACCTTCCTCCCCTACCCTGCCCCAGCCCCCCAATGCACTCACTACTATTAAAATCAATTAGGGGTCTTAATCTACAAAATTTACTTCTAGTCTGTTACTCCAAGTATGTTTCCTGATGAGCTTAAGCAAAGTTGCTGCAGAGAACATTATTTCTTGTGTCTTCCACTAGACTTGAAAGGAGCTTGTGAAAACCACAGCTTACCTCATGTATAAATGTGTAACAAAGAATAATCTGCCCCCTCAAAGCCCCAATAATCCATAAAATTGATACACACATCAAATAGAGGAGGATGACACAGAGTAAGAAGTGTGGGCTTTTCTCAGAAAAGAAAAGGGATTGAACAGCAAAAGTAGCAACAAAGCTCTTACCACAGACAGTTTGGACTTCTAAATTTCCTGCTTCATGTAAGTGACTGGCTCTCCAAAGCAGGAAAATTTAGGGAAACATTTTTCTGCTTCAAAGATTGAAATACACTATAGACATTGGAGTAATCAGAATAAAACTAATTTTAAGAAGAATGCATTATTTTTATTTTCTATAGGTTCTCAGCGAGAGTGCTGTGAATAAATGGCAAAAGATGGCATGCAGGTGTAAAGATTACAGATGGTTTTAGAATACCATATCACTGACCAGCATGGGACTGCACAGCAGTATTCCACTATAGCCAATCACAGAAATTGATTTCTCCCTCCTTTTCTTTGGAAGGGAGCTCTGAAGGTTTATCCAGTCCAAGCCCCACCTCGAAAATGGCACTAAGTCCAACCCTAGGCTGGTTGAATCATCATTCTGTCCCTTCCTCTGGATCATGCCTCTGGATCAGACAAAACTATGAAAGTCCCTGCTTGGAAGGAAAGAGGTGAACTGGAGGCCTATTTCCTTCTCAATGTGTGAAATGCCTGACACTTAAGAACTACAAGGAACTGCAGATCTGGAATCATACCCTAGTGCTGCAGGACAAATCCTGAAGATGTACATGATGTACTTTCAGTACAGAGTGAATCATACCAGTTCTAGATCAGTTAGGAGGGAAGCATAACTCAGTAATGTGCCTAATGCTGGTCTAGCTCTGAATGGTTTGAATATGCTTTTGTGTTTTGTCTGAAAGCATCTACAGGTTTGGGGCGCTGCCTCTTTTAAATGAAGGTGCATGGATGAAGGATTCCAACCTTTGCTATACAGATAAGATCTTAGCTATATAGCCAAAGAAGAAACAAGAGTAACCTGTTCATCACTTCAAATATTTACAATCTGGAAAATACTGCTTTCTGCACCATCTTTAGCAACACTTTATCACCAACTCTTGTTGCGGTATGTTTCAAACTTTCAGGTCCCTTCCCCAGGTGTACCAATACCCTCTTCCCCTCCCCCCCCGTCCCTTGCCGAGTGAGTCCTGTCAATCAGTCTTAACATTCCA
This sequence comes from Zonotrichia leucophrys gambelii, assembly GCF_028769735.1. Lineage (NCBI taxonomy): Eukaryota > Metazoa > Chordata > Aves > Passeriformes > Passerellidae > Zonotrichia > Zonotrichia leucophrys. The sequence goes on from NC_088200.1 coordinate 54,674,208, forward strand.
GCAAAGGCGTCGTGTGGTTGGTCGAGTTCAAAGGATGCCCCTCAGGCCCAGAGGTCATTGGCCTGTCTAGGTGTCCCTCTTCCCTTGAGACCCTGCCCCTCCCACCTAGTTGGTGGCTCACCTGTCCCCTCTCCTCCCCCTGAGCTTAAAAGGTGAATCAGGCCAAGCGGCCGGGATTCTGTTGGAGCTGTTGCCAAGATTCAGACCTGTGTCACCATGGAATAAACCTCTGGATATTAAAGCCTCCAGCAGAATCCTCTCCTTTTTTCTCTTCACCTTCGTCTGAAGCCTTCTTCCTGAGGTAAACGGAGTTCCTACCAAGCCTGGACTTGTTTAGTGCCCAGCTGAAACCACCAGCAAGCTAAAGGTGTCTCTGGGGTGATGCACCACAGCTGCCGCCTTTGGCCTAGCAGCAAGGGTCAGACTGGCCCAGGCACAATCTACCTGGTAATATTGGGATTCCTATTCCAATAAACTCTGAGATCCAGATGCCTCAAAATGCTCCCTTCCTCACTGCAAACTAAATTCTTATTATATTGGCCATCGACTTTGATCTGTGTTCACACTAGCCTTCTGCCTATTTTTAATGCTCAGCTTTCACTACTTTACCTTGTTATCAATATAGCTGCATCAACTGAAGTCATGTCTTCTCCCCAGCTTGTTGACATTTCTAAGTGTATATCATTCTTCTTGCCAAATTCCTCATGTTGCCATTTACAAAAGCTTTCCAGCATTTTTTCACCATGATGTCCAATATACATATCAGCCTGGAAATGAAAAGCAATTAATGTTATTAAAATTAGGATCCTATATGTAGAATTTGGAACCTTTTTTGACTGAGCTAGCAAAAATATTCTGCTCTTTATGGCATAATATGTCCATGGCAAAACAACTCAAACTTCAGGTGCCAAGACCACCTTCCTTATATGTTAAAGACACAAATGAAGATAGTGCATTAAGAGTGTACATGTGTACTAGAGTTCACTCAAACTCTAGTCTTATTTATTTCCTGACTTCTCATCCATGGTGAGGAAAAGTATAATGGTGTTATACTGGTGTTAAGATGCAGAATGTGAACATAAAATGAGATTACTCCAACTGCTGAGAGGAACTGGAGAAATAAATTATTTATTCACTGGAAAATTATAGTATTTTAGATTAGAACTATTGGTAAGGGAATCCTACTTCCTTATAAACTAAGTGCTAAATCAGCTTTTGTTTGTCTAGGGACTAGACAATAAAGGACATCAGTCCTCCTCCTGCAACCCAATGGATTTAAAGGAAATAATTTTTCTATTGAGATATATGAATGCACAAAAAGCAGAGCAGAAACAGATTTTGCTAAGATCTGCCTGATTTCCACATGGAAACTCTGACTGACTTTTAACTGAAGGAACAGATAAATCTCAATACATGCAGTACATAAATTAGAAGATTAATCTTCACTGGGGCTGCTTGTCAGTGGAAATCACTACATAATATACGAAAGCTAAGAAGGAAATTTTTTAGCCATTAAGGTTCATAAATATTGCAAGCTTTTGCGGAGCCACAAGCTAAGTAGCATTACCCTCTACAGGCTAAGACAAATGTCATAAATACCTACTGGAGTCTCATGAAGAAGGACAAGTTTAGTCACCCGAAGATTAACTTGTAATCCTAGACTCTTGTGTTGGAAAAGATTAAAAACCTAAAAGAGAAAAAAAATTCAACAAATAAGGATATGAATTTGTATTGCACGTACACTAAAAATAACAGAACCCCAAAGAACCTCAAAAACTCTCATATTCTAATGTGACTGCTTTTATTTTCTGTAATCTGAACAGAACATTAAGATAATGTACTGTGTTGGTCTTCTGAAGTGAAAACAGAGCTTAGGCAATATTCATTCTGGGAACATAAAAAAAGATCTTTTCCTCTCAATGGCCACAATCACTTTATAAACTGTGGCCTTTTTCTCCAAATATTTGCATGCACATTTAATACTATTCACATGAAAATTTCTATTCATTTAAATCCAAGATCTTACACCAAGTGGTCTCAGCCAACATCTAACTCTCTAATTCTTCCTATCATTCAGAATAGTTAAAGCTCATATTAATTTTTCAGCTTTTTTTTTTCAGCTTATGGTCCTTCCTTAGAACAATCTTTCCTTGTATATTACAGATGCTATTTTTCACTGCTTTAAGCACCAAATGCTTTATACACTACAGCACCAGATAGAACTGGAAGGGAATGTAATTGTCCAAATTCATTAATCTTTCTTTTTTTCCCACCACCACTGACCACACAATGCTCTCCCATAACAATTTCATGTCTTAATATCAAGCACAGGTCACCAGAAACTATCCAATATCCCAACCTTTCCAACAGCATGGGCTTCTAACCAAAAAGTCATCTTGTTCTCTCACTTCCAGGCTTCCCCAAGATGTATGACCAGACAGTACAGACAAGCCGGCAGCACTACGATTTTCTGCTGCAAAACATATGGACTAAGTCTGTACAGCCTGCTGATGGTCCTGTTTTGACTGTGCCTTACAGGTGTTCAGTCAGAATCACTAGAAGGAGCAATGAAATCAGCCTGCAGTGCATTTCTGGTTGGCAAAACATCAAAAAATAGTTTTAAATTTCCTACCATGTTTAAGATGGTTAGAATAAATCTTCTGGCAGCATCTGTTCCATGATATGAAACCATAGCTGGATCTGCCACCACAACAGTTTCTATGTTGTACTCTTGAGGCAACTTGTAAGAGTATCGCTTTCCTCTTCCACTTTCAGACACTTTTTGAGTCTTGGATTTCCTTTTATCTGTAAACCAAAACAGTGCTTGAGAAACTCATCCTTCAAACTACCCCTGCAGTACTTTTCAGGATTTGTTACCCTTGGTTATATTATAACTCTCATCATGTGGAAACTAATAGCTATGGACTTTAATATATTGTGCTTATTTGCTACTGCCAATGCTAAGGCTCATACTGAAGGTCTCCACTATGTATAAATATTACCTCATACCAAGAAAACAGGAATTTTATCCATCTTTTCAAATAAAGTCAGAAAGATTATTTGCAGCCTTTCAACTAATGTATTTATAAAAAGAATATGTGTCTCTTACTTTGGTTTGTGGGAGAAAACTCAATTCATGTTGGGTCTGAAGGAAAAACAATGTCACTGACATTTCATCATTTTTGTCTGACCATCTTCACAAATCACAGAGAAAATATCTTGATGTCTCGATATCTTAGCATACAAGACAACAAATACAGTTGCACCACAAAGTCATGTATTCGGTAAATACATGCAACAATTCTGTGATTTGCAAAGAGGAAATAATATTTCAGATGAATGACAGAGAATGACATCGGTTTGTTACAAATAAAAAAGTGAATTTTTATTGACATGACTTCAAAATCTGTGCTCCCATCATTACAAGCAGCTGAAGCAAATAAAACCAAACCCCCCGGAAACAGGCCTCCAAATCTACCGAAAGCCCAAATCTGAAAACATGTCATGCTTATTGTAAGGTTGAAGTTATTAATGCTGTTAATTTTCAGTTTCCCCTCCAAAAACCCAACAAAACTGCCCTTACTACTACGATACATGGTAGTATGTAGTAGGATACATAGTAGTATCGTAGTACTTCATAATACAGGAGCCAGAAGGTGGTCAGATTTACATACAACAGTTAGCAATGCCATTTTAAATAATTTAATTTAAAACAAAATGAAAAATTAAACTTATTGTAATAGCCAAATATTGTTAGATCCTCTTGAGAGGATGTAAAACTTCTGGGACTGATCTCATTGAAACCAAGTGAAGATTCTTGAAGCATCTAAAATGGAATATCAGGCTCTCTGTGATGAAAAAAAGTAATGTTTAAGATGACAATTATGTTCTGGAAACAATCAAATATTCAAAAATTTTGAGACAATGTTTTGTAATTCAACCAATCTCATCTCTGATTGGAAAGTTCCTGCAGTATATTTTATAATACATGACCACTCTCCAAAACATAAGTCACTCTTCAGGACAATGCTAAAAATGAACTCCCAAAGTCAATTAACTAACAAATTAATTTAAAATATAAAATACCAGTGGAAGAGGGGTCTGTGATTTAAATATAGATTTTATGTAAATATAATGCATATACATATTTTTCAATGTAACACATCTAAATTACGCACACTTAAAAAAGGTTTCTATCTTTTACTGAATCATTCGTAAAAGATTACACATTTGAATTATTCAGTCCATCCCAGTACATCTGAGAAGGTCTTACTGATCCCTCTAGAACTGGTGGCAGTGTAAGACCTACTAACACATTTACTAAAAGAAATAAGTATGTATCCTCCAGAAATAAATGTTTGGTGTTCAATGGCCTAGAAGTATAAACAGCTATAAATTCAAGCTATCTTAAATTAAAGTGTGTTATTTTGATCCTTCAGACACTTGCTTAGCATTTTAACTTCTGCTATAATCTAGCCTAACTCATGTTTGCTAACTGTGGATCTACAGCCTAGTTTATAAAATATTACGTGTGTTTTCATCACTCTTTTGAGAATAATTTCTAATGAAACCTCAGTTTTCATTTGTGCCAAAAAAACCACCTCCTATAAGCTATAAAACCATGAAGAACAAAAGAACATCTAATGCTATAAGTGTAAGCTATAGGTCTAAGTTTAAACAGTAAACTCATGTGGGTTAAAAAATATCTCTTATGACCCACCTAGTCAATCTACCTTCTTCCTAGGCACAGTGCAGTTTCCAGCAACAGTTTATTCACTGCTCATTTCTTTGTAAAAGACAGCAGCTAGTGATTGAAAACTTTAAATTTAATCTTAGCACGTACAGAAAATTCTCTTAACACTTTTCTCCAGAAGTTATAACTAGTAGTGCATTTCTTTCAGAACTGACAGTCCACAATAAAATATGTCATTGTGCTAAACACTAAGAACACTGTGGTCCCATAAGCTGTTGAAACCTCTGTCTTTTGGGATGGCAGTGAATGAGAAGACTACACAGCTCTCTAGACAAGCTGTCTGCCCATCATTTGTCTGCCTTAGATATCTCTCCCATTAACAAACCAATGGGCAATCTGTTCTTGGCCAGCCAACCTTTTCCAAATTGCTGGCAGAAATCCCCATCACGAGATCTCATTTATCTGAAACTTGTAGATCTTTTCTAAGAACTTTAAATAAATGGAATTAGTAATTTTGCTACTACTGGTATTCAAATAACTGCCACAACTGCTGCCAGATAACAAGGGAAACAGGCTTTAGGCAAAAACTCATGTTTCTTTACATATTCACAAATCAGTAAAAATTACAAAGAGCTGGTCATTATTGAAGGCAAAGTCTGTCAGAGATAACTGCTGCAAAAAACCCAGATACATAATAATTCATGTACCAACAAGATAAAAGACAGACTAAAGATGCATAAATTAATCTTAAAAATTTAATTACACTGCCAAAATAAAAGATAAATTCTACAGGAGAGTTCTGTGCAATAGGACTTCTGTTTGTGCAACTAGGTAGAATAAGGTGATTCCATATCCATAGACTACTTAAAGCTCAGTTGACTGAAAGATAGGAATACTGCATTACTTCAGCAAGAAGGATAAAAATACTGCAGCAAACTAATTTGACATAAAATAGGCAATTAAGAGAAAACAAGCAGAAATGTTAACAAAACAATTATCCTACATTAAAAAAATTTAGAGCCATCTACTATAATCAGAGGTTACACAAAGTATCTAAGCCAACATCAAGAAGAGGCTGTGACTACAAGACTCCTGGACACCTTCAAGTCCTCAGGCACAAAAGCATTTCCTGAGTATATGCACATGCAGCCCAGACTAGAGAGGAACCACCATCACTCCCCAGGGGGTAACCTAGTCATACGGAAATTGCAGTGTTCTGCCTACACAGGGTGTATTGAGGAGCTTAGGAAGCCATGAGCTATACTGCCACTATAATTTGAATAGGGATTTAAATACTTCCCTACAGAGCGACAACTTTTTCTACCCAAGGAGTAGAAATTATTATCTCAAGTAGCACCAGTCTCCATCTTATGCAATCTCTTAGATCCGTGACGAAGATTGTTTGCACATTTTATTGCATATTTTATCACATATAAACAGGCTGTAGAGCAGGAATCAACACAGCTTTCCCAGCTGATCGCCCAGCCTACATGCCATAAAGTAAGACTTCTGCTTTTGATTCAGTGAAACTTATCAGGCTTTTCCAGCTATATTCCATCATTCTAAGAGGAAAAGCACACTGGTATCTCTGGACAGGATATTGTTTACTGCCCGAACTAAGAAGTAGAAGAGGAGTCTTCCAAATTCAGAAGGGATTCAAAATCCACATTAACCATATCCTGGGTAAGAGACTTCTTTTTTCCCAATATGCCCCATGCCTTCACCAGTAGTTCAGTTTACTATATAAACAACTTCAGTTTGGAACAAGTGCTTCAGAGCAGATAGAAGAAAAAAACCTTAGCTTCCCAACACGGTCCTTTGCTCTAATTACAACTGCTTCTCTCACATTTTTTCTGTAACATAGTTCTGTACTGGTTTCTTTTAAAGGTGTGGAGTGTAAGGTCTGTGTATGTGAAACTGGCTCACATACGTAAATAAATCATACACATGTTCAACAAAAGGATATATGTGCACACTGTCAACAATCAAGAAAGCAACTGCCTCTGTCAGTATGATTCTCTCCCTCGCCTAATTAATAAGAAAACTACCCCATTCACAAAAACAAGTTCTTTGTTCTCTCCAAACAAGTTTGGCTGCGTAGCAACTTTCAATCCAGCCCTCAATGGTAACGGACAACAAACAATACCTTCTTTGATTGCGTCTGCTAGTTCTCCATGAAAAGCTATTATTCCCAACAGTGATCCCTCAACACCTCCAGCACAGACATTCATTCCTTCTGATAATTACAATTCATCACTGGCAATACATATTTGCTTGATAGGTAGCCAGCTTTTGAGATCAATTTGGATCAAAACCAGCAGGAGAAATACCTGTTTCTATCCTGAGACACAAACACTGCAGAAGCAAGAGACGTGGTTGTAAGACAGGACCATATTGCTCAAAAGTTAGTGTGTTACCAAGGTTGCAGCTGCAATATGTCACAAAGTTACATCTCTACCATAAAGGCAGCTGAGATTATCTCAGAGCCCCACATACTCATCTGCTTTATTTTTATTTAATTTATCTACTTAGCTTATTTTTTGACTTAGAATTCTGAAATACTTATGTAAAGACTTATTTTTGATGCTTTTATTCACTTTAAGGCTGCACCATGTGTGCAAACATGCATGTATGTAGCATGTGTCTGTAGCATGAGTATTTTGGTGATATTAACTACATTCATCTCACACCAACAAATTGCTCTTAGCATAGACAGAGCTTTTAAGCATATAACTTACTGTAGTCACTCTTAGTAAAATAATCTGTAGCAGGGGAGTGAGGGACTGGTCTTCTAGAACAACATCGGTTAGAAAGTGCAGCTATTAATACTCCCTAACATAATAACATTGTGTCAGAAGATGCTACTCAGTTATGCACAGCTTGCCCTATTTTGAAATTTTAAACCTGATGGTAGATATAATGAAACCTCCTTCAAACAGATATTTGATTATCTGTTGACAGATTTATAAGAAATCAGAGCTTGGAGCGTAAGATTATTACAAAAGATTAATCCTACTTTAGAGTGTAGAGAAAGTGAAAGGATATTTGAAAATGAACATCACAAAAGAATCATGTACTTATGGACAAAGTTCTCATCCTTACTCATTTTCATACCCATCACAGTTTGCTACTTTGTCAGATACTCCTCCCCCCTTTTTGCAGTGCATACACCATGCATACTTTTCATTTTTTCTTTCTCATTCCCATACACATGCAGGCATGCATACTCTAACTCACTTTTCTCTAATAGGAAGGAATAAATAGCTTTACTTAATGTGAAAAATTTGTGATAATATAAAAAGTTTAACTTTCAGATAAGCAGTGTCAATGCAATACAAAGCTTAGAATAGTAATATAAAGCCAAACTGGTGGAAGTTGTATGTAATTTATTTCATCCCACTGCCAAACGAGCCTTGCTTTGCAAATTTATCTTTGATTTCAAACTCTGGATGGATGCCTAACTATAAAAACAATACTTCCAAACTAGAGGGGAAAAAAAACCACCACAAAACCTGTCACGTTTATTCTCTAACTATATAAAACGGACAGAGCAGTACAAATGTTCAGAAAGCTATGGAAAAGCTTAGGCTGAAAATGATCTCCAGAGGGCAGCTAGTGCAACCTCCTGCTCAAGTCAGGCCAAGTGTCAGAGTATGATCAGCCCTTTTAGAGCCATTTCTAGACATGCTTTATAAATACTTGAGGATGTGGATTTGACAGACTCTCTAGGCAACCTGTTCCTGTGCTAAGCATTCTTGTAGAGGTTTTATTTTCCCTATGGAAATTGAAATTTCCTTAAACACAAGCTACAACTGTTGTCTGTCACAGCATACCTCTAAGGAATGTCTGGCTTCACCTTTTCTCTGCAGACCCTTAGGCACAAGACAACTGCAGCTACATCCTTCTTTTACCTTTCCTTACCTGCTTGAAATAACTTAATTCCTTCTGCTTCATCCCAAATCTCATATAATCCAGTCTCCTAACCATTTCAGTGCACTTCTGCCATTTTCTTTGCATTTTGCCAGGATTTCACTCACACACGAAAAATAAGCCTAAAAATGTGCACTCATTCTGGTATATTTCCAAGGAGAAAAATAACTTCTCACAACATCACTAGAAACACCCTCAGCTCATGCTGAGGTCAAAGGACTGAGATGTCTTCCATCCTTTGAAGAATGACAGCTGATGATGAAGCAGAAAAAACAAAACACCATCTTTAACAAAAGCCATTTTTCCCTTCCCCACTGAAAACTATGAAGTCATCACTATGTTCCAAATTTCTGTTGAAACCCTTCTGCTTCAACAACTTGCTCTACCTGCCATTGAGGAAGATGCATTAGCATTGTTTCATACACATCTAAGTGTCATTCACAGAACAAGAACATGCATAAAAATCACAGAAAACAGAAAATTAAGTGCAAGCTTTGCACACGGTGAGTGATTAAGCAGCTCTGATGACAGAGAGAGACAAGAAATAGATTTAAATATTAAGTTGAAATTAAGACATGCCCTAAAGACTTCTACTTTCAAATACAAATGCATATTAAGAAGCAGAGTCTATTCCTAATGGACAACTCCTTCTCCCAGCAAGTGACATGCCACCTCAGAGTCCACTGTAGGGTACTGCTACAAGAATAATCAGTTCTGCTTCTGTCAAGGTTCTGATGTAACTACTATCTACTTTTCTTGAAAATATATTTGCTACATTACAGCTTTGCAGTGTGATTTTATATTACCTGTAACAACACCACAGTAACGATTCTGAGAAGGTGGCTTTTCAGAAATTTTCTCCTCTACGGACCTTTTCCGTCTGTACACCCTGTGTGCATGTCCTGTCACAGCCAAAGTGCGATTGAGTGGCTCAATAAATATGAAGTCCTCATTAATCTGTATAAACCCCATCTGTAAAGGAAAACAAAAGGAACATATAAGGTAAGAACTTAAGTTGTGCACAGTTCTGCAGGAGAAAAAAACCCCACAACATTCCATTTAAGGAAACACTTTGTTTTAGTAACCCTATGGGCAAAGTGAGTACCTTTGTATTTTACAAGTTTTCTACTTAAATGAACTAGAATAAATTTCATTTATTTCAGCTAAATCTGGGTGGGTGGGTGGCTACATGCCAGTAGCATATGCACAGTAAAAGATACAGAATGTTAAAAGTTTACTTCGGGAGACCCAGGAGGTCATTTATATATGTACAGTATGTACAACAAAGTCTATACACTGGTTTTATTATTTATTATTGTCACATTTTTAGATAACTATATTTAATGAAATAACAGGAACTATGTAAGGCATATGAATACATGCTGAACAAATGTGAGGATGGAAAAGAAATATTGTGGCACTCTTTTTACTCTTTTTCGAACTAAAAGAACCCAAAACTATTTTTAAAAGGCAGAAATCCCTTTTTGGCTTCCAGCAGTAACACCAGAAAAATATTTGAATAAAGCCATTTAGTTGGTTAATGCTTCCCCTGTCTCAATGTATTTATACACACTAACACACAGGAAAAGTTAACACACCAGATGCACATCTAATATTATAAGGGCATAGCCAATGCTGAAAAAAAACACTATAAAACACACTTATATAAATACCACACAAATAAAAACTCAGCACAAACTGTTAAGCTTCCAATACACAAATTTTCCTATCAAGAGTAAAGCTGGAGACAGCAACGTTTGTGGGGTTTCTCCCCCCACATGACCAAGACTGACAGTTAATTTCCTCACTCTCTAAACTTAAAAAACTTATTGTACTGTTTTGCTACAGAAACAAAACTATGTGATATATCTGGCTAAGAGAAGCAGACAGTTCTTCTGTATATTTTTATGTAACGTCAATGGGGAAAAATAGAAAACAATTTTGTTTCTTCTGGAATCATGTAAGTACCATTATCACATTGGATATCCTGTGTGACATACGAATAAACCACCCAAAATATTCTGACCCAAGGAAAAAAACAAAATCAAAATTTTTGAGTGGTACAAAACACAATTTCATTCAAACACAACACCTCAAAAAGAAAAAATCCAACAATCTTTCTGCACAATCACATGAAATTAATGTGAATACACACACTTAATTTTTCATTAAGTTACAATAGCTAAGGAATGCTGAACAGATGTCAAAAGGTCATCACTAACACTGCACACAAACACAAATGTATCTGGGGATTTGGCTGTTCCTTTTCATTTTACACTTACCTTTTAGGTTCAGTTCAGCAGGAGCTTTAAACGCCACATACTAGAAAATTAGCCAGCTACGTATTGCTAAGTACTTTCTGTACACCTACAAGATAACACTTCTTGAAAAGTTATCTTTAAAAAGGCTACTTTTACATAACAATTAACTTGTCCTATATAAACTTCAAATTACGTGAAATAAATTTACTTAAAAGCATAGTTCTCAAATACTAGTAAAAGGCATAAAACACTTTTCATTCAATTTTTATGTCAAATGCTGAATTTCACTCAGGCATAGATTATTTTACTTTTTTAAACAATTATTTTGTATATGAAAGATGTTGATTAAATATAGAACAAGAATAGCAGCTCACTAGTGGTGCTGCAAGTATCCCCTGTACACCAACCAAAAACAAAGCCTTATTCCCTCCTGAACAGAGTCAATCATAGAACATTTGTCACATTTCTTCCATCTCCATTCCCTTTGCTGCACAATGAAACCAGGGCTTTAAGATGATGCTCTTCGGGTTGTCACCATTCATCAGACATTCTGAAAAGTTGTGCTAGGACTGACATTTAATGTTCTCTTCCAGCTCCTTGCAGAAGGAGCAGAAAGTGAAGTTTAATTCATTCGTAGAGAAAACCAAAATATATTGCCTGTTTCCTGAGTCAGAAGTTAAAGAACCGAACAGTGATGTAAAGTTATAGATACGCAAATGGATGATTCTCAGACAAATATGGATAACCAAATAATCTTTGATGCCATTTTAACTGCTTTGACTGCAAAAACAAACCAAACAACAAAACATTATTTCTCTAACTTTCGCATAATTTCACAGAAGAAAGTGGTAGGTGAAACTGTAGCTTTGTCAACCATGCTCTTATATTTTCATAATCATTAAAAATGGAGTTAAGAAGATCTTTTAATGAAGTAAACACAGAAAGCAGAGAAGTCAAAGCATGCATTCAAGCATTTCAGTTTCAATACATTTTCAGATATTGAATGCCAAGGCAAATTACAGCCTTTAGACACTTCAAATGGCAAAACTTCCATGTTATGAGAATGTGCATCAGAACAAGGATTAAAAAGATGGAAAAGCAAAACACTAATATCCATCTGGGATAGAACTCTGAGCTCGGACAAACTGACACATCTTCCACCAGTTTCATTTGAAAAAATACTACTGCTCACAGCAGCAATTGAAAAGCCCCCCAGGATGCTGGATATATCTCATGTAAAGGTAACATAGCATGCCACTCTTTCCCCCTGTAGCACACATATCTCAGTAGATGTCAAGCCCAGCGCAATCTAATTTGGCAAAAAAAAATCTTCAAACTTTGTAACTATTGATAAACTCGGTACTTGCTCCGTATTTTATTTATTTATGAAATACAGAGAGTCCTTAAGTTTTGGGCAAACTTCAGCTGAGGGGCAAATAAAACTTCACTTGCAGAAAACTAACTTTTTGCCAAATTTGGATAGTGGGAAACCAAGACAAATGAAAACAACACCTTTTCCCAGCACCTTGAGTGGCACAGGTGAGGTGGGGAACAGTGGGTTACAATTTCTCCCTGCTGCAGCCAACTCTCCACTGTCTTGTGAAGCAAATGCACACAGTGAGTAAGGATGGGCTGTATGAGACTCTACTCCTTCCTGCTCCCAACACACTTCCCACGGCAAATATCAAGGGGAAAAATGCACTCCTATCAGATGCATAAAATGTTTATGTTACTTAGTACACATGTTGCGTCCATCAGAACCACAATATTAATGTCACATTTGCAGTATAAAAATGAAAGGTTCCCTTCACTGCACCATACGAAAAACCAAATTGTCTTTATAAGGTCATTATTTACTTGTTTTGAAACATAATTTCATAACAGGCTTTGTGCTATTTGTCAAATGTCCCAAAACTGAGCATTAATTTCTGAGTAAACAGGCAAAATCTTTTATTTACATTTCAGTATCCCACTCTGAAGGTTTTTCTCCATGATTTTAACAATCCAGATTTAATTTGGTGACTTGATTCTAAGAATTCTATCAGAACCTGACCTGAGCTGAAACACAACAAAAATCTCCAGCTCTTACTAATGGCTTTCCATCTATAAGAACCTTCATTGCTGAAGGCTGAGGAAACATAAGTGCCTTCAGTTCATAAGTGCCTTCTGTCTTCAACTCACGGTGTTTCACAGCTGTGCACATCATTTGCACTGCTCTTTTCCTGTAAGTATTCTCTACCTGTCTGTTCACTCCAATCTGTTGCACAGAGTTAGGAAACATCACAGAGGGAAGAGTCAGTATTATCACAGTTGACTGGCTTTCAGCTGCTGACATAGTGATCAATCCAATCCTTTCTGGGATCTTTTTTAATCCTAGGGTTGTGCCTTACTGAAGTGCGGAAACATGCACAATGCTACACCTCATAGCCTCAATAGAGGAAAAAAACATTTTGACTGTTATGCAGAGATCACTGCATTCAATGCATGTATTCAGGTACTAGCCCCCAGATTTGAGGTCTGTGGAAACCATTTTTGCATGACTTTTAAATCCCTCCAAATCCTCTATATTCCTATAGAGTCTGGTTTAAGATACACACTGCTCTGAATTCTTAAGAAAATCATTCTCTATATGAGAGGATGCTGCTCTCACGTTTAAGACAACGGCTATTTTTTTCAAAACAACCTGATGTTGCACAAAGATGCAGGAAAACATGTATGTTGTTACTCCGCAGCACTCCCTATGCTACTAACAATTAAACAGGTATTCACAACACTAAGCCATAGACTGGACTTGATAATCTCAAAAGTCTTTTCCAACTTAATTGATTCTATGATACACACAAAATGTAACTGCAAACAAAACACATAAAATTAATCAATTCTCAATGCTCTAATTTTTTAAGTGTCTTTTTTAGCAAAAGCACAAACGTACTTCCTAAATTCATGGTGGTGTTTTAAAGTCAGATATTCGGTCGCAGCTATCAGCAGTGAAACTCATGAATCAGACAGGGGTCCCTCCAAATGCCAGAGTTATCTGTGCAATTCAACACGCTGGTCATCAGGTTCAAGTGACCACTACTTCTACATGCCAGCTTCTCTCTGTTCTTCTTGTTACAACTCTCAGCCTCCTGGAGACTGTAGACTTCTGGAACTTACACTGTCACAAAGTTCCCTGGTTCAGCTTGTGACCACTATTTTCAGAAAAGTCAGTAGAGTCTGAACTACCGCATACTTGCCTTTTGACCATCAGAAGAATTTAGTAGAACTGGCAAACCAATCATAAAATGCTGAAATTATGTGCTCCATCCCCCTTTCTCTTCCCTCGTCCAGGAAGCTCTTGCCCACTTTCTGGTTGACTAATCTGTGGCTTAAAATACACCTAAACTTAAGAAACACCTGTGACAAAGGAAGGCACAGGCACACCACAACACATGAAAAGACTGAAAGACCTATGAAAAGAATAAAAACCTAGCAGAAAACACCACTTGCTACCAGTCATCTGGAGCTCTTCAATACTGATTGTAATACCCAGTATTAACACAGCACATGCACATTATTCAGAATAAAGGACACTGTCTTGAGGGAAACACCAGCTCAGAGAACAATTTGCTAATTCCTCTAGCAACTTACCTGGCACAATGGAATTTCAGCTTTCCCTCAAAGTCATAAAAAGCCATTTAATCTTCTTATTCTAGCCAGAAAATCAAACATATTAAAATATATTTATAAATCATTCATGAGTTGCAGCTTTGCTTACAGATTTCACTTGACTGTTGAAACAAACAGCTAAATTCAACACAATAAGTCAAACAGAATTTTCTTTTTGCATCATATGCATCATGCATTATTTCATTATTTTCATTATACAACTTAAATTTTCACTGCTTAGGTCCTGTAGTACTAGGAAAATAATGACTAAGACACAATGCAAATTACCTCTGTATTTTAATGTCTTAGATCCACACATCAATTCCAGTCTCCTATGCATCTGAGATTTTGTAAAATAGAGATTATCTTATCTAGATATTCTTATAACACAAATCCTTTGCCAGACTACAATTCTTTTCACATTTCCTTGCTGCTACTGTTAAATGAAATAGTTTCAATAGAACTGCTGCCTATTATTTCACTATCCTTATTTGAAATGTTTCACATTTTTATCTTTTAACATTTGGAAATCATTCCAATGTTACAACTTTATTGATTCATGGCCATTATTTTAGATCCATCTGATCCAGGGTCAACATTGCTTTCCTTCTGGGCCACCTCTCCAGGCTGGCTTTCCAAGGTCCCTTGATACTCACTTCACAGTTTTTATGAAAGGGAATCATAGAGTATTGCAGTTCCTACTGTGTGAGGACACATACATCAGCCTTTGACTATTGCTTGATGAAAGAGGCTTACTATAACTCTGAGAATAGTGTTATGAATTTGAACGAGGCCAAACTTTCTCCAGAGAAAGGTTCTCGTTTATTAAAACAGTTGCAAGGAACAGAGTGCCCAGGATAAGCCCAGGCACCCACACAGCAAGCCAAAAACAAAACAGTGCGCTCACCCCAAGTGCACCGGGTTCTCCCAAACAAAAAGTACCCCAAAAGAAGAACCCTAACCCCACCGAAGTCCCCACATTTATAGTCCCCCTCGAGTCCAGGATTGGTGCATTTTGGATCCTCGTGATGATCGGTCCATTTCCAGGCTTCTCATTGGTCTTTACCCCGTTCATTCTGGACCAATTGTTTCTGCAGGGCTTCGAATGATTGGTCAGATTTTTCATCCAATCTCTCTGAGACCTTGCCTTGCCCCTGTTTCACCAAACCCTGGACCCTTCTAGCACATTCTAATAAGCCCCCCCCTTTAACATAATACAAATAATATAACATAATTAATACAATATAATTGAACTATATCCTATTTTAACTTAACTTTTACCTATAACATTAGCTCAGCTGGTTAGAGTCAGGTGCTAACAGCATCAAGGTTTGTGGATTCAATCCCTATATGGGCCACCCACTTAAAAGTTGAACTTGATCCTTGTGGGTCGTTTCCAACTTGGAATATTCTGACTATGTAATTATCCTTGTAACCACAAATTAATTCCTCTCTCTAAACATCAGCAAACAGAACTGCAACTCAACTGCAACCACATTTCAGCTATCACTACACTGCAAATATGTGAAAGGAGAATAAAGTTTCTACATCTTCACTTAATGTCCTCCACCAAGTTCATACGCTTGATGGCTCATAACAATACACACACCTTTTTTTCCTCCTGTCACTGTCAGCTAATTCACAAGGCTACAAAGTAAATCTATAAATGTATAAAACTGGTAAGTCACAAACAAAAGCAACTTGCTGTTGGTCAGGCTACAGCCTTTGGTCTGTTTAATTCTTCTGTGCCTCCCAGCTCTGAATGTGCCACTAAAGGAGAGCCAAGCCCCCAGGGATTGCTACTGACTTTACCTCTGGATCATATAAACACCCAAACTAGGTTTTTCATGACTACATCTCAAAGGGACTGACCCTTCCAGCCACAGAGGGGTTCACTTCTTTTGAAAATATTTCATCATCTAAAACATTGCCTTCTCTCCACATTAATATGAACAAAAGTCACGCTGAAAACCAAGCGAAGTTTACTGGAACTCTTTCACTCTGCCAGTTAAATTTGTGAGAGTTAGACCTCAAAGTAATCATAGGATGTAACACCAAAGTTACATCTTCCACTGAAAGCTAGACAACTTCACATGAAGAATGAAGTCTTCAAGAAGTAGGAAAGCACAGAACAACAGACAAAAATATAAGATGACTACAGGTAACACAGTTCCTACACTTTCCGATTTCCAATTTATTATTTATGGTTATGGTTACACCTGACATTCAGTTTCTACAAAAATACCTTTTTGTATCTTTACTTTCTAGCTCTGCCTAGTTTTATCTGTTTGTCTTTGGAGCGACTTACTTTTCCTAAGGCTTAAGGCAAGTAACATGATATGCTTGTGAAAATTGTTTTACCAAAGCAATGTGCCCACAAGTTCATTACAACATCATGTATCCTTTCACAGGTTTTCCTTAACAGAAAAAAAACCCCAAATTTTAAGAAGTTTACTGAAACTAAACATATGTTGCTGTTTTCACAGATTTATTGCTTCAATAGCACATTGTAAATGGACTCCACTGTACACTATTATTTTGGCAGCAGTTTTTCTGAAGCGTAGTTTAGCTGTAGTTTGTTTCAGTCAAATTAGTTGTGTAAAAACACTGGAATGGCCTCAATGTTTTAAAACACAGAATTCATTTCAAACCCTTTAGAATCTTGCAATGAGAAGGCACAGAATGGTTTAAGCATACATAAAAATTTTCAAAATCACTAAGGCACCATAACT
The DNA here is from genome assembly GCF_028769735.1 of Zonotrichia leucophrys gambelii. Taxonomy (NCBI): domain Eukaryota; kingdom Metazoa; phylum Chordata; class Aves; order Passeriformes; family Passerellidae; genus Zonotrichia; species Zonotrichia leucophrys. The sequence continues at coordinate 54,691,472 of NC_088200.1, forward strand.
CAAATTTCACAAAACTAAATGAAGATAAATAGACATTGATGTTGAGGGAAACCCTATATTTCTTATGATTACTCATTTTGGAACAACTATAGGAACCTTATAAACAATTAGTACCCTACATAGAGTGTCCCATGAACTGCATTTGAGTGTGCTGTTCTTGCTCTCCCTACATACAAGACTAATCTTCTCCTGAAGATACTGAAGTATCTTTAATAACACTTCATTAAAAACTACTTCCACAAGGCAATTCTAAGTTCCATTTTCAAATGCTTAGAACAGAAAAGTAACAAATATGAAACACAAACTCCTATAGCTAAATGTATCATTACTGTTGTATAGCCTATTTTTCTAAAAACATGGATGGCAAACAAACCAACTGCATCTAGCTGCAGATAACTTTATCACAAGGTGTCACAGGAATATAATACTGTTATGCATGATAGGCACATACACGATATGTAATAGTAACCTCCAGAAAATTTAAAATTTTGGGGCTTGAACAGGTATGACCAGACAAAGAATGTCATCTATGAGCCAGGTAAAAGCATAGAAAACAGCAAAATCCAGCAAGAATCCCAGTATCTTAATTAAAACCATAGAATGACATAAATGTGGGACTCATGGAGATATCAATAATTCACATAACCTCATTTTAGTGTCACCAAAAAAAAAAATTATAAGTATGTATTTATGGAGAGTTATCAGAAGGAACATCATGAAATTCATCTAGGATGAATGCCAAGCCTAGGTCCAGTCCCTGGGACAGATCCGCATCTGGCACTAGTACAGACTTCACATTACATGGATGAATGGTGAGAAGATATTCTAAAATGGTCCTGGTAGTCCTTGAGGGCAGTAGGTATACAATATAGAATCATAATTGTCTGTGATGTTGTTTTAGTCAGTTGTTTATCATTAAAAATTATTATTTATAATAATTCTATTATTTAGTTTCATTCTGTCTTTGCTATAAGTTTTGAATTCTCATCTTGTTCTCTCACTGACTTGTAATCTACATTTTGCCGAGATACTGATGTATTCTTAACTTTATAATACCCTAACTAAATTCAGTTTGGGTATTATATATGTATATGCTGAATACTGAAAATCTGAGACATTCAGAACTAGTGCCTATGTTTTAAAAATTTTACATAAATCACCATTTAAAGCCTACTTTTCAATTGCAACATCTACAAAACAAATAACTGAAGTTACATGGTAACATGCAAAAATATTTGAAAAATATTTGACAGAAGCACTCTAAGTGCATTTTTCCTGTTACCATGTTGCACAGCTAAAATTACTGGGTAACTAAATATCTATTTTTTACTAAATTACAGATATCAAGATTTTTGATACACAGCTATAGAACAGCTTTACATCTACCTATCTATCAGTGTGTTTAGGTTCTACAGCCTTTCAAAGAGAAGGAAAAAGGAAAGGGGAGAGAGACTATGGAATATAGACATGGTCTGGAAATTTGAGTTTCATGAACTTCCATTTTCCTTCACCTAAAGAGTTTCATGTTCACTCAGGAAAACTATTCCACAATTATAACTTTAAAATCATGGATTCAAAATTATTAATACCTGAAGATTTATACTTAGCAACTACAAACTAGGAAGTGCAGACTTAACACAGGCATGTTCTTCTTTCTTTTTTTTTTTTTATGCAGCATTCTGGAAGTTTATGATGTATAGAAAGCCTACTACTCCCAGCACAGGTAACTTAATTAGAAAGAACAGCATACGCAACTATTTTAAAACTAAATTAGCATTTCTGATCCAAGTGCTACAAGGTATAGTTGAAATGAAATTGATTATACATGACAGTCAATTTAAAAACTGTTTTCGAGACACATAGGATTAATGAGACACTGAAAATACCCTTGATTTTTAAAATAACTTAAATTGAAAAACTATTTCATTCATTTGCTACAGGCAGCTATAAAAGGATTGACTAATACTATTAAAAGAGACAGCTATGGGCAAGTCAGACTTCATCAACGATGCAGCTATTTAATGTTCAGAATATCCATACTTGCACACAAGGCACACTGTAATCCTTAAGAAAATAAACACAATACTTTCATCCTTAGATGCTTAAAACAATGCAGATTTTATGGCAACCATGACTTTGACACAAAAGACAACAACATGTAATATGCCAACTCACCATGTTATATGTTAATGGTCTCTTTCTGATCATTTCTCCCTTCATTCAGTAGCTTCTACCCTTTATCTTAGGAGGTTGAACTAACTAGATCTAAAACCAAATAGATCTTGGAATTATTCCTCTCTCTCATGCAGTTTTGTCTTCTATTACAGAAGAAACAGAAACTACAAGGAAGGGCTAGAAAGCCTTAAAGGCTGACTGTTAGTTCAGTAACATAAGATGAATTTCTAAAATCATAGAATGATTTGGGTTGGGAAGGACCTTAAAGATCCTCTCATTCCAAGCCCCTTGTAATGGGCAGCAACACCTTGCACTAGGCCAGGTTGCTCAAAGCCCACCCCAACTGGCCTTGAACGTTGCCAGGTATGGGGCATCCCCAGCTTCTCTGGGCAATCTGTTTCTGCACCTTCTGAGGAAAGAATTTAGTTGTAATTTCTAATCTAAACATTTATTCAGTTTTTAAGGTATTTCCCTTATCCTATCACCCCAAGACCTTGCAAAAAGTCCCCCTCCAGCTCTTTTCTAAACTTACAATCAGATCAGAAGAGACTTTCTCAATTATAGAATGTTAAAAGGCAAGACAAATAAGGCTGTTGTTCTGGCCAGGATGATAACTCTCAAATAGCTCTGGGCAATATATGCTTAATAAAGCAAGATAACAGTATTCCATCCTAGCTGTCTAAACACTAAAATGTAGATCTGATTTCATACTGATTTAGATCAATGGTAGTGTTTTTGTCATAAATATAAAGTTATTTTACAAAATTAAGATTCCGAATTTATGCTACATAGCAAAAATCCATTGCCCATAGCTTTATGTTACAAAATTAATTCATTTAACAATAATATTTAATGCATGGAGCTAGAGCTACTAAAAGGCAATGTCTGCACAAAAATAAAAATTGGCCACCTTATTCCTCTTCACTTGCATTAAAAAAATCACTACTACTGACTCAAAAATAATTAAAATTCTACTAAAAGAACATGGAAAATTTCTATACTCACAGCTCTAAATGATGATCTACGGACAGAAACTTTTTTTTTTTTTTTAAAGAAAGTCCTTTCAGTGGTCTCCCAGCATCTTGGTTTTCAGGTTTCGAATTTTGATCTGTCCTTATGAGGGCTACAGAATTAGTTTTTCATTTTTCTCAGTTCTCATTTTCATGTAGACATATGATCCAAGAAGCTGGAAGCAATAAAAGGGCTGTGTCTTCAGTTTGGTTCATTAAGAACACAATGATCAGAACTGACTGTGGTTCAAGCACAGTTTCCACATATTTTCATTTTGCCCCCTATACAATCCTGTATTAAATATATGTTTTATGTGGTTGCATGACTTCAGCTCCATTGCTGGTGCGTGCACCAACTGACAAATGAGTAAAAATGCTTCCGATCTGTTGCCTGAAATGTTCCAAAAAGCCTTACTTTATTTTGCTTCAGGAAGTATGCTGGGGCATAATGTTCAACCAACCACAGATGACTAATATAGGCCAATAAAATAAACTACAACCAAAATGAAAATCAAAGTACTATTATATTTGAACAAGCCTGACACAGCTCTTTACTTGCAGAATTCAAAGGAGAACTAGCATAAAAATCCATTTTTAAAACAGCCACCTAACCTGCAAATTGTGTCTACCATGTTGTCCTAACTAAGGCATGATGTTAACAGTGATTTGGTTTTGTTCACCAAATATATGCTATATAAAATGGAACACAACCACTCACTTACTGTTAAAAAAATAAAACTCAGAAACCCAGCCATAACTCCTTTCCAGAATAAATACAAGAGCTTCTATAAAGTGAGTCAGGATTTAAAAAAATTTATTCCATAAAACTTAAACTAAAAACTCTTTACAATGAGCTGGTTTAGTGATATTTAAGATCACTTATTTCACAACGTCTGAGTAGTTATCAATACATTCCAAGAAAGACTGTTTGCACAGCTAATCATGACTAGTTACGAAAAAAGCAACACCTATGGAAACATATCACCTAAGGAAAAAATCCTTGCAATTAAAGACTCAGAGCTCATAAAGATGTTCCTTTAGAACATTTTGGTGTAATATGAGTAACTTCAGCAATTCTTGTGGTAAGACTACAAACCACTCTTTTGGAGTATTAATCAAAGGGCTGTACCTTTAGCTAATGAAACCGCATTAAATCTATTTCTTTTCAGAGCAAGCCTGGATTTTATCCCATCAGAATTTGAAATGGTATTTTATAGAGGAAAAGTATAACAACACACAAAGGATAAGCACTAAGCATTCTACACCTAGTCCCATGCAGGAAGTTAAACAGGAAATACCAACAACTCTGATCTGCATTAGATAAAACACCTAGACTAGTACCAAGATGACCAACACAAGAGATACAAATTTAAATTGATTCATCCACGTAAAACACTTAAATAGTGCATACCAATGAGCTAGCATTGTTCAAATCCATGCGCTTTCATATTAGCCACAGAAGGATGTGGCACAGTTCCAAAACCCACCCATGATTGTCCATAGAGAAATTTAATCTCTGCTAATCCTTACTGAAATATCCATCCTTGACTCCATTATCTTGGTTTTTTTCTGACAGAGAGGCTGAACTGCTCCTATTATTCCTATTATTAAACATTATTTAATTCAAGGCAACATTCCATGAAACTCAGTTTCATTCAAATCTGCAATCTGCCAAAATTACTAACTGTAGAAAACAGTAATTCAGGAAAGGAAAATAAAATATATTTATAGGTATAGAACTACAATTAAACAAATAAAGTTAGTTCTTCTATAAAATAAAGTTATGCTTAGGGTTTTTATATCTCTATTTAGAATTATATTAATCCAAACCAGACAGCTTTAAGAGAAATAAACAAGACTCCCACAACATTGTTTTAAAAAGTTGAAAATATATAGAAGTTATATTCTTCTATGACTCCTGACTGAATTTTTTTCCTAATCTATGCAGTTTTTGCCTTTTAACTTTTAAACCTAGACCCTACTTTCACTTTTTGAGGAAAAAAAATCCATTTCTTTTCTTGTGCTAAGAAACTAAAGCCCTGCTACCCTTAGAAAGAAGGAACAGTATCTAATTATTCTTCAAGAATTTTTATTTAAATTAAAAGAAGAAATATAAATTTGGATTAAGGTTTTTCTTTTCTTTTAAGTTAAAGAGCTTGATTTTATGTGCGTAAGAACACAAATGGTGATCAGAGTGGAGTTTTGACATTAGCATCTCTTGAACGAAGCACCATCAGTCTGACTGGTCACTTCCAAATAAAGTTGCTTCCATGAAATAGGCAGACAATTTATTACCCAACACGAATTACAAAGGAAAGTAATTATTTCATTCCATTATTTCCCATGTAAATGATTTAGTATGGGAAATTAAAAAAAAAAAAACAACAAAAAAACAAAAACCAACAAAACAAACTAAAGAGACACCAAGAAATGTGTTGTTGTTATTGTGCTTCCTTAGATAGGTTACTACAGAAGAAACAGGTAATTGGACAGAAAAAGTGAAACATGCTAGGACTATCAGCCAGAAACTGGAAAACAAAGCTTTTATATGCCAAATTGCATCCATTTTGCTCCATAAATCCTCTTCCACTTTAAACTCACTCACTACCCTCATGTATTTCTAAATAAATATTTGAGGTGAGGTCCATCAAGGTCACAAAGAGACTGGCAATCTCTTATTTAGACATAAAATCACCTAAGCAACTTCCTGTCTCCCAACTTACAAGACTGTCAATTCTTAGGTTTCAAAAGTTGCGCAAATTAGAAGAGTTTCACACACAGCTTACAACAGAAACACATACAGACAGCTTCATGTTTAGGAGCATTTTTCAAAAGAAAATTAAGTAAGACCACAATTAAATATTAAAACAATATGAGTCCCTCATGATGTCCCTTTTATGTCCTGTGTCCCAGTTCCAGAAGAAAACTAAAGTACTTCATACATGCCTTGAATCAGAGTTACATCTGAGTTTTCAGTGTTATAATCCAAATGCCAGGTTAATCAGACAAAAACAAAAAAAAACAAACCAACAACCAAAAAAAAAGAAAAAAAAAAAAAGATCATTCCAAATTGTAAGCACATCTGAAGCATAGTTTAACATTTTATAAAAGATGGCATAACTGTAATAGTTGTAGCTATCACTTGGGCACTTCCACCCAGCATCTCCTTGAAGCCCAGAGGGACAGAGCAGGACATCTACTTTGCTCTGCAGCATAAAAAGTTGTCCCCAGATGAATTAATAATCATGTGCAGAAATATCTGTATTTTCCTTAACTTGCTACTATCTAAATAAGCTTGCCCTGACCTGACCCAGTTAAACTTCTCACATCTAATGAGAACTTAAGGTAGCACAGCTGAGATCATAAAACAAGCATATGCAATTGTTGGAAGATAATCACACAGAAACTAAATCACTTCACAAGTCAGTTTTGGGGCACATTTCTACATTTTTGGATGCAAAACTCATTCAGAAAATAATTCTGACTGAAGTACTGGTAGACCTAAGAAAAACAGCACAAGCTTCCAAAAAAATTTTACTTCTATTCACTTACATGCAGATGTATGTATTATTAGCAGCTAATGTTAGGAGACTGATTTCTCATTCTAAGTCAACTGTTCTAAAATTAACACTAGAAATATTCTTCATTCTTTCACTTCCAAATAATACTTATTGCTCATTTATGATGGCATATTAGAAGAAATAAAAAAAAAAAAAAAAAAAACAAGAAGACCAGATTGTCCAGGCAATGACATGTTAACAACAAAAGGTTAACTGGGCTGCTAATGCACTGTAGATGCACATCTGATCTTAAAACTAATATAGATGTTTTGAGCTATTGATTTATAAAAATTTGACCAACATTAGACAGATGCTCATGCTTAGTATATTTCATGCTATTTCCACAACTCCTCTGCAACCAGCCCTCCTGCTATATCCCTGAAGTCACCTGAGAGATCTGAACCAAAGGAAAGACACACACACCACAGAGAAACGTCTGCAAACACCTCATTCTCCCACAAATCCAAATCACTCTGGACACTCCCTTCTATTGAGGTACTTCTCCTCATCACATAGTAAAGAGTTATGTTCACCATTTGAATACTACCTCTACATGAGCATTGGTTTTCACAGACTCCTCCTGAATATTCCCACCTTCCATCAATCTTACAGCTCAAACACCTAATGCTTTCTCTTGGGTTTTTTCCCCTATTTCCCAGCTCCCCCTATTTTTATCTTATTTAGCATGGAGACCATGGATGCTGCTTTTTTTCCCCTGTCACATCCAACATTAACAACCAAAATAATCTCCACTCCCACAAGAAAACATTTTGAAAAGAAAGACAAAGAACAGTCCTTTTAACATAGTATTGCAAGAGTTGCAACATGGAGAACATTTGGTTCTTTTAAAAATCCTGGTTCATTTGCTAGCAAAGAAACAATTGGCAGATACATGAGATATATAAGCCAGGGATACATGTTCTTAAAAAAATGTTCATTTCACTAACGTTACCATTTGTAGCTGGAAGTGCTCTGCCTTTTCTTTTTAAAGCAGTTAACATCAAATAAGGAGGCCAAAATGTCACTAATTTACCAATTTAATTAATGGAACTACCCAGATTTTCTGATTTACCATCTCACTTCTCTATCTTGAAAAGTAACCTTGATAATTTTATACGTTCATGACAATAGGCAGAGATCCCAGGTGATGCATAGCAATCTCTTTTTTTTTCCTTAAATGAAGCCACTCTGGAGATAGCGTATTTCTAATTTCTAATTATCACTCAGAAATATATTGCAAAGGAAGTACTTGTACTCAACCAGGCCCTTTAGGAAGATAGCAGGCTTTTATAAGCAGGATTGGAATCACAAATCAAACCTGTCTAAGGATAGAGCACCTGCGTCAGTGTGGGATGAAGCTCTTCGAAGAAAGGAATCATTACCACATGGTCTGAGGCATGGTGGCCCAAAATCTCACATACCACGTGACAGCGTTTAATATTAAAGGAAACAGAGATTGTTACAGTTCAAAGGTAGTCTTGGCCTAAGTCAAACCTGATTTTTTAAATCATTCAGCTTTACATTAATAATACTGTTTGTATGTTTAGAAGACTTATCTTTCTTATGAATTAGGATGAGGTCTCAGATACACAAAACAAAAATCTAACCAAAAGATGTTTCATCGAGAAATATAAAGAAGAGCAGCAACAGACTGCAACAGCAGAACCCAGGAGGAAAAACAGAAACAAATAGGGCTTATTCCTTTATCTTTACACAAATCTTTGTTGGTTTATGGCACTTAATGACAGTAATAAAATTTTAAAGGGATACCATCTCCTGTACTAAGAAAGAAAGAAGAAAAGAAAGAAAGAAGGAAAGAAAAGAAAGAAAGAAAGAAAAGAAAGAAAGAAAGAAAGAAAGAAAGAAAGAAAGAAAGAAAGAAAGAAAGAAAGAAAGAAAGAAAGAAAGAAAGAAAGAAAGAAAGAAAGAAAGAAAGAAAGAAAGAAAGAAAGAAAGAAAGAATAAAAACAAAACAACCCTCCCCCCCACAACCTAGATCTAATAGTTCTGTTTGTAATTAACTTCCTGTTCAGCAAGTTTGTTAATTGTGATTTCTTGTGCATATATTCTAGTTATTTCAGCTGGCCACAATCACCTACTCCATCTTCCTTTTCTTAGGCTTCTCTACTGTGTGCTGAGCTCTGCTTCATTAGATTTTCCAGGTGATATTTTAATAAAGAGATTTAGATAGAGAGATGACAAACACAGCAGCTAAACTTTAGCTGGAGGCAAAAGTGCCTCTGCCTAACCATGCCGCAGTAACCTCAAGTAAACAACTTGTTTTGTCCTGTTGGCAACCAGACTTCCTACAGGGCTGGCTGCCCTCCTTTTTCACACCTTCCACTGTCATGTAAATCCAGGAGGAAAAAGCCAGATGAGTTTCAACACGGACACTGAAAGACTTCATTCATCCAGGAGCACTACCGCATCTCTTTGGTTCTCCAACCTTATGCGGAGGTAGAAAGCACTAATCTCTTGTCCAACGCTTTATCTTCCCGGGGATGTTCGTTTTTTGTTTTTTGGGGTTTTTTTTTGTTCCGAGGGAAAAAGACTTCAAACCCTTTCACAACAGAGCAAAGCTGCTTTCAGTTCTAACATTACCACTCATGTCCTACCTTGCTCACCAATTTATAGTGATCACAAATTTTATATTGCCCATTTAAGCATGTTTAAAACACAAATAAGGCATATTTTAAAGTCAACAAAGCAGATCTTGTTGAAGCTGTGACTTGTCAGTATGGGATACTCATTGAGTACCCTCATTCACACATTTATTTCTGTCCTTCACAGTAAAGTTTCCTTTCTCTAACAAACTCACAATGAAACAGTAGGCAGACTACTTCTATTTGTTCTCCCTTCGTTTAACGATCCCAGGAAGCTGGGTGAATAGGAGAGAGTTTGTACTTAATTTCATCCTGGCAGCCTGTAAGTATAATCCTATTGAATTTTATAATCCTCCTTCTGCAATGTCAAAATCCAGCATGTATGTATCATATGGACCAAAAAGACTGCTAACATTCTCTTTTCTTTACCCTTTTATGAAAAATTGTTGGTGATCTCTGTTTTCTAATGCTTACCACCAGCATAAAAGAAGCTGTAATTGTCTCAAATTCCTTTTGGAAAGCATCTGGTGTGGAAGTTACTCAATACGGATGTGTAACTGCAAGGGTCACTGAGGTGGGGAGGAAGGGGCACTACATTTGGTTGACAAAAGGCTGGGTATTTAACCCATTTCAGCTTGCATGTGGGTACTGTATGATTCAGGATGTGTAATGGGGTAGTTGCATTCCAGCCTGATCGAAGCAAGAAGTCTATTTAAGTCTCAGAGCATTACAGGGAGACCTCACATCCTGTAATAGCACAGCTTCCCTGGGCAATGCATGAAGCCCAAATGTATGAGTTGTTCTGACCACCTGCTCACAGAGGCAGACAAAAGCAGAGATACTCACAAAAGCAAGACTTTAGCTTGCATGTCCACCACACAGCAAACAGACTCATTACTCACACCACAGGCAAACAGCCTATTCATCCTCAATGCATCAGATCCCATGCCAGGAAAGGAACTTTCCAGCAGGTTAAATATTGCACTGCCACTGAAAGCTGTGCAACCAAAAGGAAGAGAAGTTCAGGATAGCTTTCCAAAACTTTTTGACCTGTCCAAAAATTCAAGTATACTTGCCATGTCAGACACTACTCTCATTACAGGAATTACAAGGAAGTGTAACAATTTATTCATGGGGATTTTTCCCATATAAAAATGTTGAAACGCTAGGGTTAAAATCCCTGTCTAGGAAGAAAGACGTCAAAACACAGATTCAGCTTTTTCTTAGGCTGAATCCTATCCCCAAAAGTGATTGTGTGCAGAATTGTAGGAAAACATAAACTTCTTAATAGATTTTATTACTATTATTCATTCCAATTTCATTGTGCTTGTTCTGAGACAAGCTTCAAAGTCCGACTGTCTTCAATGGAGAGGTACAAAATAATAATTCCAGTTTTTTAGAAGCTCTAGTGTCCTGAATGTAAGGGACATGTGAAATTAGAATATCTTAAGAAGTCTAAATATTTTAATGCATCATTTGTCATTCAATTACTAGTAGTTAATAACACTAATCTTCAAAACTAATCTTCACAAACTTTGTATCAGAAGTAAAAAAAGATATGCATTTCCTGTAGAGCTGCTTCAGTTTTTTTTCAAATCTTACTGAAGTGCTATGCAACCCTTCCATTGGCCATTAAAAGGCACATACATTTTTCACATCCTTATTTACTTGTTTTATTGTAAAAGTAGGACATTACAATTAGAAATGTTCATTGAAATGCTGCCCTCCAATGATACTTGGCACATTTCTGCATGGCACAGAACAATTGTCATCCATTCTTTTGATGATCCTGGCAGCATTGCTTTGGATAGGGCTACTTAAGTGAAGTACTTGTCTATATCGTTTTAAAACCTCCTTGTCACTGGCAGTGAGGCAGTGAGGCCTAATAAAAGCACCACACACTTCAGTAGAGAGCTCTTCCCTGGACTGGAGATATGCTAAGACTTGTTCCAACTCAAGTCACTGTGAGAATGCACATTACTTTTAATAGCAAATTGTATTTTACACAGATTCATCCGAACTATAAATATGCTGTTGCTTGATTCACTTTCTTATGATCCAGTGAAAATCAGATGAACTTCAAAACTTCTCTCCAGTAAACTAACCCAAATGTCAATGTTGTCTTCTTAGGTGGAGCCCCAGAGATGTTCTTAGACAGCTTGCAAGAAGCTGAGATGAACAGCACAGCAGCCAGGAGCTGCATTGTTCTGTCCATTCCCTGTGTCTACATTTGCTCCTGTTTGCACTTCCTGGAAGTCTAAACATGCCCCATTACTTTAGAAATAAAAAGCCATTCAGATCCTTTCTCGGCCCAAACAGAAATAGCTGTTCTCTATTTATTGCAGACTGCTTCAGTGAAAAGAAGAAGAAATGTTGGGGAAATCCCTGCCAGTACACAGCCACAGAGTACTACTGAAGGAATTACTTACTGAGAAAAAACTGTAGTCATACCTCTCTTTTTGAAATGAAATGAGTAGGGGATAAAGCACATATATGCCACATTTACAGAACTCTGTGGTAAAAGCAGTGAGACTACTTCAGCTTTCATTCTAGCAGTAGATACAGGACCAGCAGTCTGATTTTTTAATTCTAAGTCCACAGTAAATTTCTCCTACAGCACGCTATACAAAATTACCATATATATATATATATATATATATGTATCACCAGCCACAAATAAAACTGTCCAATAACCTTTGACACAATTTTCTTCTTTTTTCAAATATTATGTCAGAACACAAGCAAACAGAAGAAATAACCATTTAAATAATTAATGGTCCAGCTCTTCAATTCATCACTTACAGAAGAACAGTCTCAGTGGCATCAGCAGGACTGTTTACATCCTGATATTTGGCTAGCCATGAACAAGAAGTAGGCAGTCAGCATGCAGATGGGAGAATCCTTGGAAACCTCTCCTTAATCATCTTCCCACAGCACCAGTGCAGAATCCCAAAATGTACTCAGAGTAAATCTCACTGAGCTTCAAAGAGATGTAAGTCTCCAGAAGTGTTTTACCAAGGAGTTGGAGAGGACTGTCACTACTGATCATGTGAGCTCTTAAACTGCTCAGGTCACCATGATGAAGTTTCTAGATAGTCCATGCATATCTCCAACCTATAGATTCATTACAAAATAACCACTTAGTTAAGTTTTGTTTGTTAAGATTAAGCACCTTAATGAAGACACTTCTGAATACTTGCAGTCAGAATTTGGTTAGTAATTATCCATGAGTACAGCGTTCATTTCTCACTTGTATTTTGGCATGACTTTCATAAGGCATTAGGAGCCCCATTAATATTACCCCTCCATACTGGTTCTTGATAAGCAGCTTTAAAAAAAAAACCTAACACTATTGAAGCTCTCAAGAACTGTGAAATAATATAGGGAAGCTTTAATGCTGTCCTTTATGTGAGATGCTTTACACAAATGCAACCAGTGAAATATTCAAAAAGTATCTAAATTTCAGCTTCAGAGGGTAAGGTCTTTAACATCTGCAGCAATATTCTTCTTTCTATGTACATAAATGGATTACTACACAGACATTTTTCTCCCACTATTTCCTGAATATCACTGGCACATGAGGTCACTATGCCTTGAGAAACTGAACTGATACCAGTATCCTATGTGGATGGTACAATAATTTGACCTAAGGCCTCTCTTTAATTTATTGAAGATGCAGTATCTTTTGACAAAACTAGTCCTACAGCAATAGCCACACATCTGTACTGCCAGGTATGACCTTTCCCTGCATATGGTGGCCAAACCACTACACTCCTCCACCATTTTTCCTGCACAGAATAATCACTATTGTCTGTCAGACAACAGTTAATCTTTTTGGTCAGTAAAAAGACTCACTGAAAGGCTATTTCTGAAGAGCAGAATGGCATAATCTAAGCTGCATATCAGCCCACATTTGACTTTCCAAAGTGCATGCAGCTTACTAAACCTAACCCAAGGTCTGCAAGGCTTTGAAATGAGAGTGCATCTAAGACACTCGTATTTTCTCTGAAATGTCTTTATATTTAAAATGAAAAAATAAATTTTAATTCCAGTAACTAAAATCAAATATTTTTGGGGACAAGTTTCAATGTTATTTTACATGTTAAAAAAAGAAAATGTAGTTTGAAATACAGCTTGCCTCTATTTGCAGGTTCAGGCCTAGATGAAACATGGTGGAATATCCAACGCATGTTAGGATGTTTTTTCAATACTCTTGGAAACTCAGCAACTTACATATGTAATAGAGCCCAAGCAATGACTGAATAAAGAATGACAAATAGCTTAGGATTTGTTATGACAACTTTGACATAATAGCACTGTGCAATTTTTTTTAACTAAGCCTGACACAGCAACACTCTCAGGAAGAACAGCTGCTTAACTATTTCACCACAAACAGGACAGTGCAGTTGAGGATCATGACAACACCAGTCAACATCAGCAACAGCTGACAATTTTATTTGAGATACACAGAACATCTTTATGTTTCGGCTGCAGTTTTCTAGATGGAGAGCATGATTTGGGCACATGCACACTTAGATGGCCAAAGGCTTTGGAATAAGCTGGTATTCCTAGTAAAGTCTAACAGTATCAATAATTACTAATACGGCTGTCTAAAAACTGGGATCTATCCAAAAAGTGAATCAATTTATATAATAAATCAGAGGTGTTACAGACATGCAATGATGTACATGGCTTTTGAATAGACACAATAAAAAGGTGATAATTATTTCTACCAATTTCTTTACAAAGATTTTCTCACCTAATTTTACCCAAACACAATGTAGAAGGAAGCAAAACTCTCAAAATAAGAAGGAGCATAGAAGTCAAATGCTTTTCATGAACACAAAACTCTTTTACCCAATTGTTTTCAAACCACCATCAATTGACTTTCAATATTTTTCTCCACAATTAATTCTACTACTTTGCTTCGGAAAATCTGACAAAATATCAATAATTAGATGCCAACCACTTAGAGTTGTGTGAAACTTGGCAGTTTCACTTTGCAGGAGTGCAGGCAAATATTTTATTTGGTGTCAATCCACCATTTTCAGTTTGTGTTGATTTTTGAATAAGTTCAAATAGGCAAATGAATAAGCAGTCAAAATTTCCATATTTTACCTGGTTTCTCTTCATGGCCATACAAATAAAAAGGCATATCTTCATGAATCAGCAATGGAGAAAGTCAGATGTTTAAATTCAGAAAGAAATACAAGGAAAAATCTATCATGCAGTTATGGTGACCTACACCCAAATCCCAGAATTATGGAGGATATTAACCCTCTCCAGCAGCACTACTTTTCTATTCTAAGTTCTGTTAAGTGCTCCAAGAATGTGCATTTATTATGCTACATAAAGGCCCCAAATGATAGTAGCCCCAAAATAATAGTAGCAATAATTAGGGTTTTTTAAGGTCCTGCCAGCATTCTATACCATCACAGGTAAACTTTTTTCTTTCTACACTTTCCACCCACCTGCAAGTACCTTAGGATGACTGCTCTTTGGATCATCACTGCTGTTGTCAGTGCACCCAATTCTGCTCTCTATCCAGCAAAACTCATGATTGATGCAACAGAAATCATAGCAGGGGGGAGCTTGTTTTAAATAAGTGAGTATGCCACAGAAGTAATAACAATTGAAAAGGTCTGATTGTATTAAGGTTTCTGCTGAGAACTTACTCATTGCATTCTTCTGTAAAGGAGTTAAAAGGACAGAAGTCCCAAATTCAAGTAACTACAGGTACCACATGTGAGAAGCTGTGAGGTAGAGAAAAAAGGCCAAAGAGGTGAAAGTAAAGGAGTAATGAAAATGAGAAAGGAGACATTGGTAAAATACTGCTAGAAATAAAAAAGACAGAACAGTTTGAAAACTGAGCTGCAGAAGGAAGATAATTCAAATAAGGGAAATAACTTTAGAATACAGGATGAGAATGAAGAACAAATAGATTACAGATGGACTACAGGAGAGATGATGAGACAGAGAAAATAAAGGAGACAGAGCATGGAGGTATCTAATTACAGAACTCATTGAAGGCAAGATAAAATTACACATGGGGATGAGAAAAGTTTAAGAAATGGAAATCCAGAACCAGAAAGGTACCTATCTGGAAACAGGATAAATAATATCACCATTGTACAGGCTAAAGGCAGAATTAGGAATTGAGAAATGTTATGAGAAGTGTATGAATAGGAAAACTGTTAAAAAATTAAGTTAGGTACAGAGGCAGGACCCAAGATGCTACCCAGAAAGAAAGAAGACCTTAGGAAAGGAATGCGAATGAAAAGAAATAGATGAAGCAGGGAC
This sequence comes from Zonotrichia leucophrys gambelii, assembly GCF_028769735.1. NCBI lineage: Eukaryota > Metazoa > Chordata > Aves > Passeriformes > Passerellidae > Zonotrichia > Zonotrichia leucophrys. The sequence goes on from NC_088200.1 coordinate 54,707,120, forward strand.
TTGGATGCAGGCCTAGGTGCATGCAAGGTCATCTTACCAGTCCACCACAGGTACTGAAGGAGGCGAAGGAGCCCGGGTAGCGGAGGACAGCCCCACTGTAATAACAAGCTCTCTCAGGTTGCAACTGTGTGGCACTGGGTGGAGTTTTGCCCTCACCCCCAAGCCGCTCTTCCACAGCAAAGCCAGGAGCCAGGAAGCGGCTGTCCCTCTTGAGCAGCAGGTATAGTTCCCGAGCAAAAGCTGGGATCCTCAGCAGCACTTCATCTCCATCCTCTGCTGAAGGTGGTGGTGGGGGGGATGGTGGTGGTGGCAACTGAGAGGCAGCACCAGACCCCTGGGGCAGGGGGGACCAGTGGTAAAACTCCTGAGACTCATACTCATCCTCAGTGTCCTCTTCCTCTGCTGCCTCCCCTACAGCCTGTGCCTGCCCATCCACCGAGGAGGAGACTGAACGCACCTCTCGGGAGCTGCCAGCTGCTGGGCTGGGTGTGACTGGGCCACTGAAAGTGCTGCTTCGGTTCCCACTACTGGGATCAACGTTGCAACCCCCACCACCACCACTGCCACCCGTTGGCTCCTGCTGGCCTGGGCTCCACAGTGCAGGGAAGACGATCTCCCACTCCTCAGTCTCTTCTGAAGCATGGAGACCTGTGAGAAATGCAGCAGATGCTTTAAATGAGTGAAGCACTGAACAGCATCCAGTGCCTGCTAAAAACCTTCACCTTTGCCCACCATAAGGTGGTCCTTCTAAGTCCAAGACCAACAGGCATGCCAGATAACATATAGTGGGGTTCATTTGCTCCTTGCATCTCGTCCTTATGCAGAGCAGGGGGGCCAGCTGTTGGATGGGTCTGTTCTGTTGATGCATCTGGAACACACAAGGTTCTGCAGAACATAGAGAAAGCTGGACCTCAAGCTGGGCAGAAGCTGTGTTTGTACCAGTAGCTGGGGATGTCTTTCCTTTTGATCACCACCTCCATGCAAGGAAAGTTGCATAAACCCTTCATCATTTAGACAAAGCAACAACTGTTTCATATAGCTAAAATAAAATTGCTGGGGAAAACCTGAACAAATTTGAAAATTTCAACCTTCTCAGCATGCCGTGCAAGACCCATTATGCCTCCCAAAGTTTGGCCAAATACACACACACCATGGCTGCACATACAAGTAGCAGTTGCATGCACATGCTCTATGATGATCATTCTTATAACGAAACTGAATGAGAATCACTTACTACTGATACTTGCATATCCCAAACACTCTACATCACAATACAACCAAAGTCCAGCATGCCAGCATTATGTTTACAAAGATCTGAGTACACACAACCTACACTAACCTGAGGCAGGAAACAGTTTTATTTACACATTCATCGCACACTCTAGGAACAGCACAGCCAGGAGAGATGACAGGGCTGCTTGTGGAAATCAGGTCTCGTAAAGAGCAGCGCTGCGCAGTGCACTCTCACAGCCAAGGCGCACACTATCTGATCACCCATCGCTTATGGGGGGCGGGCGCGGTTAACAATGGCCAGGTACCGCAACCGGCAGCCGCGGGGCGCGGAGGCCGCCCCGGGCTCGGCCCGTCCCGCGAAAGGCGCGCACTTACCTGCGCCGAGCCCGCTTGACAGCACGCACAGCTGGTAGAACACGCAGCAGACGCGGCTCAGGCGCATCCTTCCTCCCAGCGCCATCGGCTCCGCGCCCGCGGGACGCCCGCTGGCAAGACACGCAGGGCCGTGCTGAGTCGTGCCGGGCCGAGCGGGGAGTGCCGTGGGGCGCAGCCACCTGGGCGCCCGCGGAGAAACTCGGGAGAGCGCAAGCGGCGCGTCCCGGCGGGGCGGGCAGGCAGCACCGGCGGAGCGGGATGCGCAGCGCACGGCGGCCGGGCGCGTGTGTGTGTGTGTGTGTGCGTGTCTCTGTCCGTCTGTCCGTCTGCGTGTGCGTGTCCGTGTGTGTGCGCGTCTGCGTGTGCGTGGGCGCGGGCAGGCAGCAGGAGCGCGGCCCGTGCGCGCACACAGCGCCCGGCGGCGGGCGGGCAGCTGCGCCCCGGCGGCAGCGACCGCGCTGCCCCCGCCCGCCGCTCGCCCCCACGGGGCGGGACGCGCCGGGCCCCGTCCCGTCCGGCCCCGCCCCGCCCCGCCCGGGCGGGCACCCGCCGCGGCCCCCCTTCCCTCGCCCCGCCGCAACCCCGCCGCCGGGCCGCGGGCAGGCGCCCGGGCGGGTCCGCGGGCGGCCGAGCCCCGGCCGCGGTGCCGGAGACGGCGCTCCGCAGCCTGCCGCCCCTCCCGTCTGCGAGGGGCGCGCACCGGTGCGCCCCGGCTGCGGGAAGGGCTCCCCTCATCCCCGTCGCCGGCAAGGCGCTCAGGGGAGCCTTCGCCTAAATTCAGGGAGCAGCAGACACTGACTGCTTTTGCCTAGTTTTGTGTAATTTGATTCTAAACTCCTTTTGCCCCCACCACGCAGCTCTCCATGGAAACCCATCACTTTCCACCCCGGCCCTTGTCAGCAGAGGAACGAGTAAATGAGGAGCTGAGCAAAAACTTTAGCTGCACATCTAGCATCAGCATGAACTGCAAAAGCGACAGGTAAACACGTCCCTCTAAAAGTCGGTTTTTGTCATAACTTCTGCTGCTTAACCTACTGTTCTTAATGTCAAAGGTGATTGTTGTGCCTTAGGGGAAGGCAGAGCAATCCAGTTCGGTGAGGAAAGCCATCTGTGCCGTTAAGGGGAAGCAAAGAAGTTGCAAGAATTCTTTCTAGAAGTTAGTTGTGTAAAATGAAAAGCAAAACATACAAACAAACAAAAATCACGTGTTACAGCTCCAAATAAAAAACACGTTTAGACTCCACAGAAGCCAAATGCAGCTGGCTTTTGGTCTCTGCTCTGCTCGATAGCTGCTTGAAACGTATGCTGCATGGATAGGTATTCTCAGCTGGCTCCAAATAGTATTTTTTTATTATTATTTCATTTTATAGGGGGAAAAGGTTATCACACACTGGTCTTTTTGTCTTTTTCTTTTTTCTTTTTTTTTTTTTTTTCCATTTCAGCCAACTAACACTGAGCAAAATCAGAGGGACACAGTGAAAACAAGATTAATTGATTAGGAAGAAGGGAGCTTTTCAGGGCTGTAAACTGGTATTTGCCTGATAATTAAGTGACCTTAAAATGCATTTCAATTGAAGTTTTGTTTTCCAAATAAATAAAACATATGTACTAATTTACAGTGGAATTAGTTAATAGGCCAAATCCTGCAGCCTTTTCATAGCCACAACTATCCTTACAACTGATCAGGAAATGCTACAAAATGCGGTTTATAAACTTCTGTGAAAGTATTAGAAACAAATTCCGGTTTTATTTTTGTTATAAGAAATCAGAATGTACAGGCAAGATGCAAAAATGCACAGAGAGGACCTTTGCTCTGCATTCAGTTACATCACAAAATACATTAATAGATAACAAGGGGGAATAAGGTAAAAAATATATGGCATGTGAATGTGCTTACTTTAAAACTGAATTGCTGTGACTGTTTCCAATCTGCTAAAGTTGTTGATCCCTTTGGACAAGATTCTGCTTCTCTTGTTCACATGTATAATCTTACTAAAAAGACACAAAACACTGGTTTTGACAATAATGTAAGGAGAATTTGGCCTTTTCAACACAAACTGCAAAAGATAAAGACATTTTAAAAAATGCCAGTTGAGAAAGACTTTCATGTGTTTGACTTCATCACCAGCCAAAGAAAAAAGTACATTTCCAATAATTCTCCACATATGAATACAGGGCAAGCTAAAATCAACATGGAGCTGCAACAAATTTCTTCAGTTCATTTTATGTTTTGTTTTTATCGTTTCAATAGTTAAAGTAAAAATATAGGGGGAAGTTCTCTATGTTTACGTTTGGGGAAAGTGCACTATAAAATAGAGCCCCTACTGGTGTTCATTAGTTTTAACAGAGAGTCTGGTCATAGGTTAATGCTGGTAGATGATATTGTAGCCCACCACATGCTAACTGTAGTCACTGTGAGACTAGTGCAGGGAAGCCTGTCTCAAAGAGAGTTAGAATTAAGGGAACAAAACAATTATTTCATACCGCAGTCAGTTTGCAGAGAGAATAATATTGTATCCGTGTGTACTCTACAAAACACTATTTTCTAAGTCAGAAAGCCATTCCAACTCTGCAAAATAGTTTTTACTTTACCAAAGATGTGGTACAGGAGGTGTTATTAACTATGCATTTGTAAAATTGGAAGAAATAGTATCTTCAAACTTGGTACAAAAGGAAATGCAAAGAAAAATTGTCTGCCCCACTAAATTCTTAAAACTGAATCACCCATCTGAAAGGTCAAAGCCTTTTGGCATTTCACGAGATTTGTGCAGAATCACAAATGTAAAGCATGTGTTAATTTGTAAAATACAACAATTATTCAGAACCATCTCACTGATATGAGAAAAAAAATCCACAGAAAATTAAGTAAAGAATATGTCCTTGTCAGTCCTTCCTGACTGGGATTAATCAACCCAATTTTGTTGAAATCAATATCAATTTGGCAATTTCCTTTTGTTTAGTTCTCCCTGATGTTAAATTTACGAAACTGTACCATCAGTCCCTTAAGGACTGTCAGATCAAGGATTCTGCCAGTCCCCTCCACAGGCTGACTTTCCATTTCTTCAGTATGCCAAGATCATTCATGATCACTGATAATACAATATAGACATCTCAAGCCATCTTTTGAAGATATCAGTATGATTCTTCAACTTTCACACCCTTCACTCCATGGTTTTATCTAAATCTGTGCTGCAGTTTCTGTCTTACCTTTCAAAAGCAAGGGCCCAATCTCTGTTTCCCCTGGACCCTCATTTCATTTACTATCTGTTAGGAGTGATTTATTTCTGAGGATTAAGGTAAGTATTGACAGATCATTCTATAGAATTCAAAATATCAGCTTCTAGCAATATAAACACTACCACCAGTCAGAGACTTTCATTGGTTTGTTTTTTCTCCTTACTTAACCATTTAACTGTAAAAGCTCACACAAATTTATGCATAAGAAAGGGTTTTAAGATTACCTGAACTTTTCATTATATACAAGATTTCCTCCAGTAATTGTTGCCAAAAATCCAGAAACCTTTAATCCTCTTCACAAGGATATAGTTATTAATTATTTTTGCATATGCTTTATATGTAACTATTGAACTAGGATACCACTGATTTTTAAAAAATCCTTAAGCATATTTGTTTCAGATTTTTACAACTTAAGAAGATTTTCTGGATGGATGGAAGAAATCAATTCTGATTTGAATGGTGCTTACTACATTAAGGCCACATATCATATGTCCACTGAGATTAGAAACAGAAACTCACATCTTCCTGTTTCTGGGGTGTTTTACAAATGTTATCTCAGTCTAAATAAACTTGTTTCAAAGAAGATTGTACAAAATGTCTTCTGATGGAAAAGATACATGGGAACCAATGCTGCAAATTTTCTCTACCTAAGCATGAATGAAAAGAAGTTTTTTCCCTTTTAGAAAATGCTGTATTCCCTATCTCTTCAACTGAACAGTGAATTTCCACTGTCCACTAACTCACAAACTCTGAAAATTTAGTCTGTAATTCTATACCTTTATTTACAAGCTCAACATGAAGGTTTATTTAAAAGGCATGTATTTAAGATCGCTTCAAAAAACTTCTTTTGCAGCTCTTACTGCAGAGCAGATCTTAGAGTTACATCTGAACTCAGTAGTACAATCAGATGACCTGCTGAGTAAGATATGTGTCAAACTGGTGTGAGCTTAATACCTCCACTTTAAAGTGCATCGACTTTGAAAGGGCAAATTAAGCCCATAGCAACTCAATGTCACTATACCACACCACTACTTCTTATGATTCAGTTGAATTTAGTAAATTCAATTGAAGCAATATTTACTCCCAAGTTGTTGCCTTGTGAGTTACTTCTCAAAGTCATATTGATCAGTTTGGGGATAGTAGTAGCTAAAAATATGTTGTCAACACAATATTCACCCTATTTATTTAGAATGCTTCACCAAGTCACCACTTAATTAGAATAGTCTTTCAAAACTCTTTTATTACATCCTTTTAATTTAGTGATTTCTTAAAAAAAACCAAAAGATGCTTGGCAATTGTTTACATTTTGACAGAAAGCTGTACAATGGCAGGTAGTAAAGTACTCTACTCAAGCTGAAACCACTTTAAAGACAGCCAGGCACTCTGTGTGAACCTGAGTTCCACACAGCTTTCCAAGCTAAAGTTTTCTCTCAAAGTGGAGCTTCTTCAGATTCCTTAACTGAATCATCTAACAGGCAGATATGTCACCCGATCAATTATGGCAAACAGGCTACTTCAGAATGATCAACAAATAGTTCCCATTTTTTGGAACATCTTAAAGGGGCAAGGCTTCAAATTTGAAACCCGCAACTCATCTCTTGGAGAAAAAAAAAATTCTTTTCTAAGAATCACAGCATCATTTAGGTTGAAAAAGACCTCTGAGATCATCAAACCTTTGCCTTTAGAGAGTATAGAAAAGATGCTATATCAGAGAATATATATGGAGAATAATTCACATTGTTGATTAACATTGTATGGTTCTTCTTGACAATTACATTTTAAAATAATACAGTAATCCTTTTTTAAAATGCATCTACAAAATAAAAACAGTTTGGAACTGTAGCATAATTTATAAATGTATATGAGCATATGGAAATGATAACTACTGAAAAAAAGTAATTATGGAATATACTCTTAAAAAAGGCTTAATGGACACAAATTTTCAGAGTGGAGGCAAGTCTTTCCCCAAAACAAAGATTATGAAACTTAGCTCCTCTTCCAAACTGTAGGAATAGTTTAGAAGAACAAAGAAATTTTTCATCCATCATTAAAAGTGGTGAAAACGGTTCCTGTAGGAAAATCATGTCATTTGTAGCATTAGTATTAAAAAAAACAACACAAAGCACCTAAAACTTCTTCTAATTCATATCAGAAGCAAAATCAGAAAATTTGACAAGGTGACTTCATGATCTCTCTGCCCACACATCCCCCTACATTTAAAGGAGGTGGAAACAACAGGCAGAAATACAAATCTTATAAGTAAAAATTTTTGGTAGGAACTGCAAACATCTGAAACTGAGTACAAAACTGAGCATTATAATAAAAGCAGAATTATTGCCAACTACATTAGTTTATTAGTGAATGCTAGGTCTGCTATGTTTAAAGTAGTAAGTTTAAAATATTTGATAAGCCAGTTATCCCAACCCTACTAATGTGTTATATCTGTTAATCAGTTATCCCAACCTCACTAGTCTGTTTCAGAATTTATTCAGGTTTTATTCAGAAAAATGGACCAATCATTTCAAGTCAGTTAAAAATACTGTCCATTGCTTCCATAAAGAATTTAGATGCTAAGTGGTGCTACCATCGTAATCTTTTTACAGGATTTTCTCTTCTGAATAGAAAGATCAAACTCCCTACTTTTTCAGTCAAGGAATTAGTATAACACAGAAGCCTATAAACTTGAAAAATGAATGAAGAATACAGAACTGGGAATGATAATATAAAAGGCACTGCAGGCAAATACGGTATGACATGAAATAAGGCTCCAAGAGATGTTTTAAAAACTGAGTAATTTCTAGAATTTCAGACAGTTAAACTGCAGTTTATCAGTATAGATGCATTATCATTTTTATTATGTAACAATATCTTTATTATGCTGCTAACTCACACTGAGAAAAAGAAGACAACAGGGAGGAAAATGGATCCAGTACCAGGAGAAGCAAATGTAGAGATGATTGAAAACTGATTAAGGAAATGAAACCAAGTAAAACAAGAGGGAATACAGAGAAGATCATGGGATTCCACTTCAAAAGCTGTAAGTAAATCAAAGGAAGCAGTCCATGCAGCAAGGTGATTTCCTCGCTGTTTTGTAAGGTGAGGCATACAAATAGCCTTGCTTTCTGAAACACATATTTCTTTCTGTGTAGATTTAAAGAAAGCATTCAGTGACAGCTAAACAAAGACAATCACTGATTTCTAGATATCAGCCTTCAGCTTCTCACCTATGTGCAAGCACTGAAGATGTCATAAAACCTTAGAAATGAAGGTAACTAGTCCCCCAGTCATTATTCATTTAGATGACAGTGTGAATATCCTATTTGCACTTTTCCCTTGCCACAGAAGAGAAAGACTTCATTATAGCTACCAGATAAAAAGCAAACATTGTAGAAATGATTTATTTTCTCCTATCTAAAGGATTTATTCATAAGAACTGCTGTGTGGCAGCCTGCAGAACAGGCTGCCTTGCTCTTTTAGGCTCTGTAACTGGGAAACCCATTAAGACCACATGAGTTGTCAAAGTATACGGTATGTTACATACTGTATGAGTACTGTCCACAGGCACTCACTTTGAAGGCAGGCCAATGGCAAACAGTGGCACCAGGAGACCAGCTAAAATATAGAGAAATGAAGGCGACAGCACATAAAACACAAGTTGTGCAAGACCTCTGTTAAACAGGCAAAAAGCCAAGAACGCATGGCTAAAGGGTTTCCAAGCTACTCTCTAGGAGTCTTTTGCTTGAACAGAGGTGGAAAAAAAATACTGGCATCATATGAGATGTTCTAAGTTTTGCTTAATAATTCTTAATCTCTGCTTCACTCTCTTCCCCGTTAGGTGAGACAGATAATAATCAAAGTGCAAAAATTGGTGTATTCAAACAAGGTCAGGCTGTAGAAATAAACAAATGAACAAGCCGCACAATGGTGATCGTGTCCCTGGCCAAAATCAGGAAGAGTCAGTCAACAGAGAGCTCAAAAATCTCCATAGTGGAAGAGACATCAGTTTCTGTTTCCAGAGCTCCCTGAATATTAAATGTGCTATCTATCATTACTATCTAAAAAATTCAGTTATCCAATAAAATGCCAGAAATCTTTGTCAGAAAACTTTGGGATTACTTATAAATGCTTTTTCTGAACCAGATGGTGTAAATCTGAACCATGATTGCTCCTGATATTTTTTCCAGTGTAAAACCTTGACCAAGGATTTTACCTCCATTTCTAAATAGCCATGTAAACCTAACTCATGTCCAATATGAAGGAAACAGGTTTCTGTACATTCAAACTAAATATTACTGCAGCACACCTGAGATTGATACTATATCACTGAAAAAAACAGAAGGAATGGTTATCCTGCCCAAAAAGACTAGCAGTCGTTCTGATAATAAGAGATAAGAAATATTTCAGATAGAACAACAAAGTAATTGTTTATTGCTAATCCACTTATGTTGTACATAACCCTACATTTAAAGGTCCTACTATCATAGCCTTATATGACCAAAAGATACAAAAGCATGTTTTCATGTTAATTTTTGGTGTAAAAAGCACATAGACACAAGCTAGTGTACTGTTGAGAGCTACAAAAGTTGAGTTTAAAGTTACATTCATAATTCTATGATCTCTCACTTCCAAGCCGGTGTCCTAGATAGCAGAACCAGTTATTTTAATATTTATGCTAGGTAAGACAATATCAACCCAGGATACTATAAATTCAGCAATTTCATAAACAAGTAAAATCATAAGCACATTTCCCCTCCCATTTCTTACCTTAATTTTGATGTGGAGGAAAGGAGAGGAGCAGGGTCTAGAAGCTTATTTTTAGGGATGGCTGATTTAACAAGATCAGTGTCAGTGTGACAGTTTTTCAGAGAAAATTAAGCTGGTGTAATTTTTTGCACAAACCTTTTATACAAATTTTTCATAAATACAGTAAGAAGATGGGCTTGAAAGGGAAAACGGCATATTCTAAACAAAGCCTCTCTGGCTTTTGCTGCCAAAAGAAAAAAAAAAAGAATATACTTTAACACATAACCATTACCCGGAAAAGGTAAATACTTGCAGAATACAGATCACAGAATATTGATGGGTTGTTTTTTGCTTCAGGAAACCTGTGTTTGGTATTTGCACATTGGTGCCAAAGCAGCACCTCCTGTTTCATTCTAAATGTAGCAGGATTTCTTTGTACTTTGCTTATCCCCTCATTCATCAGTCTGCACATATTAGAAGAAAGTCTTCCTTTGATCTTTGGAAATAAAGACATCTCTTCTAGAAAACTATTTCAAAAGCAAAAAGGAGCCAAAGAAATAATTTTTGCAAAGCAGTGAAGAAACCTGGATGTGGGCAGAGAGATGGAGACTTTAAAATAAAAACTGCAAGGTGCCAAATTCAAAAGAGTGGGCTCTCTTGCCTGGTTAAATAGCTACCTGCTTTGTAACCAGGTGTTCTAGCACAGAAAGCCTCTTACTAATTCAGGCTGGGGGATGTGAAGGCCAAAACTTACACAGGTAGAACTCTTCCCACTGAAATCAAAATCCTAAATTTGGCTTTAAACCATTGGCTGCTCAGAGGAAAACTGAGCATTCAGATTTAGCTTAGTTCTGAGAAGGAAGATAAGTATAGTTGTTTATACTGCATTTACCCCCAATGGCTATAGCTTGAATTTCACCATCTATATAAAAGCATCATTGTTATTGGCTATTTTCCTCTTGCTATTTATAAAAAGGTAGATTCACTTTGATTCCTTTGTGACGTGAGATCATGAAGGTTGGAGTGCCTTAAGGAACATATGTAGTTTCACAAGCTAGGAGGACCATATAATCTATATTCTGTTTAAATGTGACATCTAGAGAACAAGTGATGAAGGCACAACAAAAGCAAATAAGGATATAGTTTGATTGGAAGCAATTATGTGGAAACTGGCCAAATAACAAGCTCTGCCTGTAACTGTCCCTCCTGACCTATGAAATGGCTATCCGCTATCAGTAGTGGAAATGCCCTCAATCAACAAGTTGCTCCTCCTCTCCTCTATTTTGGCCAATGAAAGAGCTAATGAGAATGACTACTGCTACATTCAGAAAAGGGAATTACTTAGAGGACAAAATCTTCCCCTACTTTTAGGCACTGCAGAAGATATTGCACTAAACTTTTAAGTACTTAGTCCACTGAGGGTCAGCTGCACTTGTTGAACAAGCAAAGCACAAATTTGCAGTTCAGATGTGGCTGGCAGTGGAGTGTCATCTTGCCCATCTTAACATATCATAATTTTTCCCAGCTTAGTCTTCTTGTTTAAAATACTTTCCACTATACAAAATCAAGTGGCTATTCTGATAAGAAGTGTGATTCACAAATACAAGCAAAAGTGATAAATGAATGAGGAGACAATTAAAAATATAAGGAAAGAGGGGAAAATGAAGGGAAAAAAAGAAAAAAGTGAGGCACATCCTTTTCCTTTTAAAAGTTATGAGTACTGCAAGGTTTCTGTGGTGACTCTCTAGCATACCAGCCTTCAGCCTGAGAACTGCTGAAGTTTTGCTCCTGCTTTAGTAAACTGCAGAGCTTTGCAAATGGCATACTATTTTAAGGTATTTTGGACAAACTTCTGCATGTCCTTTTCTAAAGTAAAGTTTCTCTTTAGAGAAATTATTCTCACTTCCAACTTCCAAATTATTAATTCAAATTTCCTAACATCAATCAGTAGGTTGTATTGTTTATATTCCTAATATCCATAAGTAGTTTGTCTAATTTAAGAATAATAATTGCTAATTTAAGAATAAAAATTGCTCAAATTTAAGAATAATAATTGTTTCTAGACAAATACATATGCCCATCATAGATCTGCAGTAGTTAATAAAGTTCTAGATGTCTTGGACCTTGACATTGAAAAAGATTATCTCCTTTTGTTTTACTGAGGATTCAGATATCAGTTGTGAGTTTTAATAGCTCAGTGGAGACAGTCATATATTAAAGAGATTGCTCAGTTTCTGTTCCTCAAAGCTTCAGGGTCACATTGGTTGAAAGTCATCTTGATAACTTTTATTATCCTGTTAATTTTTTCTTGATCTTTTTCTATGTCTTCAAGAAAATATTTCATTAGGTGTTTACATAATTTATTTGGTTAAGAAAAATAAGTAAAACAGCAAGGAAATGGTGATTGTAAGAAAATATGCTGCATCATATAAAGTATATTTTAATCAGTACAAATCATGAAGGGAATATGTATAATGAAGATAAGTAGAAAACTCCCTTTAAGAAAGGAAATGCCATGAGTTAAGGAGTGTTACAGTCAAGTTTCTCAGTGAAATAAATGCATTTTCAATTCAGTAAAAAGAGAAAATTCAATTAAATATATTTTGAAATCTAAAGTTTCATAGAAATACTGAAATCAGTTATCTTGAGACACCTTCCCAATTTATCAATTGCAAAATTATTAAGAAGCATTTCCAATTTTATATACACTGAAAAAGAATGATCTGTCTTTTTTGGTGGTAACATAGTTGTCTCTTTAAAGCACACTTGATGTGTTCACAGAAGGGTACAAGTGACTGCGTATTTCAAAGTTGTTTTCAGGTATCTTTTCAAGATAAGATTGTTTTTTCTTAACCTTTTTGTCTGGAATGAAAAAAATGTTCCTGCATTGTATGCATCACTTTAAAAATATTTGCAGAACATCTAGACTTAACTTCAAAAAAAAACATGTGTATGAAGCAATGTGTTTTAAGAAAACAGGGAGAAAAGCAGTCATAGAACCACTTCAGAGGACAAGCTGGATAAAATGTCTGAGAACAACTGAACTCTGCTAGAGGGAGCTCTGCAGCTACATATTTACTCAAGTGAACTTTAAAAGAATTTGCAGTCTACCTGCTGTTGTAGACAAAGTTAGTCGGCACTTGGAGCTAGCAGCTTAAGCAGTAGTAATAGCTAGAGCAGACAGAGCCTGTAGATCGTGGCATATGATCCACAGCAAGCAGATTTCAACATGCCAAACGTGTTGCTACCCGCAGGAGCAGCCAAAGCAGACTTAACACGATGTGGCATCTTATAAGAAGATGACCACTTAACAACCTCTTAGTAAAAAAAGCCCCAAAAACCAACACAACAACAACAACAAGTCAAACCAGGAGGAAACCAAGGAGATCCTAATATTATTATGGATGCAACCTATCTCTTGAGGATGGGACAGGGAGCTCAGATGCTAAGAGCATAATTGCCCAGCAATTTCTTTGTTTCAAGTCTGTCATCAAAAGCACCAAGGTCGAGCTTCAACAACTCAACTTATTAATAAAAACAACTTTCATCTTATTGATTCAGTGGAAACCTGGTGTTGAACCTTGTTATGGTAGCTAGCATGTGTAATTCCCGTAACATTACACAGAATTATGATAATTTAACTTGAACTTGAAATAGCATTACATGTTGCATGTTGTCCTGACCACAACATATAGGTTGCTAATGATCCATAAAACATTAGGTTTTGCTTTGAAAATTATTTTTTCAATCAAATTAAAGTCTGGTCTTAACAGTTGTATCTTAAAATGGTAGTTCTGTTACAGACTCAATAATGAAGATAATGTTTTATAAAAATATACAAAATTTCTTTTGTATTTTCAAGCCTAAATATAAATAGAGAACATGCTTTTGCATAAGAAGTACAGTGAAAAGCCTGATATTGTGTTAGGTAAAACATTCATTGCTTTTGGGATAGAACCAGACAAAGCATATAAGCTCTGATAAAGTTGTGATTTTTAATCATGTGCTTTAAGCTGGTCAAGAATTCAACTCCTTTTCTCATTTAGGCCCATAAATTAGAGTAAAACCGTCTTGGTGCATTTCTTCTGTTCATTCCTTGGAAAGTCTACTTCTTATCCACTGTTCAATTTGCTGCCTCCATACAGCTGTACTGCTGCAACCTCTCAGCGTCTGCTTTGCATTAGCAGGCCCTGGCTTTCCTAGCACTCAAGACAGCACTAAATTCTCTTGTGTGAAGCAGCCTCACTGCAAAACCTGTGTGAGGCAAGAAAATGTTCTGACATTTTACCATGCTAAATGTTCTAGTCACTAAACTGTCCAGCTAGAAGAGCCAGTTAGGATTTGTTTTAAAGGACTGTATGCTGCACTGCAGTGCTGTGCACAGAGGTGGCCCCTAAATGAAAGAGTGTAAAAACTAAATAAGTGTCTTCTCACAGAGAGAAAAAAGTTTCCTTATTAGTGCTTTTGCTTTTAGTTTATTTCATTACTAAATACTGCCTGAATCTCCCTCCCATATTAGTGAACAGAAGATAGAACTAAGTGTTAAAAATCAGAGGAAAAACCCTGACTATTACAATATATTAGTGACAGGCTTCAGCTCCTGCACTGTAGTTACAAGTAAACTTTACTGTAAAACTTCATTGACTGCAACATATCAAATTGTTCCAGGAAGAGCTTATTCCAATGAATAAGAGAGCATGTAAGCAGTTAAGGGTAAATGAAAGGACAGCATGATTGAATTTTCCCCCCCCCCTTAAAGATGGGAAAATACAGATGTTCTAATTCAGAAATTATTTAAATAGAGTATGTTTGTAAAGAATTTGTTGTTAAAAATATCACAGAAAAAGATCAAAAATAACCAGCTGAAACAATGGCCTCTTGAGTCTAAGCATCTTACCAGATGGTTTCTATTAAATTTCCATTGCTTCTTCAAGAAGAACAGCTTTAATGTCTACTACAGTTTTATTATTATTATTATTATTTTGAGAATGTACCTACAGTATTTTAGACATATAATTTAAGGGCAATACTATGCCAAAAATCTGACAGAAGCATTTCTTACGCCTTAATGTCTATGCTTTTTTCTGCTGCTGATTTAGGTCACTTTTTCATTTACTTTCTACTACCGTTGGACTTGATGAATGATTTTGTTCAACAGGAGTTGAACAGCCACAGTTCAGTTTCTTTTCAGTGTTTTCTCATGCTTTTCTTCAGCAGCACATTCAAAGGAAAATTGTTCTAAAATATTTTGTTTCCTTGGATTTTAAAAAGCACAAGTATTTAGGATGTACAAGAAGGCATCCAGCAACCCTTATGGAAACTTGTTGACGTAGAGTTTGGTCCTGATCCCAGACAAGAAAACTCTCATGACTTTAAATCCTTTGTAAGCATAAGAAATAGCTATGTAATGTACTTATCTTGTATTATTTCATAGGAAATGTGTTCCAAAATGACTAAGTGTTGTAAGTCAGTATTGGTACATTGTATTCCAGGACAATATACCATTTCTTCTTCTAGAATAAACACTATACAAAAGAAAAGATACACAGAAATATGGTAGATTTTAATATATTCAAAAGACCAGTGGAAACAAGGCAGTGAGGAGAAGAAATGTAGCACACAGAGAGCTCTTTGATTTTCCCTATTTTGCTACTGCAGTCAAATTAAGAACCATAACTAGGTCTTTGTAGTGTCTCTGAGTGATTCTAGGTATTAGCTGGAATTAATTGTACATAAACTTACATAATTTGCATTTGAGAGTGTTCTCTTCCTCTGTATGATTTCCTGTGGTTTTCAGGTTCAGCATTAGGAAGCATTATGGTGAATCTTCTCAGAAGATTCTGTAGTCATAAGTGACTACAGAATGAGTGATGGCTATCCACATGAGCTTTCTATTGACCTGTGAGATCTTGAAGTCCTGATTTCTCCAAAGGGCCTTCAATTTCAATTGCTCACAGAAATGGTAGGTACTATATCTTTAGTAGATGTCTCTCTGTTTAATAGGCAACAAATAAACAGAATGAATTTCGAGAAAGATGAGACCATAGACTAAAACTTTAATAAAAAGAGCATAATAGTTCCACAGAGAGAGCACAAAATATAGTACCAAAAAAATGATTCACCTATTTGTCTACTGATCTCACCTTATCTAGTCTAACTGCTGGCAAGTATAATGATCTCACCAAATATCCACCTGCAAAAATATCACAATTACTGCTAGCATTACCTTTTTTAGCAATAGTTAATGACATTCATGTGAAAGGAACTCAAAATTAATTTCAAGGGCATCTATTATTCTGTTTTAGCAATAGTTAATGACACTCCTGTGAAAGGAACTCAAACTGAATTTCATTGGCATCTATTGTTCTGGTTTTCCCAGCCTTAGGATTATGCAATCAAGAATAGGAAAGAAATGTGCCAACAGAGTACAGGCATATTTTCATGAGCCACAGTCTGGAGGGAAGTGAAATGTTTACTGGAGGGGTCAGCTTCTCAGGATCTCTAGGGTGGTTATAAAACTTATCATCATCACCATCCTTTTGTTCTCTTACCCGTTTATATTTTCCTCTATGTCCTTCTAATTTTCTGTCTCCTCCCCTCATGGTGAAAGGGACTGGTCTCAGCCATGGCTTAGTTAGGCTACTGAGCAGTTTAATTTCTCCTTTGCACTTCTCCTTAGAAACTACTCAGAAAAACCTTCATGCTCGCCATTTCAGCATCCATCACCAAAGGGATTAAAGTAAGCATTTAAAACAGAATTAGGTATTGCTATCCTTTAATCTCTTTGGTTCATGGGTAGAGCTACAGTCTCCACAACACAGGGATATATTGTGGATGTGTATTCAATAGCAAAAATAAATTGTGTAGTTTCAAATTTACAGCTGTATATGAAAGTAAAAGTGCTGGACAGTCAGAAACAAGTCACTGTTATTATGGTAGATATATTTCTGAATTAATTAATGGGAACATGACATCGAATGATAACAGAGTAAGATCACAGTAACCCTCTCCTACTCTCCAAAATATGGACAAGTACAACAGTCTGGAGGAAAGAAAAAATAAATACAATAATAAAATAAGAAAAAATACAGAAGATGCCACAATATGACATCAAAACTGCTAATTAGAGTCACTCAGCTCCACATGGGAGTTTCTAAAAAATACAGAGAGAGAATACATAATGTTAAGCATAGAAACAAAATAGCCAAAGGGTATCTTAAAAAACTATGGAAAATCAATGTATCAGAAAAAAACAATAGAGTATTTGTTCTTTTGGGGACAATGCAATTTATGGAACTTATGGAAGCTGTCAAGTCTAATGGAATTTGTAAAGATTAAACCACAGCAAAAGCATGAAGGCAAACCCAAAATCAAAACAAATTTAAGAGTCTGGAAGCCATAGAACTAAAATAGAAAATTAGATTCTTAGTAATGGCTAGAAATAAAATTGCAAATAGAATGAAAACTGTTACTAGCCCTCTGGTATTAAAGACTACTTCTTCATGCAGATGGTAGACTTTTTCATTAGCATCAATAGCTGTGGAGCTGTGGGATCAAGCACTGATTTTCACTATCCAAAAGCCCAGACTATTCATGGTACAAAAATTAGGAAAGTGGTTCTGATTGAATGAGGGGGAAGAAAAAGTTTGATTAAACAAACAAAATAACAAAGAGGTATGGGACTGAGTCTCTGAACAAAACTGGTTTTGTGCCCATATTGCAGTTCCAAACTTTTATGTACTTGGACATCTAGGAAGACTGCTAGTGTCTTCTGAGCCATTTATTTATTTATTTACTTTTTCATATACAGCGGGTCAAACGTAGTCAAACCTGGTCTAGTCTCTTTCTGTCACAGCAAGCAGTATTCAGAGTGCCACGACCTTCCTGTAGAAGCGTCTTGAAAAAGGCACCTTGGGGGCACAGGCGATTTCAGCTCTTCTGTGGTCCAGGCGACGCAGAAGGAGAGACAGGGTCTTCCTGTGGGGTTCCAAGGAGACCTTTATTGAGCTTCTTCCTCAAAGTGGTCCAGTAACAAAGAGCTGCTCTCAGGCAGGGAAAATCGTTTTTATATGTATTTTGAGGGGTGGGGCAGAACACCAGGGCCAATGGGATGAGGACACAGAGGTGGAGCAAGGGGGAAGGGCCAGTGGGATACATTGGATCTGCATGGCACAGCAAGGCATGCTGGGAGAAGTCTTTTTCCTTACTCTAAGGAGTGCTTATGCCTTGAGGGGTTTTTCCTCCAGGGGAGGGTTGTGAATTCTTTCCCTGTTGGCCCACCAGCATCCACACCTTTCCATGGCAGGAAGTTGAAAATAGATGATTGTAAGGTCACTTCCAACCCATCCCTTTCTGTGGTTTTATGACTATGATTATATGACATTATGGTTTTGTGAAACAGACTTGATATATTATCTCAGTGATAAAACAATTAATTGCATTTCTATTCTGGAAAACCTTCTGTATCCCTTCACTTGCAGGTATCATTCTTTTCATTTACTGCTATCACCTGGAAGCTAATGTCACATCATATTTCTCGACAGTTTTCTGAAATTAAAAGTTTAGTTTTACCATAACAAGTGACAAGAGTGGGTTACACCTAGATCAGCCATTTTCATACACCAATATGTACCATATACCTGAATTCTGTCACTTGCTCGTATCTTTACAAAACTGATTCACGTGGGAGAAAGTTGGATTTGAAATTATTTTATCATGGCGATTTATAATCTTGATTTTCCATGCCAAAGTTGTTTTACTTCATGAAGTGGTTGTACTTTCTGTTTGGTGACAAAGCTCATGTTTTTCAACTTCAGGTGGCAAGAGGATGTGTTTAGAAAGATTCGGTTTTCATTCAGTCAAGAATACCGAATCTGTAGTAAGCATAATGTGTTTGTCCTTAGTCTGAGAAGAGGCATGCAAAAAAATTTGGTTTTTTCTCAGTACAAATAGAGATTTCCAGCTCTGAGGTCCCAGGAACAATCTAGAGGTATGTCTTAATTGCACAGAAAGATAATTGCCTGAATTGCCATTTTTCCCTCCAAGCATAACAAGTTGAATTTGTGCCATGAAAGTTAGAATGAACTCAATGTCCAGTTTTGTTCTGGACATGTATTTGAAGCTTGTGTTAGATTATATTCAACACAAACAAGGAGACCAGGAAAAAATTTAAAATCCACTGAGAACATGAGTATTTTCCCTCAGGCACACCCCCAAATAAAATACTTCTGGTGGGTCTTAGTGAGTGATTGTGAAAGGCATCTGCACCAGACAGATGCATAAAGGAAAACAGGATCTAGCTTTTCACTCCAGAGGAAGAAACAGGATCTTTATCTTTGAGTGGGTAGGGAAATTTTTCTACCTGGACATGATGGGAAGTGAATATGGGAACAGAAAGAAAAACAAAGAAACAGTCATTAAAGTGAAAAACAAAGAGAAAAATTGTAGTAATGGCTGAGGCAAGAGGATCTAATAGTACAAGTGTCAAATAAATGAAAGTTGAGTAAAACACACTGGAACAACAGAATTTGCTCCAAAACAAGGTCTGTACAATTGGGAAATATACTTTGTCAGAAACCTGCTCATGCAGCAGTAGGTTTGCATGCAGGTAGTCCTGTAAACTCCCTACGAAAAGGACAGGAAAGTCCTCCAGTATTAAACTTGAAAATTTTGTCAAAAAACCAGGCTCTTTGGTTTCGTTATAGCATAACAAAAACAGGATATTGATCATTTGTAACCTGAATACAAAGCATGTCAGAGATCAGAGAGAAGGAAATATGTCAGTCTTCATTAGTTCTGCCAGGATTGTCCTAGTAATGATTACATTTTAGCACAATCAAATTGAAGACCCTTTTGTGAAAAGGATACATTTCTTAAGTATTTCATATATACTGATAAGCATAGTCACAAAAGACTACAACAGACTCATGTGGGATCTTAAACTTTGGAAAACCTTTCATTAGAAAGGGCCTTGGTTCCATTTCTCATGAATAAACAGTCAATTCTAACTGGAATGCTGAAGATATTCTTACCTACCATGGTAGCTGTCTTCAGAGGGTAGCTGTCTTTGAGTCACATGGGACCCAATGAAATAAAGGAGATAAAAGTTAAAACCAAAACAACAAAATGTAAATGGAAACAGAACCTTTGTATTACATAGGGAAATTAAATGAAAGCTGAACATTACAGACGTTCCTTTCTGAGAAACTTTTCCTAAAAATCCATATAATCCTCTCAGTTGAAAGCTCTGGGTCAGAATCCGCAGTTACAACTCCCTAATAGAATAGAAGATAGGACAAAGCCATTAGCTCTTTTGATGAGTTTTGCAAGGCTAATTCTTCTTATTTTTGTTCCCACAAACTTGTTTGCAGACATGCCCTTAGCAAAAGAGACAAGCTGACGATTTTTGTCTTACCTAGTAAATTACAATACAAAGCTGAGTAATACATACAGACACCACTATTTTATTACCATCACAAACTGTCTTGAAAGCAGGGCCGAGGAGATTGTTCTTAGTCTATAAATAATTTAAATAAATTAATCCATGTTAAATTTATCTTTGCATGTTAGACTATGTCCCTTTTGTTCAGTTAGAATCAATGGCTAGAGTTTGCACTCTATTCCCATTTATTGCGAGGTAGCAAGTAGTCATTGGCATAGGCACAGTATTCTGTCACAAAACATAAAACATGAGAAAAAAATCTATATTTTTTTATTATTTGTTCTGAATTCTGTTCTATGTGTTGTCATAGAAGGAATGTTTGATAGCAAGTTGGTAAACAAAAAATTTGTCAGTGCACAAAGAATTGAGAACAAATGAAGTGATATCTTGCTTTCTCCCTGTAATCTCATTGATCAAAAGCAACTTGTGTGTTTGGCTTATTTATCAGTTTGAAACTCCCCTAGTGCTTCTAGAGTCTCACCAAGGGATATGTTGACCAGAACTTAAGCCAAAAAAACATTTGTCCTTTCTGAAGCCAGCTTTTAGTTTGCAAGCCAAAAGTCAATTCTGAGTTTTAGTGTGTTTATCCAAGGATAACAAAAACCCCTCATCATGAAACACTCAAACAGCCCCAAGAGTAGACAATTACTTGGAACTAGTCAGTGACTGAGATGCTACAGATGTCATGGAAAAGAAAACTAATGTAATTTTTCTTGAGCAGTCAGGGCATTGGACAGTCTTTACCAGCATCTTTGTCTCTGACATTAGAGTTATCTCTGGTGATACTTTAGGATATTATTATGCTAAGTCTTGGAAAGGATTATTAGGTAGTATTGCACCTACAACTGTGATAACATGGCTTACCAGTCTCTTAATAGGCAGCAAAATAAAATCTTTTACAGAGCTTTTTATAGGCAGTCTGGATCAGGAAGTGTCGCAGACAATAATGAGGAAATTTTTAACCATTATGTATTTTGGAGATTTCTAGTTGGAGTTTATATATAATATGGATTCTTTATACTACACTGGTGTTAGCTCCAGTCCTGTATGAAAAGCAAGATCCAGAAAAGGGCATGATAAAAAGCATGGTCCATAACAACCATAATTATTACCTTCATTGCTACTTACAGAAAATACTATATTTTTAAGCTGTTCAGGGGGTTTGGTGTTCATATAGGTGCCAATATTTCCCAGGGCAATAAGTTTATTCACATTTCATCTGTTCAGGTAGAAGTATTTTACCCAGCTGAATGAAATTATTTAGGCATTTAATTTAGATATTAACTTAAGTACGAAATGGAAAAGTTCTAAAATAAATATATCCATTAACCTACTGGACTGAGGGAAGTCTATCTGTCATTTCATTTCACTGGGATTCCAGCCATGGTAGATACCATGAATGGAGGTAAGTTGCATCATAAATCAACAGCAGAATGGTATCAAGATCCTCAGAAGGGCTGAGGATATCTCATGGTTAATAATTTAGTTAAGGTCTGTAATTCACTACTGAGGTTAGTGGACTTATAATGTACCACTTGTTAAGAAGTGATGTCTGTGTCTAATATTAAAGTAAATGTTAATGGTCATAACAGTACCTGAAAATTTGTTGCATTACACCACAACTTCCAGCTAATCCAACACCCTAAAGTGTGTGCAGAGCTGAACCAGATTTAATAGATGCTGTTGGGCCTAGCAGTTCAGGCTTGGCACCAGAAGTGCTAGAAAAGCCCAGCAGATAAGGAAGCCACAGGAGCAGCAGCTGCTGAAAAAGTGGCGGAGATTGTAGTACAACCTATGTTTAATAAATCCTGATGCAGCCTGATAAGCAGGTGAAGGTGACCCAGCTGAACATTAAGAAGTTCTAATCTTAATTTTGGTTTTGTAAGAGTACAACTGAGGTACCTTGCTTCTGCCATGTCTGTGCAAAAAATATGTCTGTGCTCATTTTGGCCAGGATAGAGTTAATTTTCTTCATGATGTCTGGTATGGATCTTGTTTTGGATTTATACTGAACACAGGGTTGATAATGGAGAGATGTTTTTATTAATGCTGAGCAGGGCTTGTACAGAGCCAAGGCCCTTTCTGCTTTCTGCACTGCCATGCTGGCAAGGACATTGGGGGTGCATGGAAGGCTGTGAGGAACTAGGACAGGTGACCCCCAGCTGACCAAAGGGATATTCCTGACCATATGGCATCATGCTTTGTTATAAAATGGGGGGAAGGAGAAAGAGGGGTGTTGTTTGGAGTGATGCTGTTTGTCTTTCCAAGTTACCTGCATATGATGGGACCCTGCTCTCCTCAGGAAGGCTGAACACCTGTCTGGTCATGGGAAGGGGTGATTAATTCCTTGTTTTGCTTTGCCTCTATACATGTCTTTTGCTTTTCTTATTAAACTTGTGAGAGAGAGAGCAAGTGGCTGTGAGAGGCTTGCTTGATGGATGAGGATAAACTGTGATGATGTTGCACTGCAATAATCACAGGAGCTACAGAATACCTACAGAATGTACTACCTGCTCTTGGATTTTGTTGTCAAGCTTACATTAACTAAATTAAATTACACAAGAAATTAATTCTTCATTGCATGAAGAAGGTGAGAATTTCTTACCATACTGTAAACATTGATTAGGCTTGCATGTAAATAATTCACTCATGGATTATAAAAGTTCTTTAGACTTCAAGAGAAATTTCTTGTGAGTTCTGCCTGCAGGGTTGGAGTCTCAGAATTTCACAGACAAATGCTGATGCATCTTTTTTCTAAAGCTGGAAACCATCCCAAAATAGGTTTCAATACACAAAATGTCATTACCTATATTAATTTACACTTTTATCAGTATGTCTTAAAAAGATTTTTTTAAATTAAAACTACAAGTTTGAGAGAATCTATGGACAGACTCAACTAGCAGGGGGTGGAGTGGAGTTAATTTTCTTTATATAGTTATTCTGGTGATGTTTTGGATTTGTGATGAAAACAGCATTGATGACACTCAGATTCTTTAGTTATTGCTGAACAGTGCTCATTCAGTGTAAAGTCATTTTTGCCCCTCATACTGCCCTGCCAGCAAGTAGGCTGGGGTGCACAAGAGTTTTGAGGGGTACTCAGGTGGGAAAACTGGCTCCATTTGATCAAAGGGGTGTCCTATGCTGCCAACAGGTTAAACCACAACACAGGACCAGGAAAGATGCAAGCGTCTGAAGATATCCCTAAATATACAGGTTTTAGGGATATGCTAGTACAAGTGCCCTGTTCAAGATTTCTGTACCTCCAGGGAAAAACATTAACACCAGAAAAAAATCTAGTTCAAACATGGTTGGTAGTTCTTCCTTCAAGTTTTTTCTCTACCGTTGATGAAAGCATTCCTTTTGTGTCCACTACTAACATCCCTTAAAAAACAGCCAATTACATTAGGCATCACATTAAAAAAAAAAAAAAACAAACAAAACAACCCAAACAAACAAAAAACCACAGCTGATAACATAATGCCAGTTAGAAGTCATTTTCACAGTGAGAGTGAGACTTTTTGTAAGAAACGTCCAATGCTTGTGCTAGGAGAATGGCTGGACATGAATTTCACACAAACTCATGAAAAGCTGTTGAAGTGAAAGAAAGACCATAGTATCTTCAGTAACAGAATTTTAATAAGTTATTTTGAAGCAGGCACGCAAGTGTAAGACAGCCACAAAGCAAAAGACATAGAGATGATAGGGATGGAAATCTGAATGCTGAGTTTTCTGTGGCTTTGTTGTTGGAGCAGTAATAATCATGCTACTTTTGGGCATTTCATATCTCAAGAAAGCCTGATGTTATATCCACTGATCAATTCTAATAATATACAAAAAAAAATCCTCCATAAAATTGAAGAGCTTACATAACTTGTTATTAATATCTTGGTACTGTTCTCTTACGTGTATGTAACATCTTCTCTTGTATGAACTGTGAACAACTAGAGCACTGTAATTAATGCTTAGCCTACATTTTAGCAGTTGAAGTGACAATCACTTCTGATATATTTTAAAATCTATCTGGAAATATTATATATAGATTTAGCAGAACAATTACATTTATTTATTCAATTTTACAAATTTATTCATGAATTCCTCTCTACAGGTCTGAAAATTGAAAATAATTTGCCAACTTTTCCAAGCTCTCATGCATACATTTTGGATGAAAACTACTTCATTTAACTTTAACAACTTGATTGTTTCTGCTTAATATTCTTCGTTATAAAATAATTACTTTAAGATGATATGGAATAAGTAAAATTGATTCCAAATAAAAAATAATTCTAGCACCCTTTTTTATGTACTCTTTAGCCACGGATTCCTTTTCCACTTTATAGTTTTTCTTTTATTGTGAAGTACCTATGATTGAAACTTATTCATTAGAATTCCCTCTAGAGACTCATCCTGGAGACAAGACCACTAGTAGGATGACAATGCCTTCTGGGAAAACAAAAGCAGTAGACAATCTGGTACTTTCTTGAACAGTTTTCCTTTCAATGCTGATAGCAATTTAAATCAAGTCCAAATCACAGCATTTGGCCCAGTATATCTTTCTAGTTTCCTATATTCATATTTTCAATAGAAACAGAGAGTGAGACTGGAAGCTGGGGATTCACACGTCATGCATACACTGCACTTCTATACAGGTATAGGATTTTGAAGGAATATTGATGGGTTCTTTACACTGCCCAGGAAAGGTAATACTCCCAGGCCAACCTTGAGGAGAAGGTAAGAATTCAAACAGTAGGGAAAAGCTGGCAATAGGCATGATCTAATAGAAGAGTCCATTGTGTCAGCTCAGGCAGTTGTTTTCTCAACCAAACCCCTTTTTCAGCTTGGACACAAGCAGTAATGGATATCTGCTAAGTTAACTGTGAGCATCTAAAGCTGTGTGGGCTAAAGTACAACTTACAAAGTTTGTCAATGCCAAGGTTAGCAGACGCTCCCAAAAAAAAGTAAATGAAGTTTTGAGTTCGGTTCCCAATAGATTTACAAGGTTAGAAAGGGAGTTTTGTATTGCCCCCTTCTCCCCCCCCCACCTTAGAAGCTAATGAACTCTTCAAAGAAAAAAATCTGTTTATTCCCATTGGCAACCAATAACCCAAATGAAACAGATATGTGTGTTCCACTGGGATTTATACCATTTGCTCTAGCATTTATATTACTGGCTTGTACAAAGGAAAGAAATAGTAGTTTGAGCTCATAATATGTTGGGCAAAATATCAAGAAGATTAGGCCACATGGTAGAGCAAGGTCTGATGAAAAACATACATTTACTGCAGAGAAATTTTTATGCCAAAATCTAAGAAATCCTACTGCAAAACAGTGTCTGCCTTGTATCATAGTCTTTTATCCACTCTCCCGCCATAAGATTTTCTTAGGGACAAACTAGCCCTTAGCAAAAAGGATCTGAATAGCAGATTACTTCTAAAAGATTAGGAGAATTAATGTAGGCATGGAGAAAATAAAAGATAGAAACTGAGAAAATCTAGATAATTTTTTTTATTAGCAAAAATATTAATCTTTTCCTGTTCCATAAAGTGATGACTGCCACAAATACTGCAGATGTTAAAACCACAGATGTTGAAGGAGACCATCAAATGCACTTTAAGACGTTTATAATATTTATTATATGACCTCATTTGAGATTCATTCTAATATTAATTATGCACTGCAGCTGGTAGTCCACTATTTCCCTGGGGAATAAAATGCTTCCAGTGCATCACATCCATGAAAAACAAGCTACATGTTAGAAAACTCTTCCTTCACACATTTCAAGGCTGCAACCTTTCTCTCCACTGCTCAGCAAGGAGTTATAAGCCAGAACACAGTTGCTGTCTACAAAAATGAACAGTCCGACATCTGAGTCCTTCTGACTGGCCAGAACAATGTTGATGGCATGCTGCCAGGAAGGCTGAATAGATGTCAGGGCACAGCCTTTACTTTCAACCTTTTCTAAGCTGAGCTCAGTACTTCCATGCTGCAGAACTCACCCTCACAAGCACTGCTTTATCCAATGCACTCTTTTCTTCTCAAATACATTTTGGCACCATTGAGTAATATTCTGTTTCCTACTGACACAGAAGAAGCATACTGGGGACAGTTAATTCTGTCAAATCTGTCTGAATTGAACATTTACTTTGATTCTTATTATTTGAATCCTTCGGCTCTAATAGTAGCATTTGGTTATGATTCTTTCACTGACTTGCTTTCCATTTTTGTTGTTCCAACATGTAGAGAAAAATGCCAGAACTATATTGATGGCATCCCTTTTTTCTCAGTTGGTTGTATCTCATGAAAGAGCCCCACAGAGGAGAAAAACTGTTAAGAGGGAGGTAAAATAAGATTTCTTAATAAAGAAGTTCCCATTCTAGGAGTAGGCATGTCTCAGGAGGAAAAAACATGAGGATATTTCCCCAGCTGTCAGGGAAGATGAACACAGAACAAACTATTTTACTCTAGCAATGACAAGAAAGAGCATATCAAACCCCTGTTGCAGCATAATGGGATTTTCAAAGTCATATTTCTATGAGGCACAACATTACTGTTGCAGAAAAGCTACAGGGTGAGAAACCGCATTTACCAGCAGTTTATGAGGATTGTCATGGACACAGCTCTTTTGGTAATACTGTGCTGATTTAGTAGAGTTTCAGGCTCTGTTAAGTACAAATAATATGACATATTAGTTGTAGTTAAGGCAAGTACTCTGTGTGAAAGCTGAGTGCTCCATAAAATGTACCAGATACTTTTGACATATATGTAATGTCCCAGTGACCTGGATATATTGCATAAATGTATTCCCCCTCAGGCACAGACATTACTTTTGCTAAAGATGTTTATGGGATCTCTTTTCTTTGATAGGGGAGCTAGTTCTAGTGTTATCACTTTAGGTATTCTTGTACAAGTTGGCAGGTTCATATCACCTCTTCTCTTCATTTTTGCAGGGTGAAACTTGGAAGAAGGAATTGGGTCTCTCTGTCCAAATCAAAACTTCCCTCTATTTGTGTCCACTGAATTTTCAGAACTGCAATATAAGCTGTTACTGTTGTTTTCCTGTGCTAGATATATAGTACATTTTTTCTGAATGGGAAAACACTTCAGATACTCTACCGTATAAATTTTTCTGTTTGTCATTTTTACTTTTTTGTACTTCTGTAATGCCTTTTTTCCTCTGGAATCAGTTTTAAAAATTACAGGCTCACTGTATTCAGGTTTCTATTAAGTATGACAGCTTGGTTCTTGGCTGATGCCAAAATATAATTTGATTGAGCGAAGTATAAATGGCACCACATGATTTCTCTAATGATGCTTTGCTACTGAGGAAGTTTTCCTTTTGGACTAAGATGAGTGATTTTATATCTCACCCTAGACTTCAGTACTTGAAGTCACTGTCATTTTTCTGTGCATTACATAGACCTGCTATGTTAGATATATAATGTCTTGAAAAATAAAGTTTCAAATCATCTGTCTTCAAGCAAACTTACGTTGGAAAATCAGGTTTCAGGGCTCTTGGAGAAGTTGTGGAGTCTGTAGCTGTATTGTGGTGATGACTGTCAAATTGCTCAGGATATGGTCCCACTTATCCTCAGTCAATATACCAGTTTTTGCCTGCTTAGCTTTGAATATTGAAAACCTTTTTTCAGACTACTAAACATTATTAATTTGGGAGGCAAAAGGGGTGTCCCCAAATTTATGGCATATGCAGAAAAATATGACAGAGATTTCTAAATATTTTGCCAAATATTATTTGTAGTTCTAGAACTCTCTCTCTGCTCTTCTTTTTCACAGTCTTACAAAGGTCCAGGACAGGCCAAAATTACAGTCTGAAGTTCAGGTGAAGAATCAGATTCCTGCAAAATTTTACTTGCCTTGTGTTTTAAACAATTTTTTCCTTTCCTTTAGAAAGCAGTCCTAGCTCATAATGTGCATACCAAGCTATTGCTTTCTGTTTCATTTACTAAACACAATAAATGTTTTAGTCCAAGACACTTTTTAACATAAAAACACTGTCTGAAAATCTTAGTTTGTACTAGTATCCACTTATTTCTTAAGTACAGAATAAGGGACTCCCTGTGGAAACTGATTTTGCAGTTCTGCATCCTGCAGCATCTCTGCTCCTGTCGCTTTTCATCTACATATGAGATGGCTCCACAGCAATGATATCATCCGCAAAAGTGTGTGTCTTGGTTTGAAAAGACAGGTGTCTGCTAAGGAAGGCAGGAGCACCTCTTGAAATGGAAAATGTAAACTCCTTCCCTCTGAACTGTTATAATTTTGAAATTAAGGGGCTCTCAGGCAAAGATATGGGTGTAGGAATAACAGTTCTCTGTCAGGAAAACTAAAAATGCAGTAATACAAAACAACACTGGCAGAGTCAGAATACAACCTGACACCCCGTGGATCAGGGTGTTGGTAGCAGTCTGATTGAATGGTGGCTGCAATCCTCCTGCAGTGACAGGGGTGGTTCTGTTGGAGCAGGGATCCTGTAGAAAGGCATGATCTTCCTCTGAAGGTCCAGTGGTGGTGTAGATGGGCCTGGTCTTCCTCTGGGAATCCAGTGGAGAAGAAAGCTGCACCTCTGGGGACCAGCAGGAAGAGGCTGCTCGTGATGTTTCATATCTCAGATTATATCCAGGTAGGAATGCTTGGCTCCTCCCCCTGGGCTGAGCATCTCACAATGGGATGATGGGATTTTATCAGTCATGCAGTGACACTCAATGGCCCATTAACAGAAGATGTCTTCTGAAGGGAGGATTGGTCATGGAAGAGGTAAAGAAAACTGTCCGGCCTCTAACAGATGGAAGTAGAATACACTCCCCAGGGCCATATCTTGCATGTGCAACCTCAAACTTTTAACAGTTTTTTAACAATCATAATAACGTCTCTGACAATAAGATGCATTTTCTAAAAACATAGATATGCAGTGCTGTGTCTAGTTCTGGGCTCCTCAGAGAGACGGAGCTCCTGGAGCAGGCCCCGCAGGGAATAGCATAGATGATTAAAGGATTGGAGTATCTCTCTTATGAGGAAAGGCTGAGGAAGCTGGGCCTTTTCAGGCTTCAGAAGAGACAAGTGAGAGGGGACTTCAGCAGCGGGTATAAATATCCAAATGGACAGTGTCAGAGGATGGAGCCAGGCTCTTCTTGGTAAAAGTAATAAGACAAGAGGCAATGGGCAGAAACGGATGCGCAGGAGGTTCCACTGAATATTGTCCAGAGTGCAGTCTCCCCCACCGGAGATACTCAAGAACCATCTGCATGCAATCCTGTGCTGTGTATGCTAGGATGCTCCTTCTTCATTGAGCTGGGAGGTAGAATCAGATGACACACTGTGGTCTCTTCAAACCTGATTTGTTCCATGATTCTGTATTATCCATTAAAGGCAAGTCCATCTTAAAACATATAATTCTAGCAAAGTAGCATTTTTTTGTAATTTTGTGTGGGTCTCAATTATTTCCAAAGAGAGAGAAAGAGTAGTTAAACCTCTTTGCAATCTCACTTCTGTCCAGTTCCCAACATTACATTTAATAGTAACTAAAAAGCAATGAAATTGGGATTTCTTGTTATTAATTATTAATTATTACATAGCAGATATCATAACTTCTGTAGTAACTCCTCTTGTTCTTAACTGGGGCTCTGGCTTTTCTTATATAAAGTATTCAATTTAGAAATGCACAACTGAAATGCCAGAGCAACCTAATCTCTATGCTGAAATGTGACAATGTCTGTGTAGGTTTTAGCTGGCAAATAATCTTGTTTGTTTACACTGTCAACCAGTACAATCCATGCTACTCCAGCATGGCATCATTCCTAAAGCCATGCTTCAGGCCAAGGCTTATTAGCTTGGGCTCTGTGATACTCTAATTGCAGTTAAATGGTTTAGGTTCTCAGAGAAGCACATTCATGCCTGTTGTAGCATGCCATTTAGTATTACCTCAGGAAGTAAATGTCTTAATTAATAATCCCACTATAACTAGTGTGTACTTTTGCAATTGCAATTGTTATTTCTGGAGCTCCTGTTGCTGCCTCTGAGATTGGCTTCCCTGTGGACCCAAACTGAAATGGTCCAGTATGTTTAATTCTGCACTGAAGGAGTGTATATAACATTGATTATGTTACAGTAGGTGGAAAGCCTGCAGAACTCAGCAACTGCTTAAACAGTAATCAATACATCATTAAGCTAGTGGTTCTTAAGCCTTTCTGAGCTGTATTACTATCAAATTGGTAAGTTTCTTTCAAACTGTTTTTTAGGACTATCAGAAAATCTTATGCTTCTGTTCATCAGTTTTCAATTTTATCTCTTTTTTCAGTCTTCACTATTATAAAAAATAAGTCTTTGTTTCGGTATGTTTGGCATTGCCTTTTCACATCACATGATATTATCCAGAAATTGTGGTAGTCTATACCAAAAAGGGGCGAAACAAAGAGCAATTTTCCATGTTATGTTTTTACATGGAAAAAAGACTGGCCTATTTCCCCATTAGTAATTCTAAAATGATGAAATGGTAATTATAGATTAAACTCTCCTGCATCCAAAGAACCTTATCCTTTTTTTGCTCTAACACATGAGTTTAAATGACACAAAATATGGTTAGCCAGGTCTCTGTACTGGCATTTGATGGAAATGTATACAGCAATTACATAAAAATCTCCAGAGAAATTACAAATATCTAATACCTTTCTTTATGATAGATTGTGCCCAGTTTTCTGACTTCTATTTGGAATAACAAAAGAAGTCATGAATAGTACTGACAGTCTGCCAAATGTTGATTTGAATATAAGAAGTTGCGGTGACCTAGCCATTATATTGAAAGAAAACACAAAGTTATTTAATCTGTCAGCCTAACTAGAGTTGAAGATTGTCCACCAGATAGATACTCAAGACTCATATTCTAATTATAAAGTGTGTTTCCAGGAATCTATTCCTCTATGCCTCTATCACACCCATCTGTCATTTGTTCAGTCTTTGAAATATTCCAGACTTGACCTTGTCCCTGTTTTCTGTTTCTCTTTCTCCCTACCACTCTTCTGCTGGCAGCTTTCATACACCATGTGATGCTTTGTACCGCATTGAGAGGTCGGGGTGTTTCATAAACACAGGTTTCTGGATTGTAGCATCCTTATTACTTTAAATTAGGTCTTACAGATCTGTTCTTCGAGGTTAAACAAAAGAAACAAACAAACAAAAAAATCCTTCAATTAGCCTGTTAAAAGGAAGGATTCTCCTGTAGTGCAATTGCTTCCTACTTCAGTTTGCAAATCAACATTTAAAAAAAAAGGAAAGAATTCAGAGCTGCTTACATGCTATAGATTGGCCTGATTGTGACAGGGATGATAATTTTTTTTTTAAATCTATACTTTAATTTTTGTATTTTTTATATTGTACCGAAGGAAGCCCCCAATATACATTTGCCTAAAAGTGGGTGTTGGGATAAATTTAAGGCTTCCTGTCTGAGGAGCAACATGAGATGATTTTGATTGTCATATATCTGCAAATGCAACATCTCCAGAGTCTTACAAATGTTAGATGCTCTTATGAACAGCCAAATTGTCTTCACTCACCTTGGAAGGGACTTGGTCACAAAGTCCTCTCTAGTAGAAAAATCTAATGTGAATTTTATTTGATTTCTGTATTTAATTTTTTTTCACCTTCTGTAAAGTATTTCTCACAACTTTTATAATGCTTCATGCCAGAGCCTTTTCATCAATTTCATTTCATATCTTGATTTAAAGATTTTAAAAAATAATTTAAAAAATCAAGTATTTTGCTTAAATATTTGGTTAAGCAGAATGGTTTATAAAATTAAAAACTTTAAAATTCTTCATGTAGCTATAGATTTTAACTTTTTAGATATGTATATTTAATGCACATCCCATTTTTAATTTAGGGTATTAAAAGGAACAAATATTGTGAAGAAACTCATGTAAAGAAAAGCTGCACTGAAGTTGCATGTCAGTTTAAGTCATCCAGTATAAAATGAAAGAGACTTTAAAGTCATCAAATATTAAATGGAAAAAACCTACAGAATTACATGGCATTATCTTCTTGTTTTATTCTGCAGGACCTTATTGGCAAATTCTAAACACACTACTGTATAAAACAATATCATACATGGATTTACACAAAATCAATCAATTTGCCTGAAGAGAGATTGAAATGTGAGATTGAAATTTGCTTTGTCACAGAGATACCACAAAGACAGGGAATTTCATTTGGCTCAAATGAGACATTAGTAATCTGCTCAAATGATGGTGCAGACACAGAGAAGGTATCAAGAGGAAAGAGTAAGGTTAGATATAGCTGGACAACAAGTTAATGTAGTGAATTAGAATAATTTATCAACATTTTGAAATATATCAATATGAAGTTTATTAGAAGATCAGTTTAAGTAGTGATGTAGTGATATTTACTGGGTAGGAAGGACTCTATGCCTATGATACTCAGTCTTGCTGAAGCTGAGATAATAAGAATTTATAAGGACTGTGAAGAGGGAATAGCAATAGTTCAGATAAGAAAGGATACATGACTGATTGACTTTCTTTTAGCAAAAGAAAGGTCTTCATAAGACAACACAGACAATATTCTGCATACAATAAAAAAAAAGGATTCAAGAAAAAGGGGAAAAAAGTTTCTTGACAGACCAAAATTATTCACAAGTCTTTCTAAATGTGAAAACTAAGAATAATAAAATGGGTCAGGTATCTTTGGGCTAAGTCATTTAAGCAGGACAGTTTGAAAGGAAGTCTTTATGGAATATTCAAGTTTATCCTGTGATAGAGCAAATTTTTCTCTGCTTTTATGAGTGCTATCTCATAGCAAACATTTATTAAGTTTTCCTTAATGAGCAGCATCATGTCAGATTGTTCGTGCATAAAATCTCCAACACGAGAAAATAGTTCCTTTTACACTACTGTTCTCTTGAGGTGTTTGAAGGACATAATATGCAGCACTCTGTAATTGTGACAGACAAGATTATACAATATGCAGAAAACCTAACCATTAATCTGAAAATCAATATTCAAAAATTTAAGGTTTGACTGCTTTACCAATTTTAGATTTTCTTTAGAAAATACAAACAAATATTCTGTCAGCCTCATATGTACCTATGTAACAACTTACTAAAGAAGAAGTAGCCTTAGTTAGATCAAATTCCATTTACAGAATTACTTGTACTTCTTTGAAATTGTACAAAAATGAGAGGAGTGATTTAAAAATGCTGAAAGGCCATATTTTTTCTGATGAATAAACAAATTTATGCAGGCCTAATTAGCCCATCAAGCAAAATAAAAACAAACAAACCAATCCCATCCCCAAGTAAATAACAATCAAAACTCTATAATCTTCAGAGTGTTTAATAATAAGGTAAATATTTATAGCTAACAGCTGACTAGCTATACAGCTGATATACACCTTGTTTTAATAAGGCTTTAGAAGGAAAATTTTCCAGTGCAGAGAGGTGAAATTAGAAATAAAGTAGAAAACATTTAACAAGATCTAAATACAAAATGTTAACAAATCAGCAAAACCAAGTGATTTAGGAAAAAAGAAAAGCAACCACAAACAAAAAATATTATATAAATAGTTGAAATAAGTAATTGTAGGACTACTTTTAAATTTTTATTTTATCAGACAGATGTCCAAACCTACAATCTGATGTAGGTCAATATTCTTGCCAGTCAGTTTGTATGGATTTTTAAAATAAATACTAGTACTTCTCACAGACTGCATGCCTTAATTATTTTTTTCAGAATTGCATTTGATATGGATGGAAGCTTTTCTTGCAATTTTCCAGAATCTTAGTCAATGGGCAAACAGAAAATATATTCAATGCTGGTACATATGTACTCATGTACAGTCACATTCAGCAGTTAGCAAGAACAGGTCGGCATGACTGTAAGTCCTTTGGGCATATAATTTCTTTTCCTATGCTTGTTGGCAGCATATAACCAGTAGCACCATTAACAGCAAAAGGAATGGAGAGGAAAGATTATAGCTTCCTCGTGTCATTTCATTATTTTTCTCTTTAATCTACCATTTGATTATCATGATTCTATTTAAAGAGTGATAAGATTTCTGGAGTAGTGTATCTTTCCAAAAGTGAAGATGCAGGATCTAAAGTTCTGCTGGTGGGACCCCATGCAAGCCACACTGGGTGAGCTTTGGGTGAGCTGCTGCTGAAGGGAAGCTAGACAGAATTTTCTGAATGTGGCCCTTAACAGAAGACCCCTGAGCACTCAGAGTTGTATAGCATGTTTTGAATCCTAACAAATCAATTTTATTTTATTTTCTCTCTTTCCTCTCTTTTTTTTTTTTTTATGAATTAATTATGTGGTGGAAAAGAAGCAAAATTCAAAATGCAAGTTAGTGGCAAGCTGTAACTACTCCTGCTGTAATTCCGTCCAGCCATTTTTGGCATCATTTTTTAAATACCAGTATTAACATTGCATATCAATTCTTGTATAAACCACCATATGAACTCTGAAAATCTGTGCTTTATCTTTCCTTGGTATTTCAATTGGCAGTGTCATTCAGCTACCATGTTCAATTAGGTAAATTTGTCTTTGACACTAATCCTAAACACAAAGAGTACTATGTATTTAATATTTATAAACAAGGGAAAAAATCCAGAAGTTATCATATTACATGAAACCCTTTGTTTGCTGTCATACGATTGTCCTTCAATCAGATGAATTAACTGGCACTGTTCAGGGAGAGATATATCCCAGAAACCTCAGTTCAAGGCGTGATAGCCTACCATACTACAGTGAAAGACAGAATGCAGTATTTAGTAGCCTTTCTGTAAGGATTATACCAATGGTAGAAACAAATCAGATTAAGACTTCCTTATCATTGTACATAAACCAGGTGGACGTTAAAACAAATATTTATTCATCATGTGAATTCAGAATAACTTTCACGGGGCTGTGAGTGAAGATTACAGCAAGAGGTGTTTTCAGCATCCTGAGCAGTCCCACGCCAATCACAGAGCCAATTCCTCTGATCCTGGCTGCATGTTGAAGAAAGGACTGCACACCCCCTGATCGATACCAATCAGTACAATTTCACCTGTGAGTGAATTCAGTGAGGCTGTTTAGCTGTGGGGTCCTTGCAGAACATAATCCCACATCTGTTTAAAACAGCATGGTTTCAATCAAAACATGATGACAACTGTCCAGGGAGTTTTTGCTTCAACAAGCTGACTGGCTAGTTAAAGCAGAAGTTTCCAGTACAAAACATACTACATTTTAGTTCATGAACAAAACCAGGGGAATGGGCAATTTTTAAAAAGTACAGGTGAAGCTCCCTCTTCCCTTTCCTCTCCTTTCTGCCATCCTTTCCATGTCACTGTCATTAGTCTAGCATATGCCCAGCTGTTTTTAATGCCATGAATAAACATGAAAACAAGTTTGGGCTCTCCCCAGTCCCTCTTGGCTCATGATCACACAAAATCTCCATGAAGGGGGAAAATATTACTTCCAAAGATTAGTGTTACCATTTTGCAGACACTCTGAGCAAAACCTTGAGCCAGGACCACAGGCCGCTGAAGGCATTGCAAAGTCAAAATTCGGGGGATTGTCTTCTGAGTGATTTTAAGTAAAACACTCATTTCCTCTGACATGTCGCTGAGCTGAGTTTTGTTTACATATGATTCTTTGAAATGCTCCTTGCTACCCTCTTTATTTTTTTAATCTTAGTCTAGTTTCAGCTTTGTTCATTAAAAACCCATCAGTGAACTATTATGTTTGAATTCTGACTTAAACAGGCCACTTGGGGGTACTGTGCTGTAAAGCCAAGAGAGCAAGCAACATAAAAAGGCAGACATAATCTCATTCACAGCCTAAATTTGCAGAAGAACACCTGGAATATAAATGTGTCTGGATAGGATTGGGGTTTTTGTGATTAATTGCCAGCTGTTGTCCACAGAAGATAGAACTGTGCTGTGAAACCAAGCTAAAGTGTTCCTTGGGGTTTCTACTGCTTTCCTTCAGATGTGTGGGGTGGGAAGGAGCACAGTGAAACTCACAAGAAGAAATAGATCTTTCCAGAGTTAAAAAGAGCCAAATATTGATACACTATTTCTCTGTTTCCTTTTTAAGGCTATACCAAATTAAGGGTTTATGCAAGCTTGCAACCTGCTTAATTACCTGTGTTTTCCCACAGTCTCCTCGTAGAAAACACACCTTACCTAACCATTAATTCAATTAATAATCAAGATGTGCTATTTAAGCATATAAATATGGCAAATCTGCTGAGCTGCAATTTATGGAATATTGTCTGGAAAAAAAAACCAAAAAGGTTAAAATTTCACTTCAAAACTAGCCTAAAAAATAATGATAGTAACCAGCAATGTTAAAGTAGCAACAAATTTTGATATGTTGATTTGATTAATTGAAGAAATACAGAAATGGCATAATTGCCCAGAATTTCAGAGATTTGAAGTGCTCTTCATTCAAATGCAGCAATTTTATACGTGGCAAAATAGATTGCTGGTATTTCAGAATTTTCCAATTTAATTAGACATATTAAAATAAGCTGAAACATTGTGTCAAGTCATATGCTGAATCATTAACCCCAGAATGTCTTTATAATTTCCTGTTATCTTTTATTAAATTTTTTATTTGTTTCTCTAATCATGCACTTAGAGCAGCTAATGAGTACAGATTTCTAAAGCAGCTAGATGATTTAAAAAAACAAATTCCATTTCTAGTAGTGTCTTATTTATCTAAGAGAGTGGAATGTAAGCCACTAAGTAGCAATTCCTTGAAAATTGGCATTTAACTTTGATGCTTCTGAGTATTTTAGACACTAGCTCCAACTATGTAATGTGCTGAGTACTATTCCTCTCAAAATCAAACACAGACTCCCTTAGGTTAAGGATTTAACACTTGTTCTTGTGTGGAGCTTCAGCAACTGCCTAATAATATTCATGCACTCCAATAGCTTGCAGTTTTATCTAATGTGACATATGAACATAAAACTAGAAAGACCCTCTTGGAATATTAAGTCTAGACCCCTTTTATTGCAAATAATCTTCTTCTTTCTTGTCCTCCATAAGTATGTAAACTTACCATTTAAAATAACTTGCTCCTTTTTTTCCCTGTAGGAAAATTCCTCCAAAATCCTATTCCTTGAATTCTTGGTAGTATATTTTCCAGTCTGTATTTACTCAAAGAAAGTTTGCACTCATTTGTTTTTCCTGCTTATATAAATTCTCCTCGTTGGTCTTTCTGGTATGTTCAAAAAGGTCAAAATCTGGAGTTTTTAAAGTCACATTAGATGTGTGAAAAATGTTTTAGAAATATCTTCAGAATTATGTTAACATTCAGGAAGAATTCTAAAGGTCAGCTATTGCAGATACTGAAGCTCTGAAAACTAGTTTAGTTTCAGCCGTACGAACCCTACCTAATTAGGATCAATATTACTGTGGAAGTGCAGGCAAAAAAAAGATGAGACTTCTCTGCTCAGTCACTGGATAGATCGTTCATTAATCCCTTTAATCTAATAAATTAAAAAAGGCAAGGTTTTCTCAATGGTTTTCAATGAGTAGTCTTTTGTTTAGTTTAACAGTTATTGGTAGATTTTGTGATTTAGAGCAAATCTGTCTTCAATGAATTACTTCTTCTTTAACATGTTGCCTACAAATATATGTGTACTCTGGATTCTACACTATTTTCTCTACACAGAGCCAGAATTTCTCACACAGCTCATTTACTGTTTTCATTTCATCATTAATTTTTACTTTATTTTTAGTCTCAGATCATGAATACATTAAAATCTTACTTTTCTCTTTTTGCAGAACGTGTTTTATCCTCTATCATCTCAAAAATATAAATTTTTTTGTTTCACTCAGCGATTGCTCAGGCAAATGGCTTCCAACAGTCTCAAGGGGAAAATCCCAGGTCTACAGAGTATCTCAGAATTAATTGTCCTTCTTATTTTCTGAATCCTGGGAACGCACAGGCAGACAAAATTTTTAATTGGTTGGTTGGTTGTTGGTTTGTTTATTTGTTTTTGTGGGGTTTTTTCCCCCCCTTTTCACATGAAAGCCTTTTTTTGTCTTCTTTTCTTCTAAAAAGATGAACCCATCCTTTCTGTCAATAATATAGGTTATGGCTATGCCATGTCAATTCAGGAACCCTCTCTATCTGAATTAGAAGTGTTTCAAGAATCATCACGATAACTTGTGTATCTCACAGTCTCACATAGCCTGAGGGAAAAGAAACAGACCTAGTTGTCCAGACCAAATTCATCACTGAAGTTTTAAAAACTAATTGCAAAAAAGAAGGCTTATAACTTAATGATTTCGTTGATTGCCATTAATATTTACAGACAGTATATGTTGTGAAAAAAAACTCTTACAAAAGTACAGCTTATTCAGGTCATGAATCTGAGTGAAAACATGACCTTGTTATGCTTCTTTGGAAATCAATTAATGCACCTAAAGGAAATAAAAACAACCACCTGTTCCCTTCTCCATCTGCAAAATGTTACATATGATACAGTATTGTTACATACTTGATTTTCTAGACATTTCACAGGAACAGAAGAAAGTGGAGTTTTCAACAGAAACTGGTAAATCTGACTAAAGTTATATAAAACTAATGGGCCAGAAGACTGGGCAGGGTTGACATATTGGCAGTTTTGCAAATTATTGTACTGAGCAATTTATGATTATGAAAACAAACAAATATTTTAGGGCTTTTTTACAAGCAGAAATAAACCTTGGATCTATGCTCTGAGTCACTCTTATTCTGAAGTCATAGATAGCAGAGTGGCCTTGTGTTGTACAGGAGTAATAGCCATAAAAGTATTAGACATAATACTTTTACGTTTCAGGGAAAGCTTGTTAATGGCCTCTCTTTTCTCTCCAGTGGGCAAAACTTTCTTTAACAGGAAAGCAAGAAATTATTTTGAAAGCAGACTGATTTATTATTTAGTTATTTTATTATTATTTTATTTTATTATTTTAATTGTATCCCATGAAAAGTGGGTGGTGTAGAAAGGGGAAGAGTAGAAGAAGGACTTAAAAGTGGAGAAAGACTGAATTTTGTGAGACTTCTAGGGAATTTTGGTGGGAAAAACAGATATTTAATAGATTAAAAGTTAGAGATGGGTAAAATATATGCAAGAAATGGACAAATACACATGCTTTAATTTTTTTTAACCTATCATAATTCTGTGGACATTTTCTACATATAATTTATTCATTATTTTTCCCAAAAAGCAAGTTTCTATACATATACATTACATGCATATGGTCTGAAAAGAGAAAGGAAAATATTTTGAGGATTTGACATAAACTTTCTAAATAAGCAAATCTAACATGCAGGGCCAGGGCTCTGCAATAAAGTCTCCATTTGTAGCTAACATAAATTCTTGCTCTTACTTCATACCTCGCATTTCCCCCTACTCAACAAAGCAGAATGTTTGCAGGATTGTGCTTAACTAGTATTAGGGAGGGTGGACACCTTTTATGGCTCGAAAGATCCCTCTAGGAACCCAAATGCCAGCTCTCCTGAGGACTCGAAGGCTAATTAGGAGCCCAAGTCTGTGCTCTGTCCTGCAATTTAGAATGTGTTTCCCACTCCTGAGCCAAACATAATGTAATGCACACACAAAGTTTGTCCCTCAAACTCATTTTTAGGGTGCAGAGAGAGAAGGTATTTGAGTAAATTGTGCCACATCACTTTTTTTATTTTACAGACTGTGTTTTGCAGCTGTCTATTTAGGAAACAGTGCATTTCCGTAAGTTTCTTGTAGTCTATACAGAATATAATGTTGGTTTGTTTGCACTCGGCGTTTTTCAGAGTCAATGTGATGTTCTGAATAGTAAACATAGTACATTTCTACATTTCTATAACTTTACAGTAAATTTGTACAACTTTATGTCATCTTGTCCAAAGGCAGGACAAGATGTCTCTAGGAACAACTTCTCTAAATATTTGATATTTTCTACTGTATTGCACCAGGAATACAGCAGTTGAGCAGGGATACAAAACAAACTTTGAAAAATTCTGAGCAGCAGTTGCTACATTTGCATCTTTGTTACGTATAGACACTTCTCTAATTAAAATCACATGTCCTGGTTTGAACCCCAACACAATTGAAGAATCCTTAGCTCTAATGGAGAGAATGTGTTAATTCATCTTTTCTTTCTCAGTTTATAGTTCTGTTTCCTCCTTTAGGTATTTGGTCAGTTCTCAGGCAGTTTGAAGACTTACATCTATTTACATTTATTCTTTCACTCTTCCTATCTCCATATATAATATTTGATTCAAAACAAAGAAACACATCCAATTTTGGTGGTTCCACAGAACCACCAAAAATAGGTTCAGAGTGTTTGCAGTCATACATAGACTTCTTAAGAATTCTTAAGTTGCCACAGTTTAGCAGGCCATTTAAGGTAAATTTCTTCACTTATCTTCTTCAGAAATTTTCAAATGTCTGCTAAAAATTGATTTAAACATTGAAACTAAGATATGG
The DNA here is from genome assembly GCF_028769735.1 of Zonotrichia leucophrys gambelii. Lineage (NCBI taxonomy): Eukaryota > Metazoa > Chordata > Aves > Passeriformes > Passerellidae > Zonotrichia > Zonotrichia leucophrys. The sequence goes on from NC_088200.1 coordinate 54,747,633, forward strand.
AAAATGCATTACAGCCTTCTCTCTCCCACCCCTAAAAAGATCTGGTGATCTCTGATGTCAGTTTGATCATTAGGTAATGAGTACTGTTTGATCATTAGGTAATATGAACTGAATCTGGAGTAGATGTATTTTGAATTAATTAGGTGGAGGGTATAACTAGGTGTTTACATAGCATTTGCCATAAAATTTTCAGCATTGGCCCTGGTTGCTTGTGTTCATTCTCTTCTACCATGAAGGTGGTGAGGCCTTCCACGATACTTGTCTGTGATGCGGAGTATGGTCACCCTCCTCATTTGTCAATTTGTCATGGTTTTCACTGGCTGATCTGGGGAAAGACTTTGTTTTTAACATCAGTCATTTTTCTGTCAGTAAAGCTTAAATAAAATTACAAATTGCTATATCAAGATGCATAGCAGAGGACTGTGCCACAAATAACAGAATTTGAGGGAAATGTCAGGTTAAAGAAACTTTTCTGCAGACATCAGTGTTTAAGTTCTACCTCAGTACATAAACTAGTCAACAGGATATTTCAGCTAGGAAAAGAAATGGCAGGATTATTTGAAAGCATTCAGTCACTGTTATGTTGTATTAGCATCTCACTGTGATTCAGAGGGCAATTTCTGTCATTCAGAAGGTCATGTCATTCTGTTAATTGTAGATGGTGCACCTGCAGAAGAGTGCAACAAGGTTTTATGGACATGGTTTTCCTTATCCATATCAGAACAGCCAGTCTGATGTATTATGATGTATCCTTATGTCATCTTTTCTGGCCACTGTTGTTTCCTGTATAAACACAGGAAAACGTAATTCGCCATTGCATTTTGACCAAATTATTGTGTTACAGTGAACGCTTTACCACCATGTATGTACATTGCAATGTCAGTAGGTACAAGCCTCAGGTAGAGAGCTTCTCCTAGTGCAAGTAGCAAGAAGCTGCAATGTCCCTGATGCGGAATCTCTCACTGCCACCATAGTTATGCTTGCTAATTGACAACTTCTTCAAGTTTACCTGTCACGCTTCAAACAGAAGTTCATTTAATTTATTTGCAATGCTGTCCCACAGAGAAATAGAGAGGTACAAAGACTTGGTATACTGGGACAGAGAATCAGAAGCACCATTTGGAGGCTAGGGAAGGAGAAGTCTACACCTTGTTCAACTTTGTTCCCTGAAAAAAGTAGCAATGGATTTGTGTGCCAAGTGCTTCCATAAAATTGCAAACAAAATTAATTCTGACCAAAAAAAATTAACTCTCCATCTAAATAGTGAAGTTTGAGTGTAAGGAACATCTTGATCTAGTTTGTAGAGTAAAGCAGCATGTAATTTAAATTACTGATCTCAATGACAGAAATTTAGTCTGAATATCAGATTAATGTTACTAATGTACAGTCAAGGCTGTAGAGCATTGGGAATTATCCCCTTAATTCTTATTAATTATTAAATATTAGTGGAAGTTATTTTTACTTTACTTTTTAGCTGTGCTAAGGAACGTGAAGGACAGCCAGCATGGCTTTGCCAAGGGCGAGTCCTGCCTGACCAACCCAGTGGCCTTGAATGATGGAGTGGACAGGGGAAGGGCTACAGGCTGTGCCTCTGCTCTGCTCTGGTGAGACCTCACTTGCAGTGCTGCATCCAGCTCTAGGGTCCTCAGCTCAGGAAGGACATGGACCTCTTCGAGTGAGTTCAGAGGAGGGACACAGAGCTGTCACAGAGAAGTGGTTCTTACAACCCACAGAGGGTTGGAGAACCACTCCTAGGAGGAAAGGCTGAGAGAATTTGGTTTGTTCAGCCTGGAAAATTAAAGTCTGCAGGTCATCCCAGCTGTTTTTAAGTTCCATTTTGAAAATATGAGACCTGTGAGAAGAAATCTTGAATGTGATTGTAATAAGACTGACAGTAACCTCTAGTTTTTCCCTTCTTTTAGTCTTTTTTGTTTATGATTAAGGTAGTTTAAGTTTCATGTATGATATCTGTTTTCTTTTCTTTACACTTGAAATAACAAGATTGAATGTCCACAGACTTGATGTTTATATAGCCTTTTACAATTTTAAAGTCTATGTAACATATATGTTATTTGGTTTAGGCATACTATTTTAGTAAAGATTATACAACAGCTATGCTGAATGGGGACAAAGATCCTAGGAAAGTGGCAAAGCTATTAGAGATAATTCTAAATGTCAAACAGTAGGATTTAACTAGATGACAAATAAGACATGAAACAGAACAGTCTTTGCAGACAACTTGACATTACTTTGTAATGGAAGGAGGATTGCAGAAATTAATTGAGTTCAAAGTCTTCTAATGGATGCAGGGTGGGAGAGACTCCATAGTCAATGTTTGTGTGGTTTCTGATTTAACCCTTCTGACTTATGCAAAAATCTGCATAAATAAAATAAAATAATTTTAAAACCCCAAAACACCAATAACAAAAATTTTAAAAACAAACAAACAAAAAAACAAATCCCTAAAACCCCCCCAGAAACAATAAAAAAATAAATTAAAACATTTTCAAAAAATAAATAAAAAAAATTTTAAAAAACCCAAACAGAAAATATATGGAACTGGACATTTAGCTTCTTTTTAATGATGGTTTATCCAGCTCCATTGCCTAAAATATTTATACCCGTATCTTTCCACAATGTGATGCTCTTTGTAAGCTAAATACAAATTTGAAAACCTCCAAACTCACAGCTTGAAACAATCATCTTTAGAAGAGGAGATTGCATGCCCTTTGGATCAGAACAACAATACAACCACCACCTAATGCAACTGAGTGTGGAGTTAAATTTTATTTATTCTATGGTCTCTATATTGAATTTGTAACCCCCAGTACTTTAATTAGCATGAAACCAGCTGCACTGAGCTCAAAATGAGATGATTATTAGAAAGCTAGACTTCCACTATGTTTTTCACCCAGAGAAAACACAGTTATAAAATTTCGTGTCTCAGGAGGTTTTTGTGTTGATATTTTAGTACTGACTCTTCAAGGATGAAAAAGAGTTATCATTTTTCATCTCCTATTTCTAGATTGACAATAATTTAAGTACAATTCCCAGTGGCTCAAGGGAAAGTATTGCTTATTATGAAAAACAAATAATCTAATTTTGCTACTGAGCTCTGTATGTAGAAGCATGGCAATATAGAGAAGCTATTTGAATTATAAATACTGGCATTATCATTTTACTGACAGGAAATAAATTACATTAAAATGGTAAAAAAAAAATGGCATTTTAACTTCTTTGGGAGAAAAATAATTTCTAATTTGTTTTCTTCTTGACTCAGAACTAAAAAAAAAGTGGAAAAAAGCTGGTGTTTAACCAATTTTGGTTTTCTTATCCTTGCAAGCATCCTAAATGAGATTAATTAACAGCTGGAATATGGCTGAAAAAGGGAAGTCACCCAATTTAACTGGATTTTGCACATTATCATATAGATGTTATTATGGAGGATCACAGAGTGGTTGAGGCTGGAAGAGACCTGCAGAGATCCAACTCCCCTGCTCAAAACAGAGGTAGCTGGAAAAATTTTTCGAGGCTGTGTTCAGACAGGCTTTGGATATCTCTAAGGTGGAGATATTACTAAATTCTTTAATAGGTGCTCATTTAGATAACAGACCCCCCTTGCAGCATACAAGTGGAAGGTATTTAGTCTCACATATATCTCAGCTGATTTAAGAGCCTGTTAGGCTGACATTGTGAATTATCTTTCTCCTATATACTTTTATGTACAGTAAGCCATGTCACAGGGACTCCTGTTATTGAATACCTGATATCCAGCTGAGCAGACAGCTGCTGCTCTTTGGCATCTATAATAGTCTTGTAATCTTCACTTTTAAAAAGACATGTTTTTATGAATATAGTATAAAACTCTTCTAACTTTGACTAAAGTGACACACATGCATTCCAGACAAATTTCAGAATACGACACCTATGGATGGCAAGAAAACATGCATACCTTTGGGGCATTTTCTGTTAATGACAGTAATCTTCCAAAATAAATAGTTACTCCAAAGAAATCCTACTACATTGCAAGCATACTGACAGCTCATGCAGCCCTGCCTTGCCACAGAGTGCTGTAGGCAAAGTATTATTGCTAAACTCTCTGTAGGCATTAGCAAAAGTTCCATTTGGCAGCTTCAAGATTGAAATAATCGAATGAGACAATTAAGTGTTGGAGGGAGCTCCCAGTGAGAGTGTCCTCTTGTGAGACTTTTGCTAAGCTCTTGCAGAGCATGATGATGATCCATGCCAGAGATAATGAATACACTTCAGAGAAAATTTTCCACTTTTGGAACAATAGGAGGTGTGAAGTATTTTCTTATAGTCTCCAGAGTGAGTATGTGGGTATACAGCAGGAAACCCAAGACCTTTAACTGTTCCTCTTTATCTCCACCACCTCTTTTTTGCTTGGAGTCAGAAGAGTTGTAACATATGCATAGCTCTGGACTGCGAGGCTGCAAGGGCAAAATGGAAATGTCACATCTATTCAAATGAAGTACATATCACCCACACAAGGAACAGCTCTTCTGAGTCATATGGAGAAGAAAACAAGATTATGATCTTTTTTCCCATTTGTTTCTCACTCCTACTTTGTGTAGGCTGGTGCACTGTTGTCAGCAACCTTCCGCTCCAAGTAAAAGGGTGATGACTTCTTCCATCTTCTTCCCTAAGTACTTTCAGGTTAAAACCTGAACTCATACTTTTAAATTTAGGCCAGAGTAGGGAAAGGAAAGCATAAAGTGAAAAAAACAAGATTTCTTCCATAAAAAGTCACAGTAGAAATTCACCATGTTTACTTTATACAGGAAAAAAAGTTTAAAGGAACTCTTAATCTTAATCTTCTCCCTAAATTTTAGACCTGAATACCTTGTAGTAGTAATAAACGTTTTTTTCTTGATATTAAATACAATAATTTGATTGAGAAAAGGTAGTTTGGAAAAATCTGCAACTTCAAATTACGGTCCCTTTACCCTATTAAAAAGAAAAGCTGGACTTCAGATTTTTAAAACTCTTTATTACCCGTGTTACCGTATTATCTTAACTTCTTTGCAAGAGAAGAAATTCTTATGAGACAAGTGACAGATAATTACTGCATGGGTAACAGGTGGTGTCAAAGGTCCAGTCATGACAGTTATGTAGTCCTTCTGAGTTGTCCTTTTAATTTAACAAAACTTAAAAAGAGGGAGGGAATGGGGGAGATGTTAAAGCTCTTAAATTTAAGGCAGTGAGTGTTGTAGTATTGACCTCAGTGGAAGAAATTTCTAAGAAGGTTTTTAATAATAATCATCATCATGACCACAATTATCATCTTGTGTTGTTCTTTGTATTTATTAAACAGCATTCTGTTTGTGATTTGAGATTTTATTGAATACTTATTAGCATTTATGTTTGCTATCCTAAACCCTCTTTAATAATAATTTGTGTTATAAATTTCATTGGACATTGTCATAATTCCAAGATGGTAATTTTATTTAGCTTAACAATAGATATAATCATGAATGAAAAGAAAATTCCTTAGATCTGAGAAAGCAAGAAGTGTCTAACCTCTCTAATATCTTCTGAGGTGAAAGTTCCCATTAGCAAAAACTTTTAAACTTGACCTAGCTGGTTTGCCAAAGAAAACCAAGCAACCCCACATTGAGTTAGACCAGAACATTTCAGATATTTCAAAGATACACTGTTATAGGATAAATAAGCTTCACAGACTGTATAATGATGCCCTACTACTATTAATCTTTGTGACCACTTATTAAATTCCTCCCCCTTCATCAAATTATGTCAGGCAGCCTCACTCATTGCAAGATAGGTGTCAGGTAGTGAAATACATTCATATAAAGCCCAAAGCACTAAAATCTGGAGAAAATTAGTTGAGAAAAAATTAATTTTCATGGGAAATCTTCAAATAATACAGATATATTACTGACATTTAATACACAGGTAACAGACTTACATAGAAGTGTGCCATTTATCAATCCCCCAAACTGAACAAAAACTAAATTTCCTTCACCTCCATTTCTGTAATTTTGCTGAAGAGGTCAGAGTTTATCACACCTGAAATTTTAAATATCCTTGTCAAATGCCAGACAGGAACCAATGACACTTGGGGAATGTAGTTATTCACGTATTGTCATTACTTGGCAAGATTTTGCTCTGATCATGAGGTTTTGATTAAAACCTTTTATACTTTCATACTAAAACCATTTTTACTTACAGCCCAAAGTTCCATCTTACCTGTTATGAAATACTTAGGAAATAAAGCATAAATAAAAGTCCTATTACAAGGAACACACTTGGAGTTAAAAGTCTACTATCACTTGACTATAGAGGCAGGCTCTCAGAGTTCAACTGGGTTTACGCCTGCAACTAAAGAAATCTGGAAAAAAAATGCCTGTGGTACAAAGTAGTAAGGATTTGAAGAATAGGCAGTGGACAGAATGAACAATAATATAAAGGGTTAAAAATGAAAGACAGTCAAATTCACAGATCTTTTCCTATCTAGTTCACAAAAAATAAGTATGGTTCAAATATTCATTTCAAAATCAATTTTTTCTGGAAAAATATTTAGAAATTACCCAAATGGCTTCTGTATGGGGAAACACTTATAAGTTCCAGTAATTAACATTGGTGTTGTTGCCCTGGTGTTTTGTGTACCAGTTTCAATTAAAAATCCATTTTCCATGGATAGAAGCCCTGAAAACAATTATTTGCCATGGAAATATTGACACAATGCAAAACACAAATAGGACCAGTTCTGCCTCTAGACACAAGTGATTCATACAGCATTGAATCACTGTTCCACACAGGCGACTTGATTTCCTGGCTCTATCACTCCTCCCTTTATATTCTAAAACATTATGCTAGAATGTTGGCCATGATATTAACTTACACAACTACTTTATTAGTAAAAACTACCAAATTATCTACAGAGCTACACAAATTGTTCTTCTGTGTCATGGAATTAGATAGCAATGCCATGCTTCATCTAAAGCCTCCCATTCTGTACTTTTGAAGATTAGGTCACTATGCCATATGGTTAACCTCAAGTTCCCTCAAGGAAAACACTTCTTTATAGTCAACATATCTAAGAAGTTGTAATTACTTGGCCTTAATTCTTTGGGATTATTTCAGCTGTACTCTCTTGTGCTTATTTGTTATTTCTTATGGTTTACTGAGAGCTAGTTGTTTGCTTGATGTTGTGCAGGCATAAAGACACTGAGTAATGCACTTTTTTATTTCTAATGGGGTTTTTTTCCTTCTTTTTTTGTGCAATAGAGTATTGTCATTTTGAGGTTTCACATAACACTTCTAACTCAAATCTGAGCTTGGAATACAATTTTCCAGGATGAATACATGATATACATGCAGATATACAAAAGACATTTATTTCATGTAGAGAAATAGTTTGTACTTTCATGAGCTAAAAGTCATATAACCAACATACAAAGCATTTAAATTCCACAATCCCATGTTGTCCTGTTGTTGCAAAGAAAGATAGTTTGTAACAAAACTCCACTTCCAATTTAGAGGGTTTAGAAAATTTTGATTCACATTTTGAGGCTATGATCCTTTCCTAGCCTGTTATCCAAATCCTTCCTGATTTTAAGCCAAAATTCAACAGAGTTAAATAAAGGTGAGATCTGGCCAAATAATTTTTAGTGTAAAATGAATCTTGTAAAAACATTTTGGACTAGCACAATGCTAAGCAGTGCTTTATGTAATCAAGCTAAATAGCTGTTTGTTTGCTGATATGTTGCTGCCTTTTGATCAGGGCTTTCTAGGTGCAGCAGCAAGAAGTTAGCATTTCTTCAAGCTCATGACTGGGCATCTTTCTGAAAAAGGAAAACCACAAACATGTGATGGAAAGACAACCATGCCTCGCTAAGAAATATGAAGCATGGCAGTCATAGCTGTTCTGTTCTTCCTGCTCAGCCTTGCAACAGTAGGAAAAACCTGATGGGGAGAGAAGTTGCCACGTGGTGAATTATCTGTTCTGTGAAATCCTGAAATAAATGAATTATACTTTTCCTAGCAGTTAGACTATTCCTCAAGAAAAGAAAAATAAAAAAGAAATATCAGACACAGCCAAATGCGTCAGGCAGATGTGGCTGGAGAAGCTACCTGAGGTGCCAGCTGGATTTATTTTAGCATTCTTGGAGAGACTGAAGACACGAATGGCTGCTTTGAATTTAATCTATGTTATTTCCTGCCTGCTGGCATTACTTACAGGACATTTGCTGTCCACTCTGTTATGCCCTTCAAATGTTTGGTTTGAGTTTTTCCCTTCAATTTTCCTTCAATTTTATTAATTTTTAATGCACATTTTTCATTAAAAGATACAAAAATATTAAATTGTTGCCTTAATAATTTGGCTCCAATCTCTTTGTTCCTAACCAAAGACAGACAGCAATTCATGGTAAAGAGCAAAGACAAATGTTTAACACATTTTGAAATAGATTTTTGGCAATAAAATAAATTTGTGAAATAGTTTCTGACTTTTTTCTGAAACAAAGCTGCTTTCTAGAACTACTAGAAAGTTTATGGGATACCATTGCCCTTGTGAAGCTTAATTGCAGCTCATATTGTAATTATGTAATATGAGCCCTGCTAGTGACATAGTTTATTCAGAATTTTTATTTAGAAAAGCTGAACCAGTGAACTTGATTAAAATTTGTAGAGTTGACCCTAATCTTACTGGCCAAATACTGTGCTCCACCATCTAGTAGTGTAGCAACTAAATGTTCTGAGGCCAAACTGTGCTGGAAATACCAAGGGCACAGAATTTAAAGGTTTTTATATGGACTATGTCCATCAACTCATGAAGGTGTAAGGATTAGTGCATTTGTATGCAAGTATGTATAGATACATCTACATGCACATGTTCACATGCATTCTGGATGGGCATCTCTGTTTCTGTAGTTTCCGACACTGAGTGCTTATTAACAGATGTGTTAAGCACATATTTGGATGATGGCAAGTCTTGAACCCTGCGTGTTGTTTCATCATTTCTGTAGTTTTTTGACAAATAAAATTCTAGAGGTCTTTTTATTGTGTTTCTTTGAGGTTTTGGGCTTCTTTCTTAGTATTTATTTTATAGAGTGGTTAAAACCCCAGTCCTTTACACTTCTCTGCAGCTATGTCCATATTCCTGCATGAGTCTGCCCACAACCTGTCAGGTCCCTATCAATGTTTTCTTGACCAAAAATCATCAACAAGTATCATGCGCTGTGGCTTTTGAAAATGCAGCTGTGCCAACTGACCAGCAGCTCTCTGTGAGCTTACTGCCTGGCTAGTTGCTATTTCTCGGCTGCTGGGTGAGCCTAAACAGAACAACTCAGCTCTGATGGATCAAACAAACAGCTCTGGAGCCTGAATGAGGCCTCAGGGCAATATTTTGTACAGGCTGGTTGAAAGAGCTTAATATTTTGAAAACTCCATGTCTGTAAATTTTTTTTAAACTGTCCAAGGCACTCCAGAGCACCAGTGAGAGAAAGACAGACACACAGACAGCATGACTGCCTAAGCCTTGTTTCCTCAGGAAACCAAGCTAAAAATGTGCCTAGAGATATTTTTAATGTCACAAACTATTAAGCAGTCCTCAAGATGAGGAAAAGAAATACCTACACTACATAATATTTGAAGGAAGATTTCAAATGAGTGTGCAAAATGAGAAGAGTAAAAATCCATTCAGTGTTGTATAAACTGATAATTTTGGGGTGAAAAAGAGTGTCTTTGCTTTCCACAATTTATACTTAAACAACTGCAGTAATACTAAATGCTTTTTCTTTATATATGCTGATGAAACAGTTCATGGCAATAGCATGTCTCTTGTTAAAGCAAGGTTAATTTTATTGGACCTGCTCAGAATGTTGTCCCATACAAATTCTTTGTTGCATGTTGTGGTTTTTTTCTCTTCTAGAAATATTTGCAGATGCCTTCCTTTTTCACAAAAATATCTTTACAGCACTCACTGCTTATCTATCTAATATTTTGTGAGTTTTGCTCATGACTTTCAGATCACATCCCATGTTCCTGATCAAAAAGAAGGATCATGTATCTTGAATATGGAATACAAATTAACAAGCCTGGATGAAAGAATATTCTTTTTCTTTTTATGAGATTGACTATCCAGACATACACTGTCAAGAACCTGTAATGCAAATATGGACCTGTCCTGGGTACAGAGACAGGGGAGTGGAGCTTTTAGTGCTGCCTATTCAGTATCACACATGTCACTGCTGGGGAAGAAAGATTTCCATAGGAAAAAAACCAGGCAAAGTTGGCCATTTTTGCCTGGCTCTCTGCAGGAAAAGGCACTGGGTCACCCTGTGCAGGCCTAGCCCCCCTCCATGACTGGCAGTTCCTTTTCCTGCTCCTCTGAACCACGGCCTTTGTGGATTCGTGTTGAAAGACAGCAACAGTGAGTCTTGGTGACCAAGAAGGCCAATGGCTCCTGGCCTGTGTCAGGAATAGTGTGGCCAGCAGGAGCAGGGAGGTCATTCTGCCCCTGTACTGGCGCTGGTGAGGCCTCACCTCGAGTGCTGTGTCCAGCTCTGGGCCCTCAGTTTGGGAAGGACCTTGAGACACTTGAGCGTGTCCAGAGGAGGCAATGAGGCTGGTGAGGGGCTGGGAACACAAGGGCTGTGAGGAATGGCTGAGGGGGCTGGGGCTGTTTAGCCTGGAGAAAAGGAGACTCGGGGTGACCTTATCACTCTCTACAACTCCCTGAAAGGTGGCTGTGGTCAGGAGGGGGTTGGTCTCTTTCTCCAGGCAGCAGCTGACAGAACCAGAGGACACAGTCTCAAGCTGCACCAAGGGAAATATAGGTCGGCTATTAGGAGGAAGTTTTGTACAGAAAGGATTATAAATGGTCTGCCTAGGGAGATGGTGGAGTCACCATCCCTGGTTGCGTTTAAAAAACCACTGGATGTGGCACTCAGTGCCATGGTTCTGTTGTTAGGGCATGTTAGGGCATGGGTTAGACTCGATGATCTTTAAGGTCTCTTCCAGCCTAGTGATTCTGTGGATTCTGTGACATGCCACTTGAGAAAAAGAAGAGAGAGTGGCAGTGGCACAGGAGCAAGCTGTGTGGAGTCCAAGCCCCAGCAGAGCCAAGTGGAGTGGTGCCAGTGCTGGAGGCAGCTGTGTAAAGTTGAACCAATGGAGTGGATTCATCTGAGGACAGCACGTGGGCAAGAGGGATGATCTAGCTTCCAGGGGGTTTGTTTGATGTAGCTCTTATCGCTTTCTTGCATTGAAGGGGTGTGAAGGGGAGTGGATGCAAATGTTATGCCACAAAAACTTGTTTTTACAGTGGTGAATACCCTTTGGTGGATAAAACACCCTCTCTCTTTTGTACACTCTTTGTTATTACAATTGCTGTGATTATTGTGATTTTCATTAAACTGTGATTCCAATTTATAATTTCTCTTAGTCCTTTATTGAAAGGAGGAGAGGGGAAAGGGAGCATCCTGAGTAGGTTTAATTTTCCAGCTCTGTTTAAAATAGTATAGCACCTGCTACCAAAGTACAACTGATAATGTCAAAAGCTGCTGAGAACAGAGAGACATATATACTGAAGATACTGGGTAGTATCTTCATAACTTTGAGAATGCAAATAGTCCCATTAATGTTAATGAAATTTTCTACAAATTTGAAGTTACAGACCTGCTAAAGAAATAGAACTGAGGCCTATTTTATCAGATTTACCCAGGAAAATATTCCTAACACAAACTGGTGACTAGATAACTCCTTCTAGAATTGACATATAAGGTTTAAAAGTTTATTCAAATCTGCTTTACCACTGGAAAATATTTTACACTCTTTCATTATATATCTGCATTTCATTAGGCACAGATTGCTTTTCTTTCTAACAAGGTCATCATTCAGATTAAGGTCCAAACAACTCTTAATCAACACATTACAAACTCAGATCCTGCCCTTTCCACAAGGTCCAGCCTTGAGTGAGTCCTGTACCAGGACCTCACAATCTTTTGAGGATCCCAAGGGCAAAAAGAAGGGTGTGAGTACTAACACAGAGAGAGTGTGAGTTTTCCCCATTGCTTGCCTGCCTGAACTGCCTTTTCATTAGGATATTTCCTGGCTCTGTTTTGTCCGAGACCAGCTTGTGCTTTCCAAAATGTAATTTGGAGCATAGCAAACTTCAGAAACTATTCTAAATGGGAAGACTCTAGTGTGACTGTCCCATTTCAGGCAATTTACCTGCAGACAGGAAAAGCTGAGATGTGTGTAGTCAACCCAGACTTTGCTACTTGGCTTTGGAGCCAGGATGTGGGCCCTGGTCTCTCTTATTTAGCAATCCAGATTGGGCCTTGGTGCCTACACCTGGGTACTTAATAGTGATGCAGCAAAAAGCAGTATTTCTTCAGAGATAGACAATTTCAAGTATTGTAGGATTTACAGGAGCGGAAAAGAGTTTGCAGAATAACCCAGTAATTCACCTGAGCCCCAAAAGTGTTTTACCCTTTTCCACATACCCCTGTTGGACAGGTCACAACAGTGTGTTGCAGGCACTGAGTCTGTAAATACAGATTAGAGGATAAAATCTGGACCTCTTATTTTGGAGCTGGTAGCTATGCCTTTGGCAGTTTCACAACTCTGCTTGGGAAAAGAGACAGGAGTTCACTCAAAGTTGCAGGGAAAACTGTATTTCCTTACATGACTAGGAGAGGTGGTAGAAATGGAAATTTTGACCCATCCCAAGTTGCTTGTAAGGAAATTAATGAAATTTTTCTTTCCTTTAATATGTTACAGTTCTAACATTTGATGAGAAGACACTCTCACAAATTATTTCATTTTACTTCAAAATGCATTTACTTAGATATAAGTTCTGTGATATGATTTCTCATGCGCATCCATAAGGATACGTAAGAAAAGAGGTGAAAGTATTAAATTGTTTAGTTAGCTGGTCTGTTAGGATATAGAATCACTCATTTCTCTGAGACTCCACTGTGCCTTTTTTGGGTACACTTGAGCTACATTTGAGCTTTCTCCTGTGTATTTTTTTATCTACTGCTTTATGTTAGATATCCATAGTCCTATTCCCATGTGATTTTAACATAAACATTTTCTCTGGATTACTAGGACGCTATATTCATAATGCACCATTTCAATAATTCTTTTAGATCAATTCTATACACCAAGAAAAAACCCAGGTTTTTTTTCTTTTTTTACCATAAGTGTGCCTATTTTCATACAGCTGAAATCAGTTATTTGAAAATACACCGGTGCAGAAATATACAATTCTATCGAATTCAGAAAACATTGGCCAGCAGTGCTTCCCTACCATGTCCAAATCAACTTCATTTGTACCCGCAAGTCTTGAAAAGTGTGAATAAAAGCAAATAAGAAAAAATAATAGCTATTTTTCAGACAGAAGTTATCTATAAACGTTTTACTGTGATTTTTATCTTGCATAAAGCACTGCTGGATTTTATTTTTTGCATTTGACAACATAAATAGACCACAATTCATGTGTAAATTCTTAAGTTTAAAAGTGTTTGAAAAGTGTTTTTAAAAGGGTATGATCCACAGCATCACAAAAACAACTGGGTTGTAAAAGACCTTTGAGATCATCCAGTCCATACTATGAGCTAGCACCACTGTGTCAACCAGATCATGGCCCTGAGTGCTGCATCCACTCTTTTCTTAAACATCTCCAGGGACAGTGATTCCATCACCTCCCTGAGCAGCCCATTCCAATCTCCAGTCACTCTTCCTGTGAAGAAATTCCTAAAGTCCAGCCTAAACTTCCCCTGGCACAGAAGCCTAGTGGGGAGGCTGTGGCCTCTTGTCCTGTCACTGATTATCTGGAAGAAGAGATCAACCTCACCCAGCTATGCTCTCTTCTCAGGCAGTTCAGGAGACTGATAAAGGTCACCCCTGAGCCACCTCTTCTCCAGGTTAAACACCCCCAGCTCCCTCAGACACTCCTCATAGGACTTGTGTTCTAAGCCCTTCACCAGCCTTGTCCTTCTCTGGACATGCTCCAGCATCTCAACACCCTTCCTGAATTGGGGGGCCCAGAACTGGACACAGAACTTGAGGTGCAGTCTCACCAGTGCTGAGTACAGGGGGACAATCCCTGCCCTGCTCCTGCTGGCCACGCTATTGCTGATACAGGCCAGGATGCCACTGGCCTTCTTGGACAGCTGGGCACATTCCTGGCTCATGTTCACCTGCTGTCAGTCAGCACCCCCAAGTCCCTTTCTGCCTGGCTACTGTCCAGCACCAATGCCCGAAGCTCAGTGTTCTTACTCCCTGTTTATCTGTTATTTCAGTTTGAATAACTGAAACTAAAAAGAAATATGTAAATTTCTTGGGTACTCAGTAACTACACTTTCAGAGAATACGTTTGTAAGACCAGTCCTTTGAAGTAGCACCCTATTTAGCAAATCAATAACTCCCACACTGAATACTTCCTCGGTACTTCTCATTCAGACCTCTTTTGTAGGTAAAATGAGTATAAGTAAAAGCAGCCCTGTTTTGCAGTGGTTTTTAACTTGAGAAAATAAACAATGTTTTATAGCTGGTCATGGGTATCTACCACTTCTTGTTTGTTTTCTTCTCTTCTTCTTGCTGTGGCTGGCATCTCTTTCTCATCCCCATCTGTTTGTTCAGTGGTGCAGCTGCAGCAGAGAGTGCATTAATAAATTGAACTGGGCCCATGCGTCTCTGGCCCAAGTGCCTGGGGTTGTTTCTGTATTGAGCTCCTGCTGAGGAGCTCAGTGCAACAGGAGCACTGAAGTTACTTGAAGGCAGGACATACTTTCTTGAACTCCCCAACCTATCTAATATTGACAAGGTTAACTGCTGCCTTACCTACCTGGAAAGGCGCATAAAGTTTTATATTTCTGTTCCTTCAAAGTATTTTTTTCTGGTTTTATCTTCAGGCATTAAACCTTCTATTAAATATAATTTTGAAGCTAATTAAGTACTTTTGTTCTAATATGTACAATATCTAAAATGTATGTAGGTGTACAAGATGTATATGTACAGTATCTATTTTAGTCAAATATAGAGTCAGTAATGAATGTTTTTAAATATATGTTTAAGCCAAACTGTTTAAAATTATTTCCTTCTTCATTTAAATATCAAAATCTAAAAGGCTGTTTGGTGTTTTTTCTTCTGCTGGTTATTGCTTGATTTTTTTGTGGTTTGGTTTTGATGGCATCCCTAACATGCAAAGCAAATACAAAGAGCAAATTTGTACTGCTGCTTTGGTTGTTTGTGGTGTCTTCTGTAATAAAAGAAGATAATTGCTCTGACCTCATTTTGGCAGATTAAAAAGTTGTTTACAATGTTTTTTCTTCTTGCTTTAATTGTGCAGAGAAGACATTGCTATTAGAAACATATTTTTATTTCCATTTGTTTGTTATGACTACCAGTTCAGGGTTTGCCTAGTTATTTACAAAGCAATTTTTCCTTGACAAAGAACTATTTCTGAAGATAGTAAATTTCACCTGGTTTTTATATGTATTAATTATACTGCAATTTACAGTTCCTTTCACAACAAAAGGGGAATTTTTCTCAAGTAAGTTGTGAGATACTAGCAGTAGGAACCAGGTAACAAGCAGCTGCATTTATATTTAAGATTTTTAATCCATAGAAATTATTTTATAGTAATAGTTCTTGGTAGCAGAAAAATATTATTAACAGTAATTTCTTGAGGACATTTTCTAAGAGCAATACTGAGTACTTACTGATACTCTTTGCAGAATTTCAATGATATTGGAAATTACCCAAGTCACAATGAATCTAGTTAAAAGATCTAAGAACTGTTAGTTATAAATCAGCAGTACTATATAATGTACTTTACTGAGTCAGAGATGGAAGACACAGATTTCCTTTGAAATCTCAAATCGTTAAGCATACAATGCCTTTGATAGTGAGATCTCTTTTTTCTTAACACCAACCTATTAAATTCAAGAAGGGCAGTATACAACTAATGAAGTTTTTTTCAGACTTGTTAAAAGACATTTAAAAATTACAGTTTGTGTGGGTAAATAATTTGAGATTCATTAGATGCATCATGAAAGAAACAGTGAAAATAGCTTACTGGCTTTTTTTGTCCATCCAGTTCCCGTGAAATTATCCACAAGTAAATAGAATACTAAGACAGGATTGTTTTTTTCAGCATTACATTTCAGTATCACAAAATTTTTAAATGTGCACATACACTATTATGTCCCTAAGAACATTGTTACACACACAGTCAAGTACATGAAGAACTTGGGCTTCCAAGAGCACATACACATATGACAATATAATGGGAGACTTCTTGACAGTAAAGCCAATATATAATATAGAAACACAGTGTGAGATTTCTCATTTCAAAACAATGTTCCATAAACAGAAGGGTAAGTTGCCAAGTTTCTTCTCCTTCATAAAGAAAAGTAATACCAGAACCTTTTTTGTCAGAGTCTCAAGAAAAATGAAAACTGAATAGCTAATAAGAAAAAAAATCAGAAAAAGGGGGACAGAACTTGATTGCATTTTAGTCTGGTTCATTGCTAATCTTTCACTCATGAGTACAAAACTGCATGAGTGCGAAGTTTACCAGAGTAAAGACTTAACACAGGGACATAAAAGAGCTGGAGTACTAAGGAATGCTATTAGCACAAAATTGATAAACATGACTGATCTTCAACACTAAAACTTTTTATGTAAACTTGATTAATCATTGTCATGAATGTTAGTATGTACATACTTTTAGAAGAGTAAATTAATTTGTCAAAAATTATAACATTTGTATATTCTTTGAAGAATAATTTTACTCCAAATACATGTTCTTCAATTTGTTTTAGAGCCATCTGTTACAAAACAATTTAACACAAGATTAAAAAAATGTATGCTCAGAATTCCAGATGAAATGGTATTCAACAAAGAAAGTGTTTGTTCCCTCCATTGCTTTGTTGAAGGAATAATGAATGATGCATATAAAAATCTGAAAAACATGGATAATGGAAATATAAGATATGTTTATTGTTAAGAAGGATCCGTAAATGTTAATCCAAGTTATGTATTGCTATGTGTTTTACATCATTATAGTCACATACTTGGAATAAATGTGGACCTGGAACAAAAATTATGCTTGTCCTCATGCAAACTTTATGTCTCAAGTAGAAAAATAGATCATTTCTTTAAAAGTAAGAATAACAATCAGGAAAATATAAGCTAGTTTTCTCACAATGTTAAAACTTAAAGACAAATAAACTTTAATTGTTTAATGATGTTTTTAAATATTAAATAAGTTTAACAAATAAATTTTTTACTCTCTACTCTTGGAAGTTAAAGAACATTAAAATTTTAGGTCCATTTTCATTCTACTATATAGGGTAGTATATCTATTATTTTATTGTCTAGATTTCCAGTAACAGGGATAATTAGAAAGAGGCATGTCTTGGAAAACCAGCTGCTTTTGATATATAAACTTTATCTCAAGAAACCTTTTTATTGGCTATAAGCCTGTCTTGATGGTTTATGTCATTGTATCCAAATGTTTATTAAAGAACTAAGTCATTAGGTCACCAAGTTAATTCACTCTCTAGAAGTTAAATTGCGGGCAAAGATAGAGATTTTAGGAGATGATGACGAGTGTCTCAGTCAAGTGTTACACTGAAATGTATGTGCTTAATTCCTTGAGGACATATTCCTCATAACAGTTTAAATATAAAGGTCATCTTTAAAACTCTTGCCAGGACTTACAACTGAACTCAACAGAATTAAACAGCTCTAAATAGAAGAGATGGAAAATGCTGAAAATCGTTGTAGTATGTTAGAGTTTGGCCCCAATGGGCTGAATGAATGAAGTTCAAGAAGAGAGAGAAGATGATCGATGTTTACACAGGAGAAAAGCCTCTTCTTTCCCTTGTGTTGCTGTAATTCTGTGGAAATTCTATCAAGTCTATACCAGAATTCATCTCAAAACAGTTATATCAGACTTGAACATACACCATGTGAGGTATTTCAAAATTTTAATTTCATGCAAGGTGATCCCATCAGCTTCTAAATCCCTCTGGAGTAAAAAAACCCTTTCTTAATAACTGAATGAGAAATTCACTCTTTTCTCCACTGAGAAAATTATAGAGAAATTAGAGACATTATGGGTTACATTCGAATGAGCTCCTTCAGCCTACATATTTTCTTCCATCTGAACCAACCAAATTATTATACACTTCACTCTCATTCTACCTGCCCTTAAGGCAAAATAAAAAGGAAAAATGTCAAGTCCTGATTTTCCTAAATGAGAGAAGTAAAAAAAAATTATGCTTCTCAAACAAAGCCCAAAGTCTCTCTCATTTACAAGTAACCTCTAAAAATATTAGTGTTTACTTTGCATGTGCACAGAAGCATTCACAGACTCTAATCAAAGAAATCTAGATAATAAAATTGATTCATTTTTACATCTTATTTTCGCTAGATACATGCTTCACCACTATATTACACCTCCAATTTTGAAAGGAACTGACATCACAAATAGTTATTCCTTCAGGCTGGATCTTTTCTGAAAGAAATAGAAATATTTTACTCTTTTGTACATTTCAGTCAGTTACAATTCAAGTACATAAGGAAAAAAAACAAGTATAAAAAATACAAATGAAGTTTCTTAGTCATGTAATTAATTGATCCTACTGCTTCACTTTACCACTCCAATAAGTCATTAAAATAAACCCCAAACTCTAAATTGTGTTTGACAAGAGTGACAGATTTTAAGGGTCCAGAATAACAGAAAATCAGATCAGAAAATGGATAAGAATCTCCATCTTTAGCACTATGTATAAAGATTCATATATCTATCTATCTCTCTCTCTATATATATATATACACAAAATACCTCATCAGAAAATGTATCTGAAATATTTCTCTATGTGGAATAGTCTGGTATTAGCAAAGTAGACCATGACCTGAAAGATGTCAAGCTTGTTTTAAGAAATACAGCCTTTCAAATTACAAAAAAGACTTCATTTGACCTCTGGGACCAAAGCCCATGGAGAGCAAACCTCCAGCTGCCACATAATGAACAAAACAAGATCACAATGATAAACTGACATTAGCAGCTGCATAGCATGTATGAATAAACAACTATTTAATAAAACAAATCTCTTTATTGTTATAAATGACAGAACATGTATTTCATGCTGGTATGACCTGTTGAAAAAAGTGTATTTACCATTTGTTTCAGCCATATGTTCTCATTCACAGTATTGCTTACAGAACTAAAAAATATTTATCTTATGGATTAGAATGCAGGTTTCTAGAAGATTCCACAGCTTTACATGATGCTAATGAGAGGAATTCATAACACCAAATATCAGAGCCTCTTTACTAAACTTTATTCAGCCCTAGAACTATTTTTTTTTTACTATTTACCTAAAGTTTTCTGATCACAGTAATACTTTTCTCACTTTTGAAAAGGGGTCAGAGAGAGAGAGAGTAAAAGGATGACACACAAAGAAAGCAAAGAATAAAAATAAAAGGAATTGGGTGTGTTTTTTCTCTCTCACATAACTTTTTACTGTTTTCATTTTCCCTAGCCTCATGATTAACCAGTATTTTGGGGAATAGCAAAGCCCTGTTCTGAAGCCTAAAGGGTCATGTTAGAAGTGGCAGCTGATTTCTACCCTTTTCTAGGTACAAACCACTCTCTTCACAAAGATTTTAAGGTTATTACTAAATTACAGTTAGCTGAAGAGCTGAAAGCAAACTTGTTAGCAACTTAGGTGAAAAAGTTCATTGTTCTCTTCCAAAATATTTTTCTTCTTAGATATAAGGAGAGGAAGAAATTTATCAAGAGGAATTCTGCCAGAAAGAAAAAAAGAAAAAAAAAATTAGCCAAAAAATGCAACCAACTTTGAACTAACAACCTATAAGAGTAAAAATTTTCATTCTATTGAACATTCAAGAATCATTCTGGGATGTGACAAGACAATTTCTAAAGTAATTTAGCATTCAACATTTAAATTCAACCAATTGTTCCAAAGGTGTCAAAACACCTTCATCCCTTCCTTCCCTCTCTCCAAAGAAAAGATACAGAAACAAAAAAAATTAAGCCTTACATTTTCCAGTTTATTACCACTTCCAAAACTTGATTGGCAAACACCAAGTGCATAGTCGGTAAATCCTGGAGATCAAAGAGCTTCTCTTATCTGATAGAAATACATAAAGAAACTGTCCACAAATTAAAAGAGAGAATAAGAAGAAAGAAAATAAAAACAACTATGTATATTATAAATACTTCCTTTGAAATTTGAAGTACAGACTCATACCAAGGCATTTCTAAATTATCAAAGGTGGCCTTGATGTTCTAGAGTCCACTCTATGTTTTTCTGCAGATTTACTGTCAATATACCCTTTGAAGATCTGAAGTTCTGCACCTGCAGCTGCAATAATGAAGGAATTAGGAGATTGACAGAAAAAATTCCTCTAAAGCCTGTGATTTTAGTGAAAGAAGCTATGGAATGAAGTACTGTATGGAGTACAGTTATTATGCAAACTCTGAATCTGAAGGAACTCCAATTATTTTCCCAGTCCACATCAAATAAGTGCTTATGAAAATATTGAAAGGATTTATTAAACATTATAAATTAAATTGAATAAAATTGCAGTTGCTAAAATTATCAGTTTTCTTGGTTCATTATGTAAAATGTCATTATGATGACTTGTTGTTCACTTAGTCTTCTACCAGTGTTAAAATGCTGAACTGATAGTACTGATGGAATCATTTACACTCCTCTCTGATTTGAGTCCTTCATTGTTTCATGGAATAACCACCAACTTGAGTAAGTACACATGGGCAATGTGCACATATTTTTTTCAGTGTTATATTTAAAATCTAAGATTATAAAAATGTTCATGAAAAAGGTCTAAATATACAAACTAAAATAAATAATATTTTGCTATCTGCTTATGCAGAGTTTTGCAAAATGGCTCCTAGATTACTATTTTCTTATTATACCGTACAGAATTTCAAACTTTGGAGTGAATTCTAGGAAGCCGGGTAGAAAACAGATGGCTAGTGGTAAAATGGAGGTTAGAAATTAATATTCTGAGTTGAAATTTTCATTCAATTACAGGTATTCAGTAATTAGGAATTCAGGAAACATGAACAAATGCTGCAATGTAAAGGTCATGTGAGCAGGTAGCTCTGTCATCAGGAGCAGCTGTCACCTCTTTCTGCTATGTCAAACCCCTCCTTAGGGCCCTACTCAGAAACAAACCAGCTGAGAAAGTGCTCAGCAGTATGAAATAAAAATAAAAATTATATCAAAAGAGACCAGTGGAAAACCAATAAAAATCATGAACAAACTCAACTCCTATAAAGCTCAGCTATGAGACTAGCCCTGCCTGTCTTACATTGGATGAAATTTTAATTATTTTTTTTAAATAATTTTTAGAGTGAATTCCTTCTTCAAAGAAATTGTTACACAATTTTAGTGATTTAGTACTTATAACTGCATTGCCAGTATGTAGAAGAACGGATAGGATAAAATGTGTCTTTTTTCATATTACTTAAAGAATCAGCTTCCAGCTAAAGTCAAAAAGCCCTCAGCACAGTGCCATATGCCATATACTCTATATGCCATATATACCATATGTGTGCATCCATTAGAGAGGAAATACCAACAGTGTGCAAAAGTTGTAAAATAAATGCATGGCATTAAAAATTAGATCCTTATATACATTTAATGTACTTTCTTGCACTGACTGTACCAAACAGTAAAAGTAAGCAAGTTTTCAGCTGTTATGTCACAACTAATTTTTTCTTCAAATGTGGATGCTGTAAACATAAAGATGGACTAGCAGAAAGGAAAGAAGGGAGGAACACAGAAAGCAATTTGATCAAAATCCCTAAATGCAAAGCATCACCCATTAGGAGGCTGTGACACGCTAAGAGCTTGTCCTGCAAAAACAGTACTAACTCTACATCAATAAAGCTGTCTGCATGAATACTCACAGCTGGGTGATAAAAAGGGAAGACTAGAAGAGCCAGAGAGCAGCTCAGCCTTTCTTCAGTTGTTTATGAACCTCGTGCAGCAGCTGGGGGCCATTGATCTGGTACATTCCGTACCGGTACGGGATGTCAGGCTGCTCTCCCGGCGAGGGGCACTGCACCCCAAACAGCTGGCTTTGCTATCAAGCTCATGTGTTTCATTGACCCCATTTCTGAGTCTCCTTCCCACAGAGCTCAATATTTGGGGGACGGAAGACATGACCAGAATCTTTGTGCAAGGTAGTTAATAAATGAATGTGTAGTTGTTAAGCCACAGCTGGTTTTTCACATATGGAATTCTGAGTCTTTTACAAGGCATCACAATATCACTGCTTTTCTCCACTTTTTTCCAGAAAATAAAAACAACTAATCAAATATTTTTTGAAAAATCTTAGCAATGACAACTGTAACTAGAATGAAAGTTAGCTTCACCTAATAATCCTTGCAGGCACTAAATGTATTTAAGCAATATTAATTTAAGATTGTTTTCTTTACTTCACTTAGTACCAGAGAACTTTCTCATAGCCTTACACATGCTTTGTCCTCTACCAGATTGCATAGATGACCCCCATGTTAAAGCATTCAGTATATTTCTTCACTCAATACACAACATGTGTACACCTTTAAGGAAACTTAGATGTACCCTGTCTAACCAGGAGACAGAAAATTGGTTGTACTACACCAATCAAAAGACAAGGGCTTTGCCTTTTGGGTTCAGCCATGAGGAATACTGCATAAAGGAGCCAGGAAGAGTTAAACAGAGAGAAAATAGTGTATCACTTACAGAAGCAGAGGAATATGATCAGTTAAAAAGACTGTGCATGCATGTACAACTATGCACATTGGACAGGAGGGTCAAATCTAGACACAGCAAATCAAGAACCAAAACTTAGAAGAGGTTCTCTCCTGTCAAGAGAATCTGAGGTTTTCTGTATTCCCAGTCTGTATCTGTATTGCCCTGGAAGCCCACTTTCAGGCATCGGACATCCTTTTTGAAATCTAGCAATATCAGTGCAGGAAATTAGAGTCTTCCACTCCTCTCTGAGCCTTCACCTAAGACAGCACACTCTTTTTCAACCAGTGGTAAGGATGTTCATCTGGTATGCCTTACCCTTTTTATCAGTTAAAATAAGTGGATTCAGGGCAGTACTTAGTAAGTTTGAAGTTGCAGAGTAGATTTCATCTGAAGTGGATTAAATAGTTGTTATGCAAGGAGCTTGGATTGCAGCTTTAAGAAAATGGCACCCTCTAGTATGAATGCAGTGATGAACATACTTTTCCTTTTCACAATAGGAAGAAAAGAGAAGGGGGATGTGAACATTGTTTTGTAATTCTTCCAGGAATAAGAGTGATTTAAAAATCTTTACAATAAAATTGTTTAAATGACAGCAGGAGTAATTAAAAATAAATATTAAAAATCCAAATTAAAGCAAACAACACATACAAAAAAAGAAGAAAACAAGAAATCATAATCTCCTTGAGATGTTTCCAGAATGTAAGTGGGCACAAGTTACAAAAGCAGGCTTCATGATTCTACAGTGACATAAGAAGTAAAGGCTGGAAAGAGAACAGTCCTAATGTAATCATAAGCAGCTACAAAAATGCTGTGTCCCAGCTGTGATCTCAGGAGAACCATATTAACATAGGGATGTTGCTAAATGTATGTGTCCCAAATAGTTGCAACCCATGGAGACCAGCTTTAGATAATGAGCAAAAAGAAGGCTAGCAATTGCTGAATACAAGCAGAAAGTAGCAGAGCTCTACATGTATCTATCCCCATACCACCTATAAAACTTGAAGTGCATTGAGCATAACATTTAACTTTGGCTGAACTTGATAAACAACTTGAACGGGGTAAGAAATGCGTTAGTAACCCCTCCTGCTTTCTGTGCTAACCCACTAATAATTCAAACATATTTAGGCAGCTTCAACTGCAAGACATTCCTAGTATATCCTTAACCATTCCAGTGCTAAATACTGCATCTCAGCTCCACAATGGTGTTTATGCACACAAATCCTGCTGGAGTCAGTACTGTACTTTTCTGAGTGTTTAGCTATCTAGATGCTTGTGTAAACTTTTAGAAAATATTTTCTTTTTAGAATAATTTTTTGCACAAAAGAGGAAGTGAGTGTAATACCACGGTAAAATCACAAAAATGTCACCGTAGTTTGCTTTTTGGTTAATGATACATGAATATATAAATATATATATAAAGGCTGTTTCATCTTAGACCTTATCTCTTCACTCATCCATCTATTATTTTGTCTGATCCTTCACATCTGTATATTTTGCCATGGGGAAGTTCATTATCTTCTCAAAAAAGAAAGAATTTGAGGCAATAGCTGTGATCTTTGCAGTGAATGAGGGGAAGGAGTGAATGAGGGCAGAGCCCTATGCAGAACTGTGTGCCAGATCTAAGGAGATTTATGCACTGCTGAAGTGGCTCGATTTTTCCCAGGAGATAGAGCAACAGGGGTATGCCTCCAAATTTTCAATTCAAATTTGTTAGTATATTTCTTGTTCATATTATTCTGACTTGCTATTATTCTGACTAACATATGTCTAAGCCCTTTCACAGAAGTACTGTTAGTGTCTGGGATGAAATAAAGGACAGTAAAAGAAAATCATAGGATAGCTGCTGCTAACCCACTTTTTCAAGTATTTCTAACTTTTAATACTTCTGGTTCTTTCTCGTCAGGCAGATGAGATTAAGCAGCTTTAAGATACTTTGTTTGGCTTTGTCCTATAAAGTGGAAAAGGAGATAAGAGCAGATAGAAAGTCATTTCACTTGGTGCCAGGTGGCCTCTGCACTAGCGGCAAGCAGGCAATGTGCAGCTAAAATTCATGCCCAAACTCTATTTGTAACAGCTGATTAAAGTGAGTGACCTTGATGTTTCCCCCAAAGAACAACTGCAAGAGCCGTCTTATCTGTCTTCCCATATAGTAAAGTGGCACATCTTTTCCCCTAGACCTGAGCTCTCAATAGGGATGTGAAAAATTACTGTGACTTGTAGACACTTTAAAAAATATCCAACAGATCTACCTTGGCCAGAAGTCCACGATGCATTTGCAGTAAACTGAAAAACCGTGAAATTATTTTTTAATAACTAGTTGCCTTAGTTGCATCATTCTTTAAAATAATAATGAAGTTTAGTCTCACAAAGTAAGAGCAGCTTCCTTCATAGTTGCAGCAGTTCCTGGAATACAGGTGTACATAAATTCAGTGACACAGTGGCATGAAACTTGAGGTTGGTAGTAGATTTTTTTTTCATGTTATCACTAAGAAGGGAAAAGAATTTACAAAACAAGATAAGGAGCCCATTTTAACTCCATAACTAGAACCTTTATGCCGGATCTCTCATGCCAGTTCAAACTCTCTTGCAGCATTAGAAACATTTGTCTAAGTGTTTTCTTGCCATTATTTCTCATTGTTGCATACTTCTGCACTTGTGTAAGGAGACCTTAGTGACAGCTGAAACACAAAAAGCTGTGAACTGCAATAAATATGTATGTCAAAGTTTTCCAGTGGGAAGAAAAGTGCCAACAAGTGAGGTAAACTGTAGTGATAAGCAAAATACCCTTAAAATACAGCAATTCTAACATACAAAAATATATTATTTTAAGAAAATTATTCTTATAAGAAAATCATGTTGGATGTTTAAAATACATTACAAAAATGCTTCTGTTCACAACCCAAGCTCCTAAGTCATGACCCTTAGAAGAGATTTCTTCAGCATAAACTGAACTTAATGGTTTAATTTGTTTTGATCTAGGAAAAAGACAAGAAGTTAAATCCTTGAGAGGTGCAAATCAGTACTATGGATTTATTTATTAAACATTGTCATTTTGGTTTCTTTTCTCAGAATTCCTTACAGAGCACCATAATATTTTTATTTTTCTTCATATCTAAAAGAGCTTATCAGTTTTTACCCATGAAAAATGGTTGAAATTAAATAATAAATAAATGCCCCTCGCATTTAAAAATTTTGAAGTGAAAGGATGCTCTTCCCCAGTACGTGCCATTTTTCCCCCCATTGATTTTATGTGCTATTCTGGATGGGTAACTTTTATTTTTTTTGTGAGACCAGTTTTCCATAACAGAGCACACACTGCAAGATGTTATACACAAATGGTAGTATGTTATAGAAAAGTTATGTATTACAAATACCCAACACTTGGCTTTCTTTCTCAGAAAAATCCTTTTAAGAAGGTTCAGTTGCATAATTAGCAATAATTAATGAATACAATTGGTGTTCACAGTTGACCAAAGTCACTTTTTTGCAAGTTTATTTCAATAATTCAAGTTTTTCTTCTACAAAGAAAATTTAGCCAACTCTGATTACTGAAACCTTCAAGCTTGACTGCAGATTGGACAACTTGTGAGTCATGGTGATGACAGTAACAGTGAAACAGAAGGCTGAACTGGTGGTTCAAGGACTGGGCAAGGTTGTAGGAAATTCCCATTCTGCTCTTTTTCTGCCCCAAACTTCTTCTGTGGTCTTTGGCACGGCATTCTAACGCTTTATACTAGTGACCCTACTTGTTAAATGTAATTTAGCCTTCGGACCACCCGCATGCCTTGTGACAGAGATGTGACTTTCGCAAGCAACCAAAATGAAAAAGGAGTACCTGGACCAGAAGAGTTGTTTTTCAGGCCATCTGTAAGGACAAAAGTCACATAATTTTTGGATCCCAATCCCATTATTAGACCCATGTGAATAAAACTGAGCTTTTATAGAGTTCTACTGCCATCTTATTTTATTTATCTTCAAAGTAACTATGTACAAGCTTGGGACTCCATTTGTGCTTTTCCAGACTGAGAATCAGGATCATCAATGTACTTTTTCTTTTTCTTCCAATGTGAACAGCTAAAACAGGGACTAAACTACATTGACTGAGAAAATAACCTTTGGCAGTGTAACAAGACTATTGCAGAAGGCCCACCAAGAAAACTGTTAGCAGCAAGACAGAACCAAAAAATCCAATGCTGATGATAAAAAGAAGATAGTAGTGGTGAAAAACTTCACCTCAGATAGGAGGAGGATGTTAAGTGTAGTGCTGCAAGATGGAAGCAGAAATACCAGTGAATTGGACAGAATAACACAGAGAAATCCAAACAATTATTGTCTATTCTATGGCTCGCTGGTTAAATCCAAACTCTGCAGTGGCCATTCTCCCAAAAAGAACTTTTTTCTGAAATGACAGTCCTTTTTTTTTTGTGTGAAATCTGGATGCAAAGATGGCAAAAATCATGATGCAATAATAAGCTAATCTTACTGAATAAAGTTACATACACACACACACACACACACACACACACACACTCAGAGCCCTGTATTTTATACAGGCGTAATTACTGTGTTTGCATCTTGTTCCAACATGCAGGCCATTTGCTGAAATGAAACACCTAGGGGAAGGATGGCAATTGTTTTCATTGCTTAGTTTTTGTTATATCTTTCTGCATCCATATCTCAAGCTGGAGTCCACAAATCAGACTGAAGAGATACTTAAACTCTTAAATAACTTCTCTTATTTTTTGTTATCTTAAAATTCTTAAATTTCTTGGCAAAATTATCAGTATGTTAGCAAGAGGAGTTCTTGTTTGTGTATTGTACTCATTTTTTTTTAATGGTGAAAATAGCAGCCTTTAAATGCAGCGAAAGAGGACAACAAATAGGATTCCCATATGCATAAGCATATCAGGTGTTGTACAGTCAATTCTTTCAACACATTGTACAATTTGCACATTTCACATTCAACTCTCAGTGTTGCTCATTAAATGCTGGGTCTTACAGGAATTAATAGGTTTGGAATGTCCTTATACTTGATTCAAAATTCAACTTTCTAGTGCCTCAGTAACAGAAGTATTATAAACAGTAGGATGTGATAATGCCAGAACAGGGCACTTCCACCAAAGCATTAAGAAATCAAATGATATGTTGTATTTACCTCCCTCTTCAGTTGCTGTTCTTTTCCTGCACCTGTGTAGTTTTTCCTATATATAAACATGGATTTAGGTTTTCTTGTAAAGAGTTTACAAACAAGTACAAGAAGTCGCTCAAGTAGAAATACTTCCTTATCAAAAATATGACCCCTCAGAAGTATTGAGGGAAAAAAATCCAAAAATCCAAAGGACAGAAACTGGAGGAATACAGACATCTTTCTGATGAGACCTGAGACAATTTTCTCAAAAGCTGATTTTCCCAATATTTTCTTTTACATATGGCTAGATTTTAATCAGTATCAGAATAAAGGACTTTGAAATAATATTAACTGTACTACTGACTTGAAATTGTGTTTACTTCAGGAAAGCTAGAAAATTTTTAAATAGTATGTTTTTATCTAGGAAAAAATAGTGAATTTTCTTGAACTAACTTCTAGGTTCACTCTCAAAATTCACTGGTCATTCTATTTTTTTAGGATTTACCTGAGAGAGGTTACATAGTACTTCAAAATTAATAGTGAAAGAAAACTTTTCTTTTATGTTCAAAAAGAGTAACTCATGGACTCCAAAATGTTATGCTTTATTATTGAAAGATTTATTTATGTGACAGTGCACATCATAACTGTGAAACCAAACAGCTGGAAGCCAGACAAGTGTATATGTTACACTCCCTATGATATTACTACCGCCTCTGTTAAAAAATGTGTGATTTAACTAAATCCTTCTTGTCAAAGTGATATTTCTTTAGTCCTTGACACGATGTGATTAATGTTCTGCCACCAAAAAAAACCACAAATGCTGAGGGTTTGGGAGATTGTGGCTAGAGAGTAATTTTTCAAGGAGTATTAATCCAAGTTATCTACTTTATAATTGATTTTTTTATCATTTCATCTTATAAAAGCATCACAGTAATTTGCACTAATAATAGAATAACACAATATATGTTTAAAATAGCCCTGCAGCGTACCTCAGGAAATAAATTGTACATAATTTTTCTCTTTAATTTTCTAATTGCATCATTTTAGGCAAGTTGAGGATGACCATACACATTGTTTCAACTAGTTATATAGCCAGCAACTAATACTTTTTTTAGGTGGAGCAAACAGAAATGAATTCTTATAAAAAACTCAGAGGTTTACATTGACTTCAGATACCTGCCTAGAACGCAAAAACCTGTAGAATGTCATTCAGTATAACGTACCTCTAGAGTCTGCAAGGACTCACTTCTGGATGGGGCAAAAGCTGCTTGTCAGTTTTTTGAGGAAATTTAGATAAGCCAAGGGTGCAGGGCAATGAAAAGAGATGTCCAAGATGACTGACCTGCCTCTAATTTTGAATGCCTTGTTCACTTACTGTCAACATTAAGACAATAATATTTCAATGAGAAATTCTTCTTAACAGGGTTACATATTAGCAGAATTCACAGAATCTGTGAACAAGGTTGGAAGAGACCTTAAAGATCATTGAGTCTAACCCATGCCCTGACAACTCAACTAAACCATGGCACCAAGTACCACATCCAGTCTTTTTTTAAACACATCCAGGGATGGACGGTGATCACTACCTCCCTAGGCAGACCATTCCAAAAATTTATCACCCTTTCTGTAATAAACTTCCTAATAGCCAACCTATATTTCCCTGTGTGCAGCTTGAGACTGTTCTCTTGTTCTGTCAGTTGCTGCCTGGAGAAAGAGACCAACCCCCTCCTGACCACAGCCACCTTTCAGGGAGTTGTAGAGAGTGATAAGGTCACCCCTGAATCTCCTTTTCTCAGATGAAATAACCCCAGCTCCCTCAGCCATTCCTCACAGGCCTTGTGTTCCATTCCTCACCAGCCTCGTTGCCTCCTCTGGACATGCTCAAGTGTCTCAAGGTCCTTCCCAAACTGAGGGCCCAGAGCTGGACACAGCACTTGAGGTGAGGCCTCACCAGCGCCAGTACAGGGGCAGAATGACCTCCCTGCTCCTGCTGGCCACACTATTCCTGACACAGGCCAGGAGCCCTTGGCCTTCTTGGCCCCCAGGGCACACTGCTGGCTCAGCCGGCTGTGGACCAGCACCCCCAGGTCCCTTTCTTCCTGGGCCCTGTCCAGCCACACCATCCCCAGCCTGTGTGCTGCAGGGGGTTATTGTGGCCAAAGTGCAGGACTGGGCACTTGGAGTTATTGAACTTCATCTTATTGGACTCTGCCTATCCATCCAACTTTTCCAGGTCTCTCTGCAGAGCCCTCCTACCTTCCAACAGATCAACACACGCTCCCAGCTTAGAGTCATCTGCAAATTTGCTAATGAAAGACTCTAAACCCTCATCCATGTCATCAGTAAAAATATCAAATAGAACTGGCCCCAGCACAGACCCCTGAGGGACACCCCTGGTGACTAGCCCAGCAGGATGCAGCACCGTTCACCAGCACTCTCTGGGCCTGGCCATGCAGCCAGTTCCCAATCCAGCAAGGAGTGCCCCTGTCCAAGCCCTGGGCTGCCAGCTTTCCCAGGAGTGTGCTGTGGTATTTTGAGGTTTGGCTTTTTTTCAATTATGTAAATATTTATTTATATATTACATATTATATATTTATTTGTTTCTTTTTTAATATGTTTTATATCTGTGTATAATAAAAAGATAAAAATTTTAAATGGTGATTGCTTATTCCTCTAATCCTACTGACTCAATCCTATTAAAAATGTGGCAATAAAAAGGAAGAGGACTAGAGATGTTTCCTGTTCCTTGATCCTTTTCTTTCATTTCAGTTTGCATTATTTGCAGGTTTTATATATGTGTGCTTCAATGCTACTAAATTTTACAGCCTTGTCAGTCAGTGTCAGCCTTTTTTTTCTGAAAGAGTAATTCCTGACCTACTTACCTAAATCTCCAGCCACAGCATGTTTGCTTGAAAACTGCTAGTCTGGTACAAACACAGCTCATTAGAAGACTACCATATTCATGCTTTCTTCCTCACTTCATCAGAAGTAATAGTAACAGAATAACACACCACAGTTCATTAAATAAATGTGAAAAAAATAGATTAACTGCTTGTATTGTGATCTAAGGCTTAGACTATTTTACATGGTTCACATCCAGGTAAATTACAAGCTAAATTTTGAACACAAAACATTGCAGCTGTTTTCATGTTGTCTGGCTACACCTATCTGACAGAGCAACCCAATTAACGGCCATGGAGAGAAATTTGAGCTAGAAAGTGCACATAACTTCAAATTCCAGATACCAAGATCAAAGTAGAAGTCCACTTTAGACAACTGTCCTTACAGGAGTAGTTTAGATTATAACCTGGTATGGGTTTAATTTAAAAAAGAATAGGAAAAAAGTTTATTATTTTCAGTACATAAGGATGCTGCTAATATTATTTACAGATTCAGTGGCAACAGGTTTTACTTCTCTATTAAATTTTAGTCTTGCTGTGTTTGCAATTCCTTATCCTTGAAGAGGGGATTATTTCTCTGCTTAAGGATTTCTATATAAAAATAGGAGCTGAACAGTATTCATATGTTGAGTCATAATTTATTTAGCAAGTTTGAATTAGTTTGTAGGCTCCCACATTCTCAGTGCAGTTCAGTTACTGCATTTTCCTATGTATTTTCACCTCACTACATGATCAAGGTTGTTGTAGGGAAGATCTGTGTATGGGATTGATATGGTTATATTAAAAAAATGCTTAATTCAACATTGACAACTTCACCACATGAGGTCAAGAAGTGCTGACATAATATCCCCACAGGGTTTTTGGAAATAATTAAGGCGAAGACAAGAGAATGGAAACAGTATGTAAGACAGATACTGAACAAAAAGAACAAGAGACTGTTTTGCAGAAATTATTTCCAGGGTTCAAAGATTACTCACATCTAACTAAAATTCAATTGTTCTCATCCATGGTCTTTAGAGCATTTCTGCTTCTCAACAAAAGTTACACAGAATATTTTTGTTTTCTGTTTTATAATATTTTAAATCAAAAACATATGAATGAGGTTTATGCAATAACATATGGAAGTCATTAATGTTGCTTTCGTTCTCAACTAAGTACTCAGTTCTGTACTCCTTAAGTAAGAAAAACACTTACCGAAGTCACTGTGAGTTTTTCTTGCATAAAAGGAAAAAAAATTGAGTAATAAATGTAATGATCTGTAGGCTACTAAAATTGCTCAGTGACCCCTATGTCAGTTCCTTTTAATAATGTATACTTTTTTGCTGGATCTAAATTCTCACTATACAGTGAGTGATTGTTTTCTATTCAACTGGGGACCAATTTGGTTTCCACAAAATCAAATGCAAAACTCCGACCGACCTCTGCAGGAAGAAGGATTAAGACTTTTACATAGTTTCTTTATAAGAAATCTTCTGTTTCAACGGCCTGCCACCTTCTCAGTTAACTACAGGTATGTGTGGTCTGCTGTATCAATGTCAGTCACACATTTCTTGACAAAGAGAGTGTAGAAAACCTTATCTGAAAATTGCAAACAGAAAATTGCAAAAATCAGACACACTGAAGCCTCTATATATTGTCTAAAGAAAGACCCTATTAGCCATTTAAAGAGATCAATTAACACAAAAAAATCAGCTACCTTGTTTTTCAATTAACAAATGCTTTGAAGTACTGTTCATCTTGATCTCCGATCAAGCTCATGGCAACCAATAGCAAAAGAAACCTCTCACAGCAGTAAATGGAGTAGATTCAGAAATACTTTTGTCTTTGTGAAGTAAAATGTATAGACAAGAAATTTCATTAGTATTTCAAAATAAAGATAGAGATATCGTTATGTGAAGTCTCAGAATTCAATTCTGCTCACATTCCTTGTTGTTCTAACTTTTTATACTTGTGTGTTATTCTTCCATAAATTGTTCACATTGGTCATCTCTTCAAGCCATAACATCTTTGTCACTGGAAAATAAAGAAGAAAACTGAAGATGGGAAATAATTTTCAGTGAAAATATATTACACAGAAATATAAAATGGCCTGACCTTTATGTAATCCCTGAGCTGTTGAATAAGTATGTGTATGTATCTCTGATATAACGCTCTATTTCTGAAAATATATGTTGAAAGAACAAATTCATATAGACTTACATAGTCTCCATAGTACATTGGAGCAAAATCTGTTCTTAGAAATTTGAAAGGGGAATTCAGATAACACTGCAGTACAACGATCACTTGTTCCAATATTTTTCTTGGAACTGGCTGATTATTCAAATCTCTGTACATTCATTATCAATTCTCTTGTTCCTCAGAAATTCATTGCAAGATTTGATGTAAAGCAAGAGAGAGAAAAGAAAAGAGGAGAGGAGAGGAGAGGAGAGGAGAGGAGAGGAGAGGAGAGGAGAGGAGAGGAGAGGAGAGGAGAGGAGAGGAGAGGAGAGGAGAGGAGAGGAGAGGAGAGGAGAGGAGAGGAGAGGAGAGGAGAGGAGAGGAGAGGAGAGGAGAGGAGAGGAGAGGAGAGGAGAGGAGAGGAGAGGAGAGGAGAGGAGAGGAGAGGAGAGGAGAGGAGAGGAGAGGAGAGGAGAGGAGAGAGAGGAAGGAGAGGAGAGGAGAGGAGAGGAGAGGAGAGGAGAGGAGAGGAGGAGAGGAGAGGAGAGGAGAGGAGAGGAGAGGAGAGGAGAGGAGAGGAGAGGAGAGGAGACTTCCTTCAAGGTGTCTTTTATAATGTGCAACAGGAATTCAATCTGGTGTCTTACTGCATATCACTCACACTCTAAGTGTTGCCAAAGGCAAGCTTATAAAAATTATTTCTCTAGAACTTAATATATAATCTGGCTGGCAGTGAAAGAAAACCGTTGAGGCTGGTGCAAAGTTTTATTCTATGTGAAAGGTAATGAATCATCATCAAAGTTGAAATGTATTTTGACTTAATGGAATGTGATTTTGTAGGTTGCTTCACAGTATGCTGATTTGATTCTTAGTAAAATAAGTGTGAAGTGTCAGAATTTCATGGGCAATAAAATTTTCTGTATTCACTGGTACAGATTTACTCCACAAATTAGAGGAATTCCAATGTGTATTTCCTTTGACATTTTCTTTTACTCTATTCCTTCTAGTTGTTTCTCTCACATGTCATTCAGTGTAGTGTTCTTCAATTTGTACTTGTTTTATGAGGATCAGATTTCATTTTGAAGATTTCTGAGAACTGGAATGGGTTGTCTTCTCTTCTTTGCCCCCTCAAAAAACTCTCAACTGCAAAAAGGCAAGGCTATCAAAGTCTCAAAATACTTAAGTATATAAAAGTCAGATTTTAACATAAGTCTATGCTGTTGTGATTACATATTTACTTAGATGTGGATTACACAAAAATCAGTGGACAGGAAAAAGCCAACTCAAACAATTTTCCAGCAACCTTTCCAAGTTAAATCAAAGGAAATGTTCAGGCAACAAAGAGTTCTTTACTTTAGCAACCAATGCTTAACTACCTTAGGGACTACTGACTTAGATTCCTGTTTCCTGGTAGGTTTCTCATAGATGTTGGAAAGATGTTTCTGGAAGGTCAGGAGGATAACCATTAATTTGTATGTAGCTTATTCACATGAAATGTGTGTTACTCCTATCCTCTTTCTACTTCTATGAAAAGTTTGGTTGTGTGTTTGTTTTAGAAACTTGACTAATTAGAAACTTAGTTACCAATTAACTTATTAATTGTCAGCAGAATGTAAACATCTCATTTGCAACTAAAAGTGACGGGAAAAAATCTGTCTTTTCTGATACTGACATTGCAAAACTCATTGAGATAACATTTCCTTTAGTTTCATTTTACTAGATGGTGAAAAACAGAAGAGGGTATCCTGTCTCAGTGGATAGAGCAGGCAACCTCAGCTGATTGAAGTGGTGCCAGAATTTTACCCATGAGGTTCAATCAGAAGGACAAGGATTGCTTCATGCATGCACTCCTGGCAACATTTCTTAAGAAAATGCTATTTCCCGAAGTTTATTTTTGCTTTACTGAATATGTTCTAATACACTGGAATATTAAACTATGCTGAAAGTATATAGAAGGTACAAAAATTATGATTTCTATGCCACTAATGTTTTACCTCACATTTAAAACTGTTTCATGAAAAGTAGGCAAGAATAAACACTAAAGAAAAAGTCTAGAGGTATCAGAGTGGACGTTCTGTTGTCGCTTAGGAAAAGAAGCAGAGCTGCTTCTTAAAACAGGATGAGGTTTATTGCATCATTCATTCTCTTGTACCTCTAAAACTGTTGCAGATGAACCTTATTACCCCATCGTGGAAACAAAATTAATTCCCATGGTGGTTATCCAGATGCATCTGGAGAATCCCTGTGTGATTCAACTAAAAGTCAAAACACCTCAGAGGCAGGTGGCCCTCTGCTTCAGTCCATAACTATCACTGTATTTATCTACATATATATGTGTAAAAATGTGTGCCATACACTCATACCTGTACACATAGGCATATCTGCACACACACATACTCCCTGAAGTCCTAAGAACCTAAATTGCTCCTTTTAATAATTTGGCACTTTTTCCCACATTTCCAGGACAAAGAACATAATTGTGGTTTGTTCTCCTAGAAACTAGAGTGCTGAGATCAGGTTTCCATTGCCCACTTAAGAAGAGTATTAGAACAATTTAGGACCCAGAAAGTGTATAACTATCATTGTATTGTATACTTCATGTCTCTTCCTTCAACTTTTCCAATTAGCTTGTCCAATGTCATTCATCAGACTTCTTTTTCCTAGAAAAAGAAAGAATCACACTCGTAGTGATACTAGCTTGTACTACAAACATGGGGAAAATCCTACTTCTCACAATTAAAGAAGAATTTTTAATGAGTTTATAGATTAAAAATTATAACAGCTAAAGACAGCATGTCATATAAACTAGCAAGGACACAAGATGAATATTTGAAGATGCAATCAGAGAAAGCCATTATATTTTGTGACACATTCTGCTGAATTTCCATGGACAGGTATCATAGGAATACACACATATATATATTCTATACATAGAACTACAGATGATTTGTTATGGCTATTGGGATGCATGACACACACATGAAAGGATGGATTAATCAATAGATAAATGTTGTTTCCAGTTCTCAGAGGGTGAGCTGAGTTTATTTGTCCAACTCAGCTAGAGATGTGTCATTGTGGTACCTTATCCCAAGACAAGGCAGTTCTATGTGATACACAGAAGTAAAGAACTGACAGAAACTTTCTTTGACTTTCATTAAATACAAAAATATGCTTAAGACCATTCTTTAGCATCCTGAACATAAGCATCTGTGCTGTAGCAAAGAACTTACATAGATTATGGCGGACAGTTTATGAGACATATGTTTTAAATTGGTTACAATTCTTACTGTAAATGACTGGAATTATTCTGTATGAATTAAATATAATGTTATACAGATGTTGGAAGTGTTAAAAATACTGGTTTAGGGACAGCAGTTTCTGAACACATTCTGTCGATGAACCTAATTCACACTCAAGAGTTTCTACTGCTTGTCAAAAATAATGGCATCAAATATAATATAGCCGAATGTGTAACTGGTCAACATTTTACACCTAGATCAGTCCTTTTTGAAAAGTTTAGGCTTAAAATTATGATATAGTTTAGGTTTAACATTCTTCTTTGTCAATAACACTGATATAAAATATGCTTTCCATCAGAATTTTTTGTTTGTTGAATTAATCTGTTCAACATTTTCTTAGCTACACCTTTCCCTATAAGTAATACAAGCTACTATACTTATTTCTGATCCTTAGATCTACTGAAGATTTCCTCTTCTGCATTTCAGAGCGCCCTTCCTTTCAATCAAGCCTTATCATGGGCTGTATCTGGGAGGCATAATCTGCCAGGTACCTGCAGAATTGAGCAATAAGCCTCCATTAAGTCTCTATAAAGGAAGAAAGGCAGTTAAACAAGCTGAACAAAAAGATTTACACTCTTATATTTAAATAGGAAGTCAATTAGGAAATGTATGCTTCTGTAATGAACTGAAAGATCCTGATGCTATTTCTGGAATTAGCATTGTAAAAATTTTATTTTTCAACTTTACTTAGCATAAAACCATGGTACTACGAAAAAAAATTCACATTTTACCCCAGTTCTAGGGCAAGCAATCAAGAATGCACATTTTACTAAGTCTTGAATAATAATCACACTAAGTAAAAATTCTCTAAGCCTAAAGAAATCCACTTCTTCATATTATGGCCAATATTCAAAAAATCAAAGACAAAGTTTATTAAATTCCCTCTATTAAATTAAGCTCCAGAAAGGCAAATAGCCCAATTATGAACTTAATTTTCACTCACCTTAGCCCTGTGTCACATCAACCTATTGTTAATTTGGAGTTTGTTTGCTTTGTCATAGAAGTATTCATTCACAGTTTTCTCCCCTACTGAGTGATCCTATTAAAGATAATCTCATTTATTTAATCTCTTTTCTGAACAACTATATTTTCCATAACTCTCTCTGCCATGGTCCTGGAAGTCTTAGCCTAGCAGGGTTTGCAGTGTAGGTCAGAGCTTTCCAGGTGTGCTGCTGCTAGGAAAAATGAGATTAGCTGTTCTTTCCTCTTTTCCTCTGTTCTTCCCTGAGGGAGCCCATTGGTAGGAAATAACAATTTTCCTGGACATAGAAGAAAATAGTATTTTTATTTTCATAGACCTGGTTACCTTTGCCCTTATTTTGACATTGTCATGAGAAACAACTAAACCATGAAGAATTTTGAAAGAGTTTAATAATTGAAAAATACAGGATCAATGCTACACATGCCAATTCAAAAATTACATCATCAAAGGAAAAGATCACCTGCTCTCAAGGTCATACTTGTTAAAATCTCAGATCCACTTAAATTTGTGGATATATGTTCAACAGTCTAAAGGTACATCCCAACATTGATAAGTACTGGCAAAAGAAACCACTGGAATTCCTACAAATTATTCTGTGAAATCCTACACCCTTGTACTGTAGCAGAGAAAACTTCTGAAATAATTGATGTCTGCTGGCAAGTGCAGCCAGATGCCTCCCCACCACGAAAGAGGAAGTCTGTTTTCCTGGTGGTGGGAGACCTTGGTAGGTTATTACAGTAACCCGGCCTGCCCGCTCTCTCCTTTTCTGGGAGCCGTGATCTATGAGCTGTGAAACTAATAATCTTGCTATTCATTATGTTTCCCCCAAAGCTGTGAAAAATTAACGGGCCATACAGCAAAATTCGCACGTTCTCCATCTAAGACTCTGATCCTTGCAAATAAATCTTTGCTGCATGGTTGGCTTTGCGCCTCCCTGAGCGCTCATGGTATCAGTGGAGTGAGTTCTGCACGGGTCCAACACAGCAAGTTCACAAACAGAACCCAGCCTGAAGCAGCCTCTCTCGAACATGAGTCTCACTGTGACACCATAAGAGGTCCACCTACTCAGAAGGATGTCTTGCAAGTGTAACTCTTGGGTCAAAGCCTTTTTTTAAACTAATACTTGCGTTCCTTAGGCTGAAACAAATATTTCTGAAAGACTTTGATTATCTTCCAAAACAGAAGGCTTTTAGGTAGTATTTTAGTTTACTTTGAGATTTTTATGGCACAAAGTAGTGAATATAGATCATTCCTATATAATTTTTACATTCAAGGCTTTAGAAGCTAGACTCTAGAAGTAATCTAACTCTAGAATTCTTCTAGCCTAGAAGACCATTTATTGTCTTAATTATTTTTAAATATCTATAGATAAAGAATAAATGATCAAATACACAAAATAAAATGGAAATACCACTGTCAGACAGACTACAGTTTCAGAGATACCGCTATCCATCTGTCTGAATTCTCCTATAATTACTAGGCAGTTATTTTGTATCCATTGTAAAGGCAATGCAAGACTCAATTTCAGGACACGAATTCAGACATTGTGATAGGAGGTAGGAACATCACACAGACAATGTACCAATGAAGAATGCAGCACAGTAATATTTTTCATATCTCTCCAATGGACTGAGCTTTCAAATCTCTCAAAGCAATTCAATAAAGCGTGTTAAATACCTAAATACTTCAGTGTCATAATTCAGTATACCAGGCCAAAGAGCTTTCAGCAAAAACAAGGAAATAAGCAGCAAAGGTGCTATGGCGATTTAACATGTGTTTCATAATGAGCAAAGGGTACCATAAACTGGCCAAAGATATACAGGAATAATTCCTTTGAAATCATTGAAGTGCGTCCCTTTTGCACTGAGATTTACTTTACTCCTAAATTCACAGCTACTTTTACACTTTAACAAGTAGGGCATTAGTATGGTCATTCTGAAATGACACAATAGCTCAAATGATTTTTGCTTTGGTGTGGTATGCCATATCATTAGAACAGAATAGCTCTTGCATATCCTTATTTAATTACAGCAAATCAGATTGGGTAATCCATTTATGATTAATTAGAAAATTAAATACTGCATTTTATTTATCATTAAAGTACCTTTAGCTGTCACCTGAAGGTAATAGGGTAGTGCCATAAAAATCAAGCATTTCTGACATCTTAATTAACAAATAATTTGTTAATACAAAACCTGACATTATAATATTTTCACCTCTCAAATATCAGAAATTCATTATTTTAAAGAAAATTAATTTTTTCTGCATTTCAGTTAATATTCTAGGCTCATTACCTGATAATGATTTCATTACTGAAAGCTGAATCTTTTAAATCTCTGTGAAATTTACAGGTAAGGCAGAAAAAGAACCATTTTACATAGTTTGGAGGCTAAATTTTTTTCTCAGCACAGGGTTTTTTCATAGAAATCTTTATGACAGCTTTAGAGTTATGTTTACTATCGCCTATAAAGAAAATATCAGAAAATGTTTCTTTAATAAACATTTCTTCTAGATTTCCTAATATTAATTTTGCTTTCCCTACATAAACAACTTCATCTCTTACCAGATCCTGAAATTGCGATAACATCTCCTACACAGGCCAATTTTAAAGTTTTAAAATTAATCACATAAGAAGTTGACCATTCCCTGGAACCTAATTGTGTTTTGCCAAGATTTTCTGGTGGGACCACTCTGATTAATCATCTACTTCTGTTCTCCAGTTCTGCCAGAACTTCTTCCTGCCTAAAAGTAAAATTTATAGCAATAGAAAGAAAAAGAAAAAACAATCTGAATGATAGTTTCTGAGCTTTTTCAACATGTCAAGTTTGACCAGCTGTGCTTTCTGCACACATCTGTGGGGAAGACGCAGAGCCACAAGAACTTTTTAGTTATCGATCTCATCTGAAAAGCAGAGGACTAAAGGGTGCTGGGACTCTGCAGGGAGTTTAAGATCATCACCTCTATATTGATATGAAGATCCCATTTCTGTTCTGGGTCAGGTACAATAAACCAAATTACTCCTTGTATATACTGTATTACTTTAATCAAGAGTGTTGTCCCAGACTCATCTGTGGTGGTGTTTGAGGCTCCCTAGAATGAGGAAGAGATGAGAATCTTGACTCCATGTTTCAGAAGGCTGATTTATTATTTTATGATATATATTATATTAAAAGAAAATTATATACTAAAACTATACTAAAGAAGAAAGGAGACATCAGAAGGCTAGAAAAGAATGAATAATAAAATCTTGTGACTGACCAGAGTCCCGACACTGCTGGACCTGTAATCGATCATCAAGTAAAAACAATTCACATGCTGGGTAAACAATTCTCCAAATCACATTCCAAAGTAGCAAAACATGGAAAAGCTGAAGCTTCCCAGCTTCTCAGGAGAAAAGATCCTGGCAAAGGTATTTTTCAGAAAATATGTCAGTGACACTCATCTTTCAAGGAACTGTATGTTTAAGCCTTTAACTCTGCAACACCTGTAATCAAATGGGCCTGTTACTTCAGTGCAGTGGTCACTTCGAGGGGGCCCAAGGGTCATGTTGCAATTGCCTTTCTCTCGTTTAGACTGTTATATTTCAGTAAAATAAACACCTCAGGCAGTGCAGAGCAAGCAGTGTCTGACCTCCAGGGCTGCATTGGAAACTAAATGTTTTTATCTTCAGTCAGCACTTTTAAGAATGATACCACTGAACTCCCTTCTAGGTAATTCAAAGTCAAGGACGGGTAATCTTATTACCTTCAGAAAACCTTATTTCTGCAAGCAAGAAAGGAGCTTTATGGGGCAAATTATTCTCAGAGGTTTACCATATTTAAGTATATTTATCTACAAATAGATTTTTAAAATGGATGTTGACATTACGTCGGTCATTTACACTCTCAAGTTACATAATGATACTATTTCCATTTTATCTATTACATCTTTTTCTTAATATTTATGCATGTTGTCTTTAATACAAGCTGAATGGAATGTGTCTGTCTGTAACACTACATATGTGAACGCTAATGCCATAGAAAAAGCAAGAAATTATGCTGCATTCCTGTATTTCAAATCATCTAATTAAAGCAGCTACGTTCACCTAACACTTCCTGACATAACTGATACATAAACAGTGCTCAGCATTTCCTAATTTTTGCAACCAGCATGTCTTGAACTCCTATAAGTTCAATAAAAGGCAACCAGTCCAGAGCTAGCAAAAATCAGGGAGGGGTACCCAGCACCTGAAACAATATGAACATTTTACAGGCAATAGTTTTTTTCAAAGACAACTTTCATTCCTTAATCTTGGAACTACTATTTGTGTCAGTGGGATTTCCACTGACACAAATAAAATGCTGAAGGCAAAGGGAAGGTATCATCATGGCTATCTACTCCAAGTAAAGTAATTAATAGCTTCTTTTATTATTGCCTCACATTTAAGAAAATGTAAGTATACAATATGATTGATAAAGGACAAGTGGTGTGAACACAGTTCTGTTTGGATTTGCATCTGAACTTTCTCATATCTAGAAAATTACTTTGAATACTGTTTATTCAATGATATCAAATAATTTTACAGGTATCAGTATTATACTCTGAAAAGTAGTTAAAAGTTGTGGCAAGAAAGTGATTTACCTGGAATAATGCAATAAATAATTTCAAGAGCCAGGGACAAATGTTATCAATCTCAATTGTTAGCCATGTACTCTACCCAGGAAAAGATACTTTCAACAGAAAGAAAAGGCATTCTTATAACTGTTATGCTTTTATGATTAAATGAATCAGCTTACTGAAGTAACCAATGGTCTTCAAGTTTATAGCTGAAAGGATCTTGTTTGTTGTCTACATACAGAAGGTGAGGAGCTAAGGGGTCACTTTCCAGACTAGAAAAGCAAATACCATTAGTATTTTTGAAATCTATCCAAGCTAGAAGTGGTTATAGAGTAGTTGGTAGACTGTAATAGTTGGCCTGCTGCTGAACTGAACAGGATACCTGGTCTAGACATTTAGGCACAGATGACAGAATCCTAAATTATACTCTGCTTGAACATAAATTGCATATTTCATACACTTTAACTGCCTAAGTAGACTTCAGTGAGCAAAAACGCTAGGACAATTCATGTATTTTTTCAAGGAAATCAGTTTTTATAGCACTTTCTTTTTAAATTTAATTCTAAAATTACTTTATTCCATGCAATTTTTGAAGGATAAAGTTTAATGCCACAGCAAACTTCAGAAGGCAAATTGTTTTTATTTTCTACTAGCATCTTGTGATCTCTGCTAAGTTCAGTTCTTCCTTCTCTCAGCACAAAACATCTGATATTCAACTGAAAATTTTCACTGAAGTCAGGTACCCTTAACTACTAATCTCACCTCTCCAGCACAGACAGAGGAGAAAGAACAATCTGGGATGCCTTTCCTCTCAGGGAATTTCATTTGTGCATTATAGGGGATTATAACACTCTTGCAGTTAGTTTGATAATACCAAATATTTTGTTAAATATTCAATATAAACAGCTTCGGAATAGTTGTTGTTCAGGGCATTTATTCATGATTGGATATCCAAAATTATCTAATGAAGATAGAATTAGCAACAAAAAATCCTATTTAGAAACATCCTATGGCTTGATGGTCAGAACACCATTCCTGAGGACTTATGACAATCCTTATTTTCTATGTAAACAGGAGGAAAAGGTGTTGCCCTCTATGTACTCCACTGTACACTGTAACCACAACTGGAGTGCTTGGCAGCAGGTAGATAAAGCAGTGGAGTTGCTGGCAGCAGCAGCAGTAGCACCAGTTTGAGGATTCTAAATTTGATTCTAGCATGTTTTATTTCAGCTAGAATTATGACCTAAAGTTAACTCAGATTCATTATTTTAACTCAGATTTTCAAATCTGTCAAAACTCCAATCGCAAATTAAATATGGAAAATAAAAACAGGAATGCAAAGGAGCAGGTAGACGTTCGTATCTCATACAGATTTTGTATGCCTGGTAAAGAAAGAGATCATTCTCGTTCACTTTATTTTTGCCAAGTAAATATTTCCCACAACGGACTTAGTAATTGCATAGGGGATGGGTTTCCTAAGGATATTGTGGAGTCTCCTTCCTTAGAGATACTAAAAAACTGTCAGGATTCCACAGCAACTGATTGTGGCCTCTTTGAGTTAGGGAGAGGCCTTGATGAGTTGTTGAGGGTGCCTTGCTGCATTGGGTGAATTAGGAGGCTTGGATCTGTTGCCCTCCAGTGATATGTTCACAGCCCTGAGTTTTATGTCCATGAAGCCAAAGGGAAGAGTGAGTAAACATGAAGCAAGTAAATGGCTGTCAACTCTTCAAATAAACCAAAAGGAGAAGAAGCCAAATTGCAAATTCCATCAAAAACTAAATCATGCCAATGCAATCTCTTTTCTTTCTCAAACACATTAATGGCCTCCAGAGCAAAGGAAAGCACTAATCACATGTATTGGGTTTGTAAAAAAAAGTCTTTTGATAAAGTTCCATGTAACATTACACGCACCTACAGAAGCATGAGCCAGAGGAAAACAGTACTGGGTAATGCCAAAATGCCAGTCGTCATTACTAGCACACTGTCAGCATAGCTGCTTGAGCACAGTTTCACATATGGTTTTTAAAACTTTATTCCACCATTACTCAGATTTTGAGGGGAAAAAATTGGGGAAAACCCCATATATGTTTATTAGATATAAACCAAAATGAAAGAGAGAAT
This sequence comes from Zonotrichia leucophrys gambelii, assembly GCF_028769735.1. Lineage (NCBI taxonomy): Eukaryota > Metazoa > Chordata > Aves > Passeriformes > Passerellidae > Zonotrichia > Zonotrichia leucophrys. Next base: position 54,791,618 of record NC_088200.1, read on the forward strand.
AAGCACGCTAGACGACAGTATCTGAAAATAAATTTATAAACTTTAAGTCAAAGTCTGAAAGTATTACTTAGTTATATGAGTCAATCACCCTTGTAAACTCACAATTTCTTACAGGTAGAAGAGTTTCATATGTGTTTAGACAGAGATATACTTATTTGTGTGTATATAGATATCCATATGTGTGTAAATAGATATTTATATGCTGTGTTTATTTGTGTATGTGTACTTAAACATCAGCAAAGGCAGGTGAAAAATAACATCATGGACAAGATCCCCCCCTCCAGGGAGGAAAGGAAATTATTCCATTCACTGGGATCTTGTGAACAGGAGTCAAATCAAGGCTTTAGGAAGTTTTGACAATCTGCAAGGTCCTTTAATAGAGTTATTAGCAATGTCTCATTGGAAGTGGAAAAGCTATGATAGATCTGGTAGGCATTTGACCTTTCTGCTGAACAGATCATTACTATCAAGTAAGATTAAGAGTGGTTTCCTGTTCTAGTCTGACTTGAAGCTTAACCACACTGGGGAAGAGCATATGCAGCAGGAATTGATTTACTGTTGGAAACAAAAACATACTGGAAACAGTAATGTAGAACAAAATTGAATCTCCTAGCCCTCCACCCAAAAGAAAAGAACAGAAAGAAACACTTGTGAACATGCCTGCAGCATTTTCATAGCCATAAACTAACTAAATAAAAATAATTTTTAAAATAGTATACTGACGTAGTTTGTCGTCTACATGTACAGATATTTTAAAATAATTTTTCCTAATTTTCATTCTAATGAAAATCTTATAAGTCCAGTAATCCTTCCATACCATTGTTTTGCAACAAGTACAAAGACATTCCCTAGACTTAAGCTCTGACAGAAAAAAACCACAAACATCAAAACCAAATAAAAAAATGAGGGAGTCAACCAAAGTATTGCTACACCAAAATATAGTATGTATTCCTCAATTCTTTTTTGTAGAATTTTGTTTATCAATATTATCCATTGCTTTGGAATTACCAGTTACATTCTTCAACAGAGAAAAGTGTGTGCATTTCCAAATGTCAACAGTAAGCAGCAGCAGATGTATGGAAAAACAGGGCAAGCTTACTAACAGATTTCTGCTGATTTGTACTTCATGTTGCAGTCACTGAAGTAATCTAACCAAGACAGTGGAGAGGTTATCCAGAATGACAGAGTTAAATTACTGCAAAAGTTTTTGCCAATTTAGACATGTAAATCTTATTTAGATGGCGATACCAGCAAAAGGAAGTGAAGTAACAGGTCATGATAGTACAGAGCCTGAGGTACAGTGTGGGTGGTTATTGGAGAGGAGATTGATCCTTTTCCAGAGTTCTCAGTTTCAAACTCTGGAAAGTAAATAAGCAACTTGTGAGATTCATTTTAAAAGTGTTTCAACGGTTTCAGTTTTACTCAGTGATTTGTACTGTCCTCAGTTATGAAATCTATGAAATCATTTTTATGGCTTATTCCTCTACAAATCAATAAACCAAATGACATGCACAGACTGCACCACCTGCAGCATCTGATAATCTTACTTAGGCTGTCTGTAAACATGACATCCATTCCTTAAAACAAGTCCAGGTGCTACATCACAGAAACCAGGCGCTTGATTATTCACAGCTTGTTTTTCTTAGGATAATCAGTGCCTGGTGAGAAGTCAGGTCAGTTGGACAAACACTGCAATTTTTTCATGTTACTGTGGGTCCTTGGAATCCTTTCCTATGGAGCAATACAATAAGCAGGTCATGTTATCTTCCTTGAATCTTAGCATCTTGATATCCCATTCACCCAGGAGGGTAATCATCTGTTATATACATAAAAATCAGTAAAAAAAAAGAAAGGAAGATTATTTTTCAATATTCAAAATGACAAGTGAGTCTGAACTTTCACCTTAGTAAGACAGCTATCATATGGACTAAATGGTTTGGCAATACCTGGTTTATTTACTGCAGAGAAATTCACTCAGCCTTTCAGGAAGAAGAAGCTATGGCAGGAATGTAAAAGAAAACCTCAAACAAGATGGTCTTATTGTGCTCGAGAGGGAATGTCAGTACGGCCTGGCTAACTTTGCTTAGTCACTGTAGAACACGCTGCTGGGAGGAATGCTTGCAGTGGGGGTTGCTGATAGGTAAAAAAATGTAGGAAAGGATTAAGTATTTTCACAGAAGTATAGAATATAGTGAATTAGCCAAACACTTAAGACAGCTGTTGTAAATGTCTGTCCTCTGGGAAGAATTTTCTCAACACTACCTAAAGTACGACACTGTTACACGAGATGAAAACAAAAGTGCTCGGAATTGCTTACCGGCTGGCTGTGTACCAAATTTATGAGTCCATATGAGGCACAACTGAAAGAGATAAAAAACCATCATGTTCTAGTACTGAAGGCTTCCAGTCATTTACATGATTCTTTCAGCAAATTGAATGTGAAAATTATTTATTAATTGTGTAATACATCACTTCTTATATAGTTAATATCAGGTAATGTCAGCAAGTTAAAGAGTTTAATGAAGCAATGAGACATGGTGTGCTGATGCAACCCTGTAACTTTTAGGCAACTGAATTGCACCCACCTACTGAGGAAAAATCAGCAAAGGTTTTCTTGTCTACTTGCCACAGAATTCTTACCAAGTTAGCACAGGTAACACAGGGTAATTTATGAATTACTTAGTTCAGCAACTGCCTACATTTGCAAGTTAAAGGACAGCCTATGAACTGTTATGTGAAAGCAAATATTAAACTAAATTCTACCCTAATTATAAGTTTTTGTTTTTCTCTTTTCAAACAACTGTGTTTTTCTATCTTTTCTATTATTAATGGATACAAGACAGTAAAAGAAGATTCAGTAGCACCACTCAAAACTAAATTCAGACAAGAAAAAGAAAACATTATTGGCGACATACATCCAGGCAGTTTCTTGAATCAAAAATAAATTATTACAAAGCATTTATCAAAGGGAAATAGAAAAGAACACAACCTGAAGAAATAAAACATTTTACCGAAATTACCAACAGTAAATGGTAGAGAAGAAGTTGGACTCCCAAAAATGTGCTTAACCCTGCCATGATGAGCAGCTCTTAGCAGCTGTATCAAGTATATACATTGCAACTACCTCTGAAGTACCAAGGACACAAGATCTCTGTTTCTTTTCTTAAAAGGCGTAGCATGTCAAGGCACTGAGAGAAGCTACAAATCCCTGGATGGGAACTGTAATATGCTGCTGTACCAACAAAGTTTTCTGACAGGTACGATACTAAACGTACATTATATGTGCATACTCTTCTGGAATACTTTAAGTATCTCTCTAAAATCAAGCGATGAATTTATTTTAATGCCAGAATAACTGCAGATGGTTTATCATGAGGTATTCTGTATGCAATGTCTGTGCAGAGCAGCTGTATCAATGTTGTTGAAGCAGAGCCTATTTGTATAAATAAGTGAATATACTACACAGATATAACTCAGTAACTGATGAAAGAGGTCACTAGGTACATCACCACAGATCAAATGACCTCAGCCAAATCCTGGAGGGCCAACCCTGTCCTGGGATGCATCAGGCCCAGCACCACCAGCCAGGCAAGGGAGGGAATTGTCCTGCTCTGCTCTGCACTGGGGCAGCCTCACCTCCACTGCTGGGGGTGGTTTTGGTGGCACAATATTAAAAAAAACCATTAAGTTATAGGGCAGCATCCAAAGGAGGGCCATGAGAAAGGTGGAAGACCTTGGGGGGATGCCATATGAAAAGTGGCTAAGAACACTGATCTATTCAGGCTGGAGAAAAGGAGACTGAGACGAGATCTCATTGCAGTTACAACCTCCTTGTGAAGGGAAGAAGAGGGGCAGGCACTGATCTCTTCTCTGTGGTGACCAGTGACAGGACCTGAGGGCATAGCCTGAACTTGCGTCGGAGGAGGTTTAGATAGGAGGATATTAGAAAATAGTTTGGTACCCAGAAAAACCACCGGGGACTGGAGCAAGATCTCCTGGGGAAGTGATCACAGCACAGTCTAACACAGTTCAAGGCACATGCTGTGACTCTTGGGGATGGTCCTGTGCGAGGCTGAGAGATGACTTCTATGATCCTTGAGGGTTCTTCCAAGGTAGGATTTTCTGTGATTCTCTGATTGTTTCAAGGCGCTTTTGTCTGCTGACCTATTGCAGTAGTCTACCATGGCTGTGTTTAGATGGTATGTTATGATTAAATCATTCTGTGTTTCAAACTTGTGACTCAGATACATGTTTTCTCATTTCTTACTGCTTAACTCTCTTCTTTTTTTCCTCTCCTCTAAAATCAGAGGGTGTACAGAGTACAAAATAGGTTACTAGAACTATTTTACAGTATAAGTTGCTTTCCATTTCTGTCATAATTATGTCCTATCAATCATGCTTTCCCTTCTCATTTTGTGATATTTTGGGTTGCCTATTATGGAAAAGAGCAATGAATATGCCTTAAATACAAAAGACAAGACCTGATATATCATTCATGCCTGATATATTTTACTTCTTGTTAATACTTATGTGAATGTGGCCAGCTGCTGAAAGGCCCTAAAGTATCACCTGAATGCATTAATTGTAACCACTTAAAGCTGAGGTCTGGGGGATATGTTTCTTTTCCCTCTACTGATCGGTTGACTACATGCATCAGTAATTTCAACACAACCATGCTGTTCTTATTGATTTTCTAGTATGGATCAAAAGTTCTTATTTAATAAGGGTTGCTTACTCAAGAAGAGGTACCTTGCAACATTGTTTATATCACAAAATTTTCATTGAAAATTTTCATTAAAATTACCTTCCTCAGGTATTTTTAAGAAAATTTTCAGGCATTGCTAGAGATTTCATGTGTCAAGACCCAAAATGATCCTATTATAGAAAAGTCCTCCTGTAATAAAAATATTTGGTGTGTGTTACAACAACCAGAGTTCTCATACTGCTTGAAATTATTTATGTTAAAAAACAAAAGGAATTGCAAAGACATGATTGCAGGGGGTGCATTTCTTCCACTCACTTTAATGACTGTAATAATAGAAGCCAAACAAAATAAAAGGATAAAGCTGAAATATACTGGAATTGGAGAGAATATAAAACTAAAAATACAACCTCTGATGTGAATACTGTGAAAACCTTTCTATGTTTTACATATGCGGAGGAAATGGCAGTGAAACGAGTGAAGCTGAAGTACTAGTCTAATCCTCCTTCTCCTGCCAAAAAACCCAAACCAAACCAGAAAAAGCCAAAACAACAAAACCACACAAGAAAACAAAAACCACAGAACTCCCCCTACAACCTGTTAGTCTCATCTATTACTCTGCACATGAAATAGTCTTTGAAATGTTTTAAAGATCTCAACTAAATGTCCATACCTCATCAATAAAGATGGAAGAACCTTGCCATGAACTTGCAGAGGCATTGATTGTGTGGTCTTTACTCTAAAACATTTTTTCTATGTATTAGTAACTTGCACGATTTATAGACCAGTTCTAGAAATCTTAAACACTGCTACCACCTGCTGGTTAGTTTACATTTGAATCCACTAGCTTGTCAGCAAAGTAAGAAAGGAGAAAAAGAGGAAAAGCATATTCTGAAATGCTTTTCAAAAATAATTTTGCTTTGTTATTCCATCAACTTTATATAATTCATCTCCTTCTGTTATCATAGATGAAAAATTTTAGCATCATAGCGTCACTATAAGTGACTCTTTCTCATTTACAGAAAGAGTCACTTATAGTGAGTGGCCTGTGATATTGCTTTTCTCCATTTTCGCTTTTATTTCCTATAATACACCTTGTAACTAGGTCACTGTTGTCTGCTATGTAGACTTCCATGTTAGAAGACAAATATATTAGTACTCCATACTATTCTTTTACCAGTGTTGAAGTCATTGTTATGGTGTCTATAGATCAGAAAAGAAAAACAAAAACATCTCTTGAAAAAATTGAAATAATCGTCAGTAGTGTTTCCTTTGTATTAAAAAGACAGAAACACAGTAGTTATCATGAAACTGAACTTTGCAGGGTTATGCCAGAAAAAGTTCTTATCCCTTAACGTTAATTAAATTAAATGATAGCAGTAGAATTCCATGTTTAAAAACTTACTGCATCTGCCTTAAAAATTAGAAATTCATACAGAAAAGAAAACACTACAAGTGAAAAGTATACTGTTTCACTAGAAAAATGTTTAAAATCTTGCCTAAAATGATTTCTAATAAAGTTGTGTATCAAGAACTTCCATTAAATATCCAAATAAAGAGGAATAGAAGTCCCTGTTTAACTATCTGCTTGGAATAAACCCAGCTAGTAGCATCCAGCAGTGAAATCCACAGGCAAAAGAACAATAAGGAGCCTAAGACAAGATACTTGGATCAGGATCTACACTTCACATTTCTTTTATTTTCAAAGCTGTGATTATGGTCCAACCCAGATTACAGGTTCAGATCAGAATATCTCTAGATTTCAGGTACTCTTTGCTGTCTCTAGCCATTCTTAAAGGAGGTATTTGGTCAAAAACTGGGAAAATGATGGTCAGAGATGGTGATGCAGGTTTCTCTAGTTCATCACTGAAGAACTGTATTCCTGCATATAATAATTTCTTGGTAACACTAATTTTTTCTGTAACTTTTTCCAAAATTCTATAAAAATTTCAAGATTTTGGTATTTTCCTCAGGTTGGAATGAGTCGTTAGGCCAGTTCTCAAGTAGAGTTTGGGTTTTTTTAGTTTTATTCCCCATGTTTTATAATCTTAGTGTTCAGCACAAAATACAAAAAGTGTCTGTGCAATATTCTAAATTGTTTAATGCTTGTGTATGATACAAGTGAAAATTCACTGATTAACACTAGCCAAGTTCTTGCTATAGTATAATCAAGAACAGCATCCGAGCCTTCAGTTTTAGATCAAAGAGGGGACTTTTGCCATTATATTCTTTCTTGATTTATCACCCCATTAAAAAAGCCGAGACCTGAGCTTACAGAAAAAGGTGCATTTAAACCTTACATTTCCAAAACATTTAAGCGCCTCTTTCATTTTACCCCTTTAAATATTAGTTTTGGTGAGAAGAGAAGCAATCGAACAAAAGTAAAAGAAAAAAAATATGATTTCTCCTGTCATCCTGACAGCTGAGTTGAAAGCAAGATATGCTAGCAACATCATAAAAATATCTCACTGGATTTTTAAGATTTCTAGGCCATTTTGTATACTAGATAGCTCTGATCAATCATCCCTTTTTTAATGCTTATGTTAACAAAACTTTTGTTGTTAACAAAACTTCGGTTGTAAACAAAATTTTCGTTGTATTAGTCAGTATTCTGCTGTTTGGATAGCTGCCGAAATTGAATATATTTTTCCTAGGTTTCCTAAAATCACCAAATCTTTAAAGTGATGAAGTAACAAAATGCTTTCAGCCATTGAATATTCCTGGCTAACCAGTCTGGAGAGTAATTGAATTTAAATGGACTACCAAATAGAGAGAAAAAAAGAGGAATAACAAGGTGTAAGGCATAATATGAGGTATAAATTCTGCTGCAAAGCATGTTAAGGATAGTGTTGCCAGCATTGGCTTATTTTGACGTCAGAGGGGCAAAGAAAGGCCCCAGCTAGGCATTTTCAAAGATTCTATCCTAAGGGTTCATAAACACTTAGAACATGGTGACCAGGCCTTTTCTTTCCTCTTTCATCAATGTTAGTTCCAGAGGAACAGAAACAAGAAACTAGTTAGTGTATGCAGTTACCATGTTAAAAATATTTTTGTTATTTGATGCTATGTGGCAGTGGCTGAACCTAAAACTGGAAGTTTTCTTTCTTACATCCACACATATGTCCTACTGTGGGATCTAGCAACATGTGGTTTACACGGGAACACCGGCTGCTCTGTCATTTTGTGTGCTGAACAGAACAAGCTCCAAGAAGTGAGCCGTTAAAAGTTTGGAAATGTTGTTCCACTGCATCAGTTGTTCCACATTTGGCTCTTTCCAAATATTTCCTGAGGTTGCTACTATGCATACTAACTAACCAACTTCTCAGCTGAGCCTGTTCAGGGTGGTTTTCATATTCTATAGCTGGAAAAGAACCCAAACCCCAGCACTTTAACAGGAGTTGGATTGTTTAGACTTGAGTATCAAAGCGACTTTAGAAATAAACTCAGCATATAAATGATTCTATTTCATTTCTAACAACATCTCAACATCTGATTCATTCTTCAAATAAATTTCTTTTGGCACAATTTGCACGTATCTGAAAACCACCATGTAATTTGGCACAAGGCTACACATCTGGCAGCCTCTGCTCAAGAAAGGTCCAGAACAAGAACCATGAGGGATATCACAAGCCAGCACAGAGGTGCATTAGGCAAGTTGCGTGGGGAGGATTTCAGAGTGATTGCTTTCACCAAGTCCAAACAAACCCAATGCTATTGTTTCCTTGCTTTCAAAAGCATTAAAGCCATGTAGAAAAAATACATGTGTGTATCCAAGACTTTCTCACTCCATTCAGAGTGCCCCTCCCTATCTCAAGCTCACTTAAGATCTAGAATTTTCCATTTTCCAGAAGACATTTTCAGAGTTGTAATCTCAGGATATAGAAGTGTAAAAGTATTTTTATTTGTAAGTAGTCAATACAAACATTTTGGAAATTCAGACATTTGACATTTTGTTAGGGCATCCATCACAGACTATACATACACACTGCATAAAGTCCTATCTCATAGTCATTTCATAGTCATCATGCAAAAGTTTGTATGATGTAAAATAAATTCCACTTCAACTGGGGAAAAAAAAAAATTGCTTCTGGGTATTTATTGCCTTAGTGTGCAGAAGGGAAAAGTAGCAAAAGCAAAAACAAAACAAAACCAAAAACAAATCCCAAAACAAAAACAAATAAAACCCTAAAACCAAAACCAACCCCCCAAAATACAAACAACCAAACAAAACAGCTAAAACCTAAAACCAACAACCTTGCAAGCATTTAAATTCCATAGATGTTTAAAAGTTCTATCATTACAACTAATTAACTTCATGTTCCCATTTGAGGAAGGAGTAATATTGTGATCCAGCTAGTTGGCTCTAACCTCCTTATTCCCAAAGAAAGCACAAAAAGAAGTTGGTAGAAGTGACACAGACCCAACACCAGCTCCAGACCACCATGTATGGCCAATGCCTGGTGACACAGAGGCATTAACCCAGCTTTGGCTCACGCCAAAAGCACCATCTTTTGGTGCTCACCCAGCTCACCCAGCTTTGGCTCACGCAGAAAGCACCATCTCTATTGCAGCAAAAGGACTTTTATTCCACAAATTGTAGTCTAAATGATTAATAGAGTTTGCTGAAGTTCAGTTCTTCATAAAATGTTACTCAACAGCTTTACAATAATCGGGGGGGGGGAACGATAATATTTCATGTGTTATTTAAAAAAATTAATTTCATATTAGCTTGTTGGTATTTTTTTAATTCTTCTTAGGCTCCTTGTAATCTGATTATAATTTTTAATGAGACCCCTGAAACTTCACCCTGATTCTCTGGCCAATGGCAACATTACAGAGACTCTGAACACCTTTTAGAAGAGATGGGATTTTGAAAAGGCTGGGTGAAGGACATGGAAATAAAGCCTTCTGTCTGTGGTTCTGGCTGCTGAGCATGTGAGAAAAGGAGGGGAGGTGGCCCTTCAAGCACCTGAACATATGACTTGAACATCCCTCCCAAGTGCTGTGGTTGGTGGTTCAATTTCAACCATGTGACATTTTCATTTCCAGTTCTGTTTCTGGGACACATCTTTGAAAGAGGAAAAAGGAGAATTCCCCTGAGGGCCAATTGGATGAGCTTGAAAGTGCATTGTTCACCTGGAAAATTTGCATGAAAATGACCACATTAACTGTGTTCTATATTCTCCACTAATACTGTCTGCTGTCATTTCAGTGGAGAGACCACAACTAGACCACACTAAGCCATGCACAATTAGGGATCTGTATCTCTCCTGAACCTTTGTAAATTCGATTTCCCTTAGAAAATGTTACGCGCAGAAGTATAGATCTGTCAAGATACCTGCGTTTCCTCCAGAAAATAAATCTCACCAATTATAAACCTCTGAGGAGGGAATGATTCTCAGTGAGAAAGATGAAGTGCAACATGGAGGCCTATTCCTGCACCTTCTGCTTATTCTTGAGAAGGTACTTGATATTTCATGGGCTTTCTCACAAGGTGGAATTTCTATTTCATTGTCTGCATAGGCTTTATAGGAAAACATTTCTTACCTTTCTCAAGAAATCAGTGCAAAGTAAAAATATGAGCTTCTTAAATGCTCCTAGAGAAGCTGGTTACCTTTGTTAATTAGTGAGTGGTTCCTTATCAGTGCAGGGATGGGAAAGCAGCTTATATTAATCCAATTCAATAACTTCAGGGAAACGTTTTTTCTTAAGATAAAGCAGTCTCTAAAGGAAAATCACAATAAATAAAAATTGCAATTCCTACACATTCCACCCTTACAAAACTATTTTGAAAGATTTCTCACATTTACCTGGTCAAAACAAGATTGTTTATTAAGGTATGTTAATTTTGTAATCACTTATGCTCTTAAATAGCAAATCATATCTCATCCTGTTTTTTCTAACTCAAATCCTACCAGCTGCCTTCAAAAGAGGGTTTTTTTCCTTAGACCATCTAAGTTCTGAATCTTTTAATCAGATCAAAAAGCTTTCTGTCCCTACTTCTGCACTTCTCTCCAAGGAGCTATGTTTGAAAAGTGTTCATTTTACTCCTGTCATTACTCCACCACCACCTTCAATGATGTGGCTTTGTTTCTTAATTCTTTCATATTGGGCATATCTCCCATTTCTGGAATACCATAGAGATGTTTTTTTTCAATCAAATACTTACATCAGAACCTGTCACTGAAACAGGACTTGTTATTAAGTTGCTTCATAAGGCACTTTATTTCAAAAAGCCATCTTCCAGATAATATTTTGATCTTGGGGACCAACATATTTGGGGATGTGTTTTAGTTGGGATTTTTTTAAACACATATGAAATATAAATTCTTATTTCAGGAACTATGTCCTTCTCCAAGTTTTAAAAACCATTCAGCTCTGTGTTTTCCATCTTTAGTAAGAAGAGCAAATCAGTAAGGGTGTACAACAAAATGTGTTTTTTCGTGAGATCTTTCTATAGTAAAGATAGGGAAAAATTATATAATACTATAGTAAATTCATGCAAAAAAGCAAGTAGCATGGAATATGTGAATATGTAAGGCAACAGCTTACTATATAAACTTTAAAAATTTATAATTACAAGGGCCAAGGGGATAATGGCAGAAACACCTGACTAAATCCATTGAGTGGGCAACAAAGCACAGGGTGAATGAAAGACAGTGTCAGTAAACACAAGGTGGTGTATACTGGCAGGAAGAATCCCAACTCTCCTTACAAAAAGGGACATGAAGGCAAGTGCCTATTACCACTCCTGAAGCAGGATTTTAGGGCTGCAAATCTCATAAAAGCATTATCTTCTTCCTTTTTTAAGCCTTTAAAGTACTAAAGGGCCACAATGAAGAAAAGACTCCCTCAAACATTTTCTTATCCAGGCTGAACAACTGCAGCTCTCTCAGCCTGTCTTCAGGAGAGGTGCTCCAGCCCTCTGATCATCTTCAATTATGTCCTCTGGACCTGCTCTAACAGGTCTACATCCTTCTTGTGCTGAGGACCCCAGAGCCAGATGCAGAACTCCAGGTGAGGCCTGTATCTGTGAGGTAGAGTAGAAGGAGAGAATAACCTCCCTCAACCTAATGATCACTTCTCTTTTTATGTAGCCCAGGATATCATTAACATTCTGGGCTGGGAGTGCACACTGATGGCTCATGTCCAGATTTTCACCCATGACAACCAAGAAGTCCTCCACAGGGCTGCTTCTGGGACTTCTTCTCCCCATCTGTATTTATATCTGGGATTGTGCCAACTCAGGTGCACCACCTGGCATGTGGATTTCTTGAACTTCATTAAGTTCTCTTGGGCACAATTCTCCAGTTTATTCAGGCCCCTCTGGAACACATCCCATCCTTGTGTTGTGTCAGTTGCACTGCTCAGCTTTGTGTCATCTCCAAACCTGCTGGGGATGCCCTCAATCCCACTGTCTGTGCCATTGGTGAGGACACTGCAGAGCACCAGTCCCAGCCCTGACGGACATCACTTGTCACGGCTTCCACCTGAACAGAGAGCACAACGCTCTGGTGGCATCCAGCCTGCCAATTCCTTATCCACTGAATCAAATACATGATCAAATCCATCTATTAAATCTGTGTCTCTCCAATTTGGAGATGAGAATGTGATGTGGGACCATATCAAAAGCCTTACAGAATTCTAGATAGATGACATCTGTTGGCCTTTCCATGTTTCTCTACTCCATTGTAGAAAGTCACCAGATTGGTCAGGCACAATTTGCCCTTAGTGAAGCCATGCAGGCTGCCTCAGAACACTTCCTTGTCCTTTATGTGCCATAGTGTATGTTCTAGGATGCTCCGTGATCTTCCCAGGCACAGAGAAGAGGCTCACTGGTCTGAAGTTCCACAGATCTTCCCTTCTCCTCTTTTCAAAAATTGGAGTGATATTTCCCTTTTCCAGTAACCAATGACTTCGCTTACCACCATGACTTTTCAAATATGATGGAGAGTGGCCTTGGAAACAATAGCAGTCAGTTCCCTCAGGACCTTGGGATGTATCTAATCAGGTTTCATCAACAGGTGGCTCTTCAGGTTCAAGCAGTCCTGAACCTGCTCTTCTTACTGTGGGAAGGACTACACTTCCCCACAACTGTGTCTATAGAGAAAAAGTTTGTGTAGCCAAAGCTTGACTGGAGTTGAAGCTGGCCATAACTTTGGGGAACAATAAATAGAGCTTTTTCCAAAAGTGTTAATGGCAAAAGGCAGTGTAGCAATTACATCAACCGTTACAGGATGAGGATGGTCATCGCACAAACAGGGACATGGACAAGGCAGAGTGTTTAATGCATTATTTGTCTCTATTTTCAACACAGATGAGAGACCAGGGGGTCTCAGTGCCCTGAGCTGGAGGACCATGACTGCAAGAAAGATCAATTTCCTGTTGACCCTGAACTTGTGCAGGATCTGCTGGGTAATTTTGTCCCAGTTTTTCAGAAGGGCAAGAAGGAGGCCCTACAGGCCTGTAAGTCCCACTTAAGTGCCTAGTGAAATCATGGAATATATTATTCTGGGAACTACTGAAAATTGCCTGGACAACAATGCGATCATTGCACCCAGCACACCTTCATGAGAGGAGAGTCTTGCTTGTCAAATGTAATTTTCTTCTAGGACAGGGAAACCCATCCAGTTGATGTGATCTTTTTGGATGACAGCAAATCTTTTGATACTGTCTCTCTCAGGACCCTCCTGCAGAAAATGTCCAGCCCACAGCTGGATAAACACATCATGTGGTGGGTGAGCAGCTGGCTCATGGTCAGGCAGAAAGGGTTGCAGTGAATGGGGTGACATCAGACTGGTGTGACCTGTCACTGGTGGGGTTCCACAGGGCTTCACAGGGTTCTGTCCTTGGTCCACTTCTCTTTAACATCTCCATAAATTACCTGAATGTGGGACTGGAAGGAATAGTAAATCAGTTTGCTGACACTAAATTGGGAGTAGCTGTCAATTCCCACAAGGGCAGAGAGGCCCTGCAGAGAGACCTGGATAAATTACAGGCCTGGGAAATCACCAGGTTTAGGTAGGATGTCAAGAAAAGGGCAATGGAACAGACTCCTCAAAGAAGCGGTCACAGCACCAAGCCTGACAGATTTCCTGAAGCATTTGGACAATGCTCTCAGAGACATAGTGTGATTCTTGGGGTGTCCTGTGCAGGGCCAGGAGTGGAACTTGATGATCCTGATGGATTCCTTCCAACTCAGGACATTCTATAATTCTAAAATTTTAAGCTGAAAAGTAGCAGAACTCAAGATAATTTTCTGAAATACCTCGAAGATCTCCCACTCCTTTAACTGTATTTACTAGAGGATGCTTGAAACCTCCTTGAAACATGGCATTCTTATTTCAGTGTAAATATAGCCTTTTACCGAATACTAAAAAATAACCACCTGCTAGGTATTTTTCTCCTGAAACAAAATAAGTGTCAGACCTTCATTGGATTAGTATGTGTCAAGTTAAAATAACAAAGTCATGGGAATTTTTTGTAGTTTGTGTCAAGTAATCCTTAATAGTTACCACTAGGAAACTATTAATAATACAAAGCAACAACCATTGATGCCTAAATATTTCTGTGTTCATTTACCTCACATTAGCAAAAACTCACTTCTAACACAGAGATTCCATTCTTTAGCCACAGAAGACTGTGTGATCTGTACCTGTCCCTCACAACACCACCTATTTGTCTCATGTGCCTTTGGTTTAAGCAGATCACCAGAACTCTCTTGCTGAAAACATTCAGATGTTTCACTGATACTGTGTCAAGAAGTTATCTCAGATAAGGGGCAAGACAAAGCTCTTACTTAATGTAGTGAGATATTTCTGAGTGTAAGCTTCACAGCAAAAAGAGGTCTGAAAACGCAAGACTGGAGTACTCATTGTCCCCACCAAACAGGGGAATAACTTAAGCCTCTTTATATTTTTTTTCAGTGAGATTTGCAGCCAAGATTATTCTTCAAATAACCTTTTAACCACAGCTGTTAGATGGAGGCTGAGAACATTCACTTCTGAGCAACTTTCAGAGACAGGCTCCTTCTCGCATCCTTTCCCTTTCTCTGATAGAAAATCCTTCTTGGACTCCTATCTATCTTATCCATGTCGCCATGAAAGTAAGGATAAAGTTTTAGTTCATTTTTTTCTAGACAAAATTAAAGTAGGGATTGTTATTGCAATGTGGATGACCTGACCCTTGTCAGCGATTACAAATGAAATAGGTGCTCTGGGACCTGATGTCCAAAAGTCAGATCTGTGGCAGACAGGTGGCTGGTAGTACAATTTACTCAGTCAGGTCTCTCGTTCAGCAGAGACCAGATACGTAAATGCACACTGCGCAACTCATAATGAACGTGTCATGCCTTAAAGGATCTGTCCTGATTTTTTCCCACATACCTTTATTGTTCTCTCAAGAACCCAAGCATAATTGCCATCAGTGTATCAATTTGGTCACTATTCAAATGGAAAAGCTTTCCTTTAGACACCTTTGACACACATTTTAAAACAGGGAGGAAGTAAACATCGGGACAGTTCTATAAGTCTTGCTTATTTTTAAATGTAGCTTTTTCTTTAGAAAATGTCTCCACAGGGTTATAAGTCATGGTACACAAATAGATATTTAAATCATTTTGTGGCCTCTCAAATGCATAAAGCAGTTAAGGTGCTTCATATTTCTCCAGTCTGTGTTTACTGACTGCATTTTGGCAATGAATATGTTGTTTTCCATTGATATTTTTTTGCTAGGTCATAAGTTAAAAATTTCTTGGGTCTATTTCTTTGTAACAAATTTCCTAGGAAGAACCTCATCAATTTTCTAGTGAAAGCCAAGCATGGTGACAACAAAAACTAGATTTTCCCTAGATTTTTAATTTCCAATTTATCTTCCAGTCGGAAAACCAGTATATTTTTATTAAAAAAAACCCAACCAAACAAAAACTCCAAAAAACATGCAGAAAACCAAATCAGCACAAGGTAACAGACAGAGCTCATAAGTGCTGTAGTGTGTTCTTAAGTTTTTAGTTTGCTCCCCCATTTTCTGTATTGTATCCCCCTGTTTTCTGTAAATGGTTCCTCCCTTTCCCAGTATTTCCCGCCACTGCTACCCTGTCAGCTAAGTTGCTATGGTAACTTCGCTATTCATAGTTGCCGATATGTAATTGCTCCTCCCCTGGTTTCCCTTATAAGTGAAAGTTGTCTCCTCCCTGGGCCCAGTCAATCACCCCCTTCTCCTCCCAGGTTTCGAGAACCTTCTTCTCTCTGGGGGTTATGGTTGGCTGCCGCCCCTGGGCCCCTCCTTTGCTTTATATTAGTTGGTTATTTAGGTATGTCAATTATGTGTAGCACCTCCAAATATGTTAGCTGGGTTTCCCTTTTTTGGTTAGCTGGGTTTCCCTACCTTTTCCCCCCTTTTTTCCCTTAAAACCCTGTCTCGCCCCCTGTTCGGGGCCATTTGCTGGTGGTGCCCATCCCCGTTGGTGCTTCTGTAATAAACCGACAGCCTACCTCCAGCAAGTGGTCACCTCCTTATTCGTCTCACAGCGTGCCGCTTCAAGCTATCACCCAGCCCAGCCCGAGGCCAAGACGCCGAGGGGGGCTGCCTTCAGATGCGCTGGGGCGTTGGCCTTCGCCTCTCACTAGCCAGCCGGATCTAGGGCTGCATACACCCGCGCGCAATAAGGAACTTAAAAGTAAGATTTACTCCAAAGGTTAATAACGCTTTATTTCTTTGAACTACTATGTACTATCAGATTCTACATCTTTTCCCAGGAAAAGAAAAAGTGTAAAAATAAACTAATATTAGGGGAGAATTTAAGCACTGGTCTTCTCTTTCTCTAAAGAAAATTACATTTGACAAGCAAGACTTTCCTCTCATGAAGGTGTGCTGGGTGCAATGATCGCATTGTTGTCCAGGCAATTTTCAGTAGTTCCCAGAATAATATATTCCATGAAGTTAACTGTTTTCAGAAATCATATTACTGCATCAAACACACGTTTTTCCCTGTACCTCACATCAGAGCTATGAATCTGGCCTTTTTGGCAAGTTCAGCTATAAAGATGCACAAACTAAGGCCCCAGATGAAAACACCTACAAATCACACTAGTTCATCTGTAAATACAGATGTTTTGCAAGCCTGGGCTGGTTATATCTCCAAGGGTTAAATTTACCTTTTAAAAGCATTGTCCTCTGAGTAGAAGTTTACCTGAGAAGAATTGCCCAATTGGACTTTGCCCTATCTCTTCACCTTTTCAACATTTAATGCCTTCCAAAGTACTGCATGTGCTGGTTTCCAGAGTTTCCTGCTCACATGGTTACTGATTAACCTATGAGTGTCCTTAAAAGATTATCCTGAGACCACATGCCTTCAAGGCCCTTGTGGCTTTTATTAACAGAATGTGGTTTGCCTTTGAATATCATAATCCAGCTGTGGTTGATTATGCAGCTCTGAGCATATTTTTTAAATTTCTGGACAGGTGTGAAAAATAGCTAATTGTCCACTCTATATATAAATTTCATATATGTATATATATATATATATTTTTATATATATATATATATATATGTATTACAGCAACAATTGTTTGATGTAACTTCTGTTATCTTATCTTTAAGCAAAAAAACCCCCTACTTTTTAGATGTATGGGCAGCCTAGATCTCCATTATGAAAAGAACATCAAGTGTTCATCAAATTTTAAGCTCAAAATCTGTACATTACAGACTGAGCATGTACAATCCTTTACTTATTAAAATGTTCTTTAAATTGTTGTTTATGTCCACTCAGCCTGAATTTGAAAACATAATATTGTTTTGCATCTTGCTGGGAGTCTATTAATTGGTGGTTTTAAAATCCACAAAAGCACCATCAAATATATTGACAAAAAGAAATATTACTCTTAAATTCAAGAAGTTATGGTGACTTGCCATGAGTAAGTGGAAGAATAACATAGCTATTTGATAAGTAGCTCAAGAGACTGCTTACAAAGCAACAAGCAGAATAACATTGTGATCATGAGTCCCCTCTCCATTATCATATTTATTTGTATTTTGTGAAGTGGTAACCCCATGGATACTGGTCTGCTAAACTTCAATTAGAACACAACATCTGTCTCTCCCATATTAACTCCTCACATGGTGCCACTGGCTGGTTGCTGAGTTTCCACTACAGTAGGCTGGAGAAACTAGCAATGGAGGCAAACATGCAGTCCTTGGTTTGCTTCTGGCATTTAATACCCTTCCCCATCATGTTTTCTTCAGGGTCAGCCTCAAAGCAGACCTCATGCAGCCTGATGTAGATCTATCTGTGCCTTCTATATCTGTCAGATCTGCTAGGCATCCCCCTTTTAAGTGTCTCCCCTGTACGGCTGCTTAGCGAACAGAGTCAGAAAGAACTATCGCCCACAATCCCACCATGTGGACCCACATTTCCTGTGCTGTTACCTTTTCCCATCAGCCATGCAACTGATTTTAAAGGCAGCAGAAAATAGTGTTATCATCTGCAAGATGACAGAAGAGGTATTAACACAGGGACTGCACACTAAAGTGTCCTAGCGATACATGTGTAATGCCACATTGCAGTGGAATCAATATGGCACAAAATTGAACAGCATGTGGAAAGAAGAATATTTAAATATTAGGATTTATAATGGCCATTAAGTTTTTTTAAAGTACTTAAGGCCTTACCACTAAGTTAAGCTGCTAAGAAATAATTGTTACCACTGTCAAGGCACTGTCCTTGGAAGCTAACCAATGGTAATGGGATCATCCTGCATGTTAAGAGTGAACTGCACCAGAGATTTGCAGCATTAAGATTTTATGAAAAAAGCTATGAAGATAAATGAATAATCACAGAATCTGAGGACAGTTTAAACTGTACTTTCAAAAATCATGTTCCAACCTCTTGCCATGGATCTATGACCCATAATCTGCAGGGAGGGACACTGTCTTCTGAAGCTGAGACATTCTAGAAGTACAGAAATGCTATGAAGTGTCACCAAAACCCCCCAGTTAAGACATGTGAGTATGTTTGTATGTGCTTAGATGCATGCTGGGGGAATTTAAAAATAGAAAACATAGTAACTTTAGCCTTGAACATTCAGAGTTTTCAATTCAGGCCTCCTACAGTAAATATGCTTTTCCTACACCAAGTATTCAGGCCAGTTAGGAATGATCGTAAAGAATAAATTAAATTTACATTTCTCTATGGGATAAACTACACTTGTAATGGGATGTTCCAAAGAAATACTAGTACTTACTTGAAATGTTCAGCAGCACGTGTAATTTTGAAATATTGAAAAATTTGAAAAAAAAAAAAAAAAAGGCAGGCTGTAAAGTAGTATACTACCTGAAGTTTAATTGGCTTATTTTAGTAATAGGCTTATTTTATACAATTGAAGCCCATTCTGTTTAAAATTATTTTTTTATCTAAGATCTCAAAATGTGATACTTTGTTTTAATGATTTTATTTTAATGTTTTAATGCCATATAAGATGCTTCCATTTACATATGAAAATTTAAATATTAACAATCCTTCAAAAAATACCCTGGAAGCAGAATTATTGTAATTTCATGGAAAAGAACATGTACCACAAAAGTAATTTTTATTCTTGTGGAAATACGTGTTTACTTTCAAAGATAGTACTGTTTAACATAGTTTAAAAATAATAATTTAAGTATTAATTAAAAATTTTCATTACAAAGCCAGCACGAAATAAGCAAGCAATCTCTACCTTCCTTTTATCTCAGGTACTTAGAAAGCAGAAGAAAAATTGAAGGGAACAGAACTGATTTCTGTTTCCTTTCATAGGACTAGAGGTACCAATGGGACTAATTTTGTCAAATGCCATCTTGTTTTAATGGGTTTTAAGTCTTTTATTAACCTTGCCTACTCAATCTAGATTTTCCAGTTTATAAGTCATGCAGACAGTTTTTCCCCAGGTTGAATATTTATTAACTATCATTCTCTTCTTCTCAGACAATAGTAAATGATGCCAGGAGAGTCAATTCTTAAAAAGCAGCAACGAGACAGTATTGAGGAACTAATGGCAGACTTACTAGAGCTGGTAACCCTGGAAAAAATGAAAGCATTGCCTCCTTCTTTTGTCACCCTTACTTGCTTTCTTTCTGGCAAGCAAAGATGAAAGCCTTCAATGCAACAAGTCACTTCCCTGTACTGCTATGTAGGTGTTCAGAGGCATGTGAGTTGAAAGATAAAAGTCATCAAATTTTTGTTGGTACTTGCTTTCTTTATGTATGGAACGATTACTGAACTGATTTTGTTAGGCGACACAACAAAGCTTGAATGCACGCCCACCAAAGAGCACAGGGTGAAAACAGCAGGAGGGGGATGCCCCAGATAGTATGATGTCCTGGGTGCACCCACCCATCAGAGCCCATAGCACAAGCCTAGTTGGAAGCCCAGTAGCAGGATGGCAGGTTGGAACCCAAAACAAGGCTTTCTGAGAAAGAAACCGCCTTGTCACGGCCCTCCCAGGGCTGTCACAGGACCTGTAACACTCCTGTCCACATCCAGCAGGAAACCCATCACTAGCCATCAGGAGCACCTCCAGGCCATGCTTCTCACTCTCTCTTACAGATTGGTGTGACTGAGGGAATTTTGGCTGTTTTGATCGTGGGATAGTTCCTATGGCACCAGGCCTGATGCAGACAAGGGGTATTCACCTGTATGAAAGGGGGGAAAGGATTCTAGCTCATGAGCTGGCAGCGCTGACTGAGCAGGTTTAAAGGGGGAAAGGGCCTAGATCAAGCAAGCTAGAGAAGAACCTGGGGGGACACGCCTGTGTTGGGGTGGCGTGGACAGCCCAGCTGAAGTGCATCTGCACCAATGCACCCAGCGTGGGTAACAAACAATGGGAGCCATTGGCAGCAGGCAGCTGTGGTGTGGTTATCACCATGGGAATGTGGTGGGATCACTGGAATGCTGCAGTGGATGGCTGCAAGCTCCTCAGAGGGACAGGTGAGGAAGGAAGGGCTGTGGGGTGGCTCTGCACACTGGGGAGGGTTTTGGCTGTACAGAGCTCAGGGACAGTGGGGATAAGGCTGAGTGCCTGTGGGTGACAGTCAGAGGGATGGCCCACAAGGCAGAGATCCTGCTGGGAGTCTGTCACAGACCACCCAGCCAGGACAAAGTGAGATATTCCATCAGTGGATGTTTCATGGTCACTGGCCCTTGTCCTTGTGGGAGAGTTTAACTTGACAAATGTCTGCTGGAAACGTTAATTTGGCAAATGTCTCCAGCACAGCGGAGAGGAGGTCCCTGGAGAGAGTGGAAAGTAACCAGACACAGCCTATAAGGGAGCCTACCAGGGCAGGCCCAGCCAGACCTGCTGCTCACAGACAGGGAAGGGCTGTGGGACATGTGGTGGTCAGAGACCATCTTGGGCACACTGACCATGGAATCAGTCATAGAGTTTTGGATTCTTGGAGAAGTAAGGAAGACAATCAGCAAAATACTTGGACTATGGACTTCCAGAGGGTGGACCTTGGCCTGTTCAGGGCACTGAACATGTTCAGAGAGTCCCCTGGGAAAGAGCATTTAATAACAAAGAGGTCCAGGAAGGCTGGACATACTTTAAGAAGGAAATACTAAAGATGCAGAAGCAGGCCATCCCCATGTGCCAACAGATGAGCTGGCAGGGAAGAAGACCAGGCTGGCTGAACAGAGAGCTTTAGCAGTAACATGGGGGAAAAGAATCTATGAGCATTGCATGGAGAGGCAGACAGCTCAGGGACAGAACAAGGATGGTTTCTAGGTCATGTAGAGAGAAAATTAGAAAGGGAAAAGCTGAGCTAGAACTTAATCTGGCCACTGCTGTGAAAAACCATAAAAACTGTGTTTATAAATACATTCACAACAAAAAGAGTGCCAAGGAAAACACCATCCTTTATTGGACTCTGGCGGAACACTGTAACCAAGCATAAGGAAAAGGCCTAATGCCTTCTCAGCCTTAGGCCTAGCACCTGCCAAGTCTTTAGCAGTAAGACCAGTTATCCCCAGGGCAACCAGCCCTCTGAGCTGGTCACAGGGGCAGGGAGCAGGACAGACCCCGTGGAATCCAGGGGGAAATCATGAGTGACCTCCTGTGGCACTTAGCCCTCACAATCCTGTGGGACTGCATGGATTCCTCCAAGGGAACTGAGGGAGCTGGCAGAAGAGCTCACCAAGACACCGCACCAAGAGAGGCTGACGGAGCTGGGGTGTTTAGTTTGGAGAAAAGGAGGCTCAAGGAAGATTTCTGCACTCTTTAGAACTACTTGAAAGGAGATTGTAGCCAGGTGGGAGTCAGTCTCTTCTTCTAATCAAGTAGCTATTGCATAAGATGTCATAGCCTCAAGTTGCACTGGGTGAAGATCAGGTTGCACATCAGGAAGAATTTATTCACTGAAAGGGTAGTTAAATGTTGGAATATACTTAAGCATCAGATGCCCAGGCCATGGTGTCACCATTCCTGAAAGTGTTCAAGAAACTACTAGATGTGCTACTCAGTGCATTGGTCTAGTTAACACGGTGGTCAAAGTTCAAAGGTTTGGTCAAATGTTGAACTCAATGACCATGAAGGTCTTTTCCAGCTTTAATGATTCTATCATTCTATAATTCTGACTGGGCCTGCTGCAAAGGGTTTGGAACACATTTTCCACGCAAGGGAAGGGCAGCTTGGTGCTCCATATGATTTACTACAAGATGTTTGGGAAAGGATCAGAGGTTGAGGTGATTTGGGGAAGACCAGGAAGAGGAAAATGAGGAGAGAGGAGGCAAAAAGGGCTGATGATAGGTGAGTAGTTGGCCAGTGAGTGTGCTGGTCAGCCATGCCCCGTTCCTAGGTAATGCAGCCTGTCCAGCTGCTCACCCAGAGTCCTTCCTTTCTTTGTCACACTTACAACTCTATGTTTACATATGAGAGTGAGGTTGGTTGTGTGTGTGTGTGTTGCACATGTGCACATGTATGTGCATACATATGGAGTCTGAATGCAGCAGCTGGAGTCAGGGGGTGAACAGACACCTACATTCATGGTGCAGCAGCCACAGAGGGAGTGGGCGTGCAAGGACCAGCAAGGATCATGTTGGATGACAAGCTTGGCTGGTGAAGTGGACAGGAGTAAGTGGGTGTGGGGTCCTCCAAGGGCAAGAGCACAAGGGGTTTGGCTACAGGGACAGAGAAGTCCCAGCTAGCTGCCATTTCCACTGGAGGAATATTTACAAAACATATTCTTCTGATGATTTGCAATTGTCTTTAATTTCATGTTTGAAGCCACTCCTGGCTGATGTCTTTGTCTTTTGTGATTATAACTCTTAAAGTTCTGAGGCTTTCTTTTTTTGCTGGGATTTATCCCAATATGCTCTTTTAGAGAATAAGTATTGCCTTTCACCCCACTACTTTAAAAATGTCAACCATTTAAAAATTATGTTGACACTGAATATTTGGCTGGTGCCTGGGACAACTAAATTTTTACAACATCCAAAATAAGACACAGCCAGACACCAGCCTTTCATTTTGCAAATAATGACTAACAAATGGAAAACAGTGAGGAACAGCTATCCAAGCTGTCTGTCAACTGTAGCCAACTGAGGTCTCCATTTTAATACAGCTGGATCTAGCCAGACTGGTCCTTTAACTATATTGCTGAATATAGGAAGCAAATAATGCATGCCTAGCAACTTTCTGGGCTCCCTTTCACTGATCCTTGAATGCTATTGATTTTTTTTTCAAGGATGCAATGTGGTAATGCAGATGTGACCTTTCTGTCTTACAGATCAGTAACAGGTAACACTGTACAGAAGAGTCTACTCCACTAGGTTTTAAGAAGACTAGAAGAATAATTGAGTCTTTGCAAGGTTGCACATAACAATAAAAAGAACACAACTAGAATTTTCAGGAAAAAATGCTTTGGGTATTAATAACAATTGCTAAATAATAATAATTATTCTGAGAGAATTTAATTGCTTCTGTTTATTCCACACATTATTTGGGAAAGATTAATTACTTTCCCTGGGAAAAAATTAATTTAACTGTGGAAACAGTGAAAGATCTTCAGGATTTGTAATAACCAGTAATAAAGAGTATTCTAGCTTGTTTAAAGGAACACATGGTGAAACCACTGCATTTCATTAAATGGCTAATCTCTTTCCAGCCAAGGGGATTAGTCATGAGTTAATAAAATCATTAACCAAAATAAACTGGTATCATAATCTGGATTCCAGAATTAAATCCTTAACTCAAATAAACTGGTGTCATAATCTGGATTCCAGAATTAAATCCTCAGAGAAACGGGAGTATCAGGAGAGTGATGTCCAGCAATTTCAGTGGAAGATGAGTGGCCAGTGGGGAGACATCTCATGTGTCTCTTGGCTACAGAACAAAAGATGACATGAAAAAAAGTCTGCTTGAATAATATATATATAGTATAAACATATACTTGTGAAAGGGAAAAATTTTGTAAACCTTTACTTGTGTGCATACGCAGATAATAGACTTAAAATACTGATCACCTAGAAGGATCAGCATCACATTGCAGCTGACCTGAAGTTGCCCCCCAAACTCAACCAGCCTAGAAGTAAAAATAAGTCCCTGGGTGAACAAGGATACCTTGGATTCAAATCTACACAGGGACCGTCAGCCAGTGTCATTCAGCCCTGAATGCAGAGGTATCAGGGGCCAGAGAGCTGGATGGTGCTAAGACCACAACCAATCACTTGTGTAAGGGAGGGAAATTTGAAGCTCCTATAAAAGGAGCTGCAAGAATAAACTCAAGGCTGTTTGTCAAAAGGACCTTTGAGAGGACAAACAACCCCACCGTAACAGATCAGCCCAAAATTGAGTAGTTTGAAATATCCCACATTTTTAAAACAAATGAAATTTCTGAAGAACCTAAGTAAAATTATTTCCCTTGTCTGCACACTGAAGGTTTTCAATACATTCTAGTATGTATTTGAACTCAAGTTACATTTGAAAATACTATTCTAATTGTTTTCTACCACATTTTTTCTATTGGTATTCAGAAACAGGTTGTGGTATGAGACAAGCAATAGAATACTGCCCCATAATTTACCTGAATGCCTGCAAAAACCCTGCTAGAAGAATTAGTCTCTGAACAGACGTGTTTTGTTTCCACTTTTTATGCACTCAGAAATTTTTCTTTGTTGGCTTTTATTCCAGTAAGGAATGATCTCTTATTTTTCCTTACAGATACAAGGAAAAAAGAATATTCATTTGAAGTATTTATGGGAGCAGAAGGTTGTATCAGGCATCAACAACAGTGGGGTTTTTCTAAGAACCTTATTTTGTGTGAATGTCACTATAAAGCCACATTTACTTCCTATTTTTTCCTCACTTCACATAAATTTCCTTCTGTGGACAAATTAGGTGTGTAAGTGCTGCATTCCAGTGCTAAAGCCTGTAAGACACCACTGGCACTTGGATTTGAATTCTATTCTTCTTCTCTCCTTGATATATACTTGCATATCCTGGATTTTCAGTATTCAATGACAAAATTCCCTGTAAGATTTAAAATGTGAAATAAGTCTATGATAGCAAGAATTCTTACCATTCCTGTGCCAGTGTTAAGGTTTGGCTACAGTGATTTCCTCTTCTATATATCACAGAAGTTTTGAAGGATCATCTTAAATCAGCATATCACAAAAAGATTCTAGTGCTGTGTCCAAATTTGTGTCCAAATTTCACTTTGCCACCAGGTTCTTTTTGGGAATTAATGTGTTTTCTTCAAATCTATAATATCAGGAGGTAAGCAATGTATTGAACAGTGATCTCCTTTGTATTAGCTTAGGAGAATAGACAAGAAGAACTTTCAGAACTACAAGAGACAGGAATTCAGCCCCCAAATATCTTTTTCCGAAGGCATTTAATTCAGAAGGTCTGAATGCTGCCTCTGCTCAGTCGTCAGAATAACAAGTGTTTCAAAAGCTCTTTCAAAAGCTGTTCAGATGTCATATCTTGGTCCACTTTCTGTCACAGACACACTTTTGCATCATCAGCTGGACTAGAGCTGTCTCAGTTTCCTGGTGCAGCTGTGCAGCACTGGCACAGGATAACCAAAGGAATGGTGATCTGTCTGAACCTATGTCAAATCAAGATGGCCTCTGTGACTCTAATTCGTATGTCAGTGCAGAGGCATAATGCAGGCATATGTTGAGAAAATTTGAAGTTTCTATTCAATACTGGTGATGTTAAAAACATGCTCTAAACTCTATTTGGAGCACAAGTTAAAAATTACTCAGAAATTATTTCCCATGTAATGAAAACTACTGATAATGAGCAGTAGATATCTATACAGATTATCTACATTAACTAAGCTATCTAGCAATAAAAAAGAGTAACATTCAAACAATTTTAACCACCTTTACATTACTATCCTGCACTGCTATACACAAATGCATATCCCTGCAAGGTGCAGTGTTTTGTTACACATCCTAAACTTCTCCTATCACAGTGCATTACAACAAATATTTTCAGCTATTACTCTTTGCAAGCTCAGAACAGGTTTTTCATAGAGGAAATTACTTCAGCACAGCACTTCAGCATTTGTTAGTCAGTTTTCCACAGAGAATGCATAGATTTTAGGTAATTAATATCATGGAATACAGATATTGCTGCTCTTCTTTCCATATGCGGAATATGAAATACAGACGTTTTTTAACATGAAAACATGTTTCCCTAAGGAGATCACATTAGGTATTCCCATCAGAAAATACACTATGTAAATTTCTATATGGTACCCAGTTGTTTTAAAGTAAGGGTAATATGAACATCATTTTTAATATTAGTAAAATATACTAAAATATGCCATCTGGAATGAACTTATGACACTTTTTATAGGAGAAACCATGTTTCACAGATACATGATTAGAGGAAAGCATTTAATATAATACAATACATAATAAAACATAAATATATATTTTAGAGATAAAGATATATATATATATATATATATATATATATATATACATATATATATAAAATATAATATAATATAATCCACCAATCACGACTTTTCAGGAAAATTTTCTAACCTCACCTCACTTTACAGACTGGACATTGGTAAATCTTCAGTATTTGGGGACTTTGATCTGTCATTCACTGCTGGGCTCAACTCCTGCAGATTGAGTACCCTCCTGAGTACTCATTAAAATAAAATAACTGTCTAAAACAATAAAATTTATGTTCTTTAGCTTTTCAGTTTTAGTCTTCTGCTTGACCTTCAGATAATTATGAGATGTTTATCACTGAGAAGAGTGGTTCCACAGCAGACTTTAGCCTCTCCTCCCTTTAATGTGACCCCAGGAGAGAGATGAAAGCATTCAACTACTTCCTCTTCCTAGGAAGAAATTTGCTATTTTGCTCTCACAGGCTTCTTGCAATGTTTCCCTGGAGTGACTGTTACCATGCTTTGCAAAGGTCTGTCTCCTGGAGAAGGCAAAGGCTGCTCTGAGACTTTAGATGGTCCTGGCATTGATGTTTCTTGTCACCTGTCACCCATGCATCAAGCAGCTCACTGTTATCAGCACCAACAGAGCTGGCTGTTGCTAGCAAACAACACAGTAATCAACACATTCCTTGGAAAAAAAGAATTTTTACTAGAAACATCCATCAGGGTTATTCAATGTGACAAACCCCCAAGATTTTCAGTGCCTGAGTAGAAATGTAAGAAAACTGAACAATGCCACCATGCACATACACGCGCAAACAGAAGATATATAATGGCTGAAATTCCCCTAAGTTTGTGGGTCTTAAGCTATCCAGAGACCTAAAGTGGAAACACTGATGCCACAAGCTGACTAAATGCTTTGCTGAACACTTAGATTATTCCCATTAGCAAAGACTCCTACTTTATGAAGTCTTCCCCGTCTGCAGTACCTCAATTCATGTCCCTTTGAAATTATTAACATACCAAATGAAATCCTTACATTCTGAATCAAAAACTGAAGGTCAGAATGCCTTATAGCACAAGTAA
Source organism: Zonotrichia leucophrys gambelii (assembly GCF_028769735.1). Classification (NCBI taxonomy): domain Eukaryota; kingdom Metazoa; phylum Chordata; class Aves; order Passeriformes; family Passerellidae; genus Zonotrichia; species Zonotrichia leucophrys. The sequence goes on from NC_088200.1 coordinate 54,819,291, forward strand.
TACTTGTATTTGGAACATCAGTGCCAAGTATGTGGTGATCTTCAGTCTTTCTCCAAAGCCTTCTCCTTCATTTGATACCAGAATATTTGCCCTTCCAGGTGGCAATTTTTGTGCTACTTGGAGCCAAAATATGCTTAGCAGTCTGCTTTTTGGACAGTTATAATGAAAACAAGGTAAAATCAGTACAGGAACAAAATGAAGGGCACAGTAAGACAGAGGCAATGACTGCTGTGACCTACTCAGTTTTTGAAAATGAAGGTATGTACTCTGTATTAGCAATGTTCCAGCTTCCTAACACCCCTATGCAAAAAAAAAAGAAGCAAACCAGTAATAATTAGAAAACTTTTTCTTTCCCATTTTGCCTTTGCATTTCACCATCTATTCTCTATTAACTGCTCTCTTCATTTGTTTGCTCAATCTTCTCTCTTGAGCAGATAAAAAGGTTTCATTAAAGTAAAGCCTAATGCTGTCAGTGGCAGGAGAGCTGCCAACCCTGGCAGTTTTCATAAGTCCATTAAGCTGACCTAAGCATGCTAATACTTAATAAATTCCCTCCATTCACAGCAGTCCTTTGCAAATATCCTTTTATTTCATATGGAAAAATAGGTTAGGCAATGCAAATGAGTAATAAAGGACCAGACCCCACATTCTGGGGTGTATTTATGTATACACACATTTGCACCTAAGAGGGGAAGCACATACAATCAATTGCAATCTCTGCTGTACCAGAAGTACTAATTGAGATTGCAGAAAAAGCTAACAGCAACTTGATATGAGTATTCAAATTACTAAGATGAAAATGGCACTGTACAAACAAAACAGATCTTTTTTTTCATGGATTTCCTTCACTAGTTCATTTGCTGAGCAGATTTTCTAAACCTTTTTCAAGGACATCTGCTATACCTATTCAGTACATTTTATCTCTAGTTTATCCAGCAAGCAAAATAACCCCAAACCCCAGATTCTAAAAATCACTGCCATCTTCTGCCATTACCAGTTAAAGTGGAAAAAACCCACTTGGAAGAACAAGTGGACTGCAAAGCACCACCAGTCAGCATCAACCCTTACCAAAGGAAAAGCGTTTAACATCATTTGTCACTATCCAGACATCCAGGAATAACTTTTTAATGAAAACAAAGCTTTTAAAGCAACAAAGTATCTAGCCTTCACCTCTTCCTTAAGAGAAAAACAGTCTGCAGCAGTAGAAAATGACTGATTGGAATACTCTCCTTAAAGGCTAATGTAATTGTTCAGATAAAGTAATAAATATGGGGGCATGGTGTGGAGTGGAGACAGAGTTTCCTATGTCTAATAAGAAATGTACTCAATAAGCAGCAGGATTTAAGTAAACATGTGCCTGACAGCTACTAACAGGCAAGTGCAAAAATGATGGTGAAACAGTCCAACACCGTAATTTCTTCAGCCATAATAGAAAACATTAACTCACAACAGCTGATATTTTATTCATTCTCTGTTTTCAGGTTTTGCAAAGGTTACTGGAAACCCTACTCAGTTTAGTTCATACAAAATTATAATGCACATGGAAACATAATAAAAGGACCACAGTTCTGTGAATAAACAGGATCACATTTTAAACACAAAACCTAAACTGTCCTAATAAGAATAAAATACTCATCTTTGTAAGGATCTAGCAAATTAAAACTAATCACACATATATCTTGCTACTTAATGCAGCATTTATATCAGCTACTGCAGTGAGGTAAACAATGCATTAGCAACCTTGCACAGGACCAGAACTCCTACAAGGGAAAATAAGCCACCCTTCTCCATCAAGAAGTGTCTTTCTCCTTCCCCAAGAAAAGAGAAATTATGCTGAAGCCACCTAGAGCAGGTGACAATTGTAGTCCTTAGCCATAGCTGTGGTGAAGTTTTCAAATACGGAAAAGCTTGAGAGAGAGCTTCTTCACCATCAGCTGAGTATACCCTTAAGCAATCCTCCTCCACTTTACTTCATTAATTTATTTCCTATCCTCGCAGAACAAAACAGTACTTACTCTACATAGCGCAATAGCCTCTTCTCTAACGACTCATTTCTGCTGTTCTGCTGCATTGGAACATCCACTTGTCACACAACAGAAAATATGAAATATGGATGAGTTGAGAGGAAATTTTGTCCTGTGAATAAACTTACTTTAGGTAAGAGAAACATGGCAACATTTTTTTCTCTTCTTTTTAAATAAACACTCATACAATCTCATCTGAATGACCCACGTGATGTTGAATGACGCATCCATCTAACAAAAGAGGAATGTATTTCATCCCTAAATTCACATCTAAGACCTCCATTTTATAAGATAACCTTGGGTATTTCTGAATTTCTGAAAAGAGAAATGTAAATGAAGATGCAACATCTGTCCTTCTACTTACTTTTCTTTGAAAGTGGTAAAATTTTAGTAACAATACCATTACCTCTTAAAATCCATGCATTTGTTTTTGAAGCAACTGATAGGGTTTCAAAAATAAACATGGGAAAAAATGCTACAGTTTTTCCTCCAATTACTGTCTCCTGGTACCATCAACACATAATGGTAAGAACAGCAATAAACTCATTATTGCATAAGAAATTTACAGTATTTTTGTGCACAGCTGTTGATTTGATTTATATAAGTGAACTTTGTACTGCTAAGAAACACAATTTATATACGAGGAAAGAAGGTTAAAAGTAGGTCAGCGATAGAGCAAGCGTTCTTAACCCAACTAGCATTCCAGCCTCCAGCTTGAAGCATAATGTTAATTCCTCATATTCTAGTGTGTTAAATAACACTGTAACTAGATGCTAAGACAAGAATCATTCAACATTATCCACCCTTGATCTTTACACAAAATTCCCATGACATCCATAGAACTTCTACAGCTGTACAAACTAGAATAAAGTCCATGGCAAACACAGCTTTCAGGATTTGCTCTATAATAAATATCACAAGCAAAAAAGAGACAGCAAATGTTAACTTTTTATTTCTTTTGAACATATAAAGGTTATATGAAATAACTGAAATTATTTTTATTTATGAAACAATTCTTTTAGAGCCATCTTGTGGGGAAAATAAGCAATTTAAAACAATACATATACTTTAATAGCTTTTCTACCAAAAAGATCAGCGGTTATGTATGACATCTTCTAGTACTCTTTAAAAAAAATAAATGTCTCAGGCACACTGTAAACTTTATACAACATTGTTTAATCCCCTAGAACATGAAGGAAGTGCCTTTATGAATAATCACTTGTTAAAGATTAGTTCTAGATAGAAAAAATATATATCATTATGTTAAAGATGCTATTTTTCTGAAGAATATTTTTAGACCAGATTCTATTCACACTCCACCCAACTATAGACCACAAAAAAGCACGAAAACCAAAAAAGGCTAAACCTTCTTCAGAGCCCTCTTGAGTAAATTAGACAGAATTATTCAATCTAACTAAACAGGGGGTAAAACAAAGCAAAATAAATCTAAACATATTAGTAGATTTAGCACATGAACCTGTAAAGTTTTCATTATTAAACATCCTTAGCGTTTCCAATTTAAAGCTTTGGTAATATTCCTAAGTTCTGAAGGAGTTTACACCAGTTGTTTATAAAGAACTCATTATACAACAGTCTTCTGTTTGTATACACTTAAGGAAAGTACAGCCTTGGGCAGTCAATTTCAGTATAATCAGAAGTCATGATGTAGACTTCTGCTACTTAGGGCAATCAAACATCAGCTCTGCTTGACTTATGTGTCTTGCCTCAAAGTGCTTAAATTTTATCCTAGAGAACAAAAGCGCACATATAGGTCATATATCTTACTCAGTTTTAACTTTTGCCCTAATAAAATACTTCAATTATATAGAACATTAAAGCATATCGCATCACATTTATCCAACAAGTAATTATCTTCTATTAATACAAAAGTAAAACAGGACATCACAGAACAACTGCAAAGCACACAATCAAGGGCTGTCACAGAAATATGCATTTTTTTGAGCTGTTACAATCAGTGTAGAGTATAGACCAGCAGGCACCTCTGTTAATTTATTTTTTTTAATAAAGAAATTTGACAACAAAAGGGTCCTATGATACCTGAAACTTCTGACAGTTGTAACTAAACAGAACACACTGGCACCCAGACATATAACCAGACAATTTTACTAAGGCAAGCACAAGTATGTCAATTTTTATTTTTACACTCCTACCAGACTTCGAGTGAAAGAACATGTATGTGTGCACTTATAGCCTTCCTTCCTCTGTAAAGAGGACAGTGAGATGTGCTTCCTCCATATCTGCTTTAAACTTTGGAAAGGAGCCCTGACTCAGGGGCACTTGCCTTAATGAGATTTTGAATTTCTTTGAATTTCGGATGTTCTTTATCAGCTACCAGCTGCAGCAATATCGCTTCGCTAGTAGTAACTATAATTCCAGTACGTGCAAGACGCTGAAAAATAAAAGAGCAGAGAGAAATCATGTAAGGTATTTGCAAATGTGAATGAGTGGATTTTGAAAGAAAAGATAGATAGCATTTTTAAAAACATCTCCTATGAACAAAAGCACTGCCAATTCCATTCCAGCATTTCTTAGTGGTAAAATTTATAAAGCTAGGATAAAAAACTGACAGGGTTTAGACTTTCCTATGGCAAAAGGCTGCCCTGGATTACAAATAAGGCTTTCTACTTGAAGTAGATTCTTTCCCCAAGTCAGATTTAACAGGCAGCAGCCCCACACGTCTTAATAACAACCCCTTCCCCTTGCATAACCCAGAGGACAGCTTTCTTCACTCTCATGCAGATGAAAGGCCTGGGGAAAAAAATAAAATAGCAAGGTCCAACTGAACAGCATTAAGCAAGAAATTATAACAATTTCTCTCTCAGTCCTTGTTATGTACAACTACTTCAGCTTTTGGACTACAGAGCACACCTAGTAGCAATAATTTCTGGAAAAAGAGGAAAAATCTCTTCTACAGACATTATAAATCATACTGGTACGACAGCAGCTCTTTTTAAATGACGTTTCATTACAGACAGTAACCCCAGTCAGTTCTCACAGGCTATAGGATAAAATATATAGCTGCAGAGAAAGCAAAACCAAAAGAAGTCTGCTAGATCTTGTAAGTGTACAACTCAACAGGGCTTGGGCTTCACATAGCCCAAGGCACAGGACTCACTGTAAAGTTATTGGACTTTTAAAATGTGGTTTTTGCTTACATAACAAAGTTACCCTCACCAAAAGCTGATCAACCCATGTCCCCCATCATCTTCCCAGCCATCATACAGATGCTTTGGCAGTAAACCTCTTCATAGAGTCAGCTTTCCCTCCCTCATCCTCTACTCAGCTGCATGCTCCACCAAATGGGAGCAGGCTCTAATGGGATCCTGAACGGGCTAAGGGAGGGCTAGTGGCAGAGAATAGGCATATGTACATACAAGTTCCAAGAGTAATCATCAAAGCAAAGAGAAGCTCCAAACTCTCTAGCTCTTCAATTACAAACCAACTGATGGGTGAAAGTTACTAACTTTAAGGGACCAACAAGTAAAGTACACGTACATACAGCCTACATAACAACATACTAACAACATTGGATTTACTGAATTCAATACTTCCTACTTGCCATTCTTTCCTCAGCTCTCTTACTCAGTATAGCCATATTTGTTAAACTTCACATGCATACAGAAAAGAAGAAAACTAGAAAAATTAATATGAAATATTATAGCAATGTTTTGAACATGAGCCTCTTCAAGGATACAAAGGTTTTGGTTTTAACTAGCATGGATGAGAAAAAAAATCTAGACCCTTAAAAATCATTTCTGTCTGTGAAATGTTGGTTGAAAAGAGAGAACACCTTCTCTTTAAAAGCAAAACACACCGTAACATGTCAAAAGAGGCTGACATTGACTTATACCTTCTCTAGGACTAGATATTATTTTTATACATTTTAGATTAGCAGAAAATAAGAGATGCGTTTGCTAAGTATATTAGATGATTTCCAAGGAAATCACAAGTTTTCTTAGAAGAGAGTCTTTGAGAAGGAAAGTATTGACAGTATGTTGCATCCACACTGCAGAAAAAACTAGAAAAGACAAAGAACAGAAATGAAATCCAGCAGGAGCAGACCAAGCTGTCTCAATCTGAGACCAAGCACTGGCATAAGATATCTTCATCAGACAGGGCAGATTCAGAATAGTCACATCCTTGAACTTTTGGGCTGAGTTATTTAATCAATGAAAATGTCAAGATTTTTTTTTGTTTCTGAGGGGTTTTTTAACTAGAAGTTGTTGCCTGCTGTCATTTTTAAGCACACAACAGAAGTGGAAACAACCTGTTATCCAAGCAGACACGAACGCTTTCATTACCAATTAAGTCAAATTACACCTCCTAGTACACCACTCAAATATTTGTATATTCATCACCAGTACAATCAAAACACATGCTATGCGATGGGAAATGTGGAGAACTGAAGGGGCAGGTGGGACCAGATGGGAGTTATTTGGGGCTGCTGAGGTTATCACTGCAAAGTCTCTCTTTATTATTCCTGAAAGGTCACTGTGAATAGAGAAGGGCTGTGTTATTGTGAAAAGGCAAATGTCACATTCATCTTCCCAGAAAGGTACGGAAAAGGGTCCAGGAACCCTGGTCAATAAAACTCACCTCAGCTCACTAGCTTGCATAAGTTTGCACAAGAGACAACGTTAGACTCATTCATTAAAAGAATGTGACTAGGAACTGTGAGCTGTATGGTGAAACTAAAGCAGGATTATGCAAGATTTTGGTACGTTGCCCACTTCCCCCATAATGCCACAGTCAATTCGCATTAAGGACACGTCCAATACATGTCCGTTTCTCCTGGTCTCCTCCTCCCAAGCATGCTCATGTCTTGCTTGCTCTAGCCCACATCCCTCGGTAGCACTTTTAAGTGAGGCTCTGTAACACAAGAAGCAACAATGCTTGTATGTGCTGCTGCCATGTGCAGCAGAGAAGGTGTTACTGCTGGCTCAACTCCACATGGCAAGCGTTGGCTCACTCATATTGTAATGACTGACAACACAAGAGACTACAGAAAAACGCTTTCTTTTGCTTACTGAGAACATTGCAAAGGTGTACCAAAAAGTTACCAAAAATGGAAAAATTTATAGCTTTTGCAAGCAATCACACTTCTAAGATCAATACTTTTTAGCCTAGAAAGTAAAGCAAAGCTAGCTAGTCACTGTTTTAACCTTTATTACATTGGCCCAACTTCTATGCTTACAGACACATTTTAAGTAATAAATGTACAAAAACATACACAATAAGGCCATAATAAGGTCACAATAAGGCCAACAGATTTCAGGTTTTCTGTATTTGTTTTGTCTCCTACTGCTGCTGCACCACATTGATTTGGGAAGTCCATGACTTCAGTCACTCCTGTATTCTGTGTGTGTCCCTATGCTCTATGTGACAGTTGACATTAGGTTTCCACTTAATCAAAGTCACGGGTTTCATCAATCACTGTGTGCTGGGGATTTCTCTTTAGTCTTTAAGAAATTAAGTCTTCTCAAAATCTATGAAAAACCATAACATTCTGTGGTTATCATTAGTTTCTACTTCAAATAATTATTAGGGCCCGAGGCAAAAAATTGCAATACTTGATGTATGTATCGGGTTTTGACTTTCAACAGTGATGCCTGTAGGCAAATTAGGAGTACACCATCAAAAAATCATTTGAATGAATTTGCTACAACATAGTTGTATGTGCTTTTAAATCTTCTTGCTACATTTATCTCCACTTTCTCAACATTTAGTTTGCCTAAGCTCCTAAAAGCAGGGGGGAGGGGAATCTTTACTATAATCAGGGTCTTGCGATTAAGCTTTAATTTGCACTGATGAGGAAAAGCAGGAGGAGGGACAGAGGTACAAGGAGATTTGAACAGGATCACATACTGTATTTCATTGCACTTCAAGAATTTCCACACCTGAATACATACTCTTTGGAACAACGAAGCCAAAAGCTTTATAGCACTTTTACTCTGCTGTAGAGATAACACTGCATAAAGGGATATGCTAAAATACTAATGTCTATACAGAGCAATCTATATTGTATGAAAAAATCACTGCTAAATTCCAAACTGGGTTATACATATTAAATTATAATTCAAGGAGATTAAAAAAAGCCAGTACTTCTTCTCCATTTTCAATGCTATTTTAAGAATCAGAGTACTCATCTCTTCTCAAATCTAATTTTATCCACTGCTTTGTCCATAGAAATTCCTTGTCAGCCTACAATAAGCAGAGAACTTAATATACCAACCCAAGGTGAAGAAAGCCCTGCCTAAGAAACTTACTTCAAGAGCAAACATTCTGTCCATCATACTTCTTGATGAGGTGGCGTCAGCTACAATATGAACTTCCAGACCTCTGCCAATTAATTCCAATGCTGTTTGCTGGATACAGACATGAGTCTACAGAGGAGAAATCAAAGGCAGAAAAGCCACCAACAAACCATTATTATGAAATGAAAGTCACAAAATCACAAAGTAGAGTACATAATTAACTAGAGTTCAAATACGTATTTTTCTACCCCTGGCAGTATGAGGGAACTCAATATGCATTTTAAATGCCAGTTAAGATTGTGACAAGTGCCTGTAGTTTACAAGTATCTCATCTCAAATTCTTTAATGAGATAATATTAATGACAACACAAAAATAATTTATTCTATAGAGGATATCTAAGCTCTAAGTACTATAAATTATATAAACTGAGTTGATTTGTTTTAATTACACAAAGTGAGGCCCCTTTGAGGGCCAATAAACATTACCATAAACCAGTATCAGAATGGCAATGCGCCTACCTCTACTCCAAAGAGGACAATACTCCGGACGCCAGGGATCTCTGCTAATGCTGCTTCAACTTCTGGCAACACCATTGAAAATTTTGTCTTGGGAAGCACAAGTTTAGCTCCTGTTAAATCAATTTCTTGCACAGTGCTGCCAAGACCTTTAGGATACTGTTCAGTGACAATAACTGGAATTCCCAAGAGCCGTGCACCTTGGAGCTGTAAGAGGACAGAGAGGAAAACATTTTTAAAAAAAAAGAAAAAACAGAAAAAGTAGAAAAACAATAACAAAGACATTGTTGTTACCTAATACTAATAGTTAGACTGTAAGTAAAATAATAAAAAAAGTTTGCAACGAGTGAGCAGAACTCACTACAACATACCAATCGTTGGCCCACGCTGATGATATCACCGAAGTATTTGATAGCAGGCCGGAATCGCTCTTGCATGTCACAGCAGAAAAAAACAGTGCTTGAGGGTGTCAGGTTGCCCAAAGTAGTAATCTGAAAAAAAGAAAAAAAAGTAATGTTTTCCATAGCAGTGGATATCCCTTCAGAAATGTAGCGGAACAAGGAAGAGTTTGCAATACATCTGCTAGATTATGGATTTATGTTACTTTGAGTCAAAATAGGAGACAAGTTTTTCAAGCTTGATTTTGGTATGTTTCTGAAGTAAAATGAATAGCTGACACTGAACAGTACGGTATAGTCATCAATATATAATCACAATTTTATTAGGTGGGAAGCATAATTCCACATAAATGTACATGGATATTTCTGAACTCTGAAGGGGGGCAGAGGAACACACCACCTAAATCACAGCAAAAAAAAAAAAAAGTACCAAAAGCAAAATTACACTCTTCAAATTCATTTTTAAATCCACAATTCTTGGAACTGAAATAGACCCAGGATAAATTAAAGTCTAAAAAATTCCACTTGCTTTCAAATATTGTATGTATATATATGTTCAATACTTCCATTGTGTAGTCAATTTGATTTGTCTATGACATCTTTTAGCACAAGTCTGATGAAAGCCCAAAGCTAGGAAGAAAGTAGAGGAGACTGTAAATATTAGAAACCAAAGTGAATGCATTTTAATGACAAAAGTAATCTCCTAGAGTTCCCCTCATATAAGGTACCAAGTAGGGTGGAAGGGAGGGGATAAGAAAAATAAACCAAATATTTAACTTTCTTACACTTAGAAAGAGTGCTTTGTATTTTTATAGATTACTTTCACTACCTGTCGAACCAAAGTATAGGGCTTCAGATGGAAGCTACAGGGAAAGAAAAGAGCTACATACTATCATTTAGTTGTAAGGCAACTCAAGAGAAATTACATCCATTCAGGAGCTTTTCAGCAGACAGATACATCGAATTGAATACAGAGCTTCTGGGAAGCATCCATTAATTATATACACTTCATTTCCTGCAATCTGAGGTTGTAATGTTTTAAACTGAAAGAAAATTACAAAATCTGTAAAAGAATGTATTTTGGAAGAGTGCAGGTGTATTGGGTTAACATGACAAGGTTTTGGTTGTGGGGGGAGGCTGTAAGCGTGGCTTTTGTGAGATGCCAGAAACAGCCTCATGTCAAGAGAGCACTAACGCCAGCTGAATCCAAGACAGATCTGCTACATCAGTGATGCTGGTGACAACTTTATGCTAACATATTTAAGAAAGGGTAAAAAAACCCACTGTCCAACAGCAGCTGTGAGAGGAGGGTGAGAATATGTGGGAGAAAGAGCACTGTAGACACCAAGGTCACTGCAGAAGGAGAGGCAGGAGGTGCCCCAAGTGCTGGAGCAGAGATTCCCCTGCAGCTCCTGGTGCAGATCAAGATGAGGCAACTGTGCCCCTGTAGCCCATGGGCTTCCACAGTGGAACAGAAATCCACCTGCAGTCCATGGAGGACCCCACAGCAGAGCCTTGAAGAAAGCCTGCAATATGCCTTAAAGAAGGCTGAGACTCTGAAGAGCCCCGCTGAAGTGACTCTGAAGTGACCTGTGACTCTCTAGAGAGGAGCCCAAGCGCAGAATGTTTGGGAAGGAATGCAGCCTGTGGGAAGGATGCATATTTGGGAAGTTCATTACATACTATCTCACACAGGAGGGACCTCTCTCTGGAGCAGGGGAAGTGTGTGAAAAGAATGAGTGGGAGAGGTGAAGTTTTATGAACTGACCACAAACCCCATTCCCCATCCCTCTGTGCTGCTTGAAGGGAAGAGGTAGAGAAGTTGGATCTAGAGCTAAACCAGCGAAGAAGGGAGGCATAGGGAAGAGGTGTTTTTACATTTGTTCTTATTTGTGATTATTTTACTTGGTTATTGATTAGCACTATATCAAACTGATTTCCCCAAGTCTGTTTTTTCTATGATGGTAATTGGCAAGATTCCTCTCTGTCCCTATCTTGATGCACAAGCTTCGTCATATTTTCTCCCCTCTGTCCTACTGAGGACAAATGATGGAGCGGTCTGGTGGGCACGTGGTGGCCAGCCAAGGTCAACTCACCACAAAGGAATTGGAAATTAATAAATATTCATTACAAAACTTTCACTGATTCAACACGTCTCCAGAGTAAAATGATGCTGATCTCAATTCCCAAGGCCATGCTTAATAATAGCAATGCTTAAACATATGCAATGGCCTGTTCAAACTGTTGGGAAAATTACTTGTATGCTAACAATTGCAAATACTAAATTTCCTCAGTTCTCAGATTCATTACACCACTACTGCCAAAGCAGCAAGCATTCATAAACATGGTTCCTCCAGTCCTTGTGAGCCAAACAGCAACACTCCTAATACTAGCAGTTACAGAGGCAAATGCAGTAACAACCACAGTGCAGATGATGTAACACTGGGCTCACTGATACCACAGGAAGACAGAAGAGCATCACAACAGGCATTAGGGAAATCTTTTTCACCAGGAAGATACAGCTGCACTGCAAAAATTTACCACAGATGTGAGATTTTCAATCCTATGAGATTTTCAGTATTCAGCAATGCAGCAGCTGATTTGATCAAGGGGCCAGGAAAGGCAGCCTCTAGATACTTTTCCCAAGTAACACTTCTGCAACTCTACAGCAGGTAATAAATGAGGTCTGGGACCAAGAAAGATCGGACATAAAATTAAATAACCACCTTGTTCTTGAATACCATCCATCATACCCCACCATTTGCCTAAACAATGAAAAAGGCAGTTGGCAGGCAGTATTAATGTACAATTCAACACCACAGGAAACACATACTGTGACCCATTCCAGCTCTGGCACTTACTACCATCACAGAAGTCAATCATGACATTTAACTTTACTACTGCTCAGCAATAAAAACAGAAAAATGGGAATAAACAATACTTAAAAGTGTGGTTCCTACTCATAAAATGTGCTATTTTGTCTTAGCATTTATATGACAAGCAAAGACTATACCTTTCTCCTTTAAATCTTTCCATCACTGTAACAGCGGCACCAGAGGAGGTTTAGGCTGGACATTAGGAAGAATTTCTTCACAGAAAGGGAGATTAGATATTAGAATGGGCTGCCCAGGGAGGTGGTGGAGGTGCTGTCGCTGAAGGCACTGAAGGAAAGACTGGAGGTACCATTTGATGCCATGCTCTAATTGATATGGCAGAGTTCAGTCATAGGCTTGACTCAATCTCAGAGGTCTTTTATAGTCTAACTGATTCTGTAATTCTGTAATTTTTTAACATCTGTCTGAACCACAAACCATCATCGACTACAGAATGACCAATGTGAAGTTAATCTACTGCCTTGATATGCACCTTCCTCTGCCAGTGCAGCAGATGGCACCACCACCCCTAGCAGAGAACAAATGTGAATAGAGTTGGAAAGTCTTCAAGAAGCAGCATAGTCTTGCCCTACAGAAGGATCAAACAAAAATAATATTCTTCACAGATGACCACATGGTCTGACCCATCAGAGACAGAACTATTGTAAAACCCATCCCACAGCTCTGTTACCTTTGCCTTTCCGTGTTTTCTCATCCATAGCTCCTTTGCACACATTTATGAATACTAGTTCCAGTTAGGTCTACAGTGAATTTGAAACACAAGAGCATTACAACCCTCCTTCACATGGACAACCATGTGCAAAACTTATTACCAGACCTTAAGAATCAGACTTTTAGGTCTCCCTTTAGGCCTTCCTTTCCCACTCCTTATTCTAAAATGTATCGAATGCTTTTAGTATTTCTTCCTACAAATTGTTTTCACGGTCCTCCCTGGGGTAGTTTTCAAACTGCAGGCTGGAACGAGGCACTCAATACTACTATCACAACAGTGCTTCTCTGCCCATACTACTTCACTGCTCTAGCAGGGCCTCAAATATCAGCCAATTCACAGCCCTTCCAGGCCCTGTTTATTCTGTACTTTCCAGTACAGTATTTGCTCTTTTCATAATGGACGATACTTGGACTCCTGAGTACATTTTAGACTTATAAATCATCCCCTGAACTCTCCCTCATCTTCTGTTTGTATAGCTGATTATTTCTACATTGCTACTTCCATTTTGAAGTGCATCTTATTGCACCCTGTTTTTCCAGCTTGTCCTGAAATATCTGAAGTCTGCTTTTTCAGATGCTTGCAGCTCCTTCCAGCATGGGATCTTCTGCAAAAACAGTATTTGCCCTAAGTTTTGTCAAGGAGAAGAACAATGGAATAATTAAAAACAGTGGATTTGAAAGCCATTTTATAGAGCACAATTAAATTTTATTCTGATTTGAGAGTGAAGTGCAGAAGAAAACTGACTGTGTTTCAAGCCACAGAGTATTCTTACTATAGACTTCCACAGAATCTCATATGTTTATGTCAAGAAGCACAGGGAGCTGGAGCAAAAGCACTATATCTGCTTTTCTTTACTGTCAAGTTGGTTTCATATGATTTAATTTATGCCTTCAGATTCATGCCAGCACCTCTGTAAAGTAAAGTTGTGTCAACTGTATATTTGCTAAATAAAAGCTTTTACAAAGTCTAACACAAATAATTTGTTTATTGATTTTTCTATTTATTTCTGATTAGCTTGCAATCTGAATTGTGGCAGAATAAGAGGAAACGGGAAGAGAGGCTAACATCAAAGATTCAACACTTGCTGGTGTTAGATGGAAGACCAGATGTGGGCAGTGCAGAGTGCAGCAGAAAGCAGTCTGAAACTCAGTTTCATAAATAGTAGCTAACAGAGTCCACAAATACATTCATGCAAGCATTTGCTATGTATAAAGGAAAGGTTTAGTTTACTAGTTCTTTAGTGTGCCACATAAATCCCAGAACTCACTTGCTTTCAATGCCGTCCTCCCCATCTACAAGAATGCTGTGACACTTCCACTTCACATCTGGCAGTGAAAATCACCCAGATCTCCCCAGTGCAACATCCCAAAGAGCTGGGGTGAGGGCAAAACTACACCTAAACATCAAACCTGGGCTGGCACATCAACACCTGTTTGACTTCACTGCAGAAAGTGGCAAGCTGGGCAAGGACTGTGAGCCACTGCAGCCACACAGTATCTGCCTGAATCCACCCTGCATATTACATCTACTCAGCCGCAATACCATTAAACAACTTGAACTCAAAATAAAAGTAAAAAAAAAAAAAACAAAACCCAAATGACCTGAAGTTCCCCTGAAGTACATAAGCATTTCCACTTGTTGCACTTCATTTCTCTTAGTTAGGATTTTATGTCCACCAGCTGAAGGTTACCCACAACACAACCAGAATAGGTACATCAAATGGTCAAGTAACCTGATGCAGCTCTTTTACCCAGCTAAAGAAGTCATCTCTAGGACCTTGTCCAGACCAGGATTTAAAGGTATGCTGTCACAAGTCACATACAGCTTTAAATCCTACTCTAGAAAAGACCTAGGTGGGAAAGGAGAGGTGCTTTTTCACATCTATTTATCATCTCTGCTGATTATTATTATTATTAATCAGACAAAAATGTGATTGAGATGAAGTTCTATAATTATAGGTTCAGCTTTACAAAAATATTCACATATACTGACTGGCATTTTACCTGTCCTTTACCTGTTCAAAGTCCAGGAAATCATGAGACTTACAAAATTAATTTCCTCACATTTGTAATGAACAAGAAACTGGAAGCAAAGAAATAACCCCATTTGACATCACTAGTGACGTCATAAATCTCATGTCACCTACTAAATGTTACATACTAAAAGGGCAGACTGGGGGATGTTGCAACCTTGGTATTTCAAGAATGGCACAAAAGAGACAACAACAAAAAGAAGCTACCACCTTTTCTTCTGTATTTCTTAAAGAAAATTGGTAAGATTCAGTTGTACTTTGCTGCCTATATTTCAAATATAAAAAAAATGAATAAATTCAGTTTGATGTATTTCAAGAGAAAAACAGGTTACAAGTATTTCCATTTAGAAACATAAATATTTATCTTATGCTAAGCTAATGTGCAGCCTTTTACACGCATTTCAGCATTTAAAAAGGACAGATTTAGTTAAAATAACACATGACGTGTTATGTACTACTAATGTAGTACAAAAGTCTTCAGCAAAATTCAAAATTACTAAAATGCTTGTTACAGAGTAAAGATATACAAACAAGGAGTCTGGATTTGAGAAAAAAATCCTCTTTCAGTATTTTCAGCCCCTTTCCTCACCCTTCTTTAAGGTCCCACATGCTGCTTTTCAAAATACTTATTTACTTAGGAATGTAACAATTTATCAAAATTTTAATTTCACCCTAAAACCCCCAAATAGAATCCCTGCAATTTATGCTTTGGCTTTTCCTGGTCTTCAGAAAATGGACCTAACTCAGGTTCCTGAGTTAGTTAGTTCTAGCTCCAGACTACCTGAGCAATATCAGGTATATGCAATAACGGTGAAAATCTGTGTATTAATTGCTATATTTCATTTAGCTTATCATTCAGCAGAAGTTTTTTCAAGACAGATATGCCTGAGACCAACCTCTCTCAAAAAACTATCCTGAAATAGACGTACTTTTATGCAATGGTTTCAGCAATAATTTTACCATTTTAGCTTCAGTATCTTAAGGTTTACCAGTTTGTAAATACAGAGTACAAGTCCTCCTGAGGAGAAGCCACCTTGAAGTTATGACAGTAACTGTGAAATAGTCTCTCTAGCTGCCTAAACTGCTCTATTACACAGCTGTAATGTGCATATAGCCGTCTTTTCTTTGGATAACACCAAAGTCTTTTTCCTTACTTCTCTCCTCCAAAAGCAGGTACAACAACACTACGGAAAATACAATAACTTTTGTAGCGCTATTCAACTGTATGTAGAGGTGATTAAAGTGGTCCTGCATTGCCTCATCCAAACTACAAATGTTATAGTCTCCCGTTAAAAGACTTTTATAAGACTTAAAATTTATGAAAAGCAGATGCAGTCCCTCCGTTTGAGAGAGGCCTGAGGAAAGGTCCCTCTCCTCTGCATGTCTGGGGTGGAGGAGATCCGAGCTGAGGAGTGGCAGCCAGGCAGAACATCACAGAGCAGTGCTCCCCACCAGCCTGCCTAACGCTGCACGGCCATCAAAAGCTTAAGTGACTGTTTTGTGTCAGGACACCTGGACCAAACAAATGTACATATATGAGGATGGTACAAAGGCATAAAACAACGAAAGAGCAAATGTCCCTGTACAGATCAAGCTTTGAACTGAGTTCATGGAGTGGCTTTTCAAGGGCAGCATATGGTAATTCCTCCATGAGATTACTGCCCCCCTGAGCTGCAGGGACAAGAAATTGAAACAGCCCAGTTGAACATCATTTGATGCTGACATTCTGTGAGCTATTATACCAAAAGGCATCCTTCTATGACAGGCCTGCAGAGGAATCAAAATGGAAGGACAACATACCACAGATTAGCTGCCTTAAAGGTTAAAATCCTATCTCCAACTAAATGCATACATATACCTCATAAAACATGCATATAAAAACACTGGAATGATTGTCTAGTGATACAGCTGCTAGCACCTCTGAATTTTAATTTTAAATCAGAAATATCTTTTAGATATGAAAGTCTAATCACATCAGCAAGCAAAAGTTGTCCCTCTTGAAACATACATCCAAAACAGGAATTCCACTGACTATGCCACTCACAGAGTTGACAAATCAATGTTGTGTGTAACTGCAGATAAATCATGGAGGAAGGGAGGGAGGAAAAGCGGGAGGGAAGGAAAAAAGGGCATATAATAGTGGCAATGCCTGAATGAATACACAGAAAGTATAATATTCCCATCACTAAGTCCTAAAGGTCTTAAAAAGCTCAGCTGTGTCTGTATCATACCAAATGTTTCTCAAACAAGTGATCTCTGAGCACCTGTCTCTGGCTTAAGGCAAGCTGACTGACATCATTGTGATGTCTCATTTGAGACATCTTCAGCTCATTCACAGCTGCTGAAACATATCAAGGAATAACCCACAAATACCATCCTTTTCATATCAACAGCTGCAACATAACTGCAACAGTATTGGTGTAAGTAGGCAATCAAATAGGCAATAATGCATAAAATATTGGTTCATCCTGAATCCCTGCAGTCAAAGCTGTATAGCGCATTTGCACCCTGGGAGTGATGTATCCTTGTCTCAGTACTGACCTTTATTCCAAGACGTATGTCCTGCTACAAATGCTTGAGCTGCATTTACAGTTTCAGTGCAGAAGGCATCTGCAAGGGAGTCTTTGCAGAGTAGTGATCTGCATGCACAAATGAGAACCAAATTTTGACCTGAAACACTGTTATATGCCCAGAATACCCAAATTCTGTTTTTAAAGTCCTTGCTTTCATTAACATCTATACCAACTCTTTTTGCAAGCTGGAAAGACTGTTCCTTTCCAGTTTTTCTGACTGGGCTCCCATAAATTACAACACAGAAACAGAAAAGTTTTAAACTGAATATAATGAGTGTATATGATGTGCCAATCATTTATTAATCTAGTTAGCTCTTCTTAACCATTCTTTCCATACATTAAGTTAAGAATAAAAGAAGCCAAAACATCCTTAATATACAGTGAAAGCAAACAGGCCACCTTGAGAGTTTATGCATACAAGACACTATGATTAAGGAGAGTTTACAAACAGGATTAATTACACATTTCTGAAAACATTAAGAAAAGACAAGCAATGTTTCAGCTCTCATGATAATACTTCTCTAACATCTGAGAAGTGTCAGCTAGGCAAACTAAAATTTCCTAATAATATTTTTTTTAAATGTTCAGAATGAAAACAGCAATTATGTGGGGTTTAATCCTGGGGTCTGTTTTGGTTTGTGCGTTTTTTTTAAGTAGAATTCTTTGATACTGGAAAAAGGAAGAAGCAATGTGTTTTGAGTGGAAGTATTAGAGCACAACTTGCGCCAATCTCTAGTAGGCACAAAAGTATCTTCATAGGAAAGCACACGTAACTGCATCTATCTGGCAGTCTGGCTTCCTGGTTTGTGGCTACAGAACTACCAAGCTATAGACCTGCATATCAGAAAGAGCTTTTTGAGGCAAAAAGGGATACAGAGGTCCTGACGAACTGCAAGCCAAGATACCGAGCTCTGGAAGAGCCCACTTTACTGGCACTCTTGCAGTTTCCACCTCGCAGCATTACCCCCGGCTAAGGCCGGGTATGACCAGCCGCATGATTTAGCGGAGAGCATTGATTACTTCAGCGACCTGACTTGTCTTCCCGTTCATGACGCCAAGTAAGTTCTGGCCAGCCGAAGGCAAAGCCCGGTTACCACACGCGTGTGGCGCAAAGCGCACCTGCCTCCCCGGCTCGGAAAACCAAAAGTTTCCACGGAGAGACAACTGAGCGCGGGCTGCGGGGACTGCGCCCACGGTCCCAGCCGGCTCCAGGATCTCCCACTTTTCCCGGAAGGGGCCGGGGCTCGCCGCGACAGGACGGGACGGGCTGCCCGCCCTCACACGCACCTGTGGCGGCCGGCTCTCACCTGGATCTGCAGCGGGACCAGGCGCACCTTGCAGCGCTCGTTGACCAGGAAGCCCTTCGGCAGGTCGATGTACTGGCTCCACTCCTCGGCGAAGAGCTGCACCACGAACTTACGGTGCATGTCTATCTGGTCCCCGTAAAGGCTGAGGAACTTCTGGATCAGCAGCTCGTAGCCGGCGCCGTGGGGCACACTGGAGGGCCGGGCGAAAACCGAGAAGCAGAAAAGGACGGGCACAGAGCCCCCGCCCGCTGGAGCACAGCTCCCGCTGCCCGGAGCAGCGCCCGGCTCCGCCGCCGCCATCTTCAGGGACCGCCGCGCCGAGCGCCGCCAGCTCGCTGCGGTCCGCGCCACCGCTCCTCCTCCCGCCGCCTCCTCCCCCCCGACCGGCCGGGCGGTGCCGGCGGGCCCCAATCCCGGCTGCGGCTGCTCCTGCTCCTCCTCCCCGCCATGGGGTTCGGCCCTGCCCCGCACCCCCACGGGGGTCAGAGCCCTGCCGGGTTGCCTTCGGACGGATACGGGGTGTCTTGGGCAGGGGCATGGTTCTTTCCCTGCTTAGGCGGACAGTGAGAAGAGCAGCCCCACACGGGCGCACTTGCCCTCGTCCGGGCGGAGAGAGGCCGTGTCTCCCGGAGAGGGGCAAGGGGACACCGCGTGTGTGGCGGCCCCGGCGGGGCCCTCGCAGGGTCCGGGGGCAGAGCGCGCTGCGGGGTGCCCTGGGCAGGGCGGGGTCGGAGCGCGGGCGGACGCCGGGCCCAGCCACGACGGGGACGGGCGAGGCCGCGTCCCGTGCAGGCTGGGAAGGAAACCTGTTGGTAGAGCCTGAAACGTGCCCGGTTGCTTTGGAGGGTGATCCAGACCAGATCTGTAGAGAGACTGGTAGTTGAGTTCTCTACGAGGCTTCCTTCGGAATTGCCCTTTTCTGAGCAGCGGGCGGTGCCCGTGCCGCGGCTCCGAGCTTCCAGTTCCATCCATGGATGAGGGGAAGTGAGCAGGATAGAACGCATATTTTTTCCTTCGTAGCTTCATGCTCTCTACCATATTTACTTTTTCTCCAGGGATGACTGACAGCTGAAATTGTTGCCCCTATTTTTTCCATGATTACCAGAGTTTCTGTTATATTAAAGTGTGCGTGGGGGAAAGATCTGAGTAGTGTGATACTCGCATAGAGAGAAAATACTGTGTTAAAAACAAGTGGATGTTTGCATGCACTGTGCCAATGCACCATTAAGGTTAATGCATGTTTGCGTGGCACAGAGTTGATTAGGAGGATGGAGCACTTCTCCTATGAGGAAAGGCAAAGACATCTGGGATTGTTCAGCCCGGAGAAGAGAAGACTTCAGGGTGACCTGCTTGCAGCCTGAAGGGAGCCTACAAGAAAGATGGAGAGGGACTTTTTTACAAGGGCATGTTGTAACAGGGCGAAGGGAGTGACTTCAAACTGAAAGAGAGTAAGTAGGTTTAGATTAGGTTTGAGGCAGCAATTCTTTACTGTGAGGGAGGTGAGGCACTGGAACAGGCTGCCCAGAGAAAATGGTGGATGCCCAATCCCTGGAAGTGTTCAGGCCAGGCTGGATGGAACTCTGAGCAACCTGGTCTAGTGAAAGGCAACTCCCTGTTCAAAGCAGGGGGATTGGAGCTAGGTGATCTGTGAGGTCCCTTCCAGCACAGGACATTCTCTGATTCTATGCAAATTGTTCTCAGGCTTTACTGGTTTCAAAAATTTGGAGCTGTCATGTTACATGACAATATTATGTTTTCAGTAGTTTGTTGGTTTGTTGGGGTATTTCACTGGAAAATACATATGTTGATATGATTTGATTTAAAAATTGCAGGGATAAGTAGTCTTTTGCAGTTATGTACTCACTGGGCACTGAAGCAGCATGAAGTGATTATTTTATACATTACCCAAGAAACAAATGTGCAATGGCACCTGCACATCATAGGAAAAACATTGAAGTGATACTGTGTTTAGGCAGAAATTACACATATGGAAGTGTATTAAGTCTAAAATACTCTCTTTTTGCTGTCTCTAACTGCCAGTGAATGTCGTGGTTTCATACAGAATTTCCACCTCCTTTCCACAGTAGATAGTGTCAAACTTATGTATTCAGTCTAACTGAACACATCTCTGTGGTTAAGATATGATTTGAAAAGAGTGGAGAGCCTGTCCATCTGGGTTTGGTTTAAGCACTTGATTGTATCCTGCATAGGACAATATGTAGCTGGGGAGAAAAATTAATTTTCACCTCCAAAAATGAGGTGAATACTTGGGAATGTTGGGTGAATTATGTACAACTCTGTTCTACCTGCCATCTATAGAAAATGTCCAGTAGCTTGGGTTCAGGGCTTATTTTAATTATTTGTCCATGCTTACTGTTCTGCTGGTTTAATTTATTGATACAGACAGTCATTAATGCTGTTACAGTAGAGGAATACAGGGTGAACAATTTTGTGGCCTACTCATTAGCTGACTTGAATCATTTCCAGTTTTCTAAAAGAAAAGGTGACAAATTGAACACTCAGTGAATTCCATTTATTTTCTGTGACTTAAACTGGTTCCCATTTCTTAATTTATACTTTATTTTCATTGAGTGCAGTTCTAAAATTAAATATACTTCTAAAACATAGCATGGGTAGTGGTTTTGTGGATTAATGATGCCTTTTAAATGGATTTCCTTTTTCCATTATAGCAAGATAGATACATCTGCATTAAAAAAATAAGCCATAGCAGGTTCTTACCTTTCTAAACTGCTGTCTATAATGAATATGTTTGAATAAAAATCAGGTATTATGCAGAACACATAACACATTTTAGTATGTTCACCAGATTCAAGCTCACTTAAATAACAGAAGAAATTTTGCTAACAGGAGTAAATGTGTGCAGTGACAAGGAATTGTCAAGGCAGTACCCACATTCATCCAAAACCTGGATGATAAGGGATTTTTCTACTGCAGCTGACCATTGCTTCCCCTGTTGCCCCTCAGGTCAAGGACCCGGAGCGGGGGCTGATCCTCCCTGCCCAGGACGTCTGGAGGCAGAGGAGCACAGCTAACAGGCCCCCTGTACACACATAGAGGCAATGCCATAGCTGCTTTCTTTATCACACAACCCATCTGTCTTTACCAAATGACAGCTAATCTTGGCCCTTGGTCTGTGTCTTATTTCTGCTGGTATCATATTGTACAGCCTTGGATCTTTTCACATTTCAAATTCTGTCTCTTACACTGTAATTTCACAGTCAGTCTTTTCACAGGTAGTTTAGTCCCTCTCCTCTCCTCTCCTCTCCTCTCCTCTCCTCTCCTCTCCTCTCCTCTCCTCTCCTCTCCTCTCCTCTCCTCTCCTCTCCTCTCCTCTCCTCTCCTCTCCTCTCCTCTCCTCTCCTCTCCTCTCCTCTCCTCCCCTCCCCTCCCCTCCCCTCCCCTCCCCTCCCCTCCCCTCCCCTCCCCCTCCCCTCCCCTTTTCATCTTATTACCAAAAGATTTTCAATATTGTTGATGAAAATGTAAAAACATGCAGACAGAGACCAGATAGATAAGGGCTTTTTTCATCTACTTCTGCCAAGCTGGCTAATGACAGTGACAGACATCTTA
Source organism: Zonotrichia leucophrys gambelii (assembly GCF_028769735.1). Lineage (NCBI taxonomy): Eukaryota > Metazoa > Chordata > Aves > Passeriformes > Passerellidae > Zonotrichia > Zonotrichia leucophrys. The sequence goes on from NC_088200.1 coordinate 54,841,613, forward strand.
AAATCCATTTTGTTGTCTGAAGATTGGTAAGTCTGAAAACTTAAAGCATTTCTTTTATGATATAATTGATCTTCATCTCTGGCAGTCACTCTTCCACTCTTAATATACATTAGCTTTTGGGGGTTATTTATTTTCTCTTTAATTTTTCCTCTGAATCAATAATGTTTGGTCACATGGGACACCAGTTTCCATAGTGAAGAGCGTTTTGAGTGTTGTCTGTACTGTGCCTGTTGCTTGATCCATAGTTTATTTTTGTGTCTTTAATGACATGTACATGTTTAGATCAAATAAGCTTTAGTCACAAGCCACTCTTGAAAGAATTTTCTATGCAAGTTCTTCTTTGGGTCCTATGTTTGTCTCTAGTTAAACATAACTCTTCTAGACCTGTAATCCTGTTAAATACTCAGATGTCACTTTGTTTTATTGTTGTTGTTGTTGTTTTGTGATTTCTTTTTATTATTATTTTGTTTATAACCTGGAAATGTTCCATTTGGGGCATTTGTAGAGTTTCCACAATCTCAACAAATCTTTTGCATTGCTACTTGGGAGAATTTGTGTACTACCTGTGTACCAGTTATGGATCCTTCCAGCTTTTTTAGTTGATTAGACAAAGATCTAGGAAGCTATGAGACAAGTTCCCCAAGGAGCATGTCAACAGTTCATCAAAATTTGAAGATTTTCTCCTGCAAATTAGGTGTTTCTTCATGAATGAGTGTCTGCCAGGTCATCATCCTTTCCAGTTTTGTTGCCGCCTCTGCTGTTGTCTTCATGCTTTGGCATCTGGTTTCTGTAGCCAGCTGTCATGGCCCTTGCTTTTTTGAACAATAGCTGTAATAAGTGTATACATATGTATACATATATCTAATAGTACAAACCTGATGTAGTTTTATATATGCGTAGCCTTTGCCATACTAGAGGGTATACACTGTGCTCAAGAACATTTGTATAATGGAACACTTCTTCCACAAATGGGAGTAGTTCAATTTATTGAATTGTACTGTCTTGTAAGTGTTGTACATGGAATCAGAAATGCCATTAATTTTCTCAAACTATCACTATTTTGTTAATTTAACACCTACTTTGCTTCTAATTGTAAATTGCATGACCTTTTTGTAATAATTCAAGCAGTAGTTTACTGATTAGAGAAAGGAAGTAATTTGATACGTTTTAATAATCAGAACATTTGAGTTCTTTTTCAGCTATCAGAGATGAGTTGAAATCATCCCTGTTGCCACACTCTGAGGACAGAACCAAGTTTGAAATAACTGGCCTTTTCCTTTCTGGTTTTATTTAGCTCTTCAGCTCCTTGAAGACATTAAATTCAGCCAATGGCAGTATTTAAATTAAAAGAAGCCACTAGGAATAGTTGCTAATGGCATTTTTCACAATATACCTCTTTTTATGGGCTGCAAAACCTTCTGAAATGTCTGTTTTGGGATCCTAGAAATAGCTGACTCTATGTGAAGTGGAACACATAGGCTGTTCCACCAGGAAAATATTACTCAGGCACTGGGTATGGGAGCAAGCCAGTTTGAGGCAATGCTTTGACCATCAAGGACACAATCTGGCAGGAGTCAGAATGGAAAAGCAGAACATTTTAAGAGCAGCCCAGTCTCTGCAATGAGGCAGATCCCAACTGAAGCAAAGGAAGTCAGGACAGCAGGTCAGGGTTAGAATCACAGAATCATAGAATGATTTGCGTTGTAATGGACCTTAAAGGCCATCTAGCCCCATACCCTCTGCTTTGGACAGGGACACCTTTCACCAGACCATGTTGCCCCATCCAACTTGGCCTTGTGGGACACCCACAACTTCCTGGGCAACATGTTCCACTGCCTCACGACCCTCACAGCAAAGAATTTCTTCCTAGTATTGTTGCAGTCTGGTCTGGGCCCAGATAGCTTTAGACCGGTGGCAACTATGTCGGAAATCCGATTAGGTGACTTTGGGGAGAGAGACACATTTCCAGACTAATGGCTCTGGAACTAAATGCCTCAATAACTGGTAAATAACAAACTGGAAGGTGAACAAGCTACACGGGAGCACACTAGAAGAGACTAACTGAAGCTTGGGGTCCAGAGTAAAGCAGGAGTACATATAGATTAGGGTTTAGGGTGGAGTCAAGGTTGGATCTGAGGGTGAGATCCACTAGGAAAGGATCTGAAAATCATTGCAGGGGTACATTGACCAATCGAGGGTAATGAGGTAATATAAACATACTCTCAGTATAAAGCTATTCTTCCTTGTTCTGTCACTACATGTCCTTGTAAAAATTTCCTCTCCAGACTTCTTGTAGGCCTCCTTTATGTTCTGGAAGGTTACAGTCAGGTCACTCTGAAGCCTTCTCGTTTCCAGGATGAACAATCACCATTCTCTCATCCTTTCCTCATAAGAGGAAACCATTCCTCCAGTCACTTTGATGCCCCTCCTCTGGACCCACTCCAGCAGTTCCATGTCCTCCCTGTGCTGGGAGCCCAGAGCTGGATGCAGGTTCCAGGTGGGCTCTCCCCAGAGCAGAGCAGAGGGGCAGAATCCCCTCCCTGCCCTGCTGCCCACGCTGCTCTGGATGCAGCCCAGGACACGTTTGGCTCTCTGGGCTGGGAGTGCCCATGGCTGGCTCATGTCCAGCCTCTCATTCACAACTCCCCCATGTCCTTCTCCCCAGGGCTGCTTTTGATCTGTTTATCCCCCAGCCTGTGCTGATACCAGGGGTAACTGTACACCAGGAGCAACACTTTGCACTTGGTCTTGTTAAAAATCATGAGATTCCCATGGGCAATGGGGATTCTGTCTTTCCCAGCTCCCTCTGGATGACATTCCATCCTTCCGGTGTCTTAGCTGCATCACTCAGCTTGGTGTCATCTGCCAATTTGCTTAGGGTGCACTGGATCCTTTTTTCTGTGTCATTAATGATACATAAACCACTTATCCCTGTACAGACCCCTGAGGGACTTGCCACCAGTGTCTGTCAGGACTCTTTGCTGTTGACCACCACCCTCTGGATGTGATTGTCCAACTAATTACTTATCCATTGAACAGTCCACCAGTCAAATCTGTCTCTCTGCAATGTAGAGATAGGGAAGTGGTGGGAGACCATGTCTAAGTCTTTACAGAAGTTCAGATAAATGACATCTCAGTTCTTTCCTTGTCCACTAACATGGTCTCTCCATCATTCAAGGCCACTGGGTTGGACAGGAAGGACTTGCCCTTGGTGAAGCTGTGCTGGCTGTCTTGAATCATCTCCCTGTTCTGTGTGCCAGAACACAGCTTCTAGGAGAATCTGCTCCATGATTTTCCCAGGCATGGAGGTGAGGCTGAGAGGTCCCTGGTTGCCAGGCTTTTCCTTTCTACCCCTTTAAAACATGAGTACAATGTTGTCCCTTTTCCAGTCCCTAGGAACTTCCCCTGAGTGCCAGGAACTTGAAAAAGCCATGGAGAGTGGCTTGACAACATAGGACTCTGCGATGCACTTCATTGGGTCCCACAGACATATGTGGGACACATTTTCAGATTCCTCAGGGGGTCATGAACCAGATCTTTACTTACTGTGGGAGGAACTTTGCTCACCCAGTCCCCATCCTGCTGTCCATCCACTCAAGAGATGTGAAAATAGAGGTTGCCATTGAAAATGGAGGCAAAAAAATTGTTGAGTACCTCATCCTTCCCCTCATCCATTGTTATCAGTTTGTTTATCAGGGGATGTGAAGGTTCCTTGACTTTCTTTTTCTGATTATTATACCTGTTGAAGCCCCTCCTATTATTCTTTGTATTCCTTGCTAGGTTCAGTTCCAGTTTTGCCTTGGTCTTCCTCACCTTCCTTACCCAATCCTACACAACCAAACTTCATGCCTATACTTTTCCCAGGTTACCTGTCCTTGTTTCTACAGCCTATGCATTTGCTTCTTTCCCTTTATTTTGACCAGCTTCCCATGTTCAGGCAGGTGTTCAGCTGTTTCCAAGAGAGCATAGCCCCATTATACGTGACAGTTACTTGGGAAGGCAAATGCATCACCCCAAACCTTCACATCCTCCTTCCACCCCCCACTTTACTTACTGAGCATGATGCTGTGTGATGTGTATACATGGGATATGATATGAAATACCCCTTTGGGTCAGTTGGGGTCACCTATCCTGGCTGTGTCTCCTCACAGCCTCCCATGCACCCTGTACTGGTTTAGGGCAAATTTGTTAAAGAATCTGCAAAGGAGGGCCCCTCCAGAAAGCGAAACCCACACGGCCCCTCCCCCCAACCGGTTCGGAAAAAATTCCTCGGAGAGAGGTGGAAAGAACCTGTTTATTTGACTGGCCCCGCACCCCCCAGCACACAAAATGAACAATACCCGATGACACCGCTCTGAGAAAGATGGCAAAATCAGAAAGTCTCTTTCGGGGGTGGTTGCTCTGTTCTCAGTCCCTCTGGCACTGGGCCAGCCGCTGCAGCCGAACCCTTGGTGTTCCCGGGGCCCAGTCCGGAGCAGGTTCGAGATGGTCACAGGAACAGGAGAGGAGAAACAGTCCAGGAAGCAATGTGGACTGTTTAGCTAGAACTAGCTAATAAGCAGAGGCAGAAAGCAGAGCAGAAGCAAGAGCAGAAAAAGAGAGCAAGCAAAAGCAGCAAGCCCAAAGCTGGAAGTAAAAAAAAAACAGCTCTGTGTACCGCTTGTCTCTGTGTCCTGATAAGAGAAACCCAAACAAAACTTCCACTCTTCAGTGCCGGTCTTAAAGGCACAGAACAGATGAATGGGGATATACAAGCATCATAACGTCACCCCAGGACACACCCCCAAATTCCTTGCCATTGTGGCAGTATGGGAAGCGAAAAGAAGCCTTGGCTCTGTATAAGCCCTGCCCAACAATAACCAAAACATCTCTACATTGTCTACCCTGTGCTCAGCACAAATCAAAAACACAGCCCCATACTTACACTGTGAGGACAATAAATTATATCCCAGCCAAAATCAGCACAATTACTTACAGCTAAACTCTGTAATTGTGAATTTTTATCTAACAGAATTCTTGCCCTCTGCTCCTTTCTTGGAGTGAATAGCTACCCAAATCAACAAGGTGCTTCTATCACATTGTGCCTTTGCATTTTCATTTGGCATGCTTGTCTCGTTGGCAGGCTTTGACCTACATTGGAAAGTGTAGTTCCACTCATATGAGGTATATCAGCCAATTGTAAGACAGAGGAAACTGTCTTACAGAGATTTTTATGGAAAAAAGAAATATTTTCTGTCTGTTCTTTTAGTGTCGGCATTTATCTCCATTTTATCTATTTTTAAATCTGTCACTCCAGTCTTCTGTTTCCCAGTTCTAAATATTTTATCTTGAGGAGGATGTAATTTACTAACTCAAGAGCTCTTTGAAAAGCTTTCTAACTTGATTACTGTCATTGGGAACATCTGCCTAACAAACTTCTGCATTAGCAGAATGTGGTTTTTGTTTCTCAGGAGATTCATAGGTTTAATTCCAGGACTCCTTAATCCGTGAGTGATTTTGCATTAACATCTCTGCCTCCTGTTTCATTAAAAGTTACTTTTTTTAAAAAATGGAATAACAGAACATAGGAGAAAGAAGAGGTCCAGAGCACAGATATTTTTAGCTAGCATCTATTGTAAGTATCTCTGAGAGATCAGGATGAATAGTCTCATCGTCACTCCAGGTCTGCTGCCACCTGCACAATTAATAGATCATATTCATATGAGCAAAGCTGCCTGACAGATGACCCATTTTGCAAACACATACATAAATGTGCATGAGACCTTTATTTGTTGCAACACTGTTTTTGGAGTCAGGCTTTATTGCTGTAGCACCCAAATAAAAGCTGAAGCAAGAATTTTTCTTTAAAAGGTGCTTTTTGTCCTTCTTAAAGCTCTTAGTCTTTGCAGAAATTTCTACTACCGGGAACAGGGTTTCTGTGACTCTTTATTCAACGATGGGCTCTAAAATGAGTAATTGTTGAAAGTTAAGACTAAAAAGCTCATTAATTTGGACAGAGTCTTATTAACAAAGAATGATGCAATGGAATATGCAGGGGTAATATTATTTCCTCTGTGTGTTTCAGTGGGTTCCACTGAATGGTATCCTCACTGTTACTTAGAGTTTCAATAGCTGAAATCCTTTCAATTTTTTCTTAATAATCTTTGGGGGTCTGTGTCAAAATGGAATGACTATGTGGATGGTCTGGGGTTCAGAAAATAAAAAGAAAGCAGAACTCTACTGTTATATGCTGTGGCTTTGAGCTGTCTGTGTTGCTTGGTGTAATGTGAGAATTTGCAGTAACAACCTCTGCAATGACCACCAGATATGGGAATCAGCAGTTATAACCCAAATCCTATTTGTTTGAAAAACTTGTAGTAAGGTTTCTAAAACCTGCAGTTTTGGAAAGGACTGTGTTTTCAAGTAACTGCTTCTTAGTGACTCTAATCTTAATATCACAGGAAATACCTAATTCTCTTGCAGATTGAGAAACATATGTGTAGAACTATTTTTACTCAGCAAAATAAGTCATACATTTTTATTTTAATATATTATTGAATGCAACAGGTCTTTTACTAAATGCAACAATGCTATCTAGTGTATTGCTTCAGTTGATTTCACTGTGCAGTTTTGATGTACTACTGCCCCTATACTTCAAAAATTTATTTTTTTAAACAGAGACTGGATGGTGGTGACAGAAAGCAAGCTACTGTGATTTATGGGTTGCAGAAAAAGATGATTTCCACTTAAATTCTGAATATGCCTGAATATACAGGTTCTGAACGTGTCTGTGGAAATTGCCAGCAAAACATGTACAGTGCAGCTACCATGAGGGTAATTGTTATCCACTGGCTGTGTAAATAAAAAGCTATTAGTAATTCTCTGACTGTCCTCAATCAGTCCTGGAAACTGTTTTTTAGGATGTATTTTTCTGACACTATTGTGTATGTACAAAAGCAAGGCAGAGATTATCTTAACTAGGTCAAAAGTTGTCTGGGAGGACCTTTTACTGAACATCACATAGAGAGGTTCAAGAAAAATACAGACTATAGGATCAACATTTTAATTAGGTAGTGTTTAATATTATGAACTATATGAACAAAGTGAATTATCTCAAAAATATTTCACAAAAATATGGTTTCTATATACATCATTTCTCTAAAGAAATGTAGTTTTTAATATATCAAAAGAGGAGGGTCTTTAAAAATAGTCTGTACCTCTAGAAAAAACATACTACCTCAAAGTAGTTCTGAATATACCTGAAAAATGGCACAGGAACTACTCGTTGTAGCAGAGGTCTGCCAAAACCGGACTGAGACAATGGTGAATCATGCTTCTTACTGTTTTGATCTGCGAATTTCCCAACAAAACCTCTTTGTTAATGGCAGATTAGAGGCATTTGGGTAGATGTAAGCTTCTCTTCACGAAAATTGGATTTTTGTGACTAGCAAAATGGAAATGGAGTTATATTTTTTTATGCTCCAAAAGAGTTTCTCCTAATCCTGTGACAGAATACAGCTTTGTTACTGCAGAGATATATAACTGATGGCAGGGTTTTCACATGTTATCAATAAATAATTTTCTCTCTTTAATGTATGATTCTAATTAAATGCTTGGATAGAAGTTGAGCAGAATGTATATGGCTGCATTTTTCATGGCAATCTGTAGAAATTTTTTGCATTTGCAAAAAAAATTGGTTTTGTGTAATTCTAGGTGAGAGCTCAATTATCTCTGTGCTCCTAGCAGATGAGAATTAGACACCTACATGCTGACAGGAGATGGATTTAAGATATAATCTTCTTCTCACTGTTCTCTGCTAGTCAATTTAGGCATTTTTTTGAACTGACTTCTGTGGATCTTATTTGCAGGCATATAACTTTTTTAAGGCTCTGTTTTGGTGTCCTGTGAATTTCACTCGGCATTTGAGCTCTTAAGCTAGGCACTGAAACAATGCCTGCAGCAACTCCATTTCCTTCAGCTGCTCAGCTGTGAAATGAGCAACTCTGCTCCTGAAGCATGGTAGCTGCCAATGAAGCAGGAACTTAGATTCTCTTGTTTAGTATCACAGAATCACTGAATAGTTTCCATTGGGAGGAACCTTAAACACCATCTTGTTCAAGCCCCTGCCATGGGCAAGAGCATCTTTCTCTAGACCAGGCTGCTCAGAGCTTCATCCAACCTGGCCGTAAACACTTCCGGGCATGGGGCACCAAAAGTTTCTCTGGGCAATCTGCTCCAGTGTCTCATCACTCTCACAGTAAAAATTTCTTCCTAATATCCAATTTAAATCTATCCTCCTCCAGTTTAAAGCCATTCTCCCCTGTCCTACCACTCCCTGCCCTTGTAAAAAGTCCCTCTCCATACTTTCTTGTAGCCTCATTCAGCTAGGCTGGAAGGCTTCTGTAACATCTTCCCAGGGGCTGTTCTCCTGACTGAAATATAACTAACTAACTATAGTGGAAGAGCTCTGAGTATTAGGACTTCAAAGTGTACCAATACCTTTGGAATTTTAATCCAGACTTTTCCAATGATACTCTCTTAGTGTCTTTGTATGCAATATTTTCATTTAGAGTATTACAGAAATAAGAATCTACTCACAAATCTGGAGTACAGCCCACATTTTCATAGCTAGGGTTTTGTTTCTTGCCTTTAAAAAAAATTCTCAGGCCCTAATCCCACTTTCTTATGAAAATTTACATAGCCAGAGAAAATTACACGTCTCTGCCAGAAGGCGTTTGAAACCTAATTTTTTCTCCCTGTATCTCACTCACCTGATTGGTTTAATCCAGTCCAAATCCCTAAATTGCAGTGTCTCATTTGGGATATACAGTGTTTACTGCCAATTTGGGATTTCTTAAAAACCTTTATTTTTAAAAACTCGGGGAAAAATTTTCCAAAGTTTGCACCATTAAATGCAGCTGATCGAGATATTGAAGAGATGTCTTTTTTAGCCACACACATGGTATTAATTTAATTCCACAACAGAATTGTACTCTAGAAGTACTGAATTTCATTGTAATGTTAGTGAAGTGAAAGGCCAAAAACATGCTGGCTTTAGAAGCTGACAAATAAATAAATGCCTTTTAATTTTGACATTTGAATGAATGACATCATTAGCTCCTTTTCCACCTATTAAGGCTGATAGCTGATAGTTTTCCTGGATAACAAAAGTTAAATATCAGATGACAATTTTGATGTTAATGTTCATTTTTCTGTCTGTGAATTTCTTAAGTTATTGAGAATTCTTATCATTGAAATGTACCTAGAGCAAGATCTGAGGTAGCATTCTAGTCCCACATACCTTTAGGACAAGAAGCTGTCAGAGTGAGCTAATGCTTAGGCATGCCTCCCCAGAGATCCATCTTTGTGCTTCTCCATACCAAAAAAATGAATCCTTATACATGAGGAGTACAATCTGGCACAAAGTAATCTGTCTTCACAGTTTCTTATGACCTAAGACTACTATAGCACAGGTATTTCTGCCTGAACTGCAAAAGTGATGAAAAAAACATGCTTGGCCAAAAAAAAAAAAAAAGGTAAATAAAAGGAGTACTATTGATCAAGTGTATTGCTATTAAAGTGCAGCCCACCCAGAAGAGAAAACTAATAGCATTTAGTAGAAGACACATGTATTTGGAAAAGTACTGTAAGCTGCCTAATGGAAATTACTTTGGAAAAAACAAGTTTGGAAATTATTGGATAGCTATGCAAGTGTTTTAGTATCTCATAGTTAGCTAGATTTTAAAATTACTGTGATTATATCCTGTGTTTGGAGAAAAAAATCAAGTTATTTCCCAGATTTTCAAATGTTGCTGCCTAGTAAAGCCTGCACATTTAATTTCTGCACTTTCAAAGACATCGAGAACATAATAAGTCAAATGTTGTTTTAAATCCCCCTGAGTAACATTTCACATACACAGTATAAAACTGTGCTGAGATTACTAAAGTAAGTATGTGTTGTTGATTCAGCAGAATTCTGATGTGACATGACTAATTTCAGCATCAGTGACTTCCTCACTTACTATTACCAATTAAAAAAAATTGGGAATGCAAGTGTATTTTGTTATTAGCAAAGAGAAAAGAATAATCAAGAAAGGCAGAATAAATAGAAAAATGAATGGAAATTGTGGTAATCACTATAATACATTTTTTCTTGAATCACAAGATAACACTCTTGTTGTCATTACTCTCAAAATCATCAGTTAGTTTTTCTGTCATCTACCATCCCATAGGGACACCTGTTACTACATATTTTGACCACATATAGTTAACAATGATGCATGAAAGCCTGGAAAAAAGAGATCAGTAATGAATTCTGTCAGGCAAATAACTATATACTGAAATAAGCTGTGTGGGTTTGGATCAAATCCACAAGTTTACAAAGCATTTTAAAACCAAATATATGCCCTTCCATAGCATAATCACCATAAGAGACTGACATTTCTGTTTATCTGCACTTAGCAGTTTGCACTGAATAAGCAGGACTCTTTTCATATTAGAATTCCCATGAAGGCATTCACTCCCTTCTTCCAAGATATATTTCAAATAATTAAATACTATTTACTCTGTTTGCTATAATGTGGATTTGGGGGCTTGAGGTTTTATTTGGTTGGTTGGTTGGTTTGTTGGTTGGTTGGTTGGTTTTTAAATGAATGGAGTTACTTAGTTGAGTTCTCAGCGCAGAACCACCACAAAAAGCATCTTACCAGACTTGGAATGTCCTATACTTGTGAGAAACATTATTTTTGTCAGCATAGCCATATCAATTACATGAATAAAAGGAGACACAATAACAAGTGGGTTTCTGCCAGTCTAAGTCCCCTTTTTATTTAAAAATATGTGTGTGTGGTCCAGGTGATATAACGAAAACCTCCCACTTGTCATGCAAGACTATGGAATAGCAGGAAGTATGGAAACCTCATGGTGCCCAAATGGCTCCAAATGGGAATAGGTCAGTGTACCTCCTGACCTATCAAGGCAGCAACAAGGACTGTTTTGTTGTATTGCAAAATGATTTCCTCACCATTTGATTTGGTCTGAGCTTATTGCAGTCTTTGGAGAAACTCATTGAAGTCTACTTTGGTAAAAGATTTTCAGACTTCTGGACTTTTTCACTCTGCTAATGATCCAGTTTATTTAAAATTAGCACAGCAGCAATCATATAATATCTTTGTCAGAGGGTATAATGTGTAAGGTATTAATTCCTGAGTATCAGGACACAATCAGATAATCTTCTAATGTAACCTTTATGGCCACATTATGTGTGGCAGTTCGTGTTTATTTGCAATTAATTTCCAAATTATGTGTGGCAGTTTGTGTTTATTTCATTAACTTACTGTTAAATGGTTCATTCTGTTATCCCCCCCACATTTTCCCCCAAGTTGTCAGGGAAAAGCTGACAACTCCCTCAAAGCTGTCCCTCAGGCTATACCCCTCCCTTTGTTCTAGTCCTTTCCTTGCCTATCAAGGCAATTCTGCCCCTCCTTCCCTCTCTATCAAGGCAGCCCTGCCCCTTTTTCTTGGATGTTCCCTGCCACTCACCATCTGGGCCAGTCCTTGATTGAAACACCTGCTTGGAAATCCCCTAATCTATTTTTAATATATGAGGTTAGTAGTGCAACTCCCGATCTATACCCCAGCCACCCCTCATCTGCTCCTTTAACACCCAATACATTAAATTAATTTTCCCAGACAAATACTGAGACATCATTTTGCAGCAACACTCATACCTCAGCCAGTCCAAATGTTGATTTGGGTAAAGGTAGGAAATTAACAGGTTAGTCACTATATTTTCTCATTCTGAAAGGAAGACCGTTTGTGGTGTCTGACATGAGCATCATCATTATTCAGCCTAATTGCATGCTGGTTCAAGAACTTAGGTATTCATGAGGAATGTGACATTTTGCTGGAACATGCTTCAGTGCATCTCCTGGCACCCAACGTACTGGCTAAAAGGAAAACTACTGGACTGAGAGTAATAGACTGCTTTCCCCTTAGGAAACACAGGGCCTATGTATTATTTTCTTGATGTCATGACATCCTGTTTCTTGGGGTAGTGCATGGGACAGTACTATTTTACTCACCTTTGAAAACAGGCAGATTGCCCAGGCTATCTTAGTTACACTATGGAAAATACAGAAATCTGTATTTCACTAGTGCTCACAGCTGGGAAACAAGCACTTTAGGCTGCCAAGGCAGCTGTCTTAGAAGAGTCCCACTGCTCCTGAAAATGTACCCAAGAGTTTGGAAACACCAGTTGGCTGATCCTGTAGTGGATGGAGCATGAAAGTTGGCACACAGACACTGTTCTTCCTCTGATGTTTTCTCTGACCCAACTGCTGTTCACAGAAACAATGTGCTTCATCTTAGATACACTACAAAAGAAGCGACCAAGTGCTGACACTCATGAATAAACCTTTAGTTTGGCTTCTCCTTTTATATTTTTAATGGAAAATTGTTTTCTTCTTTTTTCATTTCTTTTTTCCCCTCTCATTTCTTGCATTTGTTGCATTTAAGTGGTTGAACCTTTTCATTAGTCATATATAGGATCATATATTATAACGCTAAATAAATTTTAGAAATGCTAAATATGTTACCAAAGCTAAGCAATTGATCTCACTAAATTCTTTAGTATTCTACAAGATTAAACATGATACTTGGATGTCAGGGTGCCATATTAAAAAAAAAAAAACAGAAAATAATTATTTTCCATAGAAAGGAGAAATTGTTGTAATAAAAGGGGTCCTGAAGTATATTCAGGAGTAATTCAGTGTAAGAGTTAAAGTAGTTTTGATTTCAGCAACCACTCCTTTGCTCAAAATTTCAGCCTAACATGCAAAGTTGAGTTTAACTTTATAATAAAATACCTCATTATTAAATTTCCAGTTCTTGACTAGGTAAAGGCACATCCATCTGTGTCAGTAAGTGTCAAACATCCCCTACCGCAGCTTTCAGCTACAGACAGCAATTTGGGCACTGCTTAAAGAAACAGAAAAAATGGGAGTGCTCAGGAAATGCTAGTTCACAGTGACCCCCTTCCATCTTTAGGGAAGTGCTCTTCATTCCCCAGTGTGTACTTTACATTAACATCTACCATTAGGCATGATGTTGGTGTATGTATTTGTTAGCTCTCACTGGTTTGTAAATTCCAAAATTGTAAACTTCCTTATTTATACTGGCAGTCCCATAAGGAATATTGTGTTCAAAAAATAAGTTATGATCCTTATATATTTTTCACTGCATCCTTGGTTTGGGTTTTAAAGAAAATCAATTAAAGTAATAATCAAAGTTCAAAAATTGACACCAGTTCTAATGCCTTGTTAGATGGAAAAGGTAGAAAGACACAAGAAGGTTATTTTTAAAGTGTGTTACATCCTACTCTTTCATGAGAACCTAGTTTCATACCACTGTTATGATGGAAGAGAGACTTATGATGGCCAGTGTTGGAGAGAGTCACCCTTGCAGTATTCTCTGATACTGCTTCTGGCTGAACAAAGTGGGCATCATGCTGCGTTAGAAGAAGGCATTGTGCAAACAAAGTATCAAAAGAAGCTGGAAAACAGACTTTGTGCAATCAGACTTAAATCAAACTGAGACAGAATGGTATTTGGTTTAAATAATCTTATACTTTATTTTAAAACTTATAAAAACCAATTATTAGAACATAAAATCTAGTGTTTTAAAAATTCAGCTATATTCTATATTCATAAAATAATGATCTCTAGCAGTCATTACTAAGAGTATGGAAGCTATTAAGTACTCAATATAATGACATAAAGTGCTGCAATAATTCTTTTTATGCTATATAAATGATTTTCCCCATTAAGCATGCAGATTTTCTCTGCCTATTGTTGATCTGCTGCTACACATTTCACAACAGTTTGCTCTGTCTTCAGAATTTGAATCTCCAAACAGCCAGTTAAACAAATGAAAGAGCACAGATTATGACAGAAAAAAAAATTCAACAGTGATGTTAGTATTTGGGTTTGTTTGGAGGACTTTCTTCTGCTTCAGCTTTATCAGAAAAGTCCTCTGCAGAAAATATTTTTTCCTCCAACCAGTGTCAAGCTTTTATTTCTTACAATACATATTCAGAAGTATGTAAACTACAGGAAAAAAAATTGTTAGTGGCATATATTTTCCCTTTAGACTCAACATGTGACACAATATATGTTGATTCTTTTTCTACCATGTGTCATACCATGTATGGTTTATGTTCATTTAGTACTAAGAAAAAGTATCAGATTCAGCATTTATATTCCAAAGTAATATAAAATAGATTTCAATTAGGTTTTACAGGTTATTTGCTTAGAAATTTGTCTCAAGAGATAAAAAGTGATTAGTAAAAAATAATGATCAAGTAAGTAAAGACATCTGAATGTAAATTTCAAATATAAAAAACATTATTCTGGATAACTATGTAAAAGTACTGGTAATTAATTACATTGTTTTCTCATACAATAGCTTGTACAGACTGTCCCTTAATAGCCCATTAAATGGTCAATTAATTAAAGCTTCATTTTCCCAGATAAGATCATCTCATGTAATTCTTTGGTTAACAAGACATATGCTTTCTTAGAATTGTCTAAAAAATAAAGGGGATCAGTAATTGTAGATGGATTAAAACCTTCATCCACAAGTTGAAATTTTTGTTGTTTGAATGTTCCTGTCATTTCCATTTTTTCCTGCAGTAGAGAGAAAGATACATTATTCAAAACAAGCTACTTTTCTTTTTCTCACATTCACATTTGTTTTTCAAAGTCTTACTTGATGTAAGTCCATTTATTCTCATTGTGCTGAAAAACTGGAGTTTGTGTGCTGCTGCAGACCCGCACCAGACACCCAGCTGACAAAAGCTAGAGCCCTTTTCTTTGTGCATCCCTGTGCATGTCTCATTAGTGTCACATGTGCTGTCTGCCCAAGACAATCGATCTTCTTTACTGGGCACATCATAAAAGGAAACTACACACCATGAAACTTCTGAGAGTAAAACTTGTTATCACCAAGAACTCCTTTATAATAAAACTCAAGAAATTTGCTGTATCTATGACTATTGTCACCTCACAAAAGGGCTTGAAAGAATCTTGTACTAATTCAGCCATATTCATATTCAGGTCCAAAGGAAGATGGATCTTGACCATGCATTTTGTTTTCAGAGAGCTCCAGTGCTTTGGTATCCCTTGGAAAAGTGGCGTGAGGCATCTGTAATAAGTCTATTCTAACTACCTCTACTCAGCCCAACTTTATGATCTCTCTCCATCATCTTCTCTTCTGTCTTTATATTTTTTTAATGTATGCAAACAATCTCTGAAGAAAAAATAATTAGGTATTAAAAAAAAAAAAACGTCAAAGAGCCCTTTTATCTACTCCAGGCATACCTACAGATTTTATCTACCTGCTCTGGTTGGTCTAGGACATGTTCTGACATCTTCTAAAGTATGATTATATGTCAGATCAAACTTCACAGAAGGTTGGAAGAGACCTTCAAGATCGATGAGTCCAAGCCATTCTCTGACACCTCAACTAAACCACGGCACCAAGTGCCACATCCAATCTTTTTTTAAACACATCCAGGGATGATGACTCCACCACCTCCCTGGGCAGACCATTCCAGTAATTTATCACTCTTTCCATGAAAAACTTCTTCCTAATAGCCAACCTATTTTTACCTTGGTGTAGCTTGAGACTGTTCTCTTGTTCTGTCAGCTGCTGTCTGGAGAAAGAGACCAACCCCCACCTGACCACAGCCACCTTTCAGGGAGTTGTAGAGAGTGATAAGGTCACCCCGAGTCTCCTTTTCTCCAGGCTAAACAGCCCCAGCCCCCTCAGCCATTCCTCACAGGCCTTGTGTTCCCAGCCCCTCACCAGCCTCGTTGCCTCCTCTGGACACGCTCAAGTGTCTCAAGGTCCTTCCCAAACTGAGGGCCCAGAACTGGACACAGCACTCGAGGTGAGGCCTCACCAGTGCCAGTACAGGGGCAGAATGACCTCCCTGCTCCTGCTGGCCACACTATTCCTGACACAGGCCAGGGTGCCCTTGGCCTTCTTGGCACCAGGACACACTGCTGGCTCATGTCCAGCTGGCTGTGGACCAGCACCCCCAGGTCCCTTTCTGCCTGGGCCCTGTCCAGCCACACCACCCCCAGCCTATAATGCTGCAGGGGGTGATTATGGCCAAAATGCAGGACTTGGCACTTGGAGTTATTGAACTTCATCTTATTGGACTCTGCCCATCCATCCAACTTTTCCAGGTCTCTCTGCAGAGCCCTCCGTCCCTCTAACAGATCAACACACGCTCCAAACTCAGTGTCATCTGCAAATTTGCTAATGAAAGACTCAATAGCCTCATGCATGTAGTCAGTAAAAATATCAAAACAGAACTGGCCCCAGCAGGATGCAGCACCATTCACCAGCACTCTCTGGGCCTGGCCATCCAGCCAGTTCCTAACCCAGCAAGGAGTGCTCCCATCCAAGCCCTGGGCTGCCAGCTTTCCCAGGAGTGTGCTGTGGGACACAGTGTCAAAGGCCTTGCTGAAGTTCAAACAGACAACATCCACAGCCTTCCCTGCATCCAGCAGGCGGGTCACCCGGTCATAAAAGGAGACCAGGTTGGTCAAACGTGACCCCTCCATGTGGCTGGGTCTGATACCCTGGCCATCCTGTAAGGGCTGTGTGATAACACTCAGTATAAACGGTTCCATTACCTTGCCAGGTACTGAGGTCAGGCTAACTGGCCTATAATTACCAGGACCCTCCTTCCCACCCTTTTTGTGAATGGGCGTCACACTGGCCAGCTTCCAGCCATCTGGAACCTCCCCAGTGAGCCAGGACTGTTAATAAATGATGGAGAGGCTTTGCAAGCTCATCTGCCAGCTCCCTCCTCACCCTGGGATGGCCCATCTGGGCCCATGGATTTATGAACATCCAAGCATCTCAGAAGTTCTCTGACTGCCTCCTCTTGGATAATGGGGGGACCGTTCTGCTCCCTAGCACCATCTGCCAACCCAGGGGGACAGTTGTCCTGAGGACAAGCCATCTTCCCACTAAAGATTGAGGCAAAGAGGGTGTTAAGCACTTCCACCTTCTCCTCATCTGCAGTTACTAAGTTCCCTCCCTCATCCAGTAAAGAACAAAGGTTGCTCTTACCCTTCCTTTTATCATTAATATGTTTGTAAAAACACTTTTTATTATCCATTACAGAAGTTGCCATTTTAAGTTCAAACTGAGCTTTGTCCTCCCTAATTTTTTTCCTACATGCTCTAGTAACCCCCTAAAATACTTCCTGAGACACCTGACCTTCCTTCCAAAGATGATCCATCCTCCTTTTATTCCTAAGTTCCTTCCAAACCTCCTTGCTCATCTAAGCTGGACGTTTACCTTGTCGGCTTACCTTTCAGCACACAGGGACAGTCTGCTCCTGTGCCCTCAGGATCTCTGAAGCACACCCACCTTTCCTGAACTCCTTTGTTTTTAATAGCTGCTTCCCAAGGAATTCTCTGAATAAATCTCCTAAGTAGGCCAAAGTCTGCCTTCTGGAAGTCCAGTGTAAGAGTCTTATTGGTGTTCCTCCTCATTTCACCAAATATCGAGAACTCTCTAATTTCATGATCACTCTGCCCCAAGCGGCCTCCAACCACCACATCTCCCACCAGCCCATCTCTATTTGCAAACAGCGGGTCTAACATAGTCCCTCCCCTGGTGGGTTCCCTGACCAGCTGCGACAAAAAGTTGTCCTCCATACACTCCAAAAATTTCCTGGACTGCCTCTTTTCTGCTGTATGAAGTTTCCAGCAGATGTCTGGTAGGTTGAAGTCACCTACAAGAACAAGGGCTGGTGATCCTGAAACAGTATCTAGCTGCTAATAGAAGAAGTTCTCCACCTCTTCTTCCTGGTTGGATGGACAATAACAGACTCCCAGTAGGATATCAGCCTTGTTGGCCTTCCCCTTAATTCTTACCCATAGCCATTCAACTCCATCTTCATAAGTTTCAATACCTATAGTGTCAAAAGCCTCCCTAATATAAAGGGTCATCCTTCCACCTCTTCTCTCTTTCTTGCCCCTCCTGAAGAACTTGTATCCATCCAGTGCAGTGCTCCAGCTATGTGAGTCATCCCACCACATTTCTGTGATGGCAACTACATCATAGCTCTGCTGTTGCACCCTGGCCTCCAGCTCTTCCTGTTTGTTGCCCATGCTGCGTGCATTGGCATACACGCACCTCAGCTGGGCTGCTCATTTCTCTCCTAACACAGTCTTACCACCCTGGGACCTGCTTCCAGACAGCCCAGATGCATCCCCTTCCTCCTTCAGACCTAGTTTAAAGCCCTCTCACCAAGGTCTGCCAGTTCATAAGCTAAAAACCCTCTGCCCTTAACAGAGAGATTATTCCCATCTGGTTCCAGTAAAGCAGGTGCTGTAAAAATTGCCCCAAGATCAAAGAATCCTAAATTTTGCCAATGATACCAACCCTTGAGCCACTTGTTAATGATGTGAGTTCTCCTATTTCTTTCATTATTTTTCTCTCCCACCAAAGGGAGAGCAGAACACTGAGCAGAACACTACCTGTGCCCCTGTCCTATTGACCACTTAACCCAGTGCCCTAAAGTCCCTTCTAATCACCTTGACACTCCTCTTTTCAATCTCATCACTGCCAGACTGAGTATCAGCAGTGGGTAATAATCAGGGGGCTGAATCAGCCCAGGAATATCATCTCAGTGATATTTCATACCTGGGCCCCAGGGAGGCAGCAGACCACCTTGTGGGATGGGTCCCATCAACAAATGGGGCCCTCAGTTCCCTTCAGAAGGGAATCACCCACTATGATTACCCTTCTTTTCTTCTTGATGTTAGAGGTAGTGATCCATCTTACAGATGAATCATAATTGGGGGGTTCACTGGGCAGACAATTTTCTTCTAAATCATCTGGCCGGCTCTCTAGATGAAGGGCCTCATACCTATTCTATAGCTTAATATGATTGTTTTCCCTCTACCTTATTTCTTTCTTGGTTAATGACAGCTGTATCAACAGCAATGCATCTGTAATGGAGGCATTTAAATCTTAATTTAAATTCAAATTCCAGATACTTGATATCAAAGCAATACTCAAGATTCAGATTCCTTCCATCCAGTGTGAAGGTTTTTCTGTACAACTATACAGGAGTGAATCTAGACTAGGTTCTCATAATTCATAAACTGACTACTGCAACATTCTCAAGTCTAATCTTGCTTTCTCACATCAGAAAGCTGCTGCAAGATATCTTCCTGGACTTATGAGATAGATAGATAGATACATACATACACACATATTTCACTTCCAAGGTCTTTCACAGGTGTTTTGTTTCCTCTCTTTATTCTGAACCAATATTCAATCTCTGGGTAATCTAAGAAACCAACTTCCATAACTTTTCTCTTTATACAATGATGATTTTTTTCATCTGCTCCTCGAATGTAGGGGACTCCCCCATAAACACCTTCCGAAACATTTTTCTGTTTGTCTTTATCAGGAAGTTTGCAAAACACTTAAGAGAAATGAAAGTGCTCATCAGAATTCATGTATCATGATTATCAATATTGTGTGCTTTTGATACTCTCATATTTTTTCCTAGCTCTATCTAGTCCACTCTATGATATTTACATTTTTACACTCTGTGGGAGGAACTCTTTTACCCCAAACTGGACAGTTATTAGAATAAAGTAGTGCACAAATAAGGATGATTCTGATGATTACTGTGGTGGCAACAATAACATACTTTTTTATTCACCTTTTCAATTTACCTAGTATCTTCCCAAACGCTTTAATATTTGTCATTGTTACACAGAAAATAACATTCATTTTATTGTGTACAGCCCACTGTCTTCTGTTTTAGCTCCATTTCTCTCTCATTTTCACTGAATAAAATGGATTTTAGATTCTTTTCTCCAGATGCAATTGTTCATGTTTTTAAATCTGAACCTTTTTCTTTTACCATGATTATGCTTCTAATCTCCCCAAATCCATTTGTATGATCTCTGTCCTTGCTCATTTGTACAGTTTCTCTCATTTATACATAATCTGCAAATTCATTGACTCTTTGTGTAACCACTTTCCAGGATCCTATTAATGAAGACAGCAAATAGGACCCAGTCTAAAACTAATCTAGTGATACATGAACAAGCACTTTTTGTTATTCACTTAGCTATCTCTGTGTTTAAATTATGTAGATGTCTGTATACACAGTGCAATAAGGCACCTTACCTGGACTCTTAAGAAGAGGGGACAAGCATAACTTGGTAGATAGGTCACTACTTGCTTATACATTTGCTCCAAGTCTAATGATGCATTGTGCTTTAAAATAAGAGAAGCCATTCCTGCTTTTCCTTCATGATCTGTACAAAAGGAAGTTAGATGACAATTTTGTAACATGAATAAAGTTGACATTGTAATGATAAACCACACAAAAAAACCCATAGTGCATTAACAAACCAACAGTCATATATCATATTCTGAGTTTCAGTAAAGCTGCAAGATCTCATTCATATTTTATATGGTATTACATGTACATGGAGATCACTCAAGTGTTCAATTAAGCAATAATGCTGTAAATTAGCGTGGCGGGTAAGACTAAATGGAGTCCTATGCTTGATATAATCAATAAATGTGGATGAACATCAACAAATTCCTCTCTCGAAAACAAGAGTGAAGTGTGTCTTTCCTGGAGTAGCCAATTATATCTTCATTTCTGTTTCAGTCTCTTTCTCTTGCCAGTATGTTTTCTCAAAACTGTGGATCTGAATTAATAGAGAGAGCACTTAAAATTCTTACTCTTTAGTCTGGAAAATGAGAACACTGTGAGTCTTTGGTAAAGAACAAAATGGGTAAAAGGTAAGAGCAATGAACTTCAGCTATTAAAATTAACTAAACACTTCAACCTAGTAAGTAACTAAACACTTTAGGCTAGTAGTAATAGCAGAGATGTTCTGCCAGCCTTATCGTTGTTTCGGTTTGTTTTAATTTTTTGCTATGCTATAAAATCTGTAAGGAATTTGATTTTTTTTAACCTTAAGTGCAATTATCAAGACAGTCAGATAAACTGAGTAGGTAAACAGGTAAGTATTGCACAGGAAATGAGCATCTCTCATACTTTTGGATCTGATTTTTAGACAGTCTTCTATGATGTTTCATGTTCTATGGCTTTAAAATACTGTTCAAGTGAGTGTTCATGCTTCACACGAGAGAAAGTGACACTTTCTACACTTTAAACTCCTCCTTTATCATTTTGTGTTGGGTTTATCCTTGCCAGCAACCAAACATCCAGCCAGCTTTGTGCTCAATCCCTTCTGCCATGGGACGGGAAGCAAGGCTCAATAGTTAAGGTAATTGCAGCTTCATAGGGAAACAAAAAGATACATGAACAAGCAAAGCACAGCCAGGACATCATTTAATATTCCCCATCATCAGAGATGTCCAGCTACTTCCTGCAGAGCCAGGCCTCACTTGGAGCATGCAGCGCTTTTTCAGGGAGACAAGCACCACACCCACAAACCTCTCATCCACTTCTTTTCCTCCAGCTTTAATAACTAAGCATGGCAAAGTTATTCTGTATCATATGATGCAGAATATTGCTTTGGCAGTTTGGGGCCACTGTACCATCTCCATCCGCTCCCAAGCTCTTGCTGTCCCCAGCATTCTTATACACAGAGAAAGCATTGTACTGTGCAAGCTCTGGTCAGTGGCAGCCAAGCACTTTTAAGTTACCAACACTGTTTTAGCCATTGTTTTAGTCTGGTGCAAAGCAGAGCATCAAAGAGTCTCCTATATAGAAACATATTTTTATCCCAGTAAGCCCAAACATGTATTTTAAAAAAAGATTTAGCATGAATGACAATAAAGTCCATCTAATCTCATGAAAAATAACAAAAAACCCTATTAAAAGAAATTAGTATATTTTCTTCCTTACAAAATTATTTTTCTCTTTATATTCTTCTTTTCTTCTTGGTTTTATCACTTAACTGTTTACAGTTACTTTATAAGGCAAAGTGAAATAAGACAGCAAAATGTCTCCATATATTTTCCTTTAGAGTTACTTTAGAATTACCTAGTTTACATTTTATTTTGGCACATATGTCTGGATTTTACGCAGATGTGAATTTACTGAATCTTTATATTCTAATTTAGGTTATGTAGCTATCACAAATGTATGCCTGGTCAATTTTCAAAAAAACTCCTCACTGCATACAGATAAATAATGCATAATTCACAGGCTCGTTCATAATTGGGTGGTATTTTCATTACCTGCATCTGCATTTTAGCTGGATATTAGAGATGACTCAATCAAATATGATTCATAAGTTTAAAACACAAAAAAGAAAGAGTTATGAGGGTTAACAATGAACCTAGGAGAAGCAAAATGTATAACAAACTTTTACCTGGCACAGACACACCATACACATTTGCTTCTTGTATGAAGTCCAACATTGCAATGACATCAGAAACTTCTGTAGTGGCAACGTTTTCCCCTTTCCATCTAAAATGTGTGAAAAAATAATTTCATCCTATGACAATTGTCCTTTTAAAAACCTTTAGTAGAAGCTCCATTCATTTCAGACTGACACTACCTCACATTTTTTCACACTTGTGACATTAGAATTTGATCACCAGAAGACAATTGCCCTTACTGGGCATCAAAACACTGTAAGGGTGACTGAATACAATTGTTTCCAAGTTTTTTACAGGTATATAAATGTATCAGAAGTGGCCAATCTCTGCTATTTGATACATTTTTGTCCACATCAGTATCCAACTTCCTTGCTCATAGCAAATCCATCACTAGTTATATGGTTATTGAAAAGCATGATCAAAGAGCTGGAATTCCTACGAACTGTTCTGAAAATGAATCATTCAATTCCACAGGAATATTACTCACAGAACACCTGTGACAAAATTAAGCCTTCATCATCCACTTCAGAGTCATTATAAACTACATCACAATAGCAATAAATTGAACAGTCCCAGCTGAAAACAAATCCAACCACATTATTCCATTCTATGTACCTTTAATTAAGAAATTTGAAAAGAAACAGTAACTGTACCTGAAGGTATCTCCAATCCTGTCCCAAAAATACAGAAAATTGTCATGGTCTTGAACCATTAGATCTCCAGTATTAAAATAAAGATCTCCCTTCTTAAATACCTCACAGAGTAATTTCTTTTCTGTGTGTCTTTTATTGCCAGCATAACCAAAGAAGGGGTTCTTCGCATTGACTCTGGAGATCAGAAGACCAGCCTCACCTATACAGAGAAGTTGAAAGAATATAAACCCAAAATATCACTGGACATTTCTGTACCTGACATTAATATTACTTACAGTATTGTCCACGCAAATTCACAGTCACTTGTATTTCTTCTCGTGGCTCACCAGTTTTCTCCCAGAAGGGTCATCTATCTATTGTAATTTCCTAGTAGTTTATAATCCTCTGAAAGTGCACCATTCAAGTTCATATTGAATTGACTCCCCACAGGTTACTGAATTGTCATGATGAGTGTCAGCTTTATCTGCTTCCTAATTAAAAACTAGTGTTAATCAGAAGTAGGTGCTCAGCCCAGGCACTGTGTTCCTATTTAATCTCTTTTCAGAAGTTCTGAGAACACTGAAATTACCTCACTTGGTTGGAGCCTGGTGTTAATAACACCAAGCTTGTGGGTTTAATCCATGTGGGACCACTCACTTAAAGAGTTTGATATGGTCCTTGTGCGTCCCTTCCAACTCAGAATATTCTGTGATTCTGAGACTTCTTAAGAATATTCATTAAAGTGATACAGCATCATCAGTTTACTTTTTGGTGTAAAATTCAAAAGTTTAACACAATTTCTTTCCTCAAAAAGTCGGGGGAGTAGGGGCAAGGATTATCCTCTTATGCTTGTAGAGTACCAGGGTGTTAGTTTGCAGACTATGGAATAATTGTATGAAATAACCTTTTTGGGAGCAGGTTCTGAAAAATATAGCTTAAGAGTTCCATTACTTTGTAACGGAGACAAGAATTATATATATAAAAATATATCAAAATGCTTCCAAAAGTAGGCACTATTTTTAATTTAAGACTGCCTCCTTAAAAAAAGCTGCTTTTTTCCCCATAAACTGGTAGTGTTTAAAGTAGAAGTATTTAGTTCACTGGTAGTATCATTGCAGCCATAATGCTCTGAAGAAATAAGATGTGGGTAAGACAAAGATTATAGACAGGGATAATACTTTTCATTAGACTGGGTGGTGTAGTTGGAAAAAAATTAGACCACATGTCTAATTAAAGCATGTGTTCCCTTCACAGGTCAGTCTGGCATCCATAGAGATAAATTCCTATAAAATTTCAGCTTTTGGTGACATATAATCTCAAAGTGCCCTTGTTTTATCACCGACTGTTAGAGAATCTCATATCTCCTTTGAAAAATCTGTTTCAGCTCCCCATTAAAGCTGTCTGCCTGACCTTTAATATGAGTTTTTCTTCCTCCAGTTTCAGCTGTTACTTTCCTACAATTCAATGCATGTTCTAGTATGTGGGTAATGCTTTGAAAAATTGTGTAATCACGATTTTTGGTAAATAGTTTTAGGACAGCTATAATCAAGCAGTTTTGGGGTTTATTTCCTTTTTTGGGTTGTTTTTTTTTAATTATTAAGCTAAATCACATCACCTAGTCAGAAACACTTAATCTCTCATCAAAAAGCATTTGCTCTAATCCACCAGTCCTTCCTGTAGATCTCTTAGGCAACCATTTCCTTATGTTAACCTCCTTTAAAAAACACAGATGTCACTATGTATAAATTCAAAGATAATTTATACATAGATAATTTTTTGACCACTACTCTTCTGTCAATACATCCAAGGATCTCCTGAGTGCTTCTGATATCAGTACTGTATGTTTAATACTGTTTTATCTGAGATGAAAAATCATACTGCTTTTTTTCAGAGCAAAGAGTAACAGTTAATTTGGTAAACTGCAGTAACACAATAGCAAGGCTTCTTAAAACAACTCTCTTAAGTATTTGTATTAAATTCAATAGGCTGTAATAGCCTATTAAAATATATACTTACCTTTCTTAACTTTTTCACACCAACCATGCTTATTTCTAATTGGTTCATCTTTTTGGAAATCATACTTGATTAAATCAAATGGGAAAAAAAGCTAAAAAAGGGAAGAAGTCATCAGTTACTCATCTACACAGTGACATCTGGTGGCAGCAAATACATATAAGGAAACCTGTACTCCAGTCTTGCTCATCAAAAAGGAGAATGCACTTTCATTTTAAACTGAAAATACTCTGTATGTAAATTTATGCCACTTCCTGAAGCTAAGTAGCATCAAAACAGTTTTGTAAATGAAGACACAGAACTGTCCGTATGTTAAATTTTCCTACAAGTAAGTTATGAGATCTACATCATCAGTGAAAGAACAGTGTGAGTCAGCATAATAGAAACATTATCTCTAGTATTTAAGGAACATTTAATGGTGGTGGCTGCTTTGATGTGTTCTTGGGGTCTTCTGGCACTGAAAACAGCTGGCGAGGGAAAGGCCTCACAAAGGAAAATCTGCTTCCTCTTGGGCTTTACTGTTGCTTCACTAACCTCTGTGACTATTATTTTGCTTTATTTTTCTGCTGTGATATGAATACAAACCGGACCTTTAAGAGACACTTCCTGACACTATTCCCTGATGCTGTGTTTGCAGTGATCCAAATTGTCTCTTTATTATTCTAAAGAGACAATTTGCCCTGCTTGGGATTCCATGTTGCCTTCCCAAAAGGAAATGTATCAGCAATCTTTAACAACTGGTGAAACCAAGGTAATTATCTTCTCCTGAGAATTCTTGGCAATCAGGGAACAATTTTATAAAACATTAATAATAAACCTGTCCTCTTCACAATAAAGAAATGCAATATAACTTAAGGAGGGTTATATGGAAGTGACTGAAGTAAAGGGTAGGATGTTAAAACATAAACCTCTTTCCTTTTCTGCCACTAAGTCAGACAAAGAGTTGCACTTTATCCTAATTTGAAATGTTATTGTAAATAAATAATTTTTTATCAAAGAAATCTTAATAAAGAGCAACATGAATCCCACAATTTCAGCCTCATATGGACAAAACAGGTTCATTGAGTCCTTTCAATGTTCAGCACTGTGTTTTTCTTCTACACTAAGTCTGAAACAAAAAGATATTTTTAACAGTTGATCAAAGGAAAAAGGTCATAACCTGCAAAATAAAATAATGATTCAAGAATGGAACACTATTTTAATTAAGTGAAGGGTAATTATTTTTATTAACCTCAGATTAAATAATTTAACAAAGTCAAGAATCTGAGGGTCAGAAAGTTTACCTCAATTAGAAAATAATTGATTATTCTTGAGGAACAGAGTGGAAGAGGGCCTTTTTTTTTTTGGTCTGCCTTAAATGCCACTCTTTTTCACTTTCTTTCTTTTTACATTGATATTTATTACTTCAATAGGTTTAATATGACCAAATGCAATGAGTAATATAAAGAATAAGAATGAAATGGTATAAAATTAATTGCTACTGGTTTTGTGTCTGATTAGAATAGCTTAAAGTAATGCATCATACAGAGTAGTATTTTGACACGATACAGTTTTTGAGTTCTGAAAGAATGAAGAAGTATTTCAAATTGTTAAAAACACTCAGAAACTGTAATTCAGTATCTGAGAGACTATTACTATACATAACTATACTACGTTGTATACAACTTCTTTTGCCTACAACCCCAGAATATTAACAAAGTGTATTCCAATTAGGTTTCTGAAATAATCATCATGAAAACACATAATGAAAGAACCACATCTTGTATTAAATATGCATAATGAAACTACGCATAGCCAGTGCAAACAGCTGTGCCTGCACAAAAGTCTTTTCCAAGCTAAATCATTCTGTGATTCTAAGCAGCTTGCTTTTCATATTAAATACTAGAAAATTAAAGTCCTACAGCAAAGTATTTAGTCTGGGCACAGACTAACATTTGGTTTGCCTCATTATTTAAATTCTAATGGGACAAGGACCTGAGCTGTTGAAGCATTACCATATTATTTTCTCAGAGTAATGCAACATTCATCATTTTAATCTACATCTTACTCTCTGAAGCACAAGATAACGTAGCAAACAAAAAGCATCATTTAGCAAGCTGAAAATGAAAGTGCATTAATGTGCAACATTGTCTACTACTATGCTGCCCAGATGTTATCTAATACCAGCTTCCCTCACCTGTTTTATTTTTTAATTGATTGGAAATATGTGAATTTAAATATTGTTTTGAAAGTAGTTTTGACATTCCTAGCATTTCAACTTGCAGAGAATGTCCAGAGAACTTTTACCAGAAATAGAGATCACAAGCTTTTTATTACTTATTTTAAAGATGAAGTATTTTTGAATTCTCTTGGAGAATATCAGTTTTGAAAACAAAGCATTACATGTACTAGATTTAGTTTCAAGCATCTTTAAAAACCGAAATGTAAGGAAAAAAAGTTAGAACATAGTGTCATCACACCTTAGAGACAGTTTTGAAAGTATACTTGAAATCCCTTCTTTACGCTGTAAAGAACAGACACATAGGTACTCCACACAACTTTGTGAGCCAAAGTAAACAAAACCAGGAAACAAATATTTTAATATGTTTGATATTAACAAATCATAACATGTAAGAACATACTACTTTAGAAAACACTTGTAGTACTTTAGATTATTTTTGTTCAAAATTAGGAAAAGAAGAAGAAACAACATTAATTTTCATTGGCCAATGAACTTAGGAGCATCCATTTCTTGGATTTACACATCAGTATTCTTCCTTTGAACTGTTTTCCAGGATTATAAAATTTGCTTAAAACTAACTTTGTTTATTTTTAAAAAAAATAACTTGTCTTCTGCCACAAGTTCTGTGACTGCATGAAGAAGTGCATAATACTAATTCTGAATGGCTGTGTGAAAGCCATTTCATATGTTGAAATTATTTAAGATTTGTTATAAGATCTAAATGTTCCTCAGCTCAAAGCTGATTTTTATCTATACAATTTTGTGTAAGAGATTTGGATTCGTGTGATATTTTGAGTATCTTTGCTTAAAATAATGAGAAATTACATTTACAAATAAGGTTTGGGTGGGGTTTTTTTTGTTTGGTTTTTTGTTTGGTTGGTTGGTTTTGTTTGTTTGTTTTTGTTGTTTGTTTACATAATGCTTTTCAGGTGAGCGTGGCCTGGGTTATTTTTAGCCCTTCCTATAAGCTTCCTTGGATCTCATTAATCCCAAGCTCCCTTGTTGTCTGTCATCACTCAGAATTTATTTCAGTATAAGAAAGAGATTTATATATTGATAGACAAAATTGAGGGTCTTCAAGATTTTTCCCATATCACATCTATATACATACAGACATAATGTATTTCCTATATTTATATATGAACTATTCATATATATTCATATATTTATATATTTAATATATAAAATAATTGATTATTAACATTACCTACAGACACAAATGTATGTCAGATGTAAAAATTAAACAGTAGTTTATTATATTACTGTGTTAATAAAGATATTGTATTTTTTGTAAAACATTTTAAGTTTCACCAGCTGAAAAGCTATTCAGAGGCTTCTACTTTTCTGTTCATTGACTCTATGTAAACATCTTTATTGAAAGATTTATTCATATTCTACAGGGAGGCTTTCAAGCACATGAACCAATCCCTCCTTTATAAAGAACACAGTGTGAAAAGAAAGAAGTGCAAACAAGAGCACTGTTTTTAGTTAACATCTTAAATACAGTGACTTCTACCAACTGCTGTAACAGTCATCTGTTTCTTTCTATTACCTTATGTCATCCAATATTTTTATAAAAATAAATGTGTTCTGTAGAAACCTTAATATTTATCACAAGCATCTATCCCCAGCCCTTAGCAGTTACTGGTAGAAAAGTTAGTTTCCTCACTCAGAACTCAGGTTGCCACTCAAAGCTGTAATTTTTGTATTGCACCTTTACAAACTGTGCCATTGTCACTACAATAGAATGCAAAAAATATTTTTTCCTTTCCCCTACCCTCCCCCCCTAAAACTGTTATACTTTGAAACTTTCTGCTATTATTCCCTCTACACTCCCAACACCTGTATCCATAGAGCTTTGTACTGCATTTACTTTGTTGCAAGCTGTGCAATTATGCTGTAGGAAGAGAGCAAGTTTCTTCCTTCTCTTTCAGTATATCACATATATGAACACATAAACCTATTTTTCCCACTTTCTCAGTTCTGTTTCTTTCTATTCTAGAAATAGATGTTCAGGAAATCCCTAGAAAGCAAGTTAAAGATTATCTCATGTTGTCCTGCATGTCAAGAGAATGTTCCAAAAGATGTTGTAGCATTTATTTGAAGAAACAACGAATGTTAGTGATTAGGTGGCTGGGCCTTCTCTGTGCCACTGTCTGCTTTACAGCAGGAGACAGATTTTCTTTCCAAGCTCAGCAAAGGTTTTTCACAAGTCAAGAAATCAGAAATTATGCTGCTCTCCTTTACATATCACTAGTTGTCTAGTGGATGTCACTTAGACTGAAGTAAAACAAACAACAGCTACACTTCAGAAGGCATTGTTTAGTAACCTGCAAGTTGCAAAATGTATTAAAAAACCTCCCAGAACAAATGCCTGAAAGAAGCAAAAATGAACTTATGTATGGCATTAAAATATGCATTTAGTGTCACTTGCAAAATTACCACACTATTTAATTAAAAATACAGATGATTAAATAAATATGCAGGTAGTTTCAATTTTAACCTTTATCTGCTGTAGACTTCACAAAGTATTTCCAAAAGGTTAATGACATGACAAAAATCTGCCCAAAGTTCTGTAATACTGAAAACAAATTTACTCAAGTTTGGAACACATGCAAAATCTTGTAATATTATAAGGCATCAGTCTTAGAAAAGTGCGAAGCAAAAATGAACATCAGCTATAAGGCTCCTGGTTCACTTACTACTCTCTAAATTCCAGATCTCTGATTTCTGGCAGCAGTTCTGGACCTTTCTGGAAATAGCCAACAGCATTGATGGTCACTGAATGGAGCATCAGACATGTAGGACAGAGAATCAGTGGAATCAGCTGCTAAAATTCCTGAGGTCTCTGTGGTTTCTGAGCAACACACTAGCTCTTGTGGTGTTTTCTGAGTGGTTCCAGAATCCTCACTGTAGTCTGAGTTTCTGTACAAGAAATGAAGAATTCCTCTGGTCCCAGTGTGTAAAGCAGTCTGTGGAGTGACTGTACTGTGGTGATGGAGTATTGAAGCTGAGGACCCTGGAACATATGCTGCCTAGAAACCTATTTACATGGCATCAGATGACACCTCTGCTGTATTTCCAAACAATGGTTTTACATTATTGCTTTAAAAAGTTTTGTCGGGACATTTTGCTATCAGTTCTCCTAAGGAGCACAAATGTCATTTAAGTCAACAAGACTTGTATATAGACTTGTATATAGATAGGTATCACTCAATTTAAAATTCCAGGCAATGCATGAGGTACTATTTATTTCAAGAAGAGTAAAAACTGGCATAAATAGCAACATAATGATAAGTATGCAATCTCCTTTCAAAAAGACTAGACATGTTTCATATTATTAGCTAAAGGTTGGGACACGTGTTACTTTGTTTGGGACTTTCAAATTGCTTTTAAACGACTGTCCTTACAGGATCAAAAAGTCCCCTTGTGAATTTCAAGCATAAATAAATTCTTAATTTACTCAGAAGGATGGAGGAAAGTCATAATGTGTGATATAAATAACATGTAATCTTCCTCCCCAAAATATATGACTGCCATTTTCAAAGCTGATGAAATACAGAACAGGGTTTTTCTCTAGTTTCAGCAGCCTAGAAGACAGCAAACACCTACTGTAGACTGTAGATAAATGGGTATTGTCTGGTTTTCGGCTGTTTGGAGGGCCTGGAAGGGCCCGGAGTGGCTTTGAGGCAGCCCGCGTATCAAAGGACGAGAAGAGGCTTCAGTTCTTCTTTCGGTCTCTATGTTTATTAATTGTTTATCTAAAAGATTTTCTTTCGGCCCGACAGAGGTCTGCTCAGCAGCCAGCTATGAGCACACTTTCTTGCTCTCTGGACAGTCACGTATCTTTATACTTATAGTTACGTGTACAATATTTATCATTTTTCCCCAATACTTTTTATTCTTATTGTCTGGTGTACTTTCAGTAATGACTAATCTCAAAGTGCCACCATCACCACAGAAGATGGAGGAGAAGAAGAAGAAGAAGAAGGACAGGACACGCCCCAATTCTTCTATCTTACTTCTCTAAACCTCTCTGTACAGAAATCCTAAGCTCTGTGTCTCACCCTCTAATTAACTAATCTCTTCACTATTCACTCCGGTGAAATCTTCTTATCTTCATACAAGTGTCATCTCCTGTGTAAGATCAAAGTCTAGCTACCAGACACTTCTAGCAACATTCTAAGACTCTCGAGCCCCCCAAGGGTAGTCTCAGTGACTCGGCACCTCAGTCCTGAAGTGCTAAAATCTCACAGGGTATAGCATTTTAAAATTAATCATCTTGCCTACTATTCTCTGTCGCAATACCTCAACAGTGATTATATATGTATTGTGTTATCTTTAACATTTCTAAATGCTGATACCGGCTAGATGTAGTTTGCCTCCAGGTATAAAATATCTATTAAATTTGTATCTGTCTATATGCTACTGTATGTAATTATTACAATATATTAATTATTATTAATTCCCATTTATGCCAAATATTTACATAGCAGAATGCAATATAAACATACTATATAAACACATCTCTAACTATAATTTGTAGAACATTAAATCAGAATAGGAAATTTGTAGTCTTATTTCAGCAGTGAGGAGTTCTTAGGTATTAAAATAAATCCAACTTTTTCTTTTGTCCTCTAATGTAGTAGAGACCTGAAACTATACTTGGCAACTGTCAGATTACTCAAAACTTTCAGAAGAGAGCCAAAGCCTTTTTGACTCCTGTGAACTCCATAAAAAATCTCAGTGTTTCTGCTGAGTGTACAGCTGTGTTGGGTGCCAAGATTTTACAGAGGATCAACTAACTTGCAAAAACCAAGCCAGAAAATTTGTCTTGGACTTAGGACTGCACTACAACTAAGAAACACAATTTTTCAGCACTCCTACTAAGTAGAATGTAAAAAAATAGTCACCTTGTAGAGGAAATTGGTGCGCCCAACAGATCCAATTTTTCCTGTGTGGTTCATGAAACAAATGTTTCCTTCAGTAGCACCATAGAACTCACAGATCTTAATAGCACCAAATCTGTCCAAAAATTCCCTCCATACATCATTTCTTACTCCATTTCCAACTGCTAGTCGGACTTTGTGATTTTTTTCTCCTTCCTTCTGTTAAAAAAAAGGGAAGAAAATTAAAATATAGTATACTGATAACTGCATTTGATTGGTGCATACATGTCAGGAAAAACCTAATTTCTTCAGTAAAAAAAAGAGGAGAAAACATAACACTCAAGAAGTTAAAGAAACCTGGCATAGCTGGTGGACAACTGCAAAGCAGTAAGCTGCAATCTAAAACTTATTAGCTTGTTGAACAAACAAATTATTTCCTGAAAAAATTACTAAAATGATTTATATAAACATGTCCGCATTTTAAAAGTTGTATTGTCTCTATTTCTCCCCAGAGGAATTAAAAAATTGGGAAGGACAGAGAAAGACGGGAATTATTTCTGTCATGGGATTAAAGTCAGAAGAGATGAATAGTTACTTTCTTCTGTCTTCAGACTGATTATGAGGAAACAATCAGATTTCACACACTTGTAAAATATGTTTCTTCCCACATATTGCGTATGAGTCATGTTCCGTACTTTTTTCAACATTAAGACTCTCAAGGTTTTGTTCAATGTTGCTGGAATACATTATTTCTTAGTAATCTTGAGTCTTTACTGCTGCCAGGTCCCATGTTTACCATAACAAACAGCATAGTATGTATAAAATTCAGTAAGAAGTTCTAATTTTATTTATACATTCCCAAACATTGAGATTGCATGGACCACCTTTAGAACACAATCATATTTAAGCTGAAGTACCAGAAGGCAAAACATCTACACTGTTTGGATTTGTTTGGGTTTATTTTCTTTTAATTTCACCTAGTTTAAACTACGACTCCCTTTTCAATCACTTCAAGTTGCAATACAGAATGCTCTAGAAGTGAGAAAGTTCAAAATATACATAGGTACAGTTTGTTACCACATACTTTCAGAAATGCATGGCACTCTGCCACTGCAACTGTGTCTATACACCTCCATCTACCTACACTCCTATACACATACGTATGCAAACACCTCTCCATAAACAAATGCACACGTCTGCACATGTTCACATTCTTTTCAAACATTCATATATGTACACATTTGCATACATGTACTATAGAAAACAGAGAGTTTCTATTTTCTACTTTTCTATTATGCCTCTCTCCACCCCCCACCAAACCAGTATTAATTAGTTATAGCTTTACAGTAAAAATCCATCTGAACACCTTTAGTCTCACATAAAATCATAGCAAATTATTTTTGAGAAGAGATTTGGTCAGCTGAGTGAAACAGGAATCTTTTGAACAATTTGGATATCAAAACCAGTAAAACATCAACTGAGTGCATAGACAGCAGTGTTTCTCCAAGGCTTATGTCTTGGACAAATTAGATTTTTCATGAGGATGTGAATTCTTCCTACTGTAACAAAAAATTGCAAACACAATGGAATTTTAAGCTCCTCTAAATCACAAAGACCACAATGTTTTCTTCCTCCTTCGTAACCAGTATTCATTCATCTTTAGAGTCTTCCTTCTGCAAAGTAGGTTCTCTTGCTAAAATGATTCAGCAAGCAAAGTACCCCTTTCACTAGATGCAGGTAGATGTCGGCAGATTACAATCTGAGGCATAATCCTACAATTTTACCTCAAAACTACATCACTTACCAGCCTCCCCGGTCTCTAACAACTCTGTTTCTACCAGAACCCAATTCCTGCTTTTTCCCTTCTATCTTTATATGTGAAAATAATTTCTAAACACATAAGGACATACTTCACTGACTTAATGCTAAATCATTATTAACAACTGCTGCATTACACAACACTAAAATCTGACATGGATGTAGCCTGGAACAAAGTATCCAAAAATTGCCCACAGATGTTTTTTTTACAATGGTTTGTTTTTTCAACTTCAGACACAGTATCACAATGCAACAGTGTCGGTTTTTACATACTTGAAATAATAACATCTATTGTATTATATATTAAAATTCATTATATTGTCAATGAACAACAATAATATTTTTTACGCTAAAATGTTTCAGTGTTACTTTGAACTTAATCAGGAAAGTTTTTAATGTTTTTTTCTTCCTCCACAAAATTGTTCACCAATTTTAGGATATTTCTGTCAGCTCAACATAAAATTCAAAGTGGGCTATTTTCCTTGCAATTTCAATGCTAAACTGAAATGAAATGTGAAATTTAAATGTGTCCAAAGCCAAACTGCAGTTATCTCTTGCTGATGCCACTGAATTATTCAAATCTTCTGCCTCTGCAGAAAGTACAAAAAGTACTCTACAAAAAGTAGCTCAAAAGACACTTTCAAGGAAATTCTTTGTTCCACAATGAACAGAAAAGACAAACATATGCATATATATACACACAGTAATTGAGTCTTTCATCAGGCTAAGAACATTCAAAACCTCTAGAGACCAAGTTAATAAAAAAAACCTTTCCTTCTACTGTTTTTCTTTCAGAAAAATAAAAGCACTGATAGCTGTTTGCTGAAAAGATAGGTTTTCTCCCAGTCTAGTTCATCTTCTAGGATGAACCAGAAGACAGTGGCTTACATGGACTATAGTGCTTGGGATTTTTTCCCAAAAGAACAAATATCATATCATTTAAAAGTGCAGTAATTTCAGTTTCTCACACTACTTTGGCTGGTTTATATTAATACTGCAGAAAGTTGTTTCTCTAGTTGAAAAGATACAGAGTAGTCCTGAGAAGACTACATCATCCCACTTTGCTTGCAATGTTAACACCTATCATCAACATCAACAATACAATGTAAAACCACTTCAGGAAGGGATGCTGCCATAGCAGTCAGGCTTTTTGCAAAAATACAAAGAAGGTGTATGATGTTATCAAAAACTGGTCACAGAAAGCAGATTTCTTAAAAGGTAGAGGAGTAATTCACTTCTTCACAACTAAGGTAGATCCACTGTCAGATTGCTTTGCTGCAACTGCTGTATTTGTGATTTAGTCAGCCCCACCATAGCTGTACCTGTCTGTCAATGCAAGATTCCATGAAGAGCAGGGCTTTCTGGACATAAACACTGTCATGAATTTAGCAGTCTTTCAACTGTAAGAATGAAAATTATATGTCATTTCATCTCCTGGCAGGTTTAATAACTATGGTGAAAATCATTAAAATTTGGGAAAATTCAAGCAGAGAGTTCTACTCACATTAGTTTTACATGTGAGTTAATATAGAAATACTCTATCTATTTTTATCTTTTTTATAACTAATATATGACACTAGTTCATATTAGCTTTATGTGTAACTATCTTCCAGTGTAAAGTGACCCACAGTAAATAAAACAGAGTTAGCCATTCTAAGATCTGTCATCTGTTTTTAACATCAAACATCGTCATATATATTATTGTCCAGATCACTGCCGAAGTCCAGCTTTCAGGACAGGCATGTTGGTATCCATGGGCATGGTGGCTGAATAGTTACAGACTAAATCAAATGCTGCAAGCAGGAGAAGGGAAGGAAAAGAGATGATAATTCAACCAAATTACAAAAACGTGGTTGAATGACAAATACTTAGAGTGTCCTAATGAAAAAAGAAATAAAATAAATATGCAGAAATTCATGCTTTAAACTGACTAGATCAAATAGGCTTTGAGCTTCTACCATTTTCAGATGGCATTTAATTTACCTTTGGCACAATAAATAAAGTTAAAGGGGTAGAAGGAATTCCGAGCAGTCACCTAACACATCTCTCTCTGCTCCAGCAGAAAAGCTCTGTTAGGCCTGGGCCATTCGTGACACCTGATCAAGCTGTGGCATGTCAGCCAGCTGCCCTGCAGCAGTTGGTATGCAGTAATTGTGTGCATGCGTGTTCTTAGCCCACTGCATAAACACTGTACCAAATTAACACCTCCTACGCTAAAAGCTGTATTTCCTCACAAAATCTCCTTTACAAAGGACTCAGTGCCTTACCCTGGTCACCTACCACAAATAAGTTCAAATTGCATGCCCTCTGACAATTCAATTATGATTTGTGTTTCTGAATTTACTAATAGCTCTCCACAGATAGTTAGGACAAGAGAGTTTAGACCAACAGAATGTTGTAACATCTTCCCAATGTTTCCAAAAATGTCTATTTATTTTCCTTCACTTTGATTTTATTTTCTTAATTCAGAATGATTCTTAAATAAAATGGGGATTCCGTTTACATACACTTATTTCTAACAATAAAGGTGAAGAATTTTTTCAATATCTTTTTCATTGACATCAATGCATTAATATGCAAGAATCGTTCTTACCATACACCTGGAATTTTTTTTCATTCATTCTGCCAGGTCTTTGAACTGTGTACCAAATATCTGGACACATCATAAATCAGTTTGACACAATATGTGTCTGTCTCGCATGCTTGTTTCTTACATATATTAACCAACTGACAAGTCAAGATCTGCCTTACTACATTAAACACCAGATTCCTGGAATTTTTCATCCAACAGTCTTTTCCCCTTAAGTGCTCTCAATAAACAACTTGGAATATCTACGTGATTAAGCTGTTGGTAAATGCCTCTTAGAGTGTTATCAGCAGTACACTAACTGATGCAGGAAGTATTCATGATTGCAGCTACATAAAAATGTGCTGCATTTAAAGCAGCTGCTTAAAACAAACACAAGAAAACAAGTTCATTGCCCTTCTTTTATTATTTCTGCATAAGGAATATCCAAATGGGGAGAAGCAAAGATAATTCAAGGAAAGGAGGCATGAATTGTTCTCTGTATCATGCCCTTGATGAAACTGAAAGCAATCTCAGGGCCTGAGAATGCAAACATCTGTTAAATATAAAATATGATAAGACAGATGACACAGGATTTGCATTTAAGTATTTACATGGTGTGTATGTAACAACACATTCACCAATTCCTCTCTTGATACATTAGCCCTGAAAAAGGGGCATCAGGTAGTTAATCATACTGTAAGATGGGAGATACTCTACTATTACAGATATATTTTTCAAGATGCACATCCATGTTCATTATTTAGTAATGCCTACTTACAAACTGCAACTAGATTTTTTGAGCAAAACACATACTCAAATTTAAAAATACAAATAAAAAGAACAGGAAGTGTGTGAAGAGATGCACTATAAGAAAGGACAATAAAATTAGGAAAAGGACACATCTTTCTAGTTCAGAAACTGGTAGCTTGCTATTTAATATAGCTCATTCTCACCCCATTTTTAATAATCAATCTCCTGATAATCTATTAGAATTATATTCTAGAAGAAGATTTCTTCAATCAGCTCTTCAAAGAGGAAATATTTTGTTTAATTGTATTCCCATCTCCTCAGAAACAAAAAAAAGTCACTTTTGTCTGTGTTCCACCCAGTAATATGAAGCAGATAATTGTATTTTTGGTGCTTGTCCCAGTAGCACACCAGTCAAAACAAATCACACAAAACTTTTCAAAGGTCAGTTCAGAGAATTAAATATACATACACATACAGATTGCTTCTTGTGGTGCATGTTACACACACTATTCTGTGAGCAATATGAAGCTTCCCTTTGTGAAAACATGGCTGTGATTTCCAAGCATGACTCCACTTGTTTAACCCAAAAGACAAGTCTAGGAAAAACTGGAAGGAGAGAAATTGGTCAAGTTATACGACCTCTTAGGTCATGATCCACCAGGCTAGAATCAGTAGTTGATGTTCTAATTAGCCTTCAGTGCTGTTTGTATATAAAAAACTAATGCTTCCTAAGATATCACAGAAACAATTTTCCATGAAGAACACCTCAAAACCTTTTACCATTATTACTGGGGAGGATGAGAAAACAGACACAGGATCATTTGTGGATACCAAGAGAGATAGGCCAGTATCTGTAAGTATCAAAGACAGTAGGAAAAATCGGTGGTTTTATAATCTGTTTTAAAGCCATTTTTCAAAAATAATACTGTTGTTGTAGTTATAGCAGTTGAAAACAAGATGTTTGCCATGACATACAGTCTGTTCTTTACAAGGTCAAATGACACAGTCTAGAGAGGAAAAAAATACAAGCTTCCAAATTTCATGGCCTTTTCTAAGTTTTAATTTAAGATGTGCTTGGTATGTTCTTAGTCTAAAAGTTATATTTTCTCTAACAGTATGTACAAACAATGCTCAATTTTATTTTAGGCACTGCTGATACTGAAGTAAGAAATACTTGGATTAAGAATGATATCTTATGACATGTGCAGATGGCTTCAGGTTTTTTTTTTTTAAAGTTAGGTCACTACAAGAATAAACAAATTGCAAAATTCACCCCTAGAAATTAAATTTTAATGACATGTAGAGATTCTTAAAAGCTTTCCCAAGGAAGGTATAGATGTGGCTGTTTGCAACTGTGTCACATTACTGGTTTAGGGTATTCAATAAAATATTTATGTCAAAAACCTGCAAGGGGCTTAACACATTTCCACTCTACATTTTAAGGACATCAGAAAGAACAATTTCCAGTACCAAGCCTAAATTGAACTAAACTTTAATGGGAAATAAAATGTGATTAAAAGTAAAACCTGCATTTTAGAGTCCTAGTGACTAATTTCTCCTTGCTTATGTGACCATTAAATTCCCTTCCTTTAAGGAAAACTGCTTCTTGGTGAGAGACAGTGCTATCTAACTACATAAACCCCATCCTTACATCACTTTTCACAACACTTTAGTCAACTGCAGGGAAATAAATATTCATTCTGTTTTCTTATCCCAGTAGCACTGAATTCCTTGTTTTCACCTTCTTCACTACTATTGTTCTAACACAGAAGACTTTTAACACAATAAATCCTAAGCATCTTCTCTGTAGTAATTTCAGAGAGCTTAATCCTATCCAAAGAACCCGTGGCCAAAGTGTATCTATTAGAGAGACTGTCTTGCCTCAGCTTAACAAAACAAAGTCTGAAAGCTGATAAGCATGGTCTTATACACTTAGATAACCCCAAGGAAATAAGAAATATTACCTGTGCTGGAGGATAACACTGTCTCAATACCAAGTGGACATAAAACAGGACACATATTAAATGGGAAATTGTAAGCAATGATACAATTATTTGTGACACAGACTTTGAATAGAAGCAGAAGTGAGCTCTGGTTTTAATAGAGAGCTTACCTATTTCATGCAAGGTATCATAAATCATACAAATACTGTCACACTGCACCACAGCTTACAAAAGTAGAAAACATGTACATAATGGTTAAGGACACTGATTTCTAACCTCTGTTTGTAACACTTTTCAGGATGCAAGTCTTCTTTACAGAAAAGCAGGATAGAGATGCTGCATTACCACTCCCTTCTTTCCAAAAGCTTCAGGATACAATGCATTATTAAATAGATCATTACGTCAAATTTGAAATAAATCTGCAACTGCCTTTGGAAGGTTTCATTTACAGTCAGATGCTAAAATTTAAATTAGCTGCAAGTGTCTAAGGAAAATATATCCACGGATTAGAAGAGCAGTATTCCAAGGCATTTGCTAAGAGGCAATACAGGGAGCTCTGCTATGCCATACTCTTGTAGTTTTTCAGATCACTGTTAATAGAGACTTTGAGCAATGTCAGCCAGCAAGACCAGTTTATTAATTTTCTAAATATTCTTCTTCACTGGAGTAGTCATGCTCGTATCTTACAGATGGATCCATTTTGTAGCTACTGATGGCTAGTAGCCATCAATGCTGGTCACTGTACTTTCCTACAATCAAAATGATGCAGAAGAAGTGCTTGGAAGAGGGCAGGCTTGAGGATTACACACTTGGAAACCCAGCAAAATCTATAAATGTCACACAAAGCCAGATCTTTTTGTACTTGTACCTAAGGAAAAAAGATAACTTCCTTTTCTAACAAATGTTCTTTCCAGACAACAGACAACAGATTACTAAACCAAACTGGATACAGAATAACCTCAGAAAAATTTGCTGCAAGAGTCTTCAAGAACTTTTGCAGATGTGAGTGGGCGGCAGAATGATCAAACAAGACAAAACCAATAGGGAAAGCTCAGCCAAGAGCCTACATGCTACCACAAAGACTTGCCCAAAGTTCAATTCAGAATTTATGAACTTTGAGGCCACAGCATGGACTCCAACTGTAAACAATATACCATTTATTTCAAGTTTAGTGTTAAAGAAACACTAAATTAAATTAAGAAAATATGGTAATTGCCATGGATTTAATCTGGGTTGATGAGAAGGGTTTTGTAGCACTCTAATCTCATGAACAGTGCCCATATAATATCCTGACAGAACTTTAAAATGCAACATATCTTTCTCATGCTGCTAGCATACATTGTACTTTGACATTAATGAAACTTAAATAGGGAATCCAACTTAGGCAACTTACCTGAAAACTAAGAGTAAATTGCATAAGATATTTTGAAACCTTCCACTTATTTGTGCGAACATGTTTCTCTTCCAGTTTTAACATGACAGACACTTAGTATTTTTCTTCAAGTACCTAGCTGTCAAACTGATTTGTTTTATAATTTGAATTTTTCTTGAGGAGGCTTAGCAAGCAAGTAAAAACAAAACAAAACCCTGTAGCCTCACAGAAGAAAGAGTTTAGATAAGCCAGCTCCTAGAAAATATGCACATAAATTAACAAATAGAATAGTTATATGGTTAATGAATAGTTAATGATTGTATAACCACTGTATGCAGTATATAAATAGTTAAGGATGGTAAATATGACTTTATTTGCACAATTTAAAATTGCTTTTACTTCACAGTAAAGATTGAAAATTAGAAGAGTTTGTTTCACAAATTAAGTATATTAATCTATAATTTGTGCTTTAACATAAAAAAGGAGTGTGAAAAGAAGTCATGTTCTTCCTGTACAGTAAGAGAATAGAAAAAGGGAATAATTAATATCTTATAATTAATTATTAATATAAGACTGCAAACACAGCAGAAGTTATGAAGTTTTGGTGAGAAGGGAAATGATGTTATGGCAATCAAGTTAGCCTACAATGGAGGAAAAAACCCCACAATTTATAAAAACTATGCCTCCACAATGCCTTGACTTTTTCTTATGATTTATAACTTGATTTTTTGTTATCTACTAAGTTTTTGTTTATTTTACTAGAAAGTTAAAATCCCCCAAACAAATAAAAATTAAAACCAAACAAAATCCCAAGACATACCCCCCCCACAAAAAAAACCCACAACAACAAAAAAAAAACCACAAAAAACAATCAGAGAAGGTATCACTATTCTGGTTTCTCATCAGCACCAGAGGTCTTCACCAGGCCATCATCCATGCTCCCTTTAATTCATGAACTTCTACTTTACTGGGGTACACATGGATAGAGCAGTTGGATCCATGACCCACAACTACATTGCTTAAGTATACTTTTGAAACTTTTCCTCAGGGAAAAGCAATCCAATGACCTTTTCCATTCTTTGGTCTGCAATTCCGATATTAATGCAAATTATTATTCTGTTGGAAAACAAGACTGATTTGCATTCCCTCATTTTAGAATACTGCTTAAGGATGATGTTAATAATTTTCAAATTAAATACTTTGAGTTTCTGGTACCTTTTCCTAAGAGATGAGTCATTTTAATAACATTCACTGAAAAGGAAAGAAATCACTGATTATTTTTGTGAAATAACAAGATGAAATTATGATAGTGGCAAGGGGAGGCTTTTCAAAGCAATAACAGCTGCACCGCATCCAACTTATGTATATTTTCACAAAATTCTTTCTGTTCTACTAAATATTTGTTGTCTAGAATAGTTCTGTAATTGGAAAAAAACTCAAATTGTTCACTTTGAACAAAAAGCTACTAACCTAGACCAAGCCCCTGCTAAGTTTAAAAATATTATTTAGATGGTCTCAGAATATGCACATTTTGCCAAACAAAACAGTGCTAAAACATAGTGTACAAAATGTGAGACCTCTGACACACACAGGTGCCAAGAAAAGAATTCTGAAAATTTAGAAAAGGCATTGGAAAGTACTCCTGTAAGGTAAGGTAAGTTGTTTGAACTTACCTTGCAAACTTCCATGAAACAGTACTTTATCACAGATGATACTGAATCAGTTTTTATTGTCAAAATTGTTTCTTATAATACTTTGAGTATATCTTCATGATTCAAGCCATTATTTTTATTAAGCATCTACATATCACCACATATCTGCAGAACCTCACATAAAAGGAAGGGCAGAAGTACATGCCTAATACAGTTTAATTTCCCTTTTACCATATCCACTTGAAGAAAAATAAATGTACTGACAGACAAATAGGCATCACTTTGATTCCACTTACCACTGGCTGATTGCAAAGGTAACGGCAGAGTTCTCCAATGTACTGGATGACAGTCACGTTGTACTTTCTGCAGTCATTCCAAAACTGACTAGCTGAGAACTTCTTTTTTAACACACAGGTTGCACCTTTATGGAAACAGTAGGGAAAATGAAATTAGGCAATTGCTCCATGTGGAAGCTTAGCTATAAGACAGATCATCTGAGAAACTAAAACAGCCTTGCTCAGAGAACTATGCAGTATTTAAGCTGTTTTATTTGAAGATATGTGTTCAAACCTGGTAGGCAAAGAAGGCAGAGGAAATCAGCCTCCTGGCTGAGACAGCAATGTAATAAGATCAGAGCTTAAAAACAAGTCAGCTTCTCCTCTTACAACACTGTTGGTGTTGTAACATATTTTAAGAGTTTAACATGAACTCTTGTGTTCAAGCGTTTCAAGCTGAAAAATCCAGAAGATTCAGGCTGATTAGTAAATCAAGTGAGTATCACTGAAGCCTTATTTCTCAAGAAAGTATTCATTAATGCAGATTCATAACTGTATTATTAACCCACAATAAAATGATTTTTCCTTTGCTCTGACTTGAACTTGACCCATAAGGAAACAAAGTATTTGCCATGGAGTTCCAAATAAATCTTTTAGAAAAGAGCCATTGAGGACATCTACATTGTCTCAGTAATACATCTGATTTCTGCCAGTGTTAAAACACAAAAGTAATAGTACACAAATCAAATGGATAAAAAGTTAAGGGATTTAAAAATACACGAAAAAGCTTGCACAGTCAGTAGTAGACAATGTATTTGTCAATATTTTAAGTTCACCAAATACATTTTAATTCTATTCTACTGTACAATACTTAGTCGTACAAACGCTAATGCACCATACACACTGCCAAAACACTGTGTATGTCCTTAGCCTCCTTTTGACCTAAATATGAAGAAGTCAAAACATTTGTGATGCAAATTATGACAACTAATTCTTCACCACAAAGAGAGCTTGTAGAGATCACTTGTTAGTACAAAACATCCCCTCTCCCCAAAATACACAGTTATTCCAAAAAAGACTACTCACTGAATTTCAGTAAAGCATTAGCTTCCCTAGGGCTAGTGAACCTAAGCATGTTTTAGACATTTTTATAATAATTCATTCTCTATTAACAACAAAAGCAAACAAGCCTTACCCAGCTGAATGCATCCACCAATGCCAAGAAGAGAAGCTGCACTGTGATAAAGGGGCAGGGTAATATAAATGATG
The DNA here is from genome assembly GCF_028769735.1 of Zonotrichia leucophrys gambelii. Taxonomy (NCBI): domain Eukaryota; kingdom Metazoa; phylum Chordata; class Aves; order Passeriformes; family Passerellidae; genus Zonotrichia; species Zonotrichia leucophrys. Next base: position 54,885,411 of record NC_088200.1, read on the forward strand.
TCTTCTGAAGTAGCACCAAAAGCCCACAGTCCAGCAGCTCCTTTAAGAACCTGTAAATGACTAATGACTGCTGCCTTTGGAAGACCTGTAATAAAATCAAAATAATGCACTAAAGCATTTCTTAAAGGGAATCTGTATGAAGTCTCTAAAATCACAAAAGAGTCATTTTTTACTTCTGTAATCAAATTGTCAGCCATCTTTTTAGATGACCTAAATAGATGACTGACTGTTTAATACAATATTGCATGTTTATATACACATAAAGATTAGCCAGTTTGTAACCTCATCTCTTTGCTATTTAGTTTGATGTCACAGTCATTCAAATAAATGGAAACATGACGAAACTCACTGGTTTGCTGCTAGCAAATTATATAAAGCAAGAAGGGACAAAAAATGTACTGTAGATATGGACCTCTTTTAACATAAAGAGGCATCACACCAGATCTTGTTCATGCAAGAGTCATAGTGATAGTAAGGCAAACAAGAAAGGTATGGGATCTTCATGGAATAGGTCACACAATGGGCGCTTATCTAAGAATCATACATCTTCCTATTTGTTTTAGAACTCTACAAAGTCTATGACGAATTAACAAAAAAGAAAAAATTTGTGAGAAGACCACATCAGTTAAGTTCTTCCGAAAGAGTTTGTTCAAGTTCAGCACAGCACTTGTCTTCAGCAACATGCAGACTCTCAGGCAAGGGCTTCCTGTGCTACTACCCTTCACCTATTAATGTGAGTAGGGGATGTGATCTTGCATGATACATGTGTTCTCAAACACACACACAAATTTCAGGCTGAGTCAGGCTGATGATGAACGGTGAGAACCGTTCAATACTTTAAAAAATACAATGATTCACAAAGTTTTCTCACCTATTCTTGCAAAGCTATGGTTCATTTGAAGACTTAGCTAGAGCTGGAAGTATAATCTGTGGAGAGCTGAGCTACCCTCCAGGCTTATTCCACTTTTCTACACTTAAGTGAAAAGGGAATATGCCTAGGTTGCCAATAAATTGCTTATAGTAAGAAGTTTTCTACAGTCTTGTGTTTTTACCTCTGCCTTTACAGAGAGATTACTACAGACTGTGCAAAACACTCCTTTCTTTTAACTAAGATTATCAGTCAAAACATGTGAAAATGTTCAGTAACTCAGAATTAGTTATTCCATACTCTTCAGACTACACAAACCTTATGATATTAGTTACATAGTACATAATAGAAATTCAATTCTAAATTCTTGTCTTTCATATAAAGTTTCAAAAATATTTCAAATTCTACATAACTGAAACTTGAGACTTCACACAGATACTCTGATTCTAATTGTAAGAACAAAATCATCCCATCTGGATAATTATGTAATTTTTTTAAGCTAATTTAACTCCCAACTCTTAACAAGCAAGCTTAAGCATATTTCTATTAGTAGAATTTCAAATAAAACCTCGTCTCTTGACAATATTTATAACTTCCTAACTTATTGGAGACTGATGTTCTTATCTCCTAATTTTTCCTGAGAACCTGAAGCAAATAAATTAAATTATTATTTGTATGAAGGAACAAAGCCTCAAACCACATAAGTATTTTCAATCTTCATGTGGCTAAAACGGTTGCGTTCAATTGAATGAGAATGCCAATCCACTCAGCTTAAAAACAATGCTGCCTTTCATGTCAGTGATCAGGTTTTTTTTAAGTATTAGCTTCTTAGCCGCTGGAGCACAATTCAGACATCTGTTTCTAAACTAAAAGGCTAGTAACTTAATCCTATTTTCTGTCTCTACAGTGACCTGCATAAAACATGACTTACTGTAAGAAAAACAAAAGTCTATTTGTGTGTTTCAAGATTATTTTTTAAAGTTCTAGGTAAAAATCTTAATAACTTTAGCTAGGGAGTGTTATGTGGTCACAAAATACTATCTATTATGATTGTAAACCGACCAAAAAAGCAATGTTTTATAAACACTTGAGCTGTGAAGTAATAAGAGGTAAAGCCTTTCATTGTATGTGTACAATGTGGCAGGAAAAAATAAAGAAGAGAAACCCATAAACCACTGAAGAGAAACACAATATGAGCAGTTTTCTATAGTAATGCTTCTAGATGAGAAACATGACATTTTGCTATTGAGATACCAGAGTTTCAGAAAAATCATGGACTCTTTAGAAGATCTGTACCTGTTGTTCCCGAAGTAAATATATATAACACAGCTGACTTGAGAGTGTTGGCAGAGCATCGATTAACTGGAACAGGGTCTTCAGATGCAGCTTCTATTTTGTCCAAAAGAGTATGCACATTTGGAAATGAGGAATCCTTGGCCATTATCCAAACACTAACATCTTTTTGAAGTTTAGGAAGAATTTCTTCCAACGTCCCAAGCAAATCTTAAAAATTCACATGAAATTATGTTAATTCCATTATGCCTTCATAAACCTAGATAATAAAGTATTTTTTCTCTTAAAGTTTTACTTTTTATAATAGAAAAAGAAATGCAAGTCACCTCCATGGATACAGATTCAATAAAATAACAATGAACTAGAATGAAAATCCACTGAAAACAAGATATAATATGCTAAAAATACCACTGATCCCATCCCATAGTAGCATGGTCAACTAGCTCTCAAGGCAAACTTGTGAGCCTTGATTATTTGCTCCTACTGTCCACATGATTTTAGGTAACACTTAGTCATTGTTAAGACTAGAATGAAATGTGGTTAAGTTCCAACTTCAAATAAATCTTGAAGAAATCCATTGAGGCAGATATATGCATAACTGATAACTACAGAACAGGTTTCCTTGGATGCCCTCAACAGCAATCTCCTTTTGAGAACTAATTTTTTTTTCAAAGGCACAGAAGGGACTAATTTAAAAAGAAACAGCAGTTTAACTAAGTTCTATTCTGCTGGCTTATCAGGAAAGAAACAATGAGAGCACTTCCCAGAGTAAATAAAAAAGAAAATATATAGAAGATATAATCCTTAAATAACCTATTTGGTATTTATATTTTGAAGCATTTTTACAATGTCACTTTCTCAGAAAACTGCACAGTCATTAAAGTACTAATCCAGGAAACATACCAAGAACAGGAACAATACTGTTTCCAGTAGAACTCATTTATACCTTAGGGCTTTGATACATCTCAGTCTAAGTAATTAATCTTAGAAATAAACCTATGGATATAAATTTATTTTATTATCTCAGTTCTTATAATAAATAAAGTTGAATAAACTTTGAATAAACAAAGTTGATATGACTCACCCAGAACCTGACAATGAGGCATTGCCAGAGCCAGCATTTGAAATCCTGATGTCAACTCCAAACTCACTTCACAAATATTAAATATGGATACCATATGCATAAACTTTATGCCAAAACAACTAAAGATTTTTAATCTTTTAGAAAGCTGCTTCAATAATGATAGACTGATGTAGTTATTTTAATTAATAACACACAATTGCTATTACAGATATGCTGCCTACTATCATCAACTAAACATGTTTTACAAACCTAAAGTCTACAGAGTACAAGTTTTATATATTTTATGAACATTTAGCAAATAGATCTGACATAGTGTAACACAAAAAATTTTGTTTTCTAACTTCCTAGTACTGCAGAATGATTTCAGGAAGAAATCACCCAAATTATTTTAAATTGGAAAGATGCTGTTTGAATCACTGGAGTACAGTCCCACTATAGACAGCAACAGAGTGAAAAAATTTGAACAAAAAATAATGTCAAGAACAGTAGTATTAACTGCAGGAAACCTGATGCCATGAATGTCAAGGTTCATTGGCATATTAATTCTGTCTAGCTGTGGTATTATGGAATTATGGCATATTTTTGAGCAATAAATAGAAAAATACAACTGTACTACTTCTAACACATATTAATTAATGAAGTGTGATGGAATAACTATGTACATATTACCATCTCATACTGACTTTGTCTTCCTATTATGCATATATGCCTCACAAATATACTAAGGAGAGCTGGTGCAGAACCTAGCAAAAGAAACAGAGGTGTTGGAAGTAGCTGGAGTTCTATTTCTGTTTTCAAAAGTAGAGAATATAGATTCTCCACCATTCTTTATTAATGCACTAGCTTCACCTACAAGGCAAATCTGTCAAAAAGAAGAGGATTTCCCTCTTCTTTTTCTTTTTTCCCCCTTTTTGTGCAGCAAAGGAAGAAAGATAGGAACTATTAATTTCAACCTTGCAGACACACTCATTTAAGATTCAAAAATGACATGAGGACACAGTTCCCTTTTGGTAGACTGAAACATATCTACCCAAAATAGTTAAGATCATATTAAACATACACACTTGTAATTTTTTCTCCAAACACTCACTCTTAAAACCTGTGACTCTGGAGCTTTTTACTGCTATTGAACAATTAAATGATTACACAGCATAATTTTTCTTCTGTGATCAGGAATCTAGTATTTGGAACAATACATGAACAGCTTGTAATTAAAACTTATCATGAAACAAACTTCTCAGTAGATAGCACAGAGCAGAATAAACAATAAATTATTTCTTGAATAAAAAAAGGTAAGGTAAAACAGCTGTATTTAAAGTGCCAGAAACTGAAAGTTACTTCTGGAACACACATGAGATGGGGTGTTTGGAGATGATTCTCAGTTGTACTAACATATTTCCAAACAATAGTTCTAATGATCGTAAATTAACATTTTGTTCCCCAAACTGAAAACTGTGCCAGACATTATGCAGGGCTGTCTAGTCTTTACATATCATCTTTGCCACCTGTCAGGAAGACACAGCCCTGTTGGAAGAGCTATAATTTGTATATTTCTAGAGGCACCTTGTATGTACACCTCATATAGAAAAGCAATTACAGTAAAGCAATTCTGCTATTTAAACTTGGAGTTTTACTCAAATAATACTTATTTACTCTTTACACTACAAGAGTATATTCAGATTTTGGGTTACTTGTTTTGGGAGAAATATCTCCTCATACAAAATTTGGCAAGTTCCATCTGTGCTGTTTACATTGTTTGTATACATATGTTTGCCATTTGCTAATTATTTGGCTCCTACTGAGAAAAAATATCTGGAATTGATCAGGATGGTTATGTTTTTCTGCTTTTGTTTGCTTTTTTCTCGTCTTACTTTTAAAGCATTATTCAGTAAAAGTTTGTGAAACTGTTACTTTATATTCACATGAATACATCATTCAGTTACATCTTTTGAGAAAGCAAGGAAAATACGTTTTGAACTACTGTCCCAGGCTTCCAGTTGCACAAAGGTTTTTTATGTTATTTTTTAGCAGAGAGATCATGCAGGCTGTTGGCAAGGACACAGTCCCACGCTGATGAAAGGAATACATTAGATTATGAGATCAGTTTGTACTGAACAGAAAGTTACTCAGAAAGAAAACTCCAAGAAATGGTTCTTACATAACTTTGATGTGTACCCTGGCGGATATGTTCAGGAAATTATATCAAGTCCGGACTCTTCCCCACACTGTCTGGCCTCAGAAAGTAATTGTTACTTGTACTTGATCCCCCAAGCCACTGACTCAGCATGGCTTCGCACAAAGTAATAATAGCAGAAAAGTCAGATGTAGCACAGGATCAGTGCTGGTGTCTTGAAGTGCCAGTGAAGGCAGTAAGAATAACAAAATAGAAACCACCTTGCAAATCACAGTCAGCTCCTTTTTACCCCCAAAGACCATCTGGGACAAGACACAGACTAGAGTAAGAGCAAGCCATCATAGAGATATGGCGTCTTACAGAGCAGGTGTCTTCCACAGTCCTCTTTTAAATGTTTAGGTCTAAATAGCTTTTTATTCCAAATGGAAAAGAAAAGGTTGTTTCCATACAACTCATTCTTTTTTTTTTCATTCAGTGACTAACATGACAGATGAGATTTCTACTTGTATGTAACATCAACTGACTTTAATTTACAAATTCAAAAAATACTTTGCTTACTGTCTTTCTCCAGGATTTAGACTTGCTTCTGTCAAGCCCAGAATACACCCAGCAGCAGCAGCAGAAAGCACTGCTAGTGCCTCAAGAGTAAAAACTTCTGGCCAGAAAAATGCAATACAGCTGAGAGACAAACCTCTGTACAGAACTGCAAAATCACAAGATGGCTGTGAATAGAAGGGGCCTCTGGAGGTCACCTCGGTCCGATCTCCCTGCTCAAGCAGAGCCACATAGAGCACACTGCCCACACGTGTCCATGCAGCATGTACACTCCTTTAATAGCCTCTGTTATCAGGACTGATGTAAATCAATCTCATGGAGTTTAGAAAGCAATCCTTTAACAGCTGAATCCTTGCATCAGAAATCATGATGGCAATCTGGGATGTCCTACTCTGGGCTGAATTCCTCCCAGTAGGAACAGACTAGAGATGCCCTGGCAAATAAATTCCATTTGTGCATTTCTCGTGGTTCACTAAACTGTATGTGTTGTTCAGTAGTATTGCTGATGTAGATACTGCTATAGATACAATGATAGAACAGATGCAAAGTAATCCCTTCTTCAAGCAAGTCTTCGATCAATAGAAATATGCACCAAAAAGGACATAACACCTTAAAAGATGTCTTCATTTTAAGCAGTGCCTCCTCTGTTTAACCGGAAGCTTATTTAAACAACTAAGGGTGGCATAGTCTGGTAACCTGTAGTAAGAATGAACAGCTTTAGAGAGAGAAGAACATAGTTTCTTTCTTTCTCTTTTACAAGTTCCTCATTGACATAAAAGTTAGTTAACTACTGTTTTATTAAAAATGCAGTTTGAAACTCTAGCTTTTGAACCTCTTTCAAGAAACATTCCCCAAAATGGGAGTGGTGGGAGAAAATGTTTCTGGGAATGGAAGTGTGAAAAAGTTAAGCAACAAATTAAAGCAAGAGCTAAATATTCTGGGAACAAAGACAAATGAGAGAAGTTAAAGTAAAAAAACCCTGTCTCTCTGACAGAAAGGCAAATGGAAGGAATAGAAAGACTAAATATTGGCAAATAATAGAATCCATATTTGCCTTTTAGCCAGAGCCTGGACAAGAAGACAAAAAATTAACTTGATTGCACTAAATTAATTAAAAGACCATCAGTGTCATAGGAAAAAACCCCACACTTTAGAGATAGCCATTTCATATAGGAAACCAACAAGAGAAAGAAACCCTATAGTTTTTATAACATATCTGGGACTTTTTATAACATATCTGAATAAAACATTCAGTTGCTGAGTTCATAGAATACATTAAGACAAAATGAAATCCACAAAACTTAAATACTACTGAAACACTCTGAACTAAAGTTAGAAAAAGCAATCCAAGTACGAGAGAATTGTCAGATCAGAAGAAAGTCTGATTTCAAGTGCTGAAGCAAAGACAATACTAATTGGATGGGCTTACCAAACCACAATGCCTGACATATATGCAGGCACACAACAAAAGTTAGGAGTAAAAAAAGGCATATGAGAGTGCTCTTACAAGAGGCAACATGAAAAATGGAACAAGGTATGGAAGACAATGCAACCATAAATAATATCAAACCTAATTGTATGGAGGTATCACATTGGTAAGAAATAAAAGCATTTTTGAAAATGAGGTACAAAAAATCTTCAAGATGCAATCATCGCACACAAAAGGAGGCTACATCAACAGTCTGAGCAGGGAAGATTTTGCCATAAACCATCATCAGTGAGAATTGTTTCAGGCAGCAGCTGAAGGTTCCCTTCAGCATAAATGAAACCTTAATATTAACTAGATATACAGTAAGATATAACAGTAGAACCTGTACATAGGCTCCTTTTTTAATATGCTATTACAGACAAGAATTTCAAGAGCAAATTTGGTCTTGCTGAACACGGGGAGTCAAATTGTTAAGGGGATAATTTCTCCCATGCTGCAGTCCATGAATAAGACCAAATGTCATCCAAAACATTGAAGATATAGTTTCTAACCATTGCAAGAAATAGAATTGCTAAGTTAACCTGCATTTCTTTGTGGAGGGTGAAAAACCTACATAATTTTAAAAGAATTTCACTATCCAGAAATACTGCCATTGCATACTATTCTCTGATTTTAAAAAAACAGTCTCAATTGCCAGACATGATGCCTGTCTAGGCAATGACAAATATTAGACCACAAGTGGATTGGGTGTAGTGTAAACGCTTCATAAAAAAATATATACCACCTTAAACAATCCACAGTTCTGTGAAAATGGTGCCACAAGGGGAAAAGGAACAACTCTTGTTTATTGATGAGGAAGAATCCCTTGATAGTCACAATAACACTGAACAAAAAGACGTTTAATAGATCTCTAAGAATTATGTAGCTGACTGTGTAATCCCACTGTTAAACATTGCTCTGAAATTTTTATGAACATCAGGGGGAAATTATTATCTATAACAATTAGGTTCAATATGCTTCTTTCAAGAGTGGTATGAGTTAGGCCTCACAGCCACTGGTCTGTGTATACACTTTCAATTGCCAAACCTGGACTCCTTTGGAGACGCTCCTCTATTATATGGTCAACAGCTGAGGACATAGCAACTTTTAACTTCTTTCACAGAGAAAAACAAAAAAGAGCCTCTAAGTCCTGAAGGCTCATGGGACCAGCAGACTTACAGCAGAAACTAAAAGCCATTAATAAAGTAAGAAGTCCAAAATATAAAATACCAGCTGAGAGACTAATTTGTTGGTATTTGTGTTGTATCAGCTGCCTGCACACAGCTCTTCCCTTGTGAGCAGAGGCAGAATCTCAGAAGAACATAGTTCAACACAGTCGCTCTCACTATCAGCTGCTGGTAGCAAATTAAGAGCAGAGAAACACAGTTCACAGCGCTGCTCTGCAAATGCATTTTTCATCCATTAGTTACCTCTAACTTAAATAAAAACCTCTCTCAGATGCAAGCTCTGATACAAAGTTTCTCCCTTTCCACAGTCAATGAGCAGCAGAAAGTTCCTGAACATTAATTCCCCTCCTCAATCCATACACTCAAAAGTATATACTCATAAGAAGAAACTAAACAAGATTTTTTTTAATTAAGAAAGCAAAATGAAAAGCTATCAGTTCAGAACTCTTGTTATCAGGTATGTGGATTATATTTAAATTGGTTTTGTTTTAATTGGCTTGTTCTAATTACCAAATATCTTAAACTAGGAAACCATATAGAATCAGAATGAGAAGATTTATAATATAAGAATATGCAACAGAAAAATTTTTGAAAACACAGCTTTATAGCAGTAGATATCAGATGGAAGAAAATTCTATCATTTAGGTGTCATGGGTGTAAAACCCCACAACTTGTGTAACAGTATTAAAGCAAGAAGGTGTGCAACACAAAAAAGGCAAAGGAACTTGAAACAACACTTTTTTAAAGAGAAGGCACAATATGAGACAGATAATATGCAATATTTAGTTATATTTCCTTCCAATCAAGTGTCAAGCTTCTGTGGGGTCTTTGAGCCCTGCAGGTTCACTTTCACTTCATCACAACTGAGTTTTGGCAAGTTAATGTTTTGGATCTGTCTTCAGTTTATACAATTAACCCCAATTTGAACATACAATGAACAGGATGCCTACAACAAGATTTTAAATTCTTTTGAAGTATTTAATAAAAATGTAATACTCCAGAAAGTTGCACCACACACACTACCTATTCAAACACAGCAATTTTTTCTACAATCCAACACCAACAGTAAGTTTGTTATTATGAATCAACCTCCTATGTACTCTATTTCCAAAATTTTATTCTTGTAAAACTGTCATACCTCTGCAAACAATTGAACAGCAGAGGCTGTACAGTCCAAGTTTAGACCTTCCAGTTTTGCAGTGTGTTTGATCAGTAGAAAGATGGGCAGGTAGTACAAGAGAATAAAGTACATTACTTAAGCAAGATTAAATTTGACTGTTTGAGAAGTAATGGAAAATTATTCTTAATGGGTAATTTTAATGCTTTCAGAGACACTTTTACTGACACAACTAAACACTCAGAACAGGCTGTACTCAGATGTGGAAAACTCTCCTGTCATACACATTATTTAATAAAAAGTTAAATGGATGTTCACAAAGCAGAGATATAATTGATTCTGCCAGAGAGGCTGAAGCTTTATAACATTTTGAAGCCTTCTCCAGCTCCGTATTTCTTTTATTCTGTGAACATTTCTAAATCAGGTTTCCACCAAACAATCTGGAGGGCCAGGTATGTGGGAGACGTGACATTAAAAGCTTTGGATGCAGGAATGAGGAGTATACCCTACCTGCTCCCACAACCAGTATCTTGGGCTCACAGCTACTGACACAGTGCAGGAGAGATCTGAAGCGGACATTGAAGTTGAGGAACGCCACCACGCAGCCCAGCTTGGCCAGTCCAAACCACACGTGGATGAAGTCTGGCTCGTTCCCCATCAGCAAGGCCACCGTGTCCCCCTCCTTCAGAGCCTCGTGCTGCAGGAAGACCTGTGCTATCCTGTTACTCCTCCGGTCCACATCTCTGTAGGTGTGAACGGTCCCTTCGTAGATGAGGAACGGTTTGTGGGGCTGCTTCTCCGCCAGCTTCACAAACTTGTCCAGGACAGTGACAACCCTCCCTTGCAGCCGGTACATCTCCATTCTCGCCCCATAGGTCACCACTTTGAGCAGGTATCTCAGGTCTGCCCAGAAGTAGGGGAAGAGGAGTTTCTGGATGAAGTGCAAGGAAAGAATCCCGACAGCAGCCCCCGGTACCCAGTAGGGCGGCACTGGGAGCGGGTAAAGGTCGTCCCAGCCACGCATCTCTCCGCAGCCGGGCCGCCGGGCACACAGCCGGGCAGGGCGCGGAGGCGAAGGCCGGCACGGGCTGAGGCTCTTCCCGCCCTCACCTCCTCCACAGCGGGACGCCCGGGCCAACACCGCTCAGGAGCAAGGGAGACAGGGAGCTCCGACGGCACGGCACGGCACGGCACGGCCGGAGCCCCCGCCCGCCTCAGCCTCGCCGCACGTGCGGGACGGCCCGGCAGGAGCGAGGCGGGAGTGCCTGCGCTGCCCGCGCACGGCTGAGGCCGGACACCTTCTCCCCCCTCGGCCCCGGGACTCACGCACAGCACCGGGCTGCTGCTGCTGCCACTGCTGCTGCTGCCGGCGAGGCGGCGGCGGCCGCTCCCTGAGCCGGTTGCATAAGGCGCGATCTCCCGCTCACGCCCGCCGGCGGCCGCAGCCCGGGGCTGGCTCCCGGGGAAGGCGGCGGCGCAGGAAGCCTCGCCCCGGGCCGAGGCGGCGGCTGAGCGAGCTGCGGGCGCGGTCCCGGTCCCGGGGAGGGCGGAGGGCGGCGCTGGGGGCAGGTGGCTCCCGCCGGCCGCTCCCGCCCCGCCCCACGGAGCGCGGACCCGCCGGTCCCCCGAGCGCGGCCCGCCCTCAGGCCTGACCCCCCGGAGCGGAGGGCCGCAGGCACCTCAAGAGTTGAGCGATGTTCCTAACTCTCTCTGTTTTTTTCTCTTTCATCACTAAGATCGAGGTGTGATTAGATTAAGAATGTACAGGCATAGGTCTGTTATATGAACGCTGACTGGACATGCATTGAAAACAAATCCAAGAAAATTAAATAGTGCAAAACTAGATTATGAGTAGATTTCACGCCTCTTTAACGGCGATACTGTCAGCAGCCTGAGAGGTTTTTATTGATATTGTAGTGCTCCTTACTTGCAAAGTGCAGTGGATGTGTATGTTCTGTCCCAGCTAGGTGTTTATGTACAGGAAGAAAGAAATATTTAGGTTTTCAGCTGATTTCAGAATCACTTCTTACAGAAGGACATTCTGTGAGAATACAGAGTTCAAGCCTAATTTTCTTAGGCGGAGATAACTTAAAGGGCCAGTATTTAAAATTCCTTCAAAGTAACTAATAGGCAGATTAAATGCTGCATTAACTTGTGCTTAACATTCAAAAACTTACAGTAGTTACTTGACTGACTGGAGTTGGGCTGTTGTTAACTGCTACAGAAATGTGCACAAATAATGAATAAAGGGAAACCGTGACTCATAAGGAAGATGCGTACTTACATACTGATTTGAAGGAAGATAGAGGTTGACAGATACTCTTGTTTGCAAAGATTGGTTTGAAGATGGCAGAAAGAAAGCAGGAGGCACAGCAGTTCAGGTCAATGAAAAGCTCTTGGTGTATGGATGAGAATGAAAGGAAAAGCAATAGGTAATTGATAGGGCACAAAAATAAAATAAATACAGAATGGGCTGTGGAAAGAGAGATGTATTTTAAATATACTGTGCTGAGAGCTAAAAATCAGCCAGGCAACATTGTATTTACTAAAGTGACTAATGATTAGTATCTCACCACATGTCACATGAACAGAGAGGAAGAATTTTTTATCTTAGATGTTATCAGTGCTGCTAATCCCCAAGAACTGAAATGATTATCAAGACTGTCTAAAAATCCTTTCTTAGGATTTTTTCCCTTCTGAGGAGCTGAGACCTCAGAAGCAAAATGTAAACAATGGTTACCTGCTGCTGTGGAATGCAACAGGTGGATCTGTGATTGGTCTCCTGTGGATGTTTGAATTTAGTGACCAGTCACGGCAGAGCTGGGTCTCGCACTCTGCCTGAGCCAGCTGCCTTTGTTATTCATTCTTTTCTATTCTATCCTTAGCTAGCCTTCTGAGGAAACCTTTCCTTCTATTCTTTTTAGTGTAGTTATAATGTAATATATATATATATCATAAAATTATAAATCAAGCCTTCTGAACATAGTGTTAACATTCTCGTCTCTCCCCTCATCCAAGAACCCTTGTGACCACTATCGCACAAGACTTTAACACAAAGACTCTAGTATTCTGAAATACACAGTTTCAAAGCAAAATTGTAGGTTTGTCTTCTCTGAATTGTCCCTTTTTCTGTTAATTCTACATAGAAATTATATCAATCCTCTTTATTCAGTATCCAAGTTTCTTGTAAATATGAACAATAACTTCCTTCTTATACCCTCCTGGAGGGAGACAGGAAAATTCTCAAATGCATAAATTTTCCATTAATTTTCTGGGGGGTTATAAAAATGGGTAAGACATGCCAAAAAATATAAATTGGCAATGAAAATGTCACATAACTCAGGCGAAGCCATGCTGGAATTGGATTCAAACCCTGCCTGTGCCCAGAATTCCTTTGGGATATTGGATTAATCTCTTACAATGTCCCCAGACTGGGTTATTTAGTCAAGCCACATGCCTAAACTTACATCTTAAGGCCCTCTTAGTCCCTTGATTTGAGGGTTACACAAGCAACTACAGATTAAGACTCAAGGATCTGCAGTTTCTATTCCATGTTAAGTGCAATGGTAGCTGGTCCAGAACCAGGTGGGTTAGGAATTAGTTAAATTCACCTTCAATATTTTTGTTTGCTATAGTTTTGGTTCTTAATCCAATGGAAATACATGCATATTTGTTTGGTGGTTTGTTTTTTTTTAAGTAAACAGCATAGAATTTTAGTGGCTCAAATTAATTTTTTTTCTTCAAATCAGCAGTGAAGTAGTTTTTTATCTGGATGCAATTATCTGCATGCATGTGTTGTTGAATGTAACATGTGAACTGTTAAGAGAACATGAGTTGCCATATGCATTGAATAAGTTATTGGAAAAAAATAGTTGTCTGGGGAAAAAAGCATCTTATTATGAGAATAAAATTACTAACACAGCACGAACTTGTAAAGGTATGTCCATATTGTGAAAAACTATTCCAAAGGTTAACTCAAAAAAAACCCCTAGAAAGTTCTCATATTTTAAGTGTAGTGATTTTTTTTTTTTCGTAAATAAAACCCCAAAAGATACAGCAAGAAATTACCTGTTCATCAGGTTCTTGTTAAATGTCATGAGCTGGAATCTAATTTACTATTGACATTATGTAGGACACGTAAACTCGTGCCAGAGACAAACCACTGAGCCCTGAATTATTTAGTACACTGTAATTATTCTGCTCAATTTTGCTTCAACAGACAACATTTTGATGCCTGAGAGTATGCTACAACCCAATAGTGAAACATAAAGGAGTGTAATTTTCTACTGGTGGAATTCAAATGTGGAAGTATTTTTTAAATGTGGTTAGATAAAGCATTTCCCTGTACCAAAATCTCAGTGCTGCAAGAAAATACAGAAATGCTTCTGTAGCATAAAAAACCTGTAGTTTTGATGTTACCATTTTGACACCTTGTGCCTTCTAATATCCAGATAACACAATATGGTGCTGTACATACATTTTATTAACTCTGAACCCAGCTAATGCCCCATAGGAATTTGCTTGGGCTATTTTAGTGACATAAGTATCAATTTAGGGGGTGGGGGAGAAGCTATTTTAAATAAGTTTTTTTTTTATGTATGAAGTTTTTGCATCCTCTCGGGGGAAATAATAGCATAAATTCTGAAGTGTCAGCTATTTTCTAGTTTTTTACTAAATTTTAAAGTAGTGACTTTTTTTCATCTGAAATAGAAGATCTAAAACCTACAACAGAAAGAGATTAAATAGAAATTCCTTCAAGATAAAAAGTCTTGATGACTCAAAGACACATTCCTGGCTTTTCAGATTGTCAGAATGCTGTAATATGGGAGAGGAAGAAAATAGCATCATATTCTGAATATTGTCTTGCAGATTGTCCACCACTATTGAATGCTTCCTTTTTTATATTTCAAAATATATATTGTATTTTAAATATATATTCAATTTTAAAACATAATCCAGAATATTAAGTAAAAAATAAAAATACCTTGAAAATGCAATTTTCAGATTTTCACATCTCACTCTTCAATTGCACCACCGTTAAAGTAAAACAATAATATCCAAGTAATTGTGTCTATTAATTTCCACAGGTTAGCTGTGAAACAGATGTCTAGCAAAGTCTAAAATCTTAAATCTAAAATTAAAGAAGTAATAAGCAAACCAGAATTTGATGTCTGAGTGGCCAATAAGCAAGTCATAATGCTGAAACAGCTACACAAAAAATAGCTCTTGATTAATAATGTCCCACAGAAATCTGTGGAATGAATGGTGTAGTCATACTACAGTTATTACAGAGACCTTAGGAGGTAAAGTCTAAAGTTGTTGTCATGGCACAGACCAGACATTATGGATGTTTTTCGTTATAGGAAAGTATTTAGGGTTCTTCAAATCCATAGGAAATTAAAATTAATTTTTATAATATTTTTGAATGCTTGTTTATTCTGTAGTTGTGTGAGGACATTCATTTGAAATACTTACATAACATAAAGTGCCTTGTCTCAAGTCATTCACTACAGCATGTCAACACTACAGACTTGTGGCAACCTTTCAAAGATGTAGCAAAATATTTTCTCTGGTAGATGAAATTTTATTAACAGAAGGCTTTACTATTAATTTAATAGATGATTTTAAAACCACATTTTATTTTTATTTTTATTTAGCTTTGAATAGGTTCTACAGGTAAATTTGTAGTTTTGCCTGAATTCATGAAAATGTGTTGTTACTAGGAGCTATATAAACTAGCGCCCCAGTAAAACTTAGCCGCAAGCTTCCAAAGAAACATACTGAAATATTCACATTTTCTTGCTCCTAGAACGACCTCATGGACTGCTGATGGAATGAATTCACAACAGGGAGTCTTTTGGTCCTGAAAAGACAGAGTTGGGGTTCAGTCCCACTGCCATCCAGAAGTGATGTCAATTGAGCAAGCTATGAGCTTACACACTTGATACGAAATAATTACATAGAAGGATTTCACATTGTAGTCTGGTAGTCTCAAACCAGTGGTTTTGATTTTACTCATTCCACAGCTCCTTCCCATCAAGTATAAGACATGGCACTGACCTGTCAAAGGGATGCATACTTTATGTGGCTCTAAAGAACAGGTTATTGTTTATACAGAAAGATGAAATAAGAGCCACATGAAAAGTAGAATCTGAGTATAAATCCTTTATATATTCTGGTGTCATCTCAGGTGTAAGGTAAACAAGATTTGAAAACATGGGGAAACACCAGACAGGATAGAGAAGGAAACAGACTTCTCCTCAGTATGAAGTGCTATCATTTTCACATTCTTTAAATAGATAATTTTTTGACCACTAGTTTAACTTGACTCATGTTATGGATGATTTGAAAATACCTTAGCATTTTTTGAAAGTTCTACACCTTAATTTTTTTTGTTATTCTTAAATTTTTTTATAGACTACCACTGCAGAGCATAGTATCCCAATTCCTTTTTGTGTCAAATGACAAAACATTCTTTTATACAATCTTAGCTGGCTTGGAATAGGATGACATAAGAGTCTAGAAGAAATCTTTCAGTGATTGTCAGAAAAATTTTCTGGCATGTTGGTCTGTGTCAAAACAGAATGGAGCAGATGAGGCATGCAAGTCATGAGCAAAACTTCAAAACTATGTAACTGTCTCTAAGAAATCATGTATGACCTAGATGCCTACCATATCCATTGTTTGCTTCTGGTTTGTGGGTATGTCTAGGGAGACAAATTTTAATTTAAAAGAATTTTTTTTAAAAAAAGCATCTTTGAGATCAGGGTGTTTTCAGAAAGTAGCAGTTGGAAGCATTCAGTGTTTTCATTATCATGCTGAATTTCTAGGTGAAAGGGCTGCTGTACTCATCTTTCAAAGGATTAGAACAGGGTGTCTGCTTTCTGTGCCTTCAGGCACACATAAGATAGTTTTCAACTTGCCTCTGCTTTCTGAGCTTTCATGTTTGCAACACAGTTAAACAGTATGCCAAAGAACATCTGCCCCTTATTTGTGCTTTCATTGTTTTGTGTTTTGATTGCATTTGAAATTTTATCTGATGACCGTGACCATAGTATTATCAATGTTAGCTGGTATAATAGTTCGTTCCTGTCACCTCTTCTTGCTAGAAGCACTTCCCTGTACTTGTACTACCATTTCTGATATTGTCTCTATGTTCTAAGAACTTAGGTCTTCTATATGGAACAACATTTTCAGAAATACTTTGCCATCTGGTATAACTAGGCTATATGCTAAAATACTGACTTTTTAAAATTCAGTAGCAAAAATTCCCACTAATTTTCTTTCTTCTCACATGTTCGTCTTCTGTGGTGTGGAAATGAGAGGGAAAATAACTCTCTTGAAAGCCCAAGAAGCAACTTACAACAGAAGAGGGAGAAAAGAATTTAAAGTACTTAAGAGTTACAGGTACTTGTACTTCTCTGCACGTTTCACCATTACTGAATGCTGAAACCACAGTCATTTTGTGGTGCAGGAGACTCATTCCTCAAGCATCTTCTTACGTAGTTCCTGTTCAATGTGATTTTAAATCAAAATGATCTTTTATTAATTTTGCTGGATTGAGTTGGTGCATTGTTGTGCTAATAACACAGCTAATAACTCTTTCTGACGCATATTAATTTTGCTTGTTGGAAGCTATGTTTGACATGCTTTTATGCTTCCCTTTTTTCCTTCACAAGGCAGTTTACTTTGAGAGATGATGGAGAGAAACCCCCTTTTCCTATTCCTATGGCTCCATTATGCATAATCAGAGTCACCAAGCAGCAACAGCAGAGCTACTCAACAACCTGAGGAGCAAAACAGGTGCTGAGGATGCCCCTAACACAGAGAAAAGCACCCTCCCTGACCAGAGGGCAGTCTGGCTGCGCCTGAATGCTGGGGTGCTTCCATATAGGAGCTGCCAGCAGTCCCAGACATGGTAATGGATCAGGTCCAGGGTAGGAGAAGAGGCCAGAGGTAGGACTAGAGACAAGAATGTGACAATGTCCATCCACAGGGCAGGACAGCTCAGCTCAGGTAAGTGTGGCTGCCAGCCCTGAACTTAGACCCTTTGGAGCCTTTGGGTGGAGGCGAGAGCACCCCAAGTGATTGCTGCTCAGGGCCATTAGGGCAAATTTATGTCACTACTTGTTACTTGATTCTTGCAGGTTCTAAGAAGCTGGTGGAGCCTCGTTTCTTCAGCAGTTTTCTGAGAAGTGTTTCTGACAAAAAAAACCCTTTTATATTCATTCATGTAACTTGTCATATGAAGTGCAGATGAAATCTGTCATATTCAATCACCTTGACTGATAAACCTCATGAGACTAATGGGGAACAAATGTAGGAAGAAAGTTAATGAGGAACAAATAAAGTGACTCAATCACATACCTTACTGTCATTAACTTTACTTTTTATTTATGTGATACAGTCTCTACTACATGCAAAGAAAATATCTTTTGTATGTGTCATTTTATGGCATTTGTAATATTTAAGCCATGAATATTTCAGACAAATTGGCCATTTTCTTAGTTTCCAACTACCTGGAGTGTGTCTGTGTTATTAAGCGGTTATCTTAAAAATGAGGAGGTCAGTATGTAGGTAACTTCAAATACTAGACTAGTAATAAAAGAAAAAAGAACATGGTAACCACAAGGCAAGTATAGGCACTTTTATAGTCAGCATTATCTGAGTAAATAGCTATGCTTTTATTTCTGGAAGGGACTTTCTTGCCAAAAACTTCATCTGGATGGAGTTGAGTAACTTCTTACATCTATATGAATGATCTTGTTGCAAAATTATTTCATGCCAAGAGAAAGAAATCATGTTGAAAAAGAAATTTTTAAGGATATGTCTGTGTTCAGGGGCCTTTTTTTCATAAATGACTTATTGAAATCTACATTAGCAAGCCTGTGTTGTACATCAGTCCCTTAACTGCCTAACAACAATTGGCCTATTGGCTATGCGCACCCTCATGGTCTTGTCTCAATGGTGTTTTAACAGACCACTTGCTCCATGAGTGTTAGTGGTCAGTGAGATACTAGTAAATGTCAAGATAATCCCATTTTGTCTTCTCTCCACTAGAATACTGTTTGCCTAGGTACCACTGTGCTAATAGCTTTGGAAATGGCTTTAACATAAGATAGTGATCTCTACTTTCCACTGAAAGAAAAAGAAATTCTGCAATATTTCTCAAGGTCCGCTGATTGTGGAACGATGCTCAAAAATGACCAGCCAAAATGGTCTCACTGGAATAATTTGTTGTTGATATGTTTTCCTACATTTCCATTGCCTGCAAACCGCGATAACTGAAAACAGCCTGGGGAAATCACCTTACAAGTTGCTTTTGCAGTTGCAACATTGTGCCAAGGCAGGAAAGTTTTTGCCTGACTAGCTTGTGTGATAATCAAAGCAGACAATTGCCAGGCTGGAGCAAGAAAAAACCACAAACTGCAGAAGGGTTTCACTTTTGTGATGGCAGTGACTGCAGCATTCTGCCTAGACAGCACAGGCTCAGGAGTGGCAATAAATCTTTTCTGTCATGCATTCTTTTCTGTAAGTAGCTCAGTGAAGACCTCTCACCTGATAAAAGAGCAAGAGCTGGAGATGGGGGGGTTAACAATTTTTTTCCCTTTTTCTTTTTTCCTTTTTTCTTTTTCTTTTCTTTTTTTCTTTTTTCCTTTTCTTTTTTTTTTTTTCTTTTTTTCTTTTTTTTTTTTTTTTTTTCTTTTTCAGACATCTTCCAACAATGGGGGCAAGAAAGAACAAAGATAAACAAGGGGAAAGGTGCAGCAGGAAGGCCAGAGAGACCAGTGGTGTGCTGCACATCCTGCCCCCTTTCCTGTGCCCTGTCCCTCAGCATTACATTGCTTTCCAGGCATTGGGTATAGGCTCTTTGCATTGTGAGAACTCAAGGAAGTGCAGTGGTCGTAGGGAAAGAAGCAAGATGCCATAGTTACACCATAAGGCTTGAGAATTATTCCAACTTTCATACTGACTATTTGCTTGCCTGAAATTAAAGTTCAGAAGTCTTTACTATACCTATATACTTCAGGAATAAAGTATTTCTTTGCATCAGTTTTCCTGAAAAGTTTTAGTGCCTTATTATTACTTTTGCCTTGCAATGTGAAAAAGGCTGTGTCTGGAAGATGCTAAAAATCGTTTTCTAAAGGTGTTTTGAGTATGCTCACAATTTGGTTACTCCATCTTTGTTTGTATTTATTTAATAACAAAATTATTTCATTTGTGTGCTTTGTAATACCATATTCATAAACTAGTGGTTAGTGAAGTATTTTGAAGAAGGTTTCCATAGTATTTTTTAGTAAAAATTCCAGAATCATCTCCTTGAGGGTCCAAAATGAGAAAAATTATGTGTGAGGTATGTATAAATATAATCTAGGTAAAGGATCAGCCATTTAATATGCTTCTCTTTTAAGGGTTCCACAATGAACTGTTCAGTTATTTTTAAACAATTTTTCTACAAGGAGCATATTTTTAAGGCATTGTCAGTTGAAATTGCTAAATACTGCTGAAGGTGTAGAAGAGCCATTTGACAGGTCTGGCAGAAGATAATACAGACTTACTGCTAAATAAAATTGTTTTCCTTTTCTCCTCCCAACAGGCAGATTGCTAATGTTAATTTACTGTTTGGCTTTACTGTTTACAGTTTTGGCTTTCTTTTTCTTTATGTCCAGAAGTACAAGCACTGAAGTCTTTTGATCAGGATTCCCTTTAGTGTAATCAACATAAAATGCATATGTATTGCTCATATCCATGTGGCAATGCAGCTGTCCAACTAACAGGAAGTAAAAAGTATATAGCAAATAAGCTTCTATACAGAGCAAGAGTTTTATATAATCTGTTTTGTACAAGTAAATAAAAGTAGTTTTTGCCAGTGTGGGAAGCTTTGTACTGCTAGTCCTTGCAATTCTGTTTATAAGTTAGTCAGGACTGTAGGCTTAAAGGAAGAAGCAGCCTATGCTGGAGACTGTTTTAGAACATCATCTACATTTCTTCAGCACTTTTATTTCAAGAGCTACAACTGTCACCCTATGCAGAAATGTGTGAGCTCTAAGATGCAGACAATATTGAAGACAAAATCAGTATCTGTTATGAAATGAGCCCAAAACTTCATATGGCAATTGTTATTTTTATAATGGTCAAGAAAAAAAAAGAAAAAAATTAGTTCTTTTGGAAGACTTTCTAAACTTGATGACAGTGTTGCTATCAGAAAGTGTTTCGTGGAAATTTTCTAATTTCTACATGGAGGATAAATTAATCTGGCAATATACCAAAAATGTAGTAAAAACATAATAGACACCATGTTGCTATCAGATTTTTGGTATTTAGAAGGCTATGAATGATTTTATAAACACTTTGCTTTACTCATTACTCCACATTTCAGGGTGATGTAATTTAAAAATAATTGTATATGTTGTTATGTAGTTATTTACAATACAGAATGGCAATGTGGTTTAATTTTAATATATTTTTCAAGCCTTTTGAAAAAATTCTTTGGTGAATTATATTGAATTTAATGAAATTCAAATAAATACTCCAAGCAAAATTGAAACTCAAGAAAAACAACAAAAAAGTTGTTGAAACAAACACTGAAGTAAGCATAATCCAGCATTAAACACATTCCAGTATTTTAAATATCCCCATAATTTTTAAATTTTTGAAGTGATAAGTCTGCATACTAAGAAACATGCATCAGTTTAAAATTCACATTAACCTTTCCCTTTGACTTGAGGAGTTTCAAAACTTTTATGTATCTATAGGGCTTGTAAGGATAGTATAAATACGCTTTTTGAATAGAGGCTTCAGTAAAGTAAAGAAATATCAAAAAATTTTAAAAATTTTTCTTTATGTCTGTTTGGGATTAGAACATCTGCAATTAAGGGAAAATCCCTCATCTTAAAACTTTTAAATCTTTTACTTGTACTATTTCAGTATATTTAAGTGCCAACAGGTCAGAATACTTGCACTGGAATCTGTGCACTCCTATTCCTCTCTGCTGTGTGATGGACATGAATGTATTCCCAGCAGCTTCCTTTGACTCACAAAGTTTAATCATGATGCACGTGGCAAAATGGGTCTTATTGGTACTCTTCAAAACAGCATATAATTTTTTTAACAGGATGCAAAGGAACCTTTTAGGTTTTTTCTTCTCAATACAAATATATTTTGCTGCTTCTAAGATACAGCTTTTCTTTAAAGCTTTTAAAACCACCTGTATTTGTGTTTATTTTAATTTAAAATAGCACATTCTGTGAAATATGCCAACAGTAATGGAATTCCCATTTGATTTCTGTAACTGTTCTTTTAATTAAAACCTTACTTGCAGAAAGCTTTGGAAGAAGTCAAACTTTTTTAACATGTGTAAAAATTTTATAGTTAATCTAGTCTAAACAAAGAAAACAGAATAACAATTGCTTTTAGGCCTGAGGGAACAATGGCAATGCCAGATAATATTAGCAGTGCCACATAAAATCATTAGAATGTTTTGAAATCAGCTGGTAGAATGGGGATTAGAATGCCATACAACCCTCCAGTTGCCCTGGAACAAAAACAGCCTGAAACAGGCTTTTTTAACATTGGCCTGTTTGCTGGCAGCTTGTTTACCTGCTTGAGGCTTGGAGCTTCTGCAATGCCTAATATCTCCACAAGTTAAAAACATCTCAGGTTTCTGGGTATGCAAGGTTTTCTGGTGCCTGGGCTGCTTAGCTGTCAATACTCCAGATATTTGTGGCTGGATATTAAGAAACTTCTACTTCAGTACCTTCTAGAGGAATAAGTGGGAGGGCTGGTTTTCCTTTTAATGCATTCCCTCCCTTATGTAATATTCTTTCTTTGAGTTTATCTCCCAGAAAACACTTTCAATATTTCATTTGCTTTTCAACTCAAAAAAGAACAAATTTATTCACAGGCAGTGATGGTTCCCATGCAAGTTAAATCATGTACAGGGAAAGTAGGATAATTAATTTGTGGTACTGCACATCAGCCCAAATACTGAGGGTAGGAAATGTATTCAGCTGCTGAGCGGGACAGACCACAGAACCTGACCTGCACTGAGGTGTCACAGAGGTAGGTTAAAGTGACAAGCTCTAAACCTTAGACGTTTAAATTTTAGAAGTTTCTTGAGAAAAATGGCAAAATGTGTCTTTGCCAAATAGTTTGCTTACATTCAAATTGTGGCTATCTCATTCTGTCCTTCTGGTGCATAAGCTTAACACAAGGCAGCATCAGGCTGATAGACTGAATCATTTGTGGTATGTACAGACATTTATGTAAATACTGCCTGTAGTTCATATATTCAGATATTAACAAAATTATTTCCAAACTTCTTTCCAGAGGTGATTTTTTTTTGTGCTCCTGGCATGGTGAAAGCATGTAAATATGACCCTCCTTCTTCGGATCTCAAAAAAAGACTCAGCATTATTAGCAGAATAAAGTCCTCGCATGTAAAAGGTGTCCAGGCTTTGAATAGAGAAATTAGTGGCCTCCCTATTTATTGTTGAAATTGATAATGTACAAAGGATTTTTTTGTCTTTTATAGGATTCTTTTTTCCTATTGCGAGAAATATTGTGGTCTACATGTGAAATATTCAGTCCCTCAATTTCTTCAAGGTCTTCTCGTTTGATAGGTTACTGTTGTTTCACATCCATCTATGAGAAAGGGTACTAATTTATATATTTAAAAGCTTTTCAGTACTAAAAATTCTTATAATATTTGGCAGTAATTTCTATAATGGTGATTTGACTCCAGTTTAAACACTAAGTTTTAACTATTATAATTTGTTTACGGCTTTTGTACAGTCCATGACAAAATTCCTTTATGAAAATAAGTTTAAGTAATATGATTTTCAAAATTGAATGCATGTCTTGCACCAAAACAAAAGCAAAGTCATCAAATTTGAAATAACAAATGAAGAGATGTTACTGATACTCTTTTGAGCTGGTACAAGAAAGAAATAATGCAAAAAAAAACCAGACAAGATGCTGAAGTCAGATACCATTATGGAAAGTACTGAAGGAGAAAGAAAAAACATGAAAGAAAGATCAACACTGTGAGGTGACTGAAGGCTTTGAACTGTGAAACAAATGAAAGTGTAGGGGAAAATACCCAACTCTGCAATCCATTTCTATTCTTACCACAATAACCTTACATATCTTGTGTTTTGGCAGGTCACCTAGACCTTATTGATGCATACAGAGGAGATTACTTTTAGTCCTGAGATAAAATTCCTCCTGTTTTTGAACAAAAAATACAAAGCAGGCCAAAAGAAGTCATGTGGAATATCTTCACTTTAAAAGAAATTCAACAGTTAATAAAGTATATACCTGATATTTATTTCACCAGCACATACAGCTTGTGAGAACAACATAGGCAACTGATCCCTGTGCTGTGTGAAATGTGGTTTCCTGTGAATTCTGACCATGGCTGGATGACTGCTTCCTTTGAAGCACAGTAAAACGTTCTCAAGTAACTCCATACTAACATACAGTGGCTAGAAGCTTAGGGCATATCTGAGATAAATTTTTTTGAAACAACTTTGAACAACATTTATTTCACAGTCTCCTCAGCAGTCTAAGAGTTCCTATTAGCATATGAAAATGTTTCACAATGCCCAGCTCCCCTGACCTTGAAAGTATAGTTTGTTTCACTGTTTGGGCTTTGGGAGCTCTTCACCTAGAGATATTTCTATGCTGAAGCAGGCTCTGTTGCTCACAAAAGTTCATTCTCTGCCTTTGCAGGCCCAGGGGACAGTGAAGGGAGTCCCACATGCAAATGAAGTCCTTTTTGGGGACCCTTACTTCACTGTTGTCTGTACAACTTATAAAGATGCAACTCAAAGCATTCAGGTTTGAATGCTTTATCATTAGTAGGAAGAGACTGGCACTTCCAGAGCCAGCTGCCATGCTTAATTATGTGGGTGGAATGCACTGTTGCTGTGAGAGGTAATTAAAATAACCTGTCAGCATTTTTGGTTGTTCATGGAAAGATGCAAACATAGCCATAGATGCAAACAGAATCCCTCTCTGTGCTCTACACTATTCTAGAAGCTCTTAGACTTGCAGAAAGAACCAGGTTTTGTACAAGGTCAAATCATCTTGGCCATTGTGCTTCAGATCCAGGGTAACCTCAGTGGGAGCTTGCTTTATGCAGCCTGCTGGAGAATAAACAGCCTTGGTTTGTATGTGCTGACTTTGGAAGTCATTATCACTCTACCCAGTGCAGCTTTCTAGTCACAAAGTTGCTGATTAATTATTCTCCTCTTGTGTAGATACAATTCTTTCCTTATTGCATTTAGTTCCTTACATGTTTTGCATCTTACTGCTTCCCCAGTTTATCAAGACATTTGTACTAGGAGCAAAAAAAGTACTGGTGCCTTAAAAAACATAGTGGGTAGCTCCATCACTGATAGAGAGGAATTTATTAGCATATCTTTTGTTCCTTAAACCAGAAATTAGAATACAATTTTGAACTGAACTGTAAACAAAAGAGATGTTCTAAGGCATTTTGAAAACATTAAGGATAAACACTTCCAGGTGGAGAGAAGTGGGAGATAATTTGTTCTTCACATATGCAGATGAATAAACCACTGTCTTTTAATCGTGAAGTCAGGAGCAGAGTTGTTGTCTTGTGCTCTTCTTCAACGTTTTCTGAAGATTAAATGTTGGTAAAGATTTGAATATGGAGGAAAAGGGTGAGAAAGAATGGCGGCAGTAATGGGCAGACAGAGTACTGTAATATATGTTCATAGTGAGAATAAAGCCAGATCAGTGACCAGACTTTTCTCTGAGCTTCCTCAGGTTTCTAATATTATCCTTTTTATTAGAAAATAATTGTGTCCTGGGCTGCATTAGGGGAAGTCTTGCCAGCAGGCCAAGGGAGGTTCTCCTTCCCCTTTCCTCTCAGCATTGTGAATGCCACACCTGTAATGCTGTGTCTAGTTGTGAGCACATGGGGAGTATTTTGGTTACTGAGGAGAATTCAGGCCAGCATGAAGATCTTTATGGATCTTTATTTCCTGCGAGGAAAAACTGAACAAGCTGGGGCTGTTTAGCCTGGAGAAGAAAAAGCTCAAGGGGATTCACCTCACTGAGCACAAACACCTGAATGCAGTGTATACAGAAGGTGGAGCCGTGATATTATCAGCAGTGACAGAACAAGAGGCAATGAGCACATACTGAATCTCAGGAGGTTCCTCTGAACGCTAAGATGTTAATATTAACAATAACAACATCAGGAAAATGTTTGAGTTTTTTACCTGATGGTGACCAAACACTTGTGCAAGTTGCTCAGAGTGGTGTTGAATCTTCCTCTTTGGAGAGGAGATTCAAAACACATCTGGGTAGCTGGCTCTAGGTATTTCTTCTGGACTTGAGTGACTGGACCAGAAGACATCCAGAGCCTTCCAACCTCAACCCTTCTGTGATTAGAAATCAGGCTACTGGTATTTTATAGAAATCTGTGTGTGGAAGTACTAGAGAAGTCAGCCAGTATGAGTAATGTTCAGAAATGCTACCACCTTGTGGTGCTGGAACGGCTGAACACACTGACAGCGCTCTGATACTCATCTCCTTACCTGCAGGGTCCCTGAGTACACGTGGTGTCCACACACCTTCTGAAACAAGATTTCAAAGTGCTTTTGTTGTTACTCCATACTATCAAAGTAATTTCTTTCAGTAGATTGGGTTGTTTTAGTTTAACATTATCCTCTTATTCATATGGTTTAGATAGACCTGCAAGGAACAGGGAGTTGGACCCAATGATTCTGAAGATTAGTAAATTTATATGGAATATGTAACAAGTATAGCTCTTTTATAACCTCACTCCAAATTCAGAAACCTCATATCCCATGGGAGATGTCAATCTACCTCTGCAAAATGGGCTCCAAATGGGGCAAGACCTAGGTTAATACAATACCTATTTTATCCATTTGGACAAAAGATCATGCAAATTCAGGGAAATACACAGCAAAATATGCAGCAGACTGGCTTTCCCTCATGTAAGTGTGGAGTTTTTAATTTTTAAATGCAAAAATGTGCAATGAAGGAAAGCACATGCAGCAGGTGTGCTAATGTTATATTTTCTGGTTGGCTTCTTCTTGCAAGATGTCATAGCACCTTTAACAGGCCGTACGTGTCCAATTCCAGAAAAAGCTGGAACCTACAGTCATTTCAGGCCAGTTATCATAAAAACTCTATTTCAGCAATATTGCAACTGAGAAGCAAAGGAAGAAATTTTGTGCCAGAATTGATAAGTTTTTGCAAACAGTTTTATCTGTGTTAATTCTGGTGTAAGTTGTGGAAAAGAATGACTACTAAATGTATTCAACTGTATTTTGACATTGAATGCTTATTTTCCACAAAAAATCTGATACTGAGCATTACATAAAATATTGTAATTAAATATTACATCATATTAACAAACATTGAACTGTAGTCTATATGCAGTGCTTGTGCAGTATTTTGGTTATGTTTCCAACTGCATGTTTTGTATTTTATTAATGCTTAGGACATTATTAATCTAATAATTTATGCACTTTAAAAGCAGAATCAGTCTTATGAGCTAAAGGAGCAAAATATTCAACTAACTTACGATATTGGTGGCCTAGACAAAAGTAATTCCTATCAGTGATAAATTAAAATAATGCTGTGCAAGCAATTGCTGCAAAGCAGGTTTTCAAGTGCCAGTTCATGAGCAAGTTGGTCTGCACTCAATAGTCAGTGGCCAGGAGCAGAAGTGGATATAAAACAATCTCATTTAAAATGTGGCTTACCTTAAGGGAAAAGTTCAAAACAGAATGTTCTCAGGCATTGTTACCACTTTTACAAAGTTTTCAGCATAGTAAACACTGTATTTTATTCTCAAACTGAAACTAGCCATGGTTTAGCTTCACACTGCTACTCCCATTTCCCCAATTCCCAGATCATTTAGGTTTTGGCTCCCGAGCTCAGTCAGTCTGCTATTAAGTTTGCCAGTTCATACTCTCATTTGGCAGCACTTGTGATACAAAGCACACTTGGACGACCCAGTCATTTCACACAGACACTGAGCAGCTGCCAGGTGGCAATAGCGTTCCACCACTACCAAGCAAGACTGTTTCCAATTGAACAGCTAGCACGAATTTGTCTTGGTAACTACCTAAAAACGTGCAATAATAATATTAAAAGTTTAGTGAAAAGCTATAAGTTATTTTAAATGTATTATGAATACAGGCCCCCAAGATTTTCCATTTAAATGATTCCTTGATGGTATTTAATAAAGTCAGGCTTTTCTATGCAGAAATACAAGTCTGGGGGAAAACCAAACCAAACCAAACCAAACCAAACCAAACCAAACCAAACCAAACCAAAATACCCAAACCAAATACAAGAACTCCTCAACATAACAAAATGTAAGTAAGCAAAAATTAAATAACTCCCTGCATACACTTAGGAACTTCTTCCTAATGTCCTTCTGCAAACAAGAAATTAAGTTAGGCCAAATCAAGTGAAAAATACTGTCTTGGAGCCACAGGGAAGGCCAGTTCTTTGTGTCATTGTCACTGGGCCTCTGCATTTCTTCTAGAGTCAAGTCAGAGGTTAAGAAGAATGACTTTCAGTGCACCTGTTTTTCACAAACCAAATTAACCACGGCTGGAAGTCATATTATAGAGAGCCTACATAAGATCTGCTGGAAACCTTAAAGACCAATTTTATCTTACATGCACTGTTGCATGGGAATTTCTTATGTTTGCTTGTGTCTTTTGATTAGGATGAATTTTTTCTTGTGACATCTTTCCACCAACCACCCCCCACCCCAAAAAGGAACTTTTTTTTTAAGTTTTAGGTTTTTTTGAAGTTTTATTTTGATTTTTTAAAATTGATTTTACCTCCTTTAAAAGGAATTTACACACGTGCAGATATTCATTGATTAGTACTAACAGGATGAATGGTAGTAAGCTCCCTTCAGCTGTGTCCTGGCGCTGTGTTTGGGGCGCATCGATAAACCCTAGGAGACGGGAATGGCCCGGCGCTCAGTGCCGCAGGAAGGGGAATCGGTGCGGCCGGCGGCTCCCGCGGCGGCATCGCTCCGCCAGGCCCCGGGGCGAGCGGCCCTCGGCATAACGCTGAGGCACGGCACGGAAACACTGCCCGCTTCCACCTGCCCGGCCGAGGGGCTTCGACCACACACAGACACACAGACACACTAATACACACACTCACACACACAGACACACACTAATACACACACACACAGACACAGACTAAGACATACATTCACACACAGACACACACTAATACACTCACAGACACACAGGCACAGACACACACTAATACATACACTCACAGACACAGATACACACTAATACATACACACACTCACATACACAGACACACTCTAATACATACACTCACAGACACACAGACACAGACAGACTAATACACACACTCACACACAGACACACACTAATACATACACTCACACACAGACACACAGACAAGAGCCACACACACACTAACACATACACACACAAACACACACACGCCCACACACACTGCTCCGCAGGAACGCCACTAAATCTGAACAAATGCTGCCCCAACGGAGGGGCTGGGATCCACCTTTAGGCCTGATACTGGATCTACTCAGGAAATTTCCACACGCGCGCTTTGGCTCCTCCCTGGTTCGAAGGCCCCGGGTGGAGCCGGGCCCGCGGCAGCTGCGGTGGCACGGAGGGTGTCCGTCCCGCTCGGCTCCCTGCACACCTCACACGTCCCCGGCCAGACCAGTGGCTCTCCCCGGCTCGGCCGCGGGTTTTCCACAGCTCATTCCCAGACCTCTCGTCCTTTGGAGCGTTTTGAATCGTGCTGCAGCGACACGAGGGCGGCTCGAGCTGCTGCACAAATTCCAATGCTGTTGAGTAGTCTGGGGCCTCTTTGTGCGGGCACTG
This sequence comes from Zonotrichia leucophrys gambelii, assembly GCF_028769735.1. NCBI lineage: Eukaryota > Metazoa > Chordata > Aves > Passeriformes > Passerellidae > Zonotrichia > Zonotrichia leucophrys. Next base: position 54,915,036 of record NC_088200.1, read on the forward strand.
GCTTCTGCAGAGTCTCAGGATGATTTCCCCTTCATCCCTACGTCTTCCTTAGACTAGAGTCCTGCCGTATTCCCAGCTGGATTCCTACTTTCCAGGCCACAGCCTGCGGCTAGCAGCTTACACACCGAGCTACCTGCACCGAGGGTGTTTGTCGGAACTCCCAGCAGGGAAGCTCTGCATTCATACGAGCACACACAGGGCAAAAAGGGCATTTGTTAAGCATCATAATGTAACCAGCTGTTTACTACAAACAATAGTAAACAAAGACTTGTAAGGGAACCACAGCCTGTGTAATTCCTGTCCGTGTGGGCAGGCCAGGGCTACATTTCTGAAAATATGTGAGAAATAAATCACAAGCCCCATTTAAATGAAGCAAAGCAGTGTAAATATGAATTAGTCAAGTATAAAGGGCCAACAAAGGCTGCCCTGAAGTCTCCACCTGTCCTCCTGTGAAGAGCTACCTTCTTCCACCATTACTCTTAAAACTATGTGAATTGCCTTTGCTTGAAGATATATGAGGGATTCTTTACTGAAAGCAGCTGAAATTAGTCAGGAGAAGAAAACAGCCCTGTGGTCTGCACAAACAAGTGTGGGCACAACCGGCTTCAGCGTGCTTGTGTGCATATGTTTCTTGGGTTTTTATTGCAAGGATTGATGTTGTTTGCTATGTCTGCTTACACACTTTATCTACTACATGTATTTACAGATAAATATAAACTATATTTATTTATGTAATTCTTTATTATGTGAGCAGTGGATGGTGTTTGTGATGACCCAGTCATAAGATGACATGTCATTTTACTCTTCCCACAGGATAGAATTTTTTTTATGTTGTGATTTTTTTTTACTGTCTGTTTTGAAGAGATTTAGATTTCAGTAAAAAGTAAGTAGAGCAAGATACTCCCAAAAGAAAGCTTTAGGATCATGACCACAAACCTAGGCTAAAGCCAAGAAATAACCATGTGAGGCTGCTGGACCAGTTTGTATGTTAACCAGAATCTACACTTACAGATTCACTGCAACAGCTACAGTCCTTGTGCCATCACTGCCTGTCTTACCTGCCTACACAATGCAATGCGAAGTTGGATGTAAAACTCTAGAACCAAAAATAACAAAAATTTTAAAAGGAAAAAATCTTGGTGAATCCTTTTGTATGAAAAAAGTATGCATATATTTATATACATCCATTAAAAACACTTAACCTACAGAAGTCTTTGATTTATCTTTTGCATTAATTGAACATGCAGAGCTGTTGATTGATACCATTCTCTGTCTCCAAAATACACAGTCATACCCTGACTGAGGCTTTTGTTATATTACTCCATCAGGAGGGATGTCTGCCCAGCTGCACTGCCCAGGAGAGATGCCATTGGACTGCTGGGAAACAAGTAATTGGAAGTGAGAAATAAAGAGCAGCGATGCCATCAATTCTCGGAATATGTGCTGCCCTTGGGTCTTGGAAGGAGACAGGCTTGTTCAGATTTTTTTAAAGGCAGTGAAAAGTCTTGCCACAGATAACCTCCACTGCCAAGTACATCACTTTTGAAGATGCTTTGCAACTACTTTGAATGAGACACATTTCTGGGTTTGAAAGTTTCTTTCCAACCTAAAGTCAAAATTCCATATTGTAGAACAGTCCCTCCCTGGTCCCTCAGCTGACCTTTCAGAGAACCAGGGGTCTGAATCCATCCTCAACAGAAGCCACATTGGCTAACCAGGCTATTTCTGCAGTTACCAGGTACCTTTCCATCATCTGAACAAAAACCCCACAAACACAGTGCCAGCAGTAAGCATCACACTCATTGACCCAGACTTCTTCCACAACAAGTCCAGAGGAATGCCACAAAACTGGTGAGAGGGATGAAATAGCTCTCTTATGAAGAAAGAATGAAAGAACTGAGGTTCTTCAGCATGGAGAAGAGAAGGCTCCAGGGAGACCTTAGAGCAGCTTTCCAGTACCTAAAGGGTACCTTTTCCTACAAGAAAGGTGGAGAGGAAATTTTTAGATGGGCCTGTAGGGACAGAACACAGGGAATAGCTTCACACTGACAGAAGGCAAGGTTAGATTAGACATACGGGACTTTTACAACTCTTAAAGTTCTAAAAGAATCCTAGGGTATCCTGAGTTGGAAGGGGACCACAGTGATCCAGTCCAGCTCCTGGCCCTGCACAAGACACCCCAAGAATCACACCCTGTGCCTTGAGAGCATTGCCCAAATGCTTCTTGAGTTCTGTCAGGCTGGTGCCGTGATCACTGCCCTGGGGAGCCAGTTCCAGTGCCCAGCCACCCTGTGGGTGAAGAACCTTTTCCTGGTATGCAACCTAAACCTCCCCTGACTCAACTTCAGGCCATTCCCTTGGTCCTGTCCCTGGACATGACAGAGAAGAGATCAGTCCCTGCTCCCCCTCTTCTCATGAGGAAGTTGTGTCTCCTTCTCTTGGCTGATGCAAGCAAGTAACCTCAGCTGCTCTGAAGCTCTTCCCCTCTAGACCCTTCTTCATCTTCATCGGTCTCCTTTGGGCACTCTTCAACAGCTTTGTATCTTTTTTCACATTGTGTAACCCAAAACTGCCCCCAGCGCTTGAGGCGAGGCTGCCCCAGTGCAGAGCAGAACAGGACAATCCCTCCCTTGCCTGGCTGCTGATGCTGTGCCTGATGCACCCCAGGCAGAGCTGGCCCTCCTGGCTGCCAGGGCTCTGCTCACTCATATTCAACTTGCCTTCAACAAGGACTCTCCGGTCCCTTTCCACTGCTCTCCAGCACCTCATTTCCCAGTCTATAAACATACCCAGGGTTGCCCCATCCCAGGTGCAAAATCCAGCACTTTCCCTTGTTTAACTTCACACAGTTGGTGATTACCCAGACCTCTGATTTGTCGAGGTCTCCCTGCAGGACCTCTCTGCCTTCCAGGGAGTCAATGGCTCCTTTCCTTTTAGTATCTCTTCAGAAGTCCAGGTCATTTATGAAGATGTTGAAAAGCACTGGGCTAAGGATGAAGCCCTGTGGAACCCCACCAGTGACAGGTCACAGCAGTCTGATGTCACCCCATTCACTGCACCCCTTTGTGCCTGACCATGAGCCAGCTGCTCACCCATCACATGATGTGTTTATCCAGCTGTTGGCTGGACATTTTCTGCAGGAGGATCCTGTGACAGAGAATACCAAAAGCTTTGCTAAAATTCAAAAAGATCACATCAACCGGCTTCCCTTCATCAACCAGGTGGTTCACGACAACCTTTTCATTACCCTTGGAATCCCAGGATCCATGTCTGTGTATGATGGGCTGTCCCATCACTGTTCTTGCCTCTGGATTTCAGAACCATTTAGAGACATTATTTCAAACATTTATCTTTTATTTTTGAACTGTATTATTTGTTAGTTTAAAGTCTGACTGCAAGATGGTGGCAGGTGCCCTTTGGCACAATGGTCTGCCCTTTAAAATTTTGTGAGGTGACAGCCTCATTTGCCATTCACAATGCTTCTTGTTTACCTCACTAGTAAAATCTATATGCATCCAGTCATTTCAGGCCAGTCTCTGCACCAACGTTTTGCCTGTTTGTTTTTAAAACCAGGGTTTTTCCTCTCTACAGCCACACTAGACTGGCAAGATGGACACAAGGACATTTTGCATTTGCAGGGCCCAGTAAAGTGTCCCCTTGGTCTTGTCCAGCAGTAGGAGAACATTGAACTCAGAGGGAGTTCTCTTTGCAGTTTTGCTTTGTCAATGGTTGTTTCATCTGCATGTTTACAAGGATACAGGCCTGCATACCAAGAACACAAAATAACAAGGCATGGTAGTTCAACCACAGCCAGCAGCTGAGCACCACACAGCTGCTCACTCACTCCAACCTCCCACCACCCTGGTGGCAGAGCAAGGAAAATGAGAAGGGAATAATCCAGTAAATCTCATGGGTCAAGATAAGATACTGATCATGTCCCTGGGGTCGCAAGCACACTGTACCCAGTGGTGGCATTGACAGGGCCAGCAGAACATCTCCTTTCTAAGCAGAAGGCTATGAGGTGTGATATTGGGATCAGGGGCATTTTGGAGGAGATGATTACAAGCAGCCAGATTTCTTCTTTGTGGGGAAATTTTCAGCAGTAAATTTGGGGAGGAAAGCCTTGCAGTGGTTAGCACATCCAGCATGGGTTGTCCTCTCACCACTATGCCTGGGTTTTCCATAATTTGCCTACAAAGCCAAGAACCAGATGAACCTTGTGGCTGGCATTGATAAGTTCCTTGTTTAAGTCATGGTTTCAAGAGAGTGCAATCCACCAATCTGAATCGAGCCCTGGAAAAAAAACATGCTTCTTAGATGCCTGCTGTGCTGGAGGGAGGCGTGAAGGGACAGGCAGGGTGGCCGGCAAAATTCACATGGTCACGGTTTAACACAGACACCTGCTCAGAGCAGAAGCAAAACAAGCCAGTTGTTATGAATACATTTCTCTATCTTCCTACCATTTTAACAGGAAAAAAAGTAAATGCCAGGAGCTTTCAATAACTGTGCTTTTCATGGCAGCCTGGGGAAACACAACAATCCTGGAGTGGATAGGAAGGTTTGTGGTTTTCCCTACGCTTGCTTCTAAAATCTGAGAACGCTCTTCCCCTTCTCACTTCCCAACCGCGAGAGCGATTTCCACAGAATCGGGTTCCTCTCCTCTCCTCAATTTATTGTAATTAAAACAATAATTACACACTCCAGAGAGGTACTGGATGTTTATTCCAGAGCTGCGCAAGCCTGGTGGTATTCCAGAGACGGAGCGCGCCCTGCCGGACTTTCCCCTGCATTATTTACACGCACAAGCTCGGAGTCAGTGACTTCCCAAGTACAGCCCCGCTAGCACGGTTCGTTCGGAAATTTCCATACGCTACATATCCCAGATAACTTCTAAGCGTGCTCAAGAGGAGGGTCCTCACCTGGTTCGGCCTTTTTTGCTCTACACAAAGGCGTGAATTTAAGCATTATAATGCACATAGTTAAGCTATAGGACAGATAGACCTTGACCTATATCAATGTATACAACACACACACATCAACATCCTGATTCACTACGTCCTTAAATCTCGTCACGTTCAGTTCCCGGATGTCCTGAACTAGGCGATGCTAGCCGCTCCCAGTTCCACTGATCAGGTCTCCTTCCTTGCTGATTAGCCTTGAAAGTGTCCCAAGATCTTACACCAGCGCACATCCTGCCTTCAGGCAGTCCTGACCCATTCCAGGCTGTGCATGGACAGGAGGCAGGTCTGCCCCGGCGCGGGGCTGCAGGCTGGCTCCAGCCCCCCCTCGCCCGCTGGGATGCCCGCTGGGAGCGCGCAGCCGGAGCGGGCCGGGATGCTGGGATACTGCTCCTGGGCCGCTCTTGGAGCTGGGGGTGTCCCGCAGCGCGGAGCCTGTGCCCATGGCCCCGCTGCCACGTGGGATCGCAGCAGCAGCAGCAGCAGCCACATGTGAGGCTCGACTGCCCTGCCGTGGGTTCTTTGAGGCCCCTTCTAACCCCAGGCATTCTGTCTCTAAGTCTTGTGCATACGTGTTTACTTTGCTTAATCACAGAGTTCACTAATCCAAGTTCTAAAAATAAAGTATGAAAACTTTAAAAAAAAATTTCCAGCACTGCAGTGTTGAAAGCAAACTGTAATTTCATAATGATGGCGTTTGACACAGCCACGGGCACAGAACAGCCACTGGGCTGGAGTGCAGATCTATGGTGTTACAGCAACTTTGAGCACAGTGCTGGTATTAAAATGCATCACCACACTTGTGCCATCTTTGGGACACTACCCTACTGTGAATTTTGTTCTGTTTCTGTTGGGTAAGTTTCAAATGGACCTAGCTGATTAGAATTTGGCCTTTAATTTCACTTAACTATTGTGAATTTAATTCTCTGCCTCATTAATGCAACTCCTGCTCCTTCCCTGTCTCTGACAGAGGTAATTCTTCAGTGCCCAGGATGTATCAGTACAGGTAGGATAAACCCCTATACACCACTCAAATAAAACAATCAAGGGAGTTCATGAGAGCTGTTGGAAAGAAATTGAAGATCTATTATGTGGGGGGGAAAAGTATATTGCTCAGGAGTCATCTGCCTATGAAGATGAAGGCTCAGTTCTTCGAACCACATAATTTTGTCATTTTCTGAAGTTGCTCCTTTCATGCCAAAGTGTCTACTGGAATAACCTTTGACCATGTCAAAAAGCAGTGAATAAATACATTTTCTCAGCCACTGCCTTTGAAAGCTATGTGGCCCAGAGCCACAGTCCAAAAGTCACTTCATATTTTAAACCAGATTTTGAGAAGCCCTTCAGCCAGCCAGGACCAGAAACAAGACAGGCAGAGTGAGGAGATAAACTGAGAGGCAGCAGCAACAGAAAGAGAAGAAAAGGGGAGGTTTTTCACATGGCATGAAAGCAAACACACCTGTGAAAAGGCTCTGCTGCTGCCTGTATTTTTTTAGTGGGCAGTCAGGGGCAGGAGTTAAGTGGGAAGGAGGAAATATGAGCTCTCACCTCTAGGGAGAGATGTGCTGGCATACTCCACTGGAAAGACCAGTTACAGTGTGGAAGAGAAGGAGCATAATTAATGGAGGTTTCCAGGGCTGTATGCACTTTACTGGGCTGTACAGCCAGTTGCAGTCCCCCAGCTGTTAAAGCGTAAGGAATATTGTTCATCCAGCTTGCTGCCTTTGCCTCCCTTCATTATAAAAGGTTCCCAAATCAAATTTCAGGCAAAATCTATTGTCCCCATGGCACACTGCTGGTGCCAGGGGCACTGCTACTGCCATGCCTCTGCCTTTAGGTAGCAAGTGCTGTTGGATTCCAAGGTGCAGAATGGAGGACAAAAGGCTTCTGAGAAAGAATTAGCTGCTGCCCTCTTAATGGACTCAACACCTTCTAATCCTGCTTTTGCACTGCAGACTGGCTTGCTGTCCTCACCTATGACAAGCATACACCCTGCATGCGCTGCTGTCTGCCACAAAGAGCTTGCAGACACCAGAAGGTGTGGTTTTGTGAAACCCATGCCTTGTGGCCTGGACTCTGGGCAGGAGGCTGCAAATGCCCAGCTGATGGCACTGTGTCTTCATCAGTCTGCCTGTCTAGGGGAAGAGGAGGGTTACCTGCCTGTGGTCAGTGACTAAAAGGATTGCTGTAGCGACAAACATAGTCCATGATGTGCCGTTTTACCCTCTAGTTAACAGTGAACAGGGGTGCTGGCATCTGAAGACTTGGCAGAAAAGGACGCTCTTGTGCATGCAGAGGGCCTGGGCACAGCCGAGCTGGAGGCTGTGGCATAGGCAGTGTACGGAAAAATTCAAGTCACCAGAGGTTTATGTCCAGAAAGGGAACAGAAGAGTCCTGTAACTTTATTCATGGGACATTGTTGCAGAATGGTCCGTTTGTTGGGGATGAGCCATTTGTCGGGTGCAGGGAAAACTCGGGGTTCAATTTGAGTCAACAGCAAGTTCCGTTTATTGAAGAAAGCATCAGACACTTATACAGCAAGTAATAAGCTTATGAATATTCTTTAAGCTAAGTGATCTATTGGTTAAACTATACCATGAACTCTTCCTCATTCTTTTGGGCCTACATTCTCTATTTCCCACATCTCTCTGTCTACTTGTTATCATACCCAGCTAGGCACAAGGACACACTATCTTGCAGGTGCAGGACTTGGAATTAGCCACGGCCTTGTACTTTTCCAGTCTCTAGTCAGCTAAAATCCTAACAGGGTATTTCCCCATGGGGTCTCTCAAATTGTTGGAGGATGCAGCCTCCTTTTTTTCCTAATTTCCTGGCTGCATTACCCTCTTCCTTTTCCCATTGGCTGAGGTACATGCAAGGTACAGACTTCCAGATTTGCCTACTATATGTCTCCCTTAATGTGCAGGCAACCCCTTTTTGTACATTAAATGATATTCATATTATATTAAGTCATCTTCTTCTCTGAGTTTAGGAATTTAGCTTGACATTGGCTGAAGAGCAGTCCATGTCTACTAGTCAATTTTCTGAAACTGATAGTTTCTCCTGTTACTTCCTTATCTAAAAATCCCTGGCCCTGTAATGTGTGTAAAGACACATTCATCTTATTCCTTTCTATAGCAATCCTGGCTCTCCTTTTGGGAGATGTGGGTGGTATGAAAGCCTGAGGAGCAGTCCCACACTCTCCTCTCTAAGACACCCAGCTGTGACTACAGCAGAACACCATCAGCATATTCTCAGAAAGGAGATGCAGCCATTCCTGATCCACTTCTCCATAGCATTTGCCTGCTTTCTGGGGCAGAATGAACCATGTTGCACATAGCTGGCACTTTCCCACAGCCGTGGTGGCCACCCTGATCAGAGAAGAAGGTCTACAGTGTGCTCCTCTAAAAAGTGTAGCTGTTACCAGAGACCTACCATGCAAATCAGACTGTCACAGTGCTCAAGAAAGCATCTATGCACTGTGTACACCTTCCTTCACAGGAACTGGTGACTGCAACTACTGTGGTTTGGACATGCCTAGTTTGAAAAGCCTGCCTTTTTCTGGCCAGCTGGTCAAATGGGTGGCTTTCTGATCACTGAGAAACATTTATAATTAATAGCATGTTTTACTGAACCCTCCTGTGGGCATGCCTTCTTTTGAAGTAGTTGCAGTTTTGCTCAGGCAAGTAGAATTTTACTAAAGTCGTTGGGGACATTAGAAATAATTTGTAAAAGATTCAAGGAGCAGAGAGAAGGCAGAGTGATGAAGGAGGCAAATTTACAAGCATTTTTGCTGGTTTTGCTGTGACCTGTTTGTCTCAGGTCTGCCATATCCCCACAAATACCTTCAGACCTGGGTACCAGTGCATTTCCTGCATTTCCTGTCCCCACCATGCCCCAGTGTCCCTCAGTACCTGCCCCTGCAGGCACCTCTCTGGCCCTGAGCTCCACAGCCCTCACCTACCTGCGGATGCTGAGGGTCCGTGCAGAAGAGGGCACCATGAGATGGCTGCAGGGGCACACCCGCCATTGGAGGAGCCTGCATGTGTGCTGGTCTGCGTGCCCAGGGTCGCGAGGCTGTGCCAGCTGCCTCTTGGAGGACCAGTGAGTAACAACACATGGCACTATGCTCTGCTGATGTCACTAACTGAAGGAAATTTTAATTTAAAAATGCCATGTGCTGAAAGCAGTAGTCACTTTAGGGTGCTCTTGGTTTTCCCTTGAACAGTGCAATGAAATCCTGCAGAAACCAATGTCAGTCTCTCCGTGTTACTGGAGCCAGTGTGGAGTGCCTAACTCCTCATGTCTTCTCAAAGTAAGAACGTCAAATAAATCACAGTATTTCAATTATAAGTGGATGCAAGATAAAACATATTCTAAAGCAAAGCTTTAGTTTTTTAGATCTGAATCTATCTATCTATCCTATCTCTGTTTGCAATGTAGACAGATTGCATTTATGGGTTTGTTGCTTGAGCCGATGAGGGACCCTGCAACTAGCAATTCCATTTAAATGCTTCTTGAAGAATCAACTAAAATGCATCATGCATAAGTCCTTTGGTCCTTGTTCAACTCATTTTAGGGTGACATGGTCAAAAATACTTGATTGTGCATATCTCCTCTCCACTCTGCTTGAAGTGCAAATAAGTGGGGGTGCAGTTGCACAGTTGAAATTCCACCATAACATTTTGTACGGGAGTCAACCCCCAGCTTTACCAAGCACTACACATACACAGACGGAGGAACTGTAGGATGCAGATGCAAGCAGGTAGCAACACATCTGTGTCTTGTTGCCAACATTAGGGACAAAGCAAGGGGATCATAGTTTAAAACAGCAGCAGAACTACATTGCCATTGATTGATCCTATAAAAGGCAAGACCGAGATTGGAAGCTGTTGTCCACTTCTCTACCTTCACTGAAGTTACTGGGGCAAGCCAGAGCTGCAGAATGCACACAGCTTCTATTTTCCATCCTTGAGGATGTTTAAACTGTGAGACACTGAAATTTGATGTCTAGCTTGAAAAAAAACACAGAGAGGGGGAAAGATGGGTAACTTTGTCCCAGGCAGAAGCAAGAGTCAGAGCACAGGCCTGACTGTGGGACACCTCAAGGCCCAGGAGAGCTGGAAGAGAAGTATCATGTAGGCAAGGTGTGGATGGGGGAGAGATGTAGATTATGCAAGGAACTTGAGGCTGGGGGCAAGGGCTTGGTTTTGGAAAATCACAGAGAACAGCAGAGAACTGAATGGAAGCATGACCGGGAAATGTTTGGGTGAGTGAAGAGAAGGGGTTTGAGGTAAACAGATAGAAGGGAAGTGGCTGAACATGTGGACAGCAGAAGCACAGGGTGAGTTTTTTGTGTGGCATGAAGATCAACTGTCTTTTCAAAGAATAGAAAAAACTAGGACTGCAGTGATTGAGGTGAGGTAAAAAAGGTGGTTCAGGGATGTAATCCTCAAGAAAAAAAGAGATTTATAAAAGGGTTGAAAGCCACATTTCTGCACTTCTGTGAAGGCAATGTTGCATATATTTGTGTGACTATTTTAGGGAGCAGTGAGGGATGAAGATCTGACCCTTTAACTTCTCAGATCTTACAGTGAATTCTGGCTGCACAGCAAAAGAAGGTTCACAGCAGGAAAAAAAAAAAACCACAAAAAACCCCCACAGCACTTTTTGGGCTTGATGAGTCTTAACTCTCCTTAAGCACAAGAAGCGGAGGAGCATAAAAGGGTGTTCTAATCCTGTCCTACTCTTACGGTAAGTGAAACTCAGAGGCAGCAGATCACCTTTGCCCCAGACACCTATTTTCTGCTACCTCCTGGAGAGCAATAACCTCTGGTGCATCACCTTGGGTTGCAGTCTGATAAGCCAGCAGGAGGAGGCAAGGACAAGAGCTGGGGGAGGTCAGGTACTGTCAATGCCAATGCTTTGTGCACCATCTCCTGACTCCGGGCTGGGCCAGTCAGGAGGTGAGCTTCTCATCTGTTCATGCTTCTGGCTGCACTCATAGGCTGGCTGTGTCCAGTACAGAAATCATGTGAGGCATGTGCACCACGGGCTGTGGGGAGGACACATGCTGACACAAGTAAGCCCTGCCTTGGAAGAGGAGGGAGGAAGGGCACAAAGGGTTGACATCTGTCAGAAGGTTATCAAGCTGGCAATAGTCCTCTAAGGCAGGAGGCTGGTAAAGCTCACAGCAATGCTGGCTCATTGGGAGCCCACCTCAGGACAGGCTCAGAGGGGCAGAGGGGCCACTGAAAGAACAGGTCACTGGAAACCACACCACCCAGCTGCAGCACCACATCTCATCTCAGAACAAGGCTTTCCAGAACTGGAGCTGGCCCAAGAGGTGCCTTTGAAGACTGGAGACTTCACTGCAATGGGATTATTTTTGTGGTGAAAGATTTCAAGTTATGGGCTCTAAGGAGATGAACCACCCTTTGCTGGTTTGTTAAAAACCTCAACTAGATAGAAAAGAGAACAGTTTGTTCTTATAAGAAAAACTAGAGGAGAAAAAATGCTGCCTTTTCGTTTCAGAGAGCTGCACTCAGTCTCCAGTTGGGACCATGAGAGAGAGCACCATTGCTGGGAAGCTTCCAAACCCAGAGAGTGCTGTACATCCATCCATGCATGCTGTGGGAAGCGGTAGTACATTGTCAGGGCATTAAAGGGCATTGAATTACATTCCCTAATGAGCTATGAGCTGCTGGTGAGACCCAGCAGCCCAAGCTACCTTAATTTTCTAGGAGCTTACTCAGTCTAGCATGGCTCATTTGGTCTCCTGATCTTCATGGATAGGGGTAAGAACAGGCCCAGTGCCTCACAGGAATAAATATGGCTCAACACACACTGAGCTGAGCTGAGCTGAGTTACACATGGAGGATATGGCAGAGCCAGTGTTCTGCTGAACAGCCAGGGTGTTTCTTCCTGCTGAGGTCTGTGAGGGAAGCTATGGGCAGCCTAAAACCTTCACAGCTGGCAGGTGTAACCATGCTGGCTCTACTTGGGGGAAGGGGACATGGAAAATTTTCTCATCAGCACAGGCCTGAGCAGAGAAATTGCTCCTGCTGACAGCCTCCAGTGAAAATCTGGCTTTTTTGTAGTGGTGTACTGTTGCTTAATAAAAGGCACAATGAGTTGCAGTGAATCTGTATTTCCTGTGATGCTATTTTGGTGTCAAAATTACTCTATCAGCAGCCTGTTTAAAATGGGGTATGATGGAGCGCTGATCTTATTAGCTAATTGTGCTTGCTAGTCTGTGGCTCTGTATTTCACAACCACATTACAATGGTTGGCTGATGGGCTCTGCAGCCAGGATACTTTTAATTCCCCCTGGATTTCATTATTTTGACTGCAAAGGAAGGAACAGAATAGCAGATGAAGCTGTTGCTCTTTAGGCTTATAATGCTGCCTATGCCTTGTACTGAGCTGTGCCCTTAGGCTGAACGAGTTGGCAGGATTCATCTGGATGAGTGAAAACAAAGATTTTATATTTGTCTACGTTTTGTGATACAAAAAAAAATTAACCCTTTGACTCAGGAGTAGCTCCTCTTTCTCTTCCAAAGAGTAGACTACTTCAGTATGAAGTGCTAATCATCTTTAATAGCTTTCACCTGCACGAGCACATCATAGGCATATCTGGACATATGTGGCATACTCAGTACCCCATGCTTGATGTGTTACTATGATCACACCAAGGTGCTCTGTGTCCTGGCCTGCAGCACTGCATCATTTCTTACCAGACCTTCTTAACGTTTTAAATACCAGAACAAGCAGAAAGGACAGTTTCTCCCCCTTGCAAAAAAGTAAGACACTCAAGACATGGTCTCTCCAAAAGCTTCTCCTGCTGCAAATGCAATGATGCTCAGATGGCAAGGGCTCATTTGTCTTCATATGATTTTTCAAAACACCCCCATGTAAATGCTTAATTCTAGCCAAAGAAACTTTTAAATTTTTTTAATGTCCAGCAGTTGTAATTGGTAAAGGCAAGCACAAATACCCTGCAAAGAAACACTCCACTGTCCCCCACTCCAGTAAACATGGCACAGATAATGCTCTTGGATTCCCTCTGAGCTTTCCAGAGGCCCACCTCTGAGAAGGGTCTCTGAGATCTGGCACCTCATTTACTACTAATTGCTCTTTTCATATTTGCTTTTTCCACTGCCTTTTCTCTACTTACGGCTGTTCTAGCCTCATCCCTCCAGAAAGGTTAGCTGGAAAACATCTGCAGGGGCCACAGTGGGGGTGGGTAGAGCTACAAGGTTGAAATACAAAGCTGCTCCACAGCAGCCCAGACAACAAGCGAGGCTTTGCCATTGCTGGGACTTACCCCAATTGATGTCATGCTCTGGCTTGGCAGGTCATCAGTTCATTCCCTCCTTCCTCCCACTTCCTTCACCGTGTCATGGCTGCAGCCCTTCTGGAGCCCAACCCCAGCTTGTGGCCATGTATATAAACGTTTAGCTTAATTCAAACAAGAGTTTCCCCTTATGGCTCAAAACCTTAATTGCCTTGTTATGTGCTGTTCTTAAAGTAAATTCAGATGGTGATTATGGAAAGGTAGGGGGCCCTGCCGCATGAACACAATAAAGTGAACAGAAATTCAGGCTTGTGTCTAGTTCTCCTACACTCTTCATTCAAGCTTTGATTCCTTATTATTTCTTTAAGAAGCTTAACAGCTTTTCAAGCTGTTCATCTTCTGGGAAATTCAGACCTGCAAGTGCTTATGCTGGTTTTTTTGGGGAGCAAATTACATTTTTATAAAGCTGTCAAGCTTCATCTTCATCATAAACAGCATGAACCTCCCATGCTCTTCTGGCAGGCTGGTCTCCTGCTGCAAGGAAATACAGACCATTCTGAGGTTTTCTTGTCCTTGTGTTGTCCCATAATGCACAGATACAACACCACAGCTTTCAAAAGCAAGCCATCATGCTCCTTGCCTGAAGCAGTAGGGCTTCTGTGCCCATAAGAAGGAAGAACTCTGCAGACCTCCTACCCAACCTTTCAGAACAGGCAGCAAACTCATGCTTTGAAATCCCTTTACTTCATTCAGCAATGTTCAACATTAGGTACTAAAGTTAGGTTTGTTGTTGTTACTAGGGGCAGTGCAATTTTAAGAGATTTGAAAGACACTCAGCACGCCTTCCAACATGTGGATTTTTCTTCTGGCAAAAAGCAGGCAGAGTGAAGTATCAAGACCCACTAAAAGACTGGAGGGGATTTTCTAATGAAGGATTAAGTGTTCAGATATTTTAACTATCAGAAGAGCAATGAGTCTGAGCAATGAGTCTGTTCATGTCTGTATCATTTCCCTTGCATAGGATACAAATTCCACCCAATTAATTGCCTCTTGCAGCTGCAGAGGCATTTTTAGATCCCAGTTTCACACACAGTTCCTATTTACCTGTTCCTATTTCATTCATCTGTCCTCCTGCCATATCTGAGTACTGACTGATCTTTAATGTACTCAGCCTTCATTGCATCCCCATCTTTGAGGAAAGGGAGGCACAGAGACAGAAAGTGAGATGTCCCAGGTGACAGAGGGGGAGGTCTTTGGTGGATAAGCAGTGTGTTGGCCACAGGCAGGTGTCCAAATATTTGAGTCAAACCTCTCCTCTCTAAGCAGAGATGGGGGGACATGGAGAAGTGGCCAGACCACCGTGCCTCATCTGGCATTGCCAATGCCTAGCAAATATTTTTTGTCCAAGGTTTGTATTCAGGACTTAATATTTAAAACTAGAATACAAGAGCTAACAGAAAAGCAATTAAAAACAGAAGACATCACTATTTCTGGGATGGTGGCAGACTTTTTTTTTCCTAGGGCACAGGGTTCAAGTCTGTAATTTCTTCTTCAGAGGACTCCAGTGTGAAATACCTGCTCATTCATTGGTTTCCCACTTGATTACTGTCAGGTGAGGTAGTGAGATACAGAAATTCAATAGCTTCTCTCATAGGCTTTATTTCTTGCTTTGACTGCCCTGGTAAGGGTCTCACAAAATCTGCTCTGGTGTTGGATTTTCTTTCACTTTATTTTTAGCATATTTAAGGTAAACAAGAATAAGCACTAGATGAAGATGATGGCAGTAGTTGTCAGAAAACCAGCCTTTTTAGGTTTTCTGTGTGTGGGAGTGCAAGCTCCATCCATTTCACACATTCATAATTTAACAGTAATTAGAAATTCTAAATAATCACTACCTGGGCACTAGATAATCTTCATTAAACTAACATCTAAATACCAGTGACTAAAACTGGGTCAGTGGCCCAGAGTGGAAGGAAGGAGTGATTCCAGACCCCAGCAGCACAGGATCTGAGCTCCCTGCCTTGGAGAATAAGTCCATTTGCTGCACACCAAATGCTGCATACAGAGGGTCACATCCTCTACACATGGCAGGAGAGCTCCTTCAGCAGCCAAGGACATGTGCTGTGTTGCTAGCAAGAAGACTAGTCCTTCATCTCCAGTGGGACAGCAAGGCTTTTCAGGGAGTGGGGATGTGAGAAGGCAGCTGCCTGTGCTGTTCTGCAATTGCCAATGTCGGGGCTGAGACCCAAGGGTAAGTGGTCAGAGATACATGCCCACCACATGAGGAATGTCTTGCCAGTGTGAACTGCTGTGTGGTTGAAGGAAAAATCCTGCTTCTACAGCTCCAGTCCTCTGTCTCCAGATCCCTGCTAACAGCAGGAGAGCAGGGTTTTCTTCCACAATGCACCACAGTACCCTGAAATTTACCTTGCAAGTCCCATATCCCATTCTGTTCTCCCTGCATATGGTTCTCTCACTAGCCTTCTGCAGCCCACCTTTAGGTGCCTGGTTTTTTTCTCCTAGACATCATGAAACTCTTGTTTCAGAGCACTGATCTCTGCAGACAGTGCTTCAATCCCTCACTGCTAAAGAGTATAAATAAAGCTAAAGAGCTCCTGTTCTGCAGCTCTGACATAGGCAAAATACAGTGGAAACCAGACAGGGTTTATACAACCTTTATGTCTCATGCCTCCTGCCCCTAACACCTCTGCTGATGACGGATATCTCTGGAGCCTCTTTTTCTCTGTGCAGCTAATCCCATCTAGCCTTGCACCTTCACTGTTAATAAACCGTGAAATAGACACTCTGAGCCAAGGGCACGTACCTTCAGTGGAACTGCAGAACACTGACATGCAGCAGAACACTCTGGGTCCACAGCATGGACCCTCCCTGTGTGCAGAGGTCCTGCTTGATGGGCTGTCTGATCCTTTTCCTCCTGATGGACTGATGATGATGATGACTGATGGGCACAACAGCATCAATCTCCATTTCAGAAGCAGCAGGAGTTTCCAGATAAAGTAAACTATCTCAGGCAAATACAGTGCTGAAGTGGTTTGCAGTAAAGAAAAACAGAAGCAGAAGACATGGTTTGGCTTCGCTACTAGTGCGTTAGAGTATTAGTTTTAAAAAAAACCTGTCAGCAAGAAGCAGAAATATGCTGTGCTATGGGACAGCGAGGAGAGGGGAAGAAATCTTTGTGACTGTATGTGCCTCTGTTATTGAGTCTACTCACCATCTATCTTTAGACATCCAAGCTGTTAGAACAGCTGTGCAGAGTGGGGATATGTACAGGTCCTTGAGGAACAAGGTGATGGTGCCACAAGAGGTGCTGTGCTGGGATATGCAGCTTGCATGGCTCATAATGCATAGCAAGATCTCCTTCATGCCTCCCTACTGTTCACTGCCCAACAGTGGTCCTGGTAAGGCAAAGCATCTTATGAACCAGCATGCTCCAGATAGCCTTATGAGCCCTGAGAGTCCTGCTTCCTGGGTACGAGCAAGGACTCTTCTGCATGTGTGACCCCAACCTCCCCTTTCACAGTGAAAAACTTTCCAACTGCTTCTGTATGTGACAGACTTCAGCACACCCTGTAGCCTACCAGAGAGGCTGAGGACTGTGGTGATGGGTGTAACCATTAGCCTAAAGGGGCAGTTTCCAAGACTCTGGAGGGAAGCTGAGAAGCAGAGATGTGAGAGGATCAATGAGAAGAAAGACAGCAAAAATATCCTGCCTTTCCTCTACCAAACGCCATTAATACGCTCATCTCAGAAAACATTACCATCAGAATGCTTTTCTTGGCACCAGGACAGTATGTCCAGTATAACTACAGCTACTCAGCTAAAGAGCAGGCACAGAACAAAGTAAAACTTCAGCAAAAATTTGACTTGCTTCTCAGGAACATGAGATTGTATTGTATGGAGTAAGAGAGCATGGCTTACACACACCACATGGATGATACAGAAATTTCTTTCTTACTTAAAAGGAAAACTTTATTTTGATACATTAAAAAATCTATACATTTCTTAGACTAAAATACAGTTTTGCATCAGTATCCTGGCACAATGTCAGTTTACACAGAAAATCTAAGATTAGATCAGCACTGTTAATTTCTTTTCTCTTCCTGCATTCACAGCTTGCAGTATAAAATAGTTTAAGTTCTCAAGACAACAATGAACAGTGTCACATTTACTTTTCCCATTCTCAAAGGAGGTGGCATTCCACTGGAAAAAGGAGCACTTGTTAGTTGATCTTGATTCAATGTAAATCACTAAGCCAGTCCAGGGGTTTGATTGCCCTGTTAGAAGTATGAGTAAAGGAGGATGAAAAATTCGTTTCCAGATGAAGCTTTGACGGACTATGACAATGCAAGTACTGTCAAGCCTTTAAAATCTGTTCAGAAGATTTTCCTTTTTCCTTACAGTAGTTTCTGTAATCAGCAACACAATTCATTATATAGAAATAATTATTTTCTATAGGGATAGTATTCCACTTTCATTTTGCTCTGAAGAGCTCCAGAGTAAAATTAAAGTGGGACACGGGAGATGTTGCTGTGAAATGTCTGAATTGGAATGTGAATTTTCTTAACTACTGTGAAGATCCTGTGGAATATTTTTTATCTGCTCTTCACGGCTCCACCTAACTTCTGGCAGCTTTTCTGTCCTACATTAGAAATAAAACCACCTTTCTGTTTTTTCTTCCCTCACTCCCCTGGGAGACATTATAAGATTGTTGGTGCTGCTGTTTTTCAAATGAGAGATACTCTCCTGTTTCAGTCTGAGCAGCAGGGAGGGACCCAACTAATACTAGCATGGAGGACACATGGTATTTGAGTTAAAAAACATGTTTATAGCAGGAACTCCAGTCAATGCACAACTTCTGCTGGGTTTCAAAACTAGTCAGTTTCCTAATTTCACCATAACTTTTTGAAATAACCTGCCCCTAATTCCCACTAACCCAAAGAGGAGAGGTGGTACACTTAAGGAATGGTATCCACCTATGCTGCCAGCATAAAACAGGAATGCTGTTAGGTATCTGCTTATAAATCACATACTTAGAGAGGCCATAGCTGTCTTTAACATAACTGAAATTAGGCTAGTTCTGTTAAAGTCAGCTGGTACTTTTACTCTGAATTCTCGGAACCTTGGTTCTAAAGGGAGTTTCTGTAGAGAAGTACCAAATGCTTATAACACCAATTCTGGTCATCATATAAATATGATGACTTGAACTCAGTAAGACAGGGGAGTAGAATCTGATAGGCATTTGCTGGTTTTCTGCTAGTTTCATTTTAACAGATGTCTTTCCAATGAATGCCAGATAATTTAACCCTCAAATGGGTATTTTCAGATCAATTCATGCTACCAGTTCTCTTTAGAAATATTTTCATAATCCTGGTCTCTGAGGAGCTTTGGCTTGATTGTATCAGATTGCAAGACTCATCACAGCTCCATCCCAGACCAGAAATTTTGCCTTTTATACATAACCCTCATCACAGGAGATGAGTTTCATCTTTTCTCTCATGTCTTTAAATATAAAAGAAAAAAATACCTTGAAAACAGTATTTGCTACAGAACACAAGAAATACAGATTTACTAGTCTCCATAATTTTGTTACATGGTGGAAATAACAGCAGAGACTAAATAGTTGGAAGAGCATTTGAAAATGAAATATTTAAAGTAAACTTTCATCATCCCAACAAAGAAGCTGAGGGTAAGAAATGCTTCAGATAAGCCTGCTGGGTTTTGTATTGGGAAACACGAGAGTTGTTTTGTCGTCTTTTTGGTTTTTTCACAAAGATGAAATAGAATTTCTGTGTTGATAATGTGACACAAGCTGTTCAGGAAACAATGGGCTAGTGATAGTTAGATTTAGTAAATGGTATCTGCACAGGCCAAGCCATGATTTTAAAAACGGGAATGCTGTAAGGTATCTACTTATAAATCTTAAAACTGTTTCTTAAAACGACTGTGCCATATTCAATATAGCATGTAATATGCATTCTGAACTAAATGCTCACTAGATGGTGATGAGTATATGTCTGCTACATGCATTTTATTCTGACTCCATAACATACATTCATAGAATACATCATAACCACTCAAGAGCAAACCACTAAAGTGCATGCCCTGAGGGCACATTAAGTATATTGTTTCCAACACTGGCTGCTCAATTGCCAGAACACTGATACAGAAAGGGCTCATTTTTGCTTTATATCCCCATTATGTGCTGAAAGAGTAAGAGCTAACATCCCCTGCTCCCTCCATGAAAGGGAGCACTGTGGAGCAGGCTAATTGCCTGCTGCAAAAAAAGCCCTTTTAGAAAAGAAGTAACCACCCTGAGAAGATGCTGTACAGAAATGCAGGGAGCAAGTCTTGGATTAATTGCTGGGTAGGTGGGCCTGTGTACTGGGTTAGACTGGACGGTCAGCAACCTGCAAGATGCTATGTTTTAGATCTGCAACAGTGCTGCTAACACAAAGCTTTACCTGCTACTGAGCAGCGCTTGCACAGGGTCAAGGCCTTCTCTATTTTCCACTCTATGACCCCCGCAGTCGTCTGGGGTTAGGCAAAAGGATGAGAGGACACACAGCCAGGACAGCTGACCTGAACAGACTGAAGAAATATTCCACACCATGTAATGTAACACTCAGCAATCAGACTGGGGTGGGTGTAGTTCACAAGCAGCTGATGCTTGGAGATTGGCTGGGCATTGATCTGCTGGTAAATGATTGCCTTTGTTTTTGTTTTGTTTTGGTTTTTTTCCTTATTTGCTTATAGCTGCACTTAGATCAGTATTTTTGTCCTTTCACTGCTCTCTCCCATCCTGAGCAAGCAACAGAGTAGCAGTGTATATGACAGCCATGGTCAACCCACCACAACATTTAACTGCATTTTCCACTGTTAGGTCTCCCTTACAGAAAACACTTTCCAAATGCAAAAAGTCATTCATTTACTATGCCAATGTAAGGCCACATTTAGAAGCCCATCCTGGTTCTGGCACTGGGAGCTCATGGAAAGCTGAAGATGCAAATCTAAGCTGGCCATTCTATGTGTTAAGTCTATATCTGGAGCAGCAGTGAAACTCAAGAAGTGATTGGCTGCACTTCTAACCACAGTGATGGAGTAATACCAGACAAAAAAAGAAAAAAGTTCTACCTCAGAACTTTAGCTTAGCACATACTCTCCCTCTCATTCACTACAGGTAATATCCTGAATCACTGCCTCAAGAAGGTAAAAGGGAATGTGGTAAGATCAAGGGACAAAGGGGAGCTGACACTCTGCCACTTGCCACTCTTTTACTCAGAGAGCAATATAGAAATGAGACCCAAAAGAACAACAATAAAAAACATTCTCTAAGGCTGGAAGAAGCAGTAAAGATGACATGGTACTGTTCAACTTCCAAACAGAAAACATAACGTGGGAAAAAAATTAACAATTTAAGGATTGGTATGTTTTTTCTATTTGAAACTTAACTGGTCAGAGGCCATGATGCAGAAGCCAAATGCTGGGAAGCAGTAATCTCAATGATTGTTTCTAAACCCAAATTGTCCAGCCTAAATCTCCAGTCTTTTAGCACTACTCAATTCAATGGACTTTCTGAGGAGATGATTTCTCTGTTTTAGCTGTCTCATCTGCTCCTCCTGCATTGTTATTCTCAGCGCAGCATCACTCTCTACTTAGTCTAGACTGCTTCCCACAAAGCAGACCATACACTGGCTTTAATAATCAACAGTCAAAAGAAGTATTTAATCCCTCACAGCTGGCAGACCCCAGCACCCCTACTGCCAAAATTTATGTATGGGATTTACATGCCAAAATGTCCTCCCACTCCACTATCCCCACTAGGAAAGGAAAGCAGTCTAAATTTGTCCTGAAAAGTTATCTTTTCAGAATTCTGACTTCTGCTTATCTCTGTGCACAAGACAGAGCTGGAAGAGTTTGGTTGCAAATGAACTTCAACGGGTGTTCAAAAGCTTCAAGGGGCCACTGGAAAGCATGTGTGTGGATGGAATGCCTTTTTGTCAAGACTGAAAAGCTCTGCATGCCGGATATACACTCAAGAATGGTGCACATGTTTTTATTAAGAACTTTGTAATGATATAGGTTTCTCACTTAAACATTACAACTACCCATAGAAAAGTGTTGCCTGTATCTTTTAAACACCATGTAAATAAACAAATTTATTTTTAAGACAGGATAAACTGCTATAAAAATGGTGCACAGTCAAGTCATACAAAAATACAAAATTTGTTACCAATTGCAGTCCTAGTTGCAATTACAGAGTACAGTTCCCACTCAGAACATCCAGTGAGTGGAGAACACAAACTTGTGGAACCAGTCATGGCAGAATTTTCTTATCAAAATGAGCAGAATACAAGGCTTCTTTGATTAAGCACTTCCAATAACCTCCAAACAAGATTAAAACTAGATTCTCTGGAAACAACTGGGTACTTGGTAAGTCTTTTAGTCTTGGAAACCAGTTTCTAGAATTCATCTAAGCTAGTTTTTAAATTTGTGTTGCTAAATCCCTCTGATCTGGTGCTGAGTACCACTGCTGTCTCAGACACTGGTACTGCAGGAATGTCTCCTCTCCACAAAAGTAAGGCTGCTCCAATGCTTCTTCAGGGCAAGTCTGACCTCTAACTTGCACAGAGAGGCCTCATCTGTGCTCCAGTTTGGATCCCTAGGCTGAAGCTCTAATCCAGTCAGCACTTACACAGATGTGTATGTTGCAATTTCCATACTTAGAGAGCCCTCCTGATGCTAGTAGTTACAGATATGGTTCACTTAAATGAGTAAGTGCTTCCAGGACTGGAGAAGTCTCTTTGCCTCCCCAACAGCTATCCTTTCTGAATGTATCTTTATTTTTGTATCATTCAAATAGTTTGGGTTCTGTGATATGAAAAGTGTAAATTGTTTTAACTGGCTTACAGGGAAAAAAAGTAACAAATTTAAGTTATCAAATGACTTCTGGAAGCAAAAGTGAAACATTTTACTATTGCCAAAAAGATAAGAGCACTAGTTAGCTAAATGACACTAAATAATTATTTAAACCTTCAGCAGCAATTTAGAAGTCTGGTATAGTCTGAAAGGAAGCACAGTTAACTGCTTACTTACTAAACCTTGATTACACAAGTTGTGCATGTCTTTTCCTAGACATACCTCTCTACTCCATCATAAAGCTTCTGTAGAAAGGCTCTTACTCTTTCAAAAGATTTTCTGGAATGGAGTGATTGAACCATTGAGGCATCATTATTTGTAGACAGCTTGTATTTAGTGCAATAAGTTTAAAAATTCTGCTCTGAAATATTAATTTTACAATAACAAAAATAGTTTTCTTAAAAAAATGTTAACAAAAGGAATATATAGCATAGACAGATCATAAATTCTTAGCAAATACAGTTATGCATTTACCAATTCACTATGCTGAATAATTGAATATTAGCATTCATATCTGGTGAACTTCCAGACTGAAGAGATATTTATGTATATTATGTATATAATAATAATAATAATAATAATAAAGCATGTTCTCTTTAATAATTTCAGACAACTATCCTGGGAGGTACACTTCCAAAGGAATGTTTCTCTGCCCTTTCTGGCTTTAGCCACTCACTACAGTATGTACAAATATGGATCAAGCAACAGGCAAGGAATGATCCTTTCTACCTCCCAGAGCTCTCTCATTAGATGAAATGAAGCATACAGTACTTTTTTATGTAGAGCAGTACAATTCATTTCTCTTCCCATCCTCAGCATCTTTGTATCTAGTCATGAATTAATCATGAGTATGGCTAAGACTGAGCTTTAACAATCTGTTATTTCACTTGCCTGTATGGAGAATCCATACCCTTCAAAGGAACACTGCTGAAGTGTGAAGGAGGCTACTGAACTCAGGGGGAGGATAGAGGGCAATGGGTATGAGGGGTAAAAGTAGGGTAAGCAGGAAGTTAATTGCATATAAAAATTATCTGTCCCCATTTTGTAGGTTCTGTTTAATAGGAGATGCAAGGGCTCCCACACACCTAAATACCTGAGGAGTTGGTTATTGTGATATCTGATACTGGTAAACAGAACTGTGCCCTGCCAGGGCTGTAAAGTAAAATAACTGCTTACAAACACATTTCAACTGAACAAATTTTTGCTGAAACAACCTCTTGAAAAAATAAATTCGAAATTTTTCTTGATGTAAGGTTTTCTGTACATGTCACTGTCCTGAATTTAATGAAAATTTTAAAGAAATTAAACAAGTAAAACTCTCAGCAGATTAGCAGTGTCATGGGAAATCTGTCTCTAAACCCAGTCATGATTTCAGATTATCTTTACAATGATACTTCCTCCAGATTTTAAAATATCAAGCAGATAAGAATCAACATTTCCATGACCACAACAAATAACTTAAGAAATGGAACAATGATAAAGCTGCTTGTAAAAGCCACCCGTATGAAAAGAGTACATGTTTCACAAAAATAATTGTTAAAAAAAGTTTTAAATCCCTGTTCCTTTTCTCTGATTTTGGCTGTTTATTTATATATATATATATATATATATATGTATGTATGTATATATGTATATATATACTGTTTTGGAATGTCAATGGGTTCCAATATGGCTGGCTAGTTTCAAGATGAACTTGCTCCAGAGGCCTAGAAAACAAAGTCATACAGTACAGTCTTAGACAGATGCCAAAGGACAAGGAGAAATTGAGTCAAAGGGGTCACTGGAAGCCATAAAGAAAAAAGCATGAAAAGGTGGGGTTTTTTGTTGTGCCCTGATACAAGAACAGAACTTCCTGAAGTGTTTTCTCATCTCTGCTACTAATATCTATTTTAAATACAGCTGCACTTGGGGCATTTCACTTGAAGAAATAATTGTCATATCTAATAAATATCTGCTTTTCAAGGAAAGTGAAGCAAAGCAGTAAAGACTCTGTAAAAAAAGAGAGAAAAGTAGTGTTGATCTATTTTTCAGACATGCAATTTTGGGACTATGGGCACTACTGTTACACAGTAGACTTATAACGATCCTATTCTAGCTATAACTGAGGCCCTCTACTTTGGGGAAAGGTCTCAGAAATTTAACTGCTGTGCCCCATTGTGATCAGGAAGCGAGATCCTAGTATTTCATAATCAAATCAACTGGAGCTGAATGCCCAAAAATGGAAAACCACAAGGCCCAAACAGTTCCAAACAAAGACAATCACATGAGCAGCAGAACTGGGAGTAATTCAGCAGGAGACTTCCACTCTGAGCCTCAAGTGCTCAGCATCTCCAAGCCATCCTAAGAGGACTTTCAGCCAGTACCAGGCTAAGAGTCCATAAAATTTTCCTCAAAGAATAAAACCACCCTTGGTTTGCAATTCTACAAGGGGTGAGGCTGAATAAAGTTTTTTAACATCCAAGATTCAGGCAGTCAAGTACAAAACTGTAAGTAGCAGTCGGTGTCAGCTCTGACAACAGTGTAAGTGGAAAACCACTTACGGTAAACCAATTCTTTGAAACAGCGTTTAACATAAAATTTTGAACTGAATTTTTTGTGCATATTACTAGAGAGTTTGCACACCCAATTCTCAATTATTTTCATGGCACATTTGCATTTACAGCAATTAGCTCGCTCTGAAAATCCCAACGTTAGTGTCTGCTTGACCAGCTAGAATTACTCCCAGAAGAAAACAGTAGATGAGCATAGAATTAGTTTTTTATATGTATAAACACAGCAGCATTTAGGCATAAGCAAATCTAGAAACTGGTATGCCATAATGAAATAGCAAAACACGCAAAGCTACACATCTATCCAGTCTATAGCAGGAACCCATTCCAGCTTAGTCAAAAAATGCTCATGCAACATGGCTTCACATACATTGTTGGAAAAATAAATTATTCTGTTAGCATACACTTATTTAGATTCCATTTGGTTAAAAAATGATCCCCATGGTACGGAAATGAATAAGACCCCAAACACTCTGAGAAAGTGATAATGGAAAAATATTTTGTTTCACAAAGTCATAATGTACGATGACAAATCATACCTTGCCCAGCCTGGCTCTCTGTTATACGCCCTCTGTTCTCCACCTTCCAAACTTATCCTCCTATCTGTTATCTGTACCATGTATAGTGTTCTTATTCCAGGCTACTCAGACATGCAATGCCTTCCTAACAGGCACACCATAAGTAAAACAGGCTGCAGAAGCATAAATGATGCATTGTTCACTGTCTGTGCATCTGACAGTGTGAGATGGAAAGAGCACACAAGAGACAAGCAACATAAGTAGTTGGCAATAAAACAAACAACTGGGAGAAATGTCATTTGAGCAGGTTGAAAGGAATCACTGTATCCAATTCCTTGGCACTGTGTAAGATAATTTGGTGAGGGCTTTGAATACCTGGTCTTACTTTGCAACAACTGATGCACGCAGTAAGTGTTCTTCATTTCAGGCTTTTGCAGTGAATATAAGATGAGCAAAAATTGTTCATCTCAGGGCTGAGAAGAGCCCATAGAATCTCAGAACCATCTTATTTTTAGACTGTTCAGCATCTGGGGCTGTCTGCATATACCACATGGCATGCACCAGTAATCCTAATGAAATGACATTGCATTTGTTTCATATGAGACAGTTCCTTTCATCTTACTTTTACAGGAGATGGTCTCAGCTGTGACAAAAACTCTGCCATCCAGGTGATAGGCAAGCTCACAAACAGAAAAAGCAGAACATCTTGAGTGATACAGAGAACAAAAACTTCTCCTGAAGAAGTGCAGTCAGTAAAGACAAAGAGGGAGAAGAAGTAAAAGTGAAACTCTTGGAGGATCGCCACCTCCTCATCTGCACCTACCATTGGTTTTAGCTCTCTGCCCTCAGCTCCACCTCCCCGGCCAGCTTCTTTCATAGATTTCTTACTGTTCTCCACAAACTCCTGAAAAACAGTAATGAAAACACGAGTGCTTTCACAGAGCAGACTCCAAACATTAAATCTCAAGACAGAAACTTCAAGATGTAACTACTCAAAATATCTAGCTAATTTACATCTCCCACTTCTCTTGCTTAGACTGGACCACAAGGTATCAAAAAAGCCTTCCAAATAACCACAAAGGTCTGCCTCACTTAATTCTGGAAGCCAGACAGATGTCTGCCTTGTGTGCTCTTACAACTTTCATATTTACCCTGCAATGCTCTCCTTTATGGGGAAAGAAAGTAAAAGGCTGATTTTCAAAAAAAAAAAAAAAAGTCAAAACCAAACAAAAAAAATCCACAACAAATACCCCAAACAAATCAGAATCTCATTTATTCTGTGCCAAATGTTAGAACTACATTACACAAAGGGAGTTAAAGATAATTACTTGCAAGATTTGGCTGATTTCCCTAACTGTCCTTAATTCAACCTCTTACATTTTTCACAAAATGACAATCTCCTTTTCATGCAGATTAGAAAATGTGCTATAAAATGTTAAGCAATATTTTTCTCTTCAAGGCAAGAATTCTGCAGAACATGTCAGTAAACTTTAGCTGCTGAGGTTTTGTGATATTGACTGTTGACTAAAGAAACCCACAATGCTTTTACAATCTATCAGTGCTTTCTTTTGAGAGAACTTGCTACATTTTACTCTTACTCTCTTAAAAAGCAACTTAACAGCAGCTGATTTATTTATTATATACTCTACATTCCATAGAGGTTTACAAAAAATTTAGCACTAAACTCTTGGCATGATTTTCCCAGCAAAAAAAACAATTGCTAAGAAGTCATGAGAATCTTCCTCTAGCCTACACAAGGGTACATTTTACAGAGACATATTCTACACCTGCCACTTAAAAACACTGACAAGAAATTTCCTATGCAACAAAAAAGTGAGAGGTTTGACAAGCAGATTTTTTATATCTTGGTTTCTAGTTATAGTGAACAGAGAATGACATGGACAAAAATAGACAAAATGAATTGGACTTGCAAAAGGTCTTGACAAAGTAGGCTCCAGGACAGGACATAAAGTCTGGTATTTCTAGGTGTGACTGAGCCAATTCTGGTCAATGCCTGTATAAAAACTCCACTGTGATCACTATCTATGCACGAGGTAAAATACTCTGATATTTTTCCTCTCTCATATCCAAAGACAAGTCCTTCTTGGGAAAGTAAAAAAAACCCAAGCTTTCTTCCTTTGTTTTGTTTCTTTCTATTCTGCACTGTGTAATTGACAAGCCATGATATCCAAGAGTATGAATCTGTGAGATCACTGCTCATCCAATAGCTAGCAAACAGAAGCCAATATCATGGGAAGGAAGCATCATTACTTACTTGATGCTTATCCCATGACACTGTTTCTTGATCAAGCCATGAACAAGATGGCAAGGCAAAAAAAAACAACCAAAAACCCCCATATTGAACTCAGCTACTGCATTCATTCCATTGTCAAAATACCTATTTTATGGAACCGGATCCTTACACTTTGAGAGTAAGGGAAAACTTACCATGAGAACTTTATCCATGTAGAATTCCCTGCCAGGGCTCCCATCATTGTATTTTGTATCGACGGCAAAACATAAGAATAGGACATCAACAACCATTTCATAAATGGAAAGGAAGCAGTGAGCAACCAGGAATGCAAAGAGGCAGACAATGATGAGTGGCAGCACCCAGATGGTGTAATCTCGTTGGTAATTCAGCAACATAATGCCAGCCAAACCTGTGCTGCAGACAATCAGGACCTGAAGAAGAAAATGGTAGACAACTCTAATGGCAGAAGCCTTTTGAAATTTTTTGTTTGGTTTGTTTGTGTTAAGGCAGTATGCTTCTTGGTCTGCCAAGGTTAGAACTAGAGGTAACAGACAGTAGGTAACAAGAGCTTTACCTCCTGGATTCCCCATGTCCCTGAGGATAAAAGACATTTAATTCTTTTTTCAGCAGGTTCAAGTCAATTGTTACACATTCTTCATCACAAAGAGTATTTTTCAGAGAAAATTACATTTATATTCTGCTGTCATCATTCTAGTGTTATACAATATTCCTGTAAAAAAGAACTTTGTCCTGTCAATTATATAAACCCCACAATCAAATGCCATGCATCAACTAACATGCAGTTTTATTTTTTATTTGGGATGGAGGCAGAAGTTAGGTATTAGGAGAATGGTATATTTTTCATTTTGCTAGTGGAAACAATTTCCAAGCTTCTTTAATATCTATTTCTTCTCCATCCAGGAGAAAGCAGATCAGAGTTCACATGAGGCACTTCATGTAACAGTCTCTACAGAACTACACTATGTATGAGCCTGTAACAGACATTCCACTGGGTATCAGTCTGGTTTTGACAAAACCAAAAAGACTAAATTGGTGGTGCCAAGTAATTTTTTCAATATTTCTGAGTGTATTATTATGAAAAACAACTAAACAATAGTTGCTTTTCATAAATAGTTGCAATAATCATAAAATAGGTCAGCTTTTACAAAAACATCACATTGAACTGCTAGAGGAGATGCTGATAGTGTAGCATTATTTGAGCTGATACTGATTTTTATGTGCACTGTTCATTTGAACATATCTGTCACCTGAACATTTTTCTAATAATCTGAGATGCCTTTTCAGGAGGTGTTTCCTAACACTTTTCAGATTCCCCAGCAAAACTTTGTGATGTAATTTCAGGTTCTCCAAAGCACCTATAGCTCCCCTATGCATTTATTTCTTCTCACAGCTTACTCACTTAATTACAGGATACAAGGTCCAGCCTGCTGAACTTCTGATTTAACAGTAGAGGAATGCAATAAAGAATACAGATCAGTCCAAGCAGTGTCCAGATAAATAATCTGGTATTAATTGTTTCAGTAAATTATGGCACTTCAAAGGATAGAAATAATTCACTGGATTAAAGTGAATCTCCATTAGCTGGAAATCCAAAAGGCTGACTGATCACAGAAATTATTCTGGTCTTCTTTTAATTCTCAGAGTAGAACTAACTTCGTAGCTTAAACTTGCAGTTCCTCATAGCAGGCTTCTGTACTCTTCCAGTCTGATTTTGTCATAAAAGGTGATCACTAACGTGTCAAATTTTCAACATAAACCTAGAAACTCCATACTACACAGAATTTAAAAGAACAACTTCCTTTCCTTACAATTCTTTGTCTTAATTACAAAATCAAAACCTTAGACTTTTTAATCACTTTTCTCTTGACTCCCTAAAAAATGCAAAAAGCATCATAAACTTCAGCTATTCCTCTCTAGTCACTTCTACTAAATTTAAGTGGATCATCTGTTTATGCTCCCTATAGTGGACAGTCCCTTCCTAACATGATGCAGCTAGATGTGATGAAGTGCACACCAAGAAATAGGCCTTTCAAGGTATTTTGAATTAGGGTTCAAGCCATTGCTAAAGAGAGATTGCTCCTACATAGATCTGCAACAGCTGTATGCAGCAGACATACCTTTCCTAGAAACAGCATAAAATCCCCAACTGTGTTTATGGCAGCCACTCGCAAAGCATTTTCCACTAGGATAACAAAGGCATCCTTTGCTGAGGTGCAGAAATTGGTGCTGTTGATAGCTGTGGCTGTATACGCATTCTGAGAAAAGGAGATTGAAGATTTATTCATAGAATGATCAGGCATTTCAGATGGAGGGTGGGGAAGGTGAAGGGGAAGATACAGCTTTGAGTAAGACACATTCATCATATGATTTTAATGAACAAAAATTCCCTTGAGAGTTGTTGAATCAAGCAATATGAACCAGCTGACAGAAGATTATATGAGGTAAAGAATTACTATTCTTCTCCTCTCTTGCTCATAATTTATGCATTAACAAGTTTGTTCAAAAAAACTCATTAAACAGAATTTGCAATTCCTCTGCAGGAGGAGGTGAACAGTAGCATAGCTACAGAAATTAAATAGTTCCAAAAAAACCAATCTGGAAATATAAAAGAATCTGAGTGCCATACAAGTCAACCAAGATAATTTCTAAATACTTAACTACACTGCATTCAAGGTTAATAAGGACAGTTTTCAAGGATTACACTGGGGCGTTTAAAATGCTTTCTTACAATTTTATTCTCTACATTTCGGTCAGTAAAAAAAAATTAAGAACAGTGAAAGAGATATTATGTACAAGATATTTATGTATCTGATAATTATTTATGTGATATTTATGGCCCATAAACCCACTTTTACAATGGGTCTTTTACAAGGACCAGCCAGTGTGTTGCACTTTGCAACTCTTTTTGTCCTTTGTAGATGATGATGACAATTTGATGTTTTGTATAGTTTTTACACTGTGAGAATCTTAAATGTTACGCATAGAAAAGCTTAATTCTCTTTTCATAGCAAAAATATTTTGAAACTCAGATGTAGTTTGACTGAGTAGATCTAAGAGGAAATGCCTCCATTAAACCACTAAATTGTTATAAAGTTGAGAAACCATGTTCACAAAGATGAATATGGGCTATTTTTTAGTTTTTATTTATATTCCAAAGATGTAATGATTTGCAGTGTAATTTCAGTAATGGAGACAAGACTGAAGTTCTGTCATTCAAGTTCAGCTCCAAAGTACAATACACTATATGTCGGCATCAGATTGCACTCTGGGAATATATATATATATATATATATATATATATATATATATATACTAATATTGGCCCTTACATAAAACGTAAATATGGAAAATCTTACCTGATTTAAATATGTCAGGCACTTCTCTAGACACCAAAGGCAGCAAATGCACGCTTTAAGCATACAGCGAGCACAAGCATTTTCCTAGAAAGCACA
This sequence comes from Zonotrichia leucophrys gambelii, assembly GCF_028769735.1. Taxonomy (NCBI): domain Eukaryota; kingdom Metazoa; phylum Chordata; class Aves; order Passeriformes; family Passerellidae; genus Zonotrichia; species Zonotrichia leucophrys. Next base: position 54,946,021 of record NC_088200.1, read on the forward strand.
GAATGTGGGAAAACATAGATAAAGAGTTTTTTATGGAAACTAATATTCCCTTGTGCTTCAGTAACTGATATTCAGCCTGCTAACTTAAGCAATCTGTATCAGTCCCATGGTCCTGTAAAGTCTAAATATTCAGAGAACAATAGGAATGGCTTGGGTTGGAAGATACTCCCAACACCACAGGCAAGGGCACCTTCCACTAGACCAAGTTGCTCAAAACCTGATCCAGCATGACTCAGAACACTTCCAGGGATGGGATATCCACAGCTTCTCTGGGTAACCTGTTCCAGTGCCTCGCCACCACCCTCACAGTGAAGAATTTCTTGTTACCCTAATCTATTCCAAAACAAGACTTCCACCCTCCCACACTGACTAAATAAACAGGTAAACATATCAGGCCTTGAGTTTTTGTAGGAAAATTGAATCTATTTCTCTTACCTTTCCTTTGAGTTGTGTATGAATATACATAAGAATCATTCGTGGTATCTTCACTAGTGTGATAATGAAAGACCCTTTTGCTACTGTTCCTAGGTGGTAACAAACAAGGCGATTAACAGATGCCAGAATAGGAGTAAATGGCAGATTTCTTTTCTCCCTGTTGAAAAGAGAAAAAAAACACTAAGTATTTAAGAAGTGCTACAAATTCTCAATAAAATAATGTACAAAAGGAATACATTATGCTCATACTAGCTTTCAGGATATATTGCTCACTCCACCCTGACAATCTGTGTAACTGTACAGATTTGTCTCTAATGCAGGATGAGGATTAGGAATTAGTATGTCATACTGTTGGAGACTGCAATGTTATCATTTATGGCTTAAGCATTTTTATGAAGGACTTTTGCCTATTAAGCAAAACTTTATAACAAAAGCTGCATGGAAGACCACCACACCCTGAATGAGCCTCCTGACTGAGGCTCTGGATTTCAAGTTGATGGAGATCAGAGAAAGTGACTGAATTCTGGGCTGGAAAAAAAATAAAAACACTCACAGGAGGGTTAAGCCTCACACCTTTGGGGTAGAGACCACAGCCCCAGGACTATCAGCTGCCAGACTTGCACAGGCCCTCGCACTAAAGGGTGGGGGTGGGAAGGACAGGTCTTGGGTGTGTGGTGAAAAAGCCACTGGTAAGAGGCAGTGAATGCCAATACTCTGTAGGGCAGACCTGCCCAGGTGTAGTCACCTCTTCACCTGAGAAAGCCACATCTACAGGACATCCACGTGAATGACAGCAGACGGATTGTCATGGCCCAGCAAAAGTTATCCCCACAAGGGGCCCCCAGATCTTGCACTGGAGCACAGCAACATGATGTACCAGATCCACAGTGTTGCAAGGGACAGTGTCAAACCTGCCCTCAAGGCATTCCTACCTGGCCCAAATATATATGAATCCACTGGATTCTATACTTTCTGGGGTGCGGGGAACCCTTGAAGGATGGTATGGTTCTACCTAACCCCTGTCCCTCTTCCTGTTCCCCTCCCTGCTCTTTTTCTACATATTCCTTTCTTTTCTCTTTCTTTCCCCTTGCCTCTTTTACTATTAAATAAAATATACAAACTTTTTTTGGTTTTGTTGGCACTAACATCTAACCTCCTTTGGCTTTAATCAAGTTTTGGAGTGTATTTTGAACCTTTCTGTGTTCAATCCATTTTATTCACAAAGACTTAGTTTTCTTTGCTCTTCTGTTTAAATTGAATTGTAACACATAAGAGTAATGTGGTGATGCATCCCCTTTGTCCCTTCCCATCTTGGGCTGCATTACAATCTCAGAAATGCTTGTTAGACCCCTGTCTTGACAAACAGCACCTGGGCTCACCTCCTCAAAATTATCAGAAACACAGTATGCTCCCAGGAACTTGTCCTGTCTATCAGGCTCCTGTTTTTAAAGGAACAGCCTTGTAAACGTATTTTTTGTGCCCAAATATCAACCTAGGTAGAACAACCATTTCTGTTATTGAACTTTCAAAGAAAGTAACAGACCTGAATTGTGGACAGGATGGAAAATTACCATGACTAAAGCCAATTCTCTTGCAACCCTCTAAACTCCTGGACCACAGTGGGCTATGACCAGCACCTCCTTCTGAGTGGGACCTCTCTGAGCCACTGAACACTTAAATTTGTGATACTCAGAGGACCAACATCAAATGTTGCTGACAGAGCCTAGGCTGACAACCCACTTCTCAAACCTCAACCCTTCACCTTTTGAGAAGATGTAGAGGCATCTGACCTGAGCACTTCACTAAACTTGAGAGGACCTTGTACCTACACGAGTGTGAATGTGCTACAGCAAATGTACTGTGAATGTTACAGGGGTAAGTAAATCAGGTCTAAGTAACTGAGTCACTGTTGTGCTCATAGTAAATTCTATACACTCTTTCACTAAATTCATTAAATTACCCTATTGATTAAGTGATGCTAAGTTTAAGTGCTGTTTAACTCTTTAGGCCTACACTGTTGGTGAAGCCTGGGGCTAAGAGTGGCAAGAAAGCCTACTGTTAACCTTGTGATTTGATGAGAGGGTCTCCCTCATTTCTTTTTATCCTTATGCTTTCTCATCCTTAGCTTTTATTATCCCTAGCTTCCACATAATTTTAGGTTTAGTCTTAGATTAACTGATTTTAGTCCTACTTTTCCTTTTTAAAGTGTGCTTTAATCATCTACTAAGTAGTAGAGTGATTCTTGTCAATGAACTCTGTGACACTTTAACTTCTATATTAACCAGTTTTTGCCAATACCTTGGCCACTGATTCTCCAAGCAGCTGGAAACACTCATTGTTTCCAGGTAGTCTTACTAGCAGTTGGCTGCATTACCACTATTAAGAACTGGCAATTCCCTTAAAGTTGCACCAGATGGTATGCAATTCAAAACCTTCCAAAACACAGGAAACTGTGCTAATACTTTTTTAGTAAGAATACTGATTAACTTGCCTTCTCCTCTCTTGTTCTTTTGGAGATCTTTGTATGGACTTTGGAGTGGATACTACTAATTGATCAGGTAAACTCTTTGCTCAGATTTTTTAAATTTCTGATTTAGCTGTTATATCCTCAAGGTACCAAGGGTTGAGCCTTAAAATAAGTTATTTTATGCACTCTAGTTATAATATTTTTAATTTATCAGATAAATACTCATGTTCACAGTTTCATGCCATTATTCTTTTCTACCAAGAAACTCATTTATACATCTCTCTCAAAGGATAGCACTAATTAAACATTTAAAGAACGGCTCTTCTTCTTTATTGGAAATAAAAGCATGATAATAAGCATATTAAGAAACATGTGATAACATTCAAAAATAAAGGATCTCCCCAGCTTGGAAGAGATGAGAATTTCACTCAGAAAAGAAAACAGAAGTAGATTCTTCATTCCATGAAACTAATATCTGCATAATCCTCAGATGTTAATGAGTAAAGTAGGTTTACCCTGTATTTTATTCCAATTAGCTTTTAGGGGAAGACAAATTTTACTCCTTGTTAGGCACAATCACATAAATTGCTTGAGTCTCATGCCCAGGCAAACCAAACACTTCCTCATTTTCAGGGCAAAGTCTGTAATGCAAAACACTTTGAGGCCTGTTATTGCCTGAGTTGAAAGGAATCCATCCGGGTTAAGTGAATGAGCAGCGAACACGTATAAAACATTTCTCCATGGACAACCTCATCTCATTTGATTTGGAAAGCTGTTCATGTGCAAAATAATGGGTAAGGGCAAATTAATGCCTTTTTTGTTTTTACAAGTCACATTTCAAATTACGGTTGTACCTTACAATGCAAAAAGAAGATAACAGAGAAAAATGAGTATTTACTAACTTAAAATAAAATTGCTGTCATGGAATTACAGGGTACGGATGAAATAACAATTATTCACCCTCAGGCCACAGGAAATACATAAACTTACAGATGAAGCATACACATTGCTAAGCAATCTATTTCAGTGCAGAGTTATTCTCCTTCCTCTGTATTTTCCTCATTCCATACTCAATCTAGTTTAATTATTCACAAGATTACAGCCCTGTAACATCTTGTAATAACCTCATAGATTTATTTGATTGGTATAGTGGAGAACTTAATCATTAATAAAATAACAAAACTTCTGACAGCACAATAAATTGATTCCTTGCTTTTGGAATTATTTTAAAGAGTAGGGCAGAAAAGAAGACAAATGTAGTTCAGGTAACGGCCTCAATGAAAAAGACAAAGCAATTAAACATTTGTGATCTGAATCATGCACTTGAAAAATACCTGCATACATTATTCAAAAAACTGATACACAATTTAGTTCACAAGTACAGCAATAAAATATGGAGCTTTAAAATTTTACATTAATTTCTATATGATCTTGTCAGGATCTATATATAAATTATTAATCTAATAAGATCTTCAGGAATCCTGTGAAGGAAAGGTTATTGAAGATTAGTGAAGCACTGTAAATAATTTTAAGGGCACTGTTTTGCAATTAAAATAATAATCAATTGCTTTCATTATTTTTAACCTCTGCTATAGATCTTATCAGCATTAATTATTTAGCAAAACAGATGACCTTCCAGACTCATCCTACTTTGTAAACAACCACCCATACCTGTAGAATGTGCACAGGTTACAAGGCAAATAATACTTCAAGTCTTATATGTCAAGAATACCATCTATAAATGGCAAAACAGACTTTACATTATTTAAAAAGAGTCAAGGCAATTTAAATGTTCCCCCGCTTTCCCAATGGACACAAATATTCTCCCCAGAAAACTTGCTGCTCATTATTTCTGCTAAGTCAATGTGTAGGCTACTCATGATAGAGCTTCCTAGGTTAACGTTACCTTGTAAAATAGTATGTTACAACAGCCCCTGCTACTGTCATCTGCTGACAGGCTAGGATAAACTCGCTGATCCAGATGAGTCCCACTACGTGGTACCACCACATGTATTTCAAAGGACCTGCCATCCGAAATTCAACAAATCCTTCTTCATTTGGGACAGGACTACCTAGAAATGAATGAGGGTAAAAAGCAAAATGATGCTTACATGAACTCATAATGAAGGAAGCATATGGTATTAGCAGCTCATAGCCAGTTACAGCAGAAACCTCTCTAGTTTCTACTCATAGTTTTAAATTTACAATTACCACATTAACAATAAGTATAATGGTATTTGAAAAAAATACACTAAAAAAATTCCACAACTAACCACCATCTCATAGCAAAAATTCACATAGTTAAACATAATGGAAGTCTACTTCAGTAATTTCAAATCTGAGTTTGCTGCCTTATCAGTATTTTTCATACAGCAGGAATCAGTATCAGCTCCTTACACGTAGATGTCAACATTAACAATGACTTTTGTTTTCCCTATGGTAAGCTCTTGTAGCTTTAAAGCTAGTAGCAGACATATGGAGCAGCCTTAGAAATTCTAAATATGTCATTTCATATATTCAAAAATGCATCAACTCTTTGTCTAATATGAATATCAATATAATGTACAGAGACTGACAGCATGTCAGAGCTAAGATAAGCTCTATTTCAATGTGTTAATGCACAGTGAGATGTTTCACCTTATACAACATTTACATGAACAGCTGATGAGATTCAGAAAAACACTGCAAGGAAGTGTGTATAAAGTGCTTACCTTGAAAAGCATTGTTTTGACTTAGCACTGACAGCACCTTACCCACATTCTTAGTTATGTTTTTATACTTACATATAAAATGAATGTTTTCTTGTCAATATGTTTACTATTGAAATAATTCTGATTTTGGTGAACAAGAATTTGGCCTTATTTGCAGAAAGTTTGTTTAACTGATAACAGTGATGATACTGAGTATATATAAGCTAAAAAGATAAGATAGTTTTTGCAAAATCAAGGCAGTTTGAAGGGTTCTGTCAGTTAACTTTAATATCAGACTACATTCTCCTACAAACTAAGTGCCTGTGCAGTGGTCTGACTCAGAAAATGAAGGACAGGGCTGAGACTTTCAGTGGTGACCATTTTCTGCACATAGCACAGCATGCAATGAAACCTAAAAATTCCATCAGTAATGAGAACAGGAACATATGAATTCTATTGCCTCCAACCTTTGCTAGAACTCATGATATGAAAAATATTTATTTTGTATTACTGTGAAATAGCCTTGTGACTTGAAACACTGCTACTTTTGGGTCAGTAGCAAACAACATGTTTCAAAATTTTAAGACATTTAATAATGAATGACAGTCTCTGTTACCTACAATGTACTGCAAATAACAGACTGTTTAAAAAGCATCTGCTGTGGTGGTTTTTTTTACTGAAGTAACTAAGATTTGGACCTATGGGGTTGATTAATTCTAGAAGCTCTTGTCAGACCCTGAAAACAAACAAAGATTTCACCTTCTACATACTGAAGAGCAGGCAGGAATTAGCAGTACATTGGCTGCTCTCAGAATGCAATGCACAAGCAGCAGAAAAATATCCCTATTGATTCTGGAATAATACTGGACACTTAAGTTACAAACAACTGAAAACTAAAATCACAATATTTACATTGTGGGAGACAGTATTGTGCGCAATGGTCCTTCCCTTACTGTGTACTCATCTGTGTGAGTACAGTACTTGGTGACTCCAAGTTTATGCTGTCTTTAACTTGTGTGTGAAAAATTAGAGGGAATTATTTGAAAAATTGCTACAGCAGTTTTATTATTAGTGTCTCATAGTTTGCAGCAAGCCAACTTGCATCAAATCAAAAAGCCATCCTAACACACAGAGTACCATGCTGGGAATTAAGACTCAAGTGCACAATAACCTGAAGGCAGTGAAGCAGCAGACAGGAATAGAAGCACAACAAGTGGGCCTTTTTCTTTGAGACTCCCACAGGGTTTTTCGTCAACTCTGCTACAAATCATACAACAATGAAATGAAAATTATTTAAAGTAAGTCACTGCTTACCTGTAGTACCAAGAAAAAGCAGGACAGTGATCCAGTATGTCCAGAAGAGGATAAGCACAAAGAATGTCCAAAATGGCTGGAAGACTAACAGTGGCAGGTGAATGAAGACCTTGCCAGCTACGTGGAACAAGGCAATGGTGAGAGCTACTCTTTTGCGCATAATTAACATGATCAAGAACAAGACAACCTGGAGGGAGAAGTTTCCAAATCGCATTTTAGAGTACTGAAACGGAATCAAGATACTCTTTCACACAGTTAGGATATTCAAATACACTAAATTAACACATTATCTATAAAATCACAAGATCAAAATGTAAAACCTCTATCAGCTTCTTCTGGTAATAAATTATTTTCCAAATGATACTTTTGGTGAATTCCATTCTCATAAGTACGTATTTGGAATCATCACAGCTTTAAGCTGATGAGACAAGACCAGGTTCTATCCTCAATTTCTTTTACAAAGCAGTGAAATCAGCCAGTTTTAACCTTTAATTACCTTTAAGAAAGGTAATTTAAAATTTATATCTGACCATGGCATGGTAGTCTTATAGGATGTATGTATATATGTGTATAATATAGGGAGTAAGAATCTAGGAAAGGGAACAGAGAGGAAATTTTGGATTAGGATGTGAAGCAAAAAGAACAGAAGAGGAAGTCTACAATTCCTGTGAAGTTAGTCAAACATTGTCAGTCTCCAATAGTAAATTCAATGACTCTGAAATTAACAGCAAGGCCCAAAGAAGACAAATTGGTTAAAATGGTGTTAGTATTTCAATTCATAATGATTTACGAACAACTTCTTTCAGAAGTAGGCTAAGGACTATTAATACACTGAAATTACTAAGTACCTCTGAACTGAGAACCTAAGAAAAATCTCTTTGGATTGGCAGTCCAGTATCATACCTATTCTTAGAAGTCCCTGTGGATATTTTACAGTAGATGAAAGTAGCTGCAGGCTTAGAAAGTCTCTCCTGACTTAAAATCAGATAACAGAACAGCTCCTAGAAAGTCTCCCCTGACTCATAATCAGGTGTTAGAGAACAATTCCTAAAAGTTAAAAAAATAGCACAATGAAAGAAAATCACTTCAACAGAAATTGTGGCAGAAATAAACTGTTCCAAAATGTGTGCAATACAATGCTTTCACCTGGACAAAAAATAGAGATTAACAGGAAGACAAGAGCAGAAAATAATACCATCATTAGCAAAGCATACCGTGAAGACTGTAGCTGCAATGGCATAGATCAAGAGAGCCTGAAGATTGTCTTTGGCTATTTGGGTCTCAAGAGCACCAGCGGACATTCGTTGTTTAGCATAGAGCCACCACAGGACTCCAGTACCACCTATGTTTTAGTGAGAAAAGAAGAAGGATAAATAAATTAATCCTCTGTGTGATATATACCACCTAGTCCCAGAGAAATAAAACAGTTCTTTCCTTTTAAGTCTAGTCTGGTAGTGAATACTCCAAAGCACTGATGCTCAACCCAACAGGACCTTGAGAGGAGGGAGAAGTACCTAGTTCTCCTCTGTTGCCTTCTTCTCAAGTGAATATATTCTTTTCACAGTCTCACCATACTATGACCACTTAAGAGACTTGCAGAACCTTGACTCTGTGTTTTAGGGTAAACTGCATTGAAAAACTACTTCATGGAAAGCCCTAACAGCAAATAGCACAGCTCCCACTACACAGGTAATAAAAGAACAAAAGGAAGAATAAATAGTTCTGTGGTAGGCTGTATGTATGAATGTATAGGTGTGTGCAGGGAGTAAGAATTTAGGAGGGAAAATAGAGACAGACCTTTGGATTAGGATGTGAAATAACAACAAAGCAAGGAGTCTACTGTTCCTGGGAAGACTACAAACAACAAGCATCAGCTTGACGCTGGAAACAGCACCTTAATGATATGTAGCTAAACATGCCTCACACAATGTCTTGGACACCAGAAAAAACATCAGTAAAAGGCACAGGAGGAAAATACAATGTGAGGTACTGTCTTCTCACCCCTATTATGTTAATCCTAGCCTTATGGCCAGAAAAACATTCTCCTATTCTAGCTGCTTTTCCAAGCAGCTATAACTTTTCTTGAACACAGATCTCCAGCCCCTCAGGGAGATAAGCTCTCCTCTCTGGTACATTTCTTTTCTCTTTTAATTGTCCTTCTCTGTTCTGCTGGTATTTCTGAATCAAATGCATAAGCTGAGTAGGGAGGTTGGACCAGATGAGCCTCTGTGGTCCCTTCCAACCTCACTCATTCTGTGATTCTGTGATTGCCATGTTTTTGCTGAACATACTTTGTTCAGGTCTAAAATGAAGAATGCTCTTTTGACACCTCCTAAACAAACAGTCAAGACAGAACAAGCAGTATATGTCATAAAAGATGAGGTTTTATTCAATCTATTATTTTAATGGATGTAACCTTCTAGAACATAGTAACAGATGCCAGTAAGATAAGTTATTCAACTGTTTGACTCAACATGGCTGCTCAGCTTCTAAAGGGAATATAAATGGAAAAGAAAATGCATATTTTTCCTTTTCCCTGATCACAGATTGTGAGGCCATTAATTAGAAAACCAAAGTGATCCTGAAAAAATACAGGTGGTCTGCTGATTTTCTCCATCCATTGCAGTCTTGAATTGCGAGAATTAAATCACTAGTGCTTCCTAATGTGATTATTCTATTTTTTTTTCTTTCTGTGCAGTCATCTGCCCAGACATTTTGGCTTAGCTACTCAGTAATAAGTGTAGAAAACTTTCGTTTTATGAGTTTAAAAGCTAATGTGACAAAATAAGACTATTTTCACACAAGCTACATAATTTTGGAGGAGACAACCTGTGGTCATTTCCAAGATAGCTTGCCTGGTGGCATTTCACATATGATCTAGGTCATGCAGGTGTTCCTGAGTCATACAGAAATACAATAATTTAATTAGAATTGTTGGAGAAGCACCTTTACTTCCTCTCTTCAAGAATGGGTCTCAAAGAGCTATTCAAAGAACTGAAGGGCTAACGAACATGTCAGAGTTGTAAATATATTCAGCTGCATGAGCAAGAGTTGCCCTTTGATTTCTTCATGCACCAGCTGAGGCATGGGAGTACCACCAGACACACCCAGGCTTAGCTGCCTGGCTGACCTGTTTGGAAGGCAGGTAAAGAAGTAGGCAGCATTTAGGGTTGTGCTACAAGTGCTGTGAGGAATCTCCTGCACTGTCACCTGTGGGCTCTAGTGAGCTAGGCTGACATGATGACTGATGCCAAGCAGGGTGTGCAAATATCCAAGGAGCAATGTACTCTCTGAGAGAGATCTGCAATTACTAAGGTGGCATTTTGGATGTGCATCTGGAAAGGGACTCAAAAAAAAAAGGCTGAAGGGAAATGCATGATCCAAGTGTGTGAGAATTGTAGCTGGGCTGAGGAAATGGAGCACAAGGATTAGAACTGGGCACTCCAAGTGGGAAACAAACAAGACTTACCAAGTGATCCCAGAATGACAAGAATTGTTAAAATCCAGACAAGTACTCTTGAAATGTACCTTATTATAACCATCAAAATCATGGACAACACTGCAAAAGAAGACAAATAAAATAAGCAGACTAATTACTTCAAGTAGATACAGCCTTCCTAATTTTCCCACTGTACTAAGGGAACTGCCTTCCAACAGAATTTTTACAGACAGGTTTCTTTTTTGAGGCTTACAAACTCACTGAATAGATAGTTAAGAAAATTAGGCATCTCTACAACTTCTGCTTTGATAATGTTGATTAAAACAAAGAGAGCATAAATACATTTACACGATACATCAACACAAGACATAATGCATGCATACAGACAGAGATGTACTTAGACAATGACCAAACAGACAGCAAGGAGGCATGACAGTACTTTGAGTCTGGTAACATGAGCACACCTCCTGAGGACCAGGGCAGAGTCTGTACTCAAATACACATATCAAACCAGTGCAGTTAATATGATACCTGTGTATTCTGAAATGTCATGCCAGTTACAAGTAAAAAACTTTACAGCAGCTAAGGCTAAGTGAGTGGTGTGTACAAGTACGTATTTGTATTTTAACACATACACGTTTGTGTTCAGCAGTCACATGCAAGCCACTGGAACCTGGCTTTTTGAAGCACAGTCTAACCCCCTGTTTTAAAACAAATAATTTCTGTTTAACTATGAAATTACAAAAACTATTTTTTAAATTAACTATATGTAAATTCTGTACTAACTTCTGACTCTAACTGAACAGTAGAACTGTGAATCAGCCACTAGCTTTCAGATTTCAAACAGTTTTCTACCATTATTACCAAATACTGAAGCTGTCAAGATGTAAAAATAAACAGCTTTCAAGCTACAGTTGAAAAAAATACACAATGGTCTTTTGTGTGTATGTAGAAGGGGTTAATGGTATCTAGCATCCTCCTCTTTTTCTTTCCTTTTCCCTTCCTTCTCCCCTACCCTTTTCTTTAACCACAAAAGGAAACTGAAAACAAAAGATCCCTATATCTGATACAGCTTTGCAGTGTTTCTTTCTACATAATACACTCTCATATGAATAGCTAATATCATGATACTCCCATTTTAGGATTTCAGATTTTATACTTTGCATGAGTAAAATGGACTCACTAGGAAAGCAATTTATGTCAGTGGGCAACATCCCACCTCAAACAAGATGACTTTGTTAAAGCAGCTCTTCAGTGCAGCACTAAGTGTCACTTGATAGGCTAGAGGCATCTCACAGCTACAGAAAAAATTCAGCAACTCTGTATTGTTGGGAATTTCCAGCTCTTCAGAAAAGGCTGAGATTTTCAAAGACCAGAAGCTTTTAATTTTGAAGGAAGGGGAAGAAGGAGGTAACATACAGTGCAACAAATGGGCACCTGATTTTCTAGTTTTCACTCTTCAAGTTCTCATATCTTTGTGCAAGTATGTTAAATGAAACAAATTAAATGCCCTACATCCAATCAGAATGTGCTACTTTGCATTTCTCAACCTGTCTTTTATATTTGGAAAGGGTTTATTCGGACTTGAGTTGGTAGAAGATGACTACTACAAATGGGAAAGGGGAATACTATAAAAAATTAAGAAAAGGTGGATGTTCTCTTAACTATATCAAAATTAATGTTGGCTAATTAACAGCCATGCATCCTCTATCTCATAGAAACAAGAGAAACAAAACCAGTATATTACTTATGAATAAGTTACCCAGCTCCCAAATAAAATTTTTAAAAAGCATTCTGAATAATTTTCTAAGGGATTTTTGCTATTATACAGGTTTTTTGCTCATAATGTGGTTAGAGTGTGTTAGCAACCTCCTAATGGAGTACACTAAGAAATAGCTAGTAATGAGAAAAACAATTACCTAGTGATAACAAGCAAAGTCCCATTATAATCTCTTTGCTGGTCATAACTCCACTAATCAGCCTGTGTAAGACACTACTGTCACTGACAAAGGTGATCAGGGCCTCTGCAAACTTGGCATAGCAGGAAATGTTCACAGGAGCACAGCGATGGAAGAATGGAATAGGTGCACTGGTGACACAAGAAAAAAAAAATCAGAAAAAAAAATTACTCCTACTTAATATAAATGCCACATCAACACATAAATGAAAGGTGAATAGATGCAATCATTCTACCCTTATAACATCATAACCAGAAACCATGTGTTGAATGAACAAGTGCTGCTGAAATGAGGATGATCATAATGAAAAGTGATGCAGTTCTTACAAACAACCCTATGAGGCTGGAATGCACACTCCAATAGGATATTATTACCCTCCCACCCTTAAATGACAAGGCACAGAAAGTATATGTTCCTATTTCCACTTAAATGTCTTTCTTTCAAGTGTCAGGTGTGAACCAGCAGCTGAAACAATGCCTTTCACTCATTTTAAAATGGAATACTGGTCCATATTTGCAGCAAAAGAAATTGCAGAATAACAATACTCTTCTTCAGAGTATCTATTTTGCACTAAAGGACATCAGCATTCAAAACTGCTGCCAAGCAAAATGAATGCATTTATTCCTAGTCTTTCCCCATACTAAGCTAGTTCTTGTACTGAATATTACAATCACAGTGTTTATATTCATTAACTTTCTTAGAACTATGCAAAACATGCCAGGATGCCTTTATTGTTTTGAAGTGTTTTGGAAAGGCCCTCACAAAAAACTATTGAGACTATGCACTAAACTTTGTAGAATGCTATGAAAAACCTGCTATCAAGAGAAAGACACAAAAGAGCAACAACTTTCCTTTAAAAGTGGGTGATTTTGTTTTCTAAATGTCTCCCATTTAGTAGCCATCTGCCATGGTCATAAACTATGTCAGATTTCAAAGTGGCCTATTACATCATTTGATCAATTCCCAATTACATTTCAGACATGAATTACATATTCCTTCCTGTAACTGGATCCAATGAAAAAAAAGTCTTTTCTCTTGTTTTACCTGCCCAGTCTTCCTTACTTGAAAAATTTTGGTGGACTATACCAGCAATGAATATAATCTTCTGCAGTTTCCCCATTTCAGCAATGACCTATAAACCAACCATTTTCTGTCCTCAAGAACTACTTTTAAAGACATGTCTTTCTAAAATTCTAGCCACAATTTTAAACACATAGTGAATAAACCAGCTGCCTTAGGCACATATTTCCCCATCCATTGCTTTTCTGGGGAAAAAGGATGACATACGGAAAACAATTAAAGTGTAACTATTCTGTAAGGAAATTGGGAGAAATTATGATCACCTGCCATTTCTAGGTAATTAATTAGTTAATCCTAGGTTTTTGTTTAAACTCACTGATGATCGCAAATTCTATAGGATTACTGTGTTGAGTAGGTAAACGCATTTGAAGATGCTCATATTGATGGTCTGCATTTGGGTAGGAATGAACACAGCAGTTAAGTACAGCAAAGTAATTATGCATTAGTCACAGTTAGTAAAAAACAAACCCATAATGATGTCTGCCCTACTTAAAAGGCAGCCCAGGTATCCTCTTAGCTTCTTAAAACATAACCTATTTTGGAATATGGCTGCTTATTATATGGCATATTACTGAAAAAGACTGACATTTGAGAGGTTTATTTAATTGTTAACTGCTACAACTTTTCAGAAAACTTAGAGCACTTGTAAGTTGTTGCTACCAGCAAGAAAGCCCAAATTTTGAGGTGGGAGTAGGCAAAATAATGTTATTCCTGCATCCCAATACAAAAATATTCGCTTTGAAAAGGGAACTCTTCCAAAATATATCCCAATGAAAGAAAACATGCTTTTTGCATCAGAGTTTATATTAGTCATCTAATATCTCTTAACCTAAAGCAATTTCACTACCTATTTTAAGTTAACTATTTTCATGTACAGTAATTAATTGTTAAGTTTGTTTTAATTAATAAAAAAAAATAGGTTAGTAGTTCCTACAAGCTTTCTTGAGTAAATGGGACTCCTGAGAATCCACTTTTGAGATCTGCTTCTGCTCCAGTGGTTCTGACTGAATGAGTAGGTGAGGTAAAGTGTCCCAATAAAAAACACAATAACAGATCTATTCTCTATGACCTGCACTATTTTATATGAACTCTTCATTATATCTTGGTATATTACCTACTGACAGGGAAAAATTTCTAAGAATAGCAACATGATTCTTAATCATAAACAAGAACTAATGAAGTTGAAGCCAGTAGATGATGGTCTCAGCAGCTGTACTTTTAAAGCATCATTCAAATGAAGTTAAGAGATCCATCTGATTACTCAAGTACTAGATTGCAAAGAATTTTTTCCTCTTGCTACTACCCCTGTGTATGTACACGGGTAGTACAGCAACCTGTGTGAGTGAGGAGGATTCCAATTAGAATAACACTGCTAGCTGCTCTTTATAACCTCCACAGGGCAGTCCCTTAGCACAGTTCGGCACAGCTGATTTACAGATAAATGCTGCAGGGAACTGGACAGGTTTTCCTCCAAGGCCCTCTAAACATGCAGTCATGTCTACAGAAGCTGATCTAGGTGGGGTGTAGAAGAAATACATACTGCTGACTGCACTACTAGACTGCACTACTCTGTCAAAGTTGGACATAATACCTTGAAGATGGATGGTAAGAGTCCATTGACAGCCTCAGCTGAAGGCTGTGAAGAAGCCTGGTCATCAAACAGAAAACATCAAGGGATAATCTTCACTCCATATGCTACCTCCATCCCATGGAACTAATGAGAATCAGAGGGTTCATAAGTCTCGACAGATTGCACTGATTTCAGCTGGCGTAGGAAGTGGCTGGTATGGAGGTGGTTTTGGATTTGTGTTGAACACAGGGTTAATAATAGAGAGATGTTTTTGTTATTGCTGAGTAGGGCTTGCACAGAGCCAAGGCCTTTAGTTCTTTTTTACCGACATGCTAGCAAGGACATTTTGAGTGTATGGGAGGCTGGGAGGAGATACAGCCAGGACAGGTGACCCAAAGTGACCAAAGTGATATTCCAAACATCCAAACATGGCATCATGTGCAGGATATAAACATGGGGAAAGAAGAGGAAGGAGGGCACGTTTGAAGTGATGGTGTTTGTCTTCCCAAATAACTGTTGCATGTGATGGGGCCCTGCTCTCCTGGAATGGCTGAACATCTGCCTGTCCCTGGGAAGTGATTAATTAATTAATTCCTTGTTTTGCTTTGCTTATGTGTGCAGCTTTCCTTCCCTTATTAAACCACCTTTATATCAACCAACAAGCTTTTTACCTTTTACCCTTCCAGTTCTCTCGCCAGGCCTGCTCATGGGGAAACAAGCAATTGGCTGTGGGTGTCTGGGTTGTTGGATGGCATTAAACCATGACACAGATCAAATGTGACTGTTAGGTAAGTTCTTCCTGAATGCCTCAGTCTACAAGATGTTGGGTTTTCATTTGGTTGTCTCAACAGGATTACATTTGTCCTTCAAATTACACTTACTCAAATAATTTAACTATAAAAACCTGAAAACCAGTTGTTTACAGATACAATGTTGGCCTTTTTTGCCTTAGGGCATTAAGTTCAAACTTTTCAATCTCAAAAATGCTCAAATGAATCATATATTTTAGTGATACTATATCAAAAAGTGAAAATACTACACCTACACAATAGTTTATTTAAAATAACATAAGGTTGTTTTTATGAGGAATTTACATAACATCATTAGAGCTCTGATACATTATTCTATCCTTCTGTTTTCTTACTAAGCTGTATTTATTGAGATTAAATGACGTTAGAACACACTATGAGAAGTCAATATAATTCTGGCAAAAATTAGAACTAACAAGTCTTTTCAGTATGCAAGCTGGCACTGAAGTTTTTATTTGTTTTTGTATTATGGCAGTAACAGCTGGCTAGCTGGAATATCAATCTATATTGGGAAATTTTTTAAAAAGCTAATATGCCAGCTGCCACTAATTGTCACTATAATATTAGAGAAAAAGGTTCAGTGGAGAGGCTACCACATGTACAAGAAAGACTTAAAATCAGAGTTTGTAGAACAAGTTCGTTAGAACAAATATTTACAAAAAACGTAACAGAAAACTATGCATAAGAAAAGACTCTGCAGTTACCACTCACTACTGAGTATATTTGAGAAGCTAAATTTTGAGAAAACACAACATGGTTCTTCTTGAGTTAGTGCAACTACTGACAGAAGGCTGCGAACAACACTAACACATCACTTCTTTTCTCAGCAATGCTCATCTCTGGAGGTCCAGGCAGCACAGCTACAAGAGTTCATGAAGCCATGAACTTTCCAATCCTATTTAACAAACAGCAGTCTAATGTAACACTTAAAAAAATAAACCTCAAAATGATCTGTTAATAAAATACAGCCCTCCTTTTGGTATTGAACTATCCCTATATTAGTTATTTGCAGACTGAAAGAGTAAAAAATGAAGCAATTTGCATCTATCTGACTGGCTGACGTAAGGTATAAGAAGTGAATGCTGCAGAGAGCTGTGCATCCCTACATATTTTTTTCTCCCAAAGATTAAAAATGTTCCATGATTGTCTCAGATCTGCATTGCTGATAGGCAGCTGGCTATAGATAGGGTGAAAGGCAGTAAAACACCTGATACTTAGAACAGTGTTTGTCATATGAGACGAGAATTTGGAGATAACAATTAAATAGTTTCAGTAACACATACACAGATAATTTGGGTTTTTCTTTGACTATTATTTTCACTACCTTTTAAAAACTGAATTTTAGAAATATATACAATAATACACTAAAACACCTATCTGGTAAGAGTGAACATGTGTTGGTATTTTCTAAAGTTCATGATCAAAACAAATCTCTGCTCCCTCCCCCCAAATCATACAACTTGATCATATTACCTCTCTGGAACAGGATATTTAGGACATAACTTGGCAGCCCTTGGGTCTGTTGTATATTCTGATGGCTGTAGTTCATAGCTACACAGAGTGGATCCTGTTGAAAAGTAAAAAAAAATATTGGTACAGAAAACAAATTTAAAAAACCACTAATATTCTTTGCAAACAGCATTAAAACTGATACAGGTGCTAATTCTGCACCTCCTCATGCCATCACCACAAGGCTTTGCTATAGTTCCTCCTGTAATGTGGTAAATCAAGCCCAACACAGCTGTCAGTAAAATACAATGACGCTCTCCATCTAGCTTTGGGTTTTCCAAAGTCTAAGTATTTGAATGGAGAACACTAACTCACAATGTGGTGTAAAAGAGGACACAAAATACTATGAAGCCCCCCTCCCCCTATTATTCCACCATGCTTTTCTTGATCATTTTTAATGTGTGAATATTGCATAACATAACATTTATTATAGAAAGAAAATATTCCTGTGTTTGCAGGAGTTTTTTGTGCATGTGTATTCAAAATACAACTTGTCTATAGATTTCAGGGACAGAAACAAAAAAAAACCAAACTGAAAAAGTTGGAAAGTTGGCTGAGAAATAACAGCTCTGCATTACATTTCCAAAACTTCTTAAAAGCTGAACTCTCTCCATAAACAAATTGGTATGGCACAGTAAAGATCAAGTTGCCTATAACAAAATTCAAACATAAATTAAGTTTTCCTTTGTACCTGACACTTGCTTAATGGAAGTGCCTTACCTAGGAGAGATTTCTTTCAATTTATCTATAATGAAAACACTGAACATCTGACCCAATGCTTCTAGGAAATCAGAAACTTCCAAATCAGATTGGAGCCCTGGTATATCAGCAATTCAGAGGTAAGGAAGCCTCCAATGATATAAGCTGCCTATCAAAAGATTAATTTCCTTCCAAGCTGCTTTCCTAATAGATTGCTTACTTCCAAGTGCAAGGGCTTTTAATACATAGCTTTTAGTGTCCTTTTCCCCTATGCAGTACACTAAGGACTTATCTTAATAAGGACTTATCTGAATCTTAATCATCAATATAAATATTCAATTCTTTCCATTATTAAAGTCTCCTCTTCAGGAATAGTTTGTATAATAGAGTCGTGCAAGCTGGATCTGGATAATACATATACACTATTACCCAAAATACACCAAGAATTTTGACAAACAGCTTTATCTTGGCCTGCATTACACTGAACAAAACTATTATTTGTACAATTTGTAGAATATTATTTGCAGAAATTTTATCTATCATTGCTACATTTGTACCTCTATGAAGAGACCTCTTCTATTCACAGACTGAAAAAGCAGAGAGCCTATTTAGCAGCTTCAGCTGCTCTCTATCTAAGGCAGTCACAATTTAAGTACCACTTCTACAAAGTAGTTCTTTGGAAGCCAGTCCAAACCACCAAATGCACTATTGAAGAGAGATAGATCTCCTACAAAGAGAAGATAGGAGGTGAAACATCTGAAATGCATTTTCAATTATACTTTCAATATGAATCCTTATGCCTCTGCTTGCTTATGTGGAAAACACGGCATGATATAAACATAAACAGATATCACAAAAAACATTCCTTAGTTCTTAGTTGTAAATGAAGTATCTAAAATGCATCTACATCTACAGGTTCTTCTTAAAAACAGAAAGAAAATTTACTTTTATTTTGCTCTGAATATAGGTCAAAAGGTAAGTTATAAATGTGGTTGACAGCCAGCTGAGCCAGCTGTGCCCAGGCAGCCAAGAAGGTGGATGGCATCCTGGCCTGTATCAGCAATAGTGTGGCCAGCAGGACCAGGGCAGGGATTGTCCCCTCTGTACTTGGAACTGGTGAGGGCACCCATCCTATCCTGTGTCCAGGTCTGGATGCCTCCCTGCAAGAAAGACACTGAGGTGCTGGAGTGTGTCCAGAGAAGGGCAATGGAGTAGGTGAAGGGTCTGGAGCACAAGTTCCATGAGGAGTGACTGAGGAATCTGGGGGTGTTTAGCCTGGAGAAAAAAGAGGCTCAGGGGTGACCTTATCACTCTCTACAACTCTCTGACAGGAGGCTGTAGCCAGGTGGGGATTGGCCTCTTTTCCCAAGTAACAAAACACAGGGCAAGAGGAAATGGCATCAAGTTGTGCCAGGGATAGTTTAGACTGGGTATTAAGAGTAATTTTTTCACCAAAATGTTTGTCAAGCATTGGAACAGGCTGCCCAGGGAAGCAGTTGAGCCCCCATCCGTGGAGGTACTTAAAAGATGTGGAGAAATGGAGCTTAGGTAAGTAGTTTAGTCGTGGACTTGATGATGTTAAGGGTGTTTTCCAGCCTTATGATTCTCTGGTTATGATTCTAAGGCGAGAATAAAGAGCTCTGTAGGAAGAAGAAGGATATGAGTTATGTGGACAAGTGTACATAGATTCATAACACAGTGTTTGGGGCCAGCTTGGCCATTCTGCCAAATGCCCAATGTGAACTACAGTTTTAATGTGTCTTATGAAAAGGTCCCCAGATCTAAACAAGCCTAAGGGTCAGGGCTGGTCTGTGGCTGCCCATGCTCCCTTTGACTTCTAATAGTTCATGCATGAGAGAAAAAGGGCAGGATTTACTATGGGGAGGAAAGGCAACTCTTTGTCCAAATGTGCATCTGAAGACCTGTTTGGATCACAAGCGTAAACGAAGCAAAATCAAATGCCAGACACCCTGATGTGCATACAAGTCACAAGCCATTCAAGTAGGACCTGTAGGGTAACCCAACACACTCCTGGCTGTAGAGCAAAACGGAAACACCTTGGTAGGTCCCTCTGGAAGCCAACAGTATATTCCCTCCTGCCATACCTGACAACTCAGGCTGCCACTACCATGTCTTGCCTGGGAACTGCTTTTGGGCTACTCTGGATCTTTTCCCTTTAGATGCCTAACTCACAGCACACTTCTTTAGTCACAGTCAAGCAGAAAAATATTTTCAGGTAGCTTGTCAAACAAAAGATCTTAACTACCGTGCCTTTAAAGAAACTACCAGTCCCACAGCTGAAATAATGCCCATGAGATTATTTGTCCTTTTGTCCCAAATTATTAGAAACTCTAACTATTCCAGTAAATAGTTATTTATTTATACTCTGATATACTTCTCTAATACTGTGTAAGAGAGCTTTAGAACTCAAATGTGTGCTTGAAGTATGTCACTTTATACTTAAAACTGATTTCTTCACAAAAGAGCCTGTGTGCATCACTGAATAGAAATTTACATTTTCTAGGGTGAGAGAGAAGAATGAATAGCCTTGTCAAACCTTCCACTCTATATTAGTTACTCTGGGTTAGCAGAGACCAACATAGCCAATCTTTTTGTTGCTGTTTAAGTTGGTAAGGCCAGAAAAAGTTGAAGGAAACATTTGCGTCATCTTGCTGAGATAATTAGTTTACCAAAGATACTACTTTCATTCCTAAATTAGTATCATTCAAATATTTCAAAACCAGTATGAGCAGGATACAGAGAACAAACTAAAAGATCACTGATATAATACATCCTTTGCTTCCTACAGCAATGCACATATTTCTTTTGGAGAAACCCTTAGGCAAATGACATCAAACTGTCCTACAAGGATTAGATTTCAGATCCCAACATGTTGTAACATTAAGAAAAATACCTCTAAACTACGCAGAGCATCAGTATTTGGGCTACTGGTGAGCACAGAGTAGTGTGCCCCACCTGTGTGCACACTTTGGCCCCACAATCCTGTTATTTGGTGGTTTCACACACAAAGTGATATCATGGAGACATACAAACATTTCTGTTCCATGGTTTCTTTTCAATGAATAGAATTGCTCCAGCCACTAGAATATACTGGAACCATAACTGGAGCAAAGTACCTCAAAAGACAAACTTCCAACCTAGCTGTAGAATAGAAACTTCTTTTTGAAGCCTCCTTTCTGTTTTGCTGAGGTTTGGATTAGTAAGGAGCTAAACAGCCATTATCTCTGGCACTCAAAGAAAACAGCTATATTTACCCCAATCTTATATATAAAGATGCTGTAGAAAGCCAGGACTTTTACTTCAAAGATTCTTTCTAAATGAGGAGGCAAATTTTTGAAGGTCTTGTGTTCTCAGAAGACACAGTGCACAGAAGATAGAACACTCTGCTTTCCACAGCAATACAGTAAACAGGAAGGTCCAAACTAACCAAAGGTGGTTAGGTAAAAATACTTTTAGAGACCAGAGCTCCAATACAGCTTTCCTTCCTGCATTTGCTTTGCTGTGAACCAACAAACAAACCCCTGCTAGAGCAGCATTACTATTCAAGAGTTTACAGCTTGAGAAATGGCAAGATTTCTAAGTCATCCAAAAAGAGGAGCAGTCCACAGAGGACACCAATGACATTCATATTCCCTGACTTATAGTAGTGGAAAGCATTCAAGGGGTTTTGGATTCCATTCTGGGAGTTCAGCAGCGTCTGCCCATCCATTGACACTTATTAACAGCAACTAAAACAAAGACTTCAATATCTAGAAACATGGACTCATATTCAAAGTCAAGGACTTGAGCAGAAAAATACAAAACTATGCAGAGACAACAGGGATAGCTTCAGTACCAGGAGAAGCACAGTCACCTCAGGAGTTTAGGAATATGTTCTTTTAAATTACAAAGAACTCCAAGCAGCTCTACATATCCCTCTCACATACATGTGGCAAAGCACAGTTCGAAAGACTACAAACCACTGTTTTGATAGAGTAATTTATATTAACTTCCATTCCGAGTCTGATATCGTGCATGTATTGTGCACTTACATGGCATGACACATGTGACATGTTTAATGATTTCTTTGCCTGTGTCTTTCACACTGGTGATGAGCCCAGAAGGCCCCAGTGCCCAGAGCTGGAGGACCATGGCAGGGAGAATGATAAACTTCCAGTTGACCCCAAATTCGTGTGGGATCTGCTGCTCCAGCTGGATCCTCATGTATCTATCTGGCTTTATGATGGCATTCATCCAAGAATACTCAAAGAGCTGTTTGATGTCATTGCTCTCTCAATTATTTTTGAACAGTCTTGGGTATCTGGGGAGCTCCCAGCTGACTGGAAGCTGGCTAAGACTGTCTCAATGTTCAAAAAGGGCAAGAAGGATGACCCTGGAAACGACAGGCCTATCGGTCTCACTTCACTGCCTGGTACAATGATGGAGAAGATTATTCTGGGAGTTCTGAAAAACACCTGAATGACACCACAACCATTGTCAGAGCCAGCACAGCTTCATGAGAGCAAAGTCCTGCATGTCCAACATGACTACTTTCTAGGACAGGCTGGTTGATCATGGGAAGCCAGATGATGTGATCATTTTGGATTACAGTAAAGTTTTTGATACTGTCTCTCAGAGGACCTTTCTGCAGAAAATGTCCAGCCCACAGCTGGATAAACACATCATGTGGTGGGTGAGCAGCTGGCTCAGGGGTCAGGCACAAAGGGCTGCAGTGAATGGGGTGACATCAGACTGCTGTGACCTGTCACTGGTGGGGTTCCACAGGGCTCCATCCTTAGGTCTTATCTTCATCTCATCCTCTGCTCTTGAACATCTTAATAAACAACTTGGACACAAGACTTAAAGGCCCAAAGTAAGTCTGCTGGTGATACAAAACTGGGAGGAGACATTCACTCCCTTAAAAGCAGAGGCCTTGTAGAGAGGAGTCAAAAAACAACAGGGCTGTGAAATTACCAACTGTATGAAGTTTAAGAAAGACAAATACTGGATTCTGCACCTAGGAGAGGAAAAACCTGGATGTATGAACAGACTGAGGAATAAGACCCTGGAGAACAGTGCTGCAGACAGGGACCTGGAGGTCACTGTCAAGGGCAAGTTGGACATAAGTGAGCAGAGCCCTGGCAGCCAGGAGGGCCAGCTCTGTCCTGGAGTGCATCAGGCACAGCATCACAGCTGGGCAAGACAGGGGATTGTCCTGCTCTACTCTGCACTGGGGGCAGCCTCATCTTAAAGGCTGGGGGCAGTTTTGGATGCCACAGTATAAAAAAGATACTTAGTGTACTCTGAAGAGTGGCCAAAGGAGGGCAACTGAGATGATGAAGAGACATGAGGAGAAGCTGTGTGAGAAGTGGCTGAGGTCACTTGATTGGTTCAGCCTGGAGGAGACTTTATCACAGTTTGTAACATCCTTGTGAAGGGAAAAGGAGGAGCAGGGACTGATCTCTTCTCTGCAGTGACCAGTGAAAAGACCTGAGGGAATGGCCTGAAATTGTGTCAGGGGAGGTTTAGGTCAGGTTCACCCAGAGGGTGGTTGGGAACTGGAACAGGCTCCCCAGGGAAGTGGTCACAGCACCAGGCTGACAGAGTTCAAGCAGTGTTCAGACAATAATGTCATGTACATAGGCATGATTCTTGGGGTATCCTGTGCAGGGCCAGAAGGTGGACTTCGTGGTCCCTTGTGGATCTCCCCAACTCAGCACATTCTATAGTGATTGATAACTGCCTTCTAAAAAGTCATATGATGAAGCAGAGCTTATAGTTCAAAAACTTACTATTTTATTTCATTGCCTCCTTTACAAGTAACACCCTATTAGTTCATTAAGTTCTCTGACACAGGAATAAAACTCATAGACACAGTGCCGAAATGTTAGCAGCAATGAGATTGTTAAAATCACAACTCACCTCCGGACTTTCAGCCCAGCTCTACTCTTGAGTTCTGGGTGTTTTATGACTAAGTTCACCAATTAAAACTTAGTTAACATTGTGAATACATGACTCACAGATGACTATGCTTGACCAACCAGCCCATGCAATAAAGGCTAGAGTATGATATTGATACTGATAGAGGTGCAGTTCAGGAAGGACAAAGCTCCCAGACTCTCACAAGGACAAAATTCTTAACACTTTTCTATATTTCTCACCCCAGAACTTGCCTGAAATCCATATGTCAAACTCTATCAAATCTGAATTGTTAATCTGAAACATACTAACCATTCAAAGCTTCATGCAATGAGACAACTTGGTATGCTACAAATAATTGGATATTACCTTAGCATATTATGGACTAGAAACGCAGCATAGAAAAGTGGCAGCTTAAAATACTGTCTCATGTATATAGCTGCTGCAAATTCCAGAGCCAAAAACCACAGAACTGGTAGGATGCCAAATACTACTTCCACAGAAGGTGGTATTTACTATTCTTTGCTGAGTTCTGTCAGTAAGAAAACAATGCTGCACGACCCCAGAAAAAGCATGCTTATGGCAAGTAATTATATGATACTCTCTTCATGGGCTCCTGTCAAATGGAAAAGGGTTCAGATCACCATGAAACAAACCACATCATGGTGACCAGACTCTATTCTTTGACTGCTAGGCCTGACAATAGTAATTTTAGCCAATCTACAACTATAGGAAGTAATTCTACTCAGAACACAAGCACTAAGCACAGAAGTTTAAGACTGCATAAATTTCCTATTTACCTATTTTAGAACAAAAATATTCCAAGAGCAGACACATAATGACTAAGAAAACACAAACTCCACTTCTTAGCCAGAGATTTCAATGGGGTCTAAAGTATCAGATGAACTGGAAGCACCAGAGGATTGCACAAACATACCTAAACATTGCTGCTATGCCTTTTGCAAATTGAGCAGGAATAGAGATAGAAGACCAATAAGGACAGAACTGAACCTTGACAACTAAATCTGATTTCTGGGCCCTAGCAAAATAGTGATGCCTTGAGATAAGTAAAAATGCAAAGACAGACTACTTTGCAGTCAGGACTTGTCAGATTAATATGACAGAATTGTTCTCAGAAAAGAAAAGCTTCATTCTCTTCTACCCACTGCTGCCTTCCAGAAGCACAGTAGGTGTTTTCAAGGAAGAAAAGTAAGGTTTATATGAATCTTTAGCTCTAGTTGTTGCAGAGAGACGTATCACCACTTCTTTAAAACGATGAGCATCAAAGGGCAGGAGAAATTACAGATGCTTTTATAAATTATAAATAAATATGGGACTGAAGTGAAAGTAAGCATTCTCCAATGCCCACAAGAATATTCCAAGAAAGATCCATCACAAAACCTCATTAGTTAGGTCTTCAGAAGTCTCTAGAATTGAAGACCACAAAGAGAGCTACTGTGATAGATCTCAAAACATGCTGTTACAAATAAGAGTATGAAAAAAGAAAATCTTGATTCAGAATTCATGTACCTATATATATGTATTTTGAGTTGTAATTAAAAAAATAAGACAATACTCTTCACTTTCTCCTATTCTTAACAGTACAGAGTTGAAAAATATTAATTTACCTATTCCTCCACTCGTATTTCTTCCAGTGCTAAATAAAACCAGCTACTCTGGAATCAAATTAAGAATACATCTAGTCAAGTAGCAAATGTTTCTCGTACATATCTTTAGCTCTGCACAACTTAAAACTTAAGGATATTCTTTAGTGCTAACTAAACACCTAAAGAGAGTTTGTATTTTCTATTCTAAGAGAATTATTATAAGAGTTCATCTTTTTTTGTTTTTGAAATATCCTCATGGCAATTAACGCTAACTTGTGTGCAAAAAATCTGTCTCTTTGATGCTTAGTGATTTCATTTTGATCTCTAGTTTCACATTACTCAGGTTATGAGATGAAGGAACAATAATTTTTCAACCTTCTCAAAGATATTCCTGCTTTTAATGACTTTACTCTTCCTGATAGTTTTCTCTTCTACAGACAGAGGAAATCACTGGTCCTTTTATAATGATAATCCTTGATTCCCTTGTCAGTATGTATGCGTGTGTATATATATATATATATATATATATATATATATATATATATATATATGTGTGTGTGTACAGTAGGTGAATAGATGCTGAGAATATACATATTTATGTTTGTGTACAAATTTTTTTAAAAATTATAAAAAAGATTATAAAAAATATTAAAAAATATATATATAAAACATAGCCTTTATGATGCCAACATAGCAGGAGTTTACAAAAAATGCAGTCCCTCTTCACAATTCATAAACATTACGCTTTCAGACAATGCTGAGCCTCCAACTTAATCCTCTTGTGATCCTCAGTAGTTTCACAATCTTTTCCCGAAGTAACAATAACCACTTTAAATTAAAACACCACTTGCATAACAATAGGTTCCCACCCCTTCATTCTGGGGACATTCCTTTTGATTTGACATTTTATTCCATGCAATTGATAGCAGCGAGTTTTTCCATATAATTCTAAATTTCAGTGGTACAACAGACATGACCACATTCAGTAGTCACAACAAGATTTATAACCTCATTGTTTCTTCCCCTTTCCAAATGGTTTATTAATGCAATCAATAACACAACACAGCATTATTGGAGGACTCCACATGTCGTCACTTTCTCTTGAGGAAACAATTTAATACTAACTAGAGGATACATTTGCAGTACAACACACACCTGATAGACAGTTCAGGCAACAAGACAGAGTACTAGTAGATGACTCTGAATCTCAAAACTGCTCATAATGTACTTTTACTCTAGTCAATAAAAAAATGACACTCTAAATTAACATACCCAGGTTTCCAAAGACCTGTGGGTGCAGAATTGCTTTAAGCATAAGGTATCTGTAACTAACACAGTACATTGTACTTCAGGAAAATCACAAGAAAAGGATTAAGTTTTAAGCAGCATACTCTCACTGAAAACAAAGGCAAGGAGAAAAAGAGCAGATGAAAAATGTCAGAAGCTCACAGTGACCCACGTAACAGCTATTTCTAAGCCAAGTGCCAACAGGAACACATGAATATGTCATTATCTTCAAACAAAAGAAAAATCCTTTCTGTTTCGCCTGTGGTTCCTTCTAATAGCTCAGAGATATCATCTGCTCAGATTTAGCAGGCTGATTTCCTTTATTGATCTATTTCAGGTCAGTCTCTATAGCAAATTTAATGAAGCATTCCTCTGGCTCTGTGCGGACACAGGCCACTAGCCTGGTCTAGCTACAGAATTCTGACTGAATGAAATGCCTGCAACAATGCTGCAGAATAAAAATTTCATTTTAGGTTCTTAAATATGCATTTGTTATTTAAACAACAAATAGGAATAGTAGTTCCCACACTGAGTAGGCACTATAGTTATCACTGAATTAAACACAATGGAAATTATAGCCACTTGTCTAGTGTTTCTCTTTAATAATGACACTTCATTATTCATTTGGCACAGGCATACATTAATTATATCTTCAAGGATATTTCAAAATGCTTTAGCAAGTCCTTGAAAACATCAATGCAGTATTTCATGGACATGAAGTTTTGAAGCATCAATTTGGTTTCTGGGAAAGACAGCTTTCAGTCACACTACTCAAAATACATAATTTTTTAAGGGCAAAAACCAACAAGAACATTGAACCACAAATACTCTGTGCCTGAGCTGTTCTATTGGGTGAGAAAATCCTGGGGAGAGCAACAGCAGTCAGTTCACAACATATAACATTCTCAGTTGTGTCCAACCGTTAGCTCTACAAAATCAAGTACTAGCATGGCTGTTTGAGAACAGCATTGCAACATTTCTCAGGTAACACTGCATCTTCCTGCGCCACTTTCAGGAGTTGCTCCAGAATACTTCTGTATTTTACAGCTTGCATCTCTGTACAAGTCAAGATCTGAGTGGACAAGTGCCCAGCTTTCTTTTTCCCTTTTTCCTCCTCTTGTAAAAGGTCCCAGCTGGTTCCAGTTTTCTGGGTGTGAATTATTGTGAAGACATTAAAGGTATGTGCTTTCTTGTGTTCTCAAAATCAGCTTGGCTTTGCAAGGGATGGGCTTCTACTCTTTCTTGATGGGAAGGTACTGCAAATGGAGGACCTGACTGTGAGAGGCCAAGTGAGGTAGGGGTGGGAGTGAAGTTATTGCCCTGAAATGGTGCTGGGTTATTCACAAAAATCAGCTCCTTTTCCCAAATTACAGCAGAAGAACAAGGGCATCATTACTGATTCAGAAAGCTAAAAGGCTGCTTTATCATGAAATGGTCTTCTTGCCTCAAGCAAGCATTTTCCCTGCCCTAAATGTTTATTTATAATCTCACTTGCAGAACTGCACACCAAACGTATGAGCTCTGCCATATGTGTTCTGAATCTTTGGGATTGGTAGTTCTGTCCTTTTGTGTTGAGGCAATCAAGTGCATGCCTCACTTTAGTAAAAATACTATAAATGCTAAGCTAGCTGCAAATTCATATGTGGTATTGATAAAATCACTAGTCAATACAAAGATGTTTTAATATGCTTTACTGTTACAGGGCTTGCAAGGGTTTTTCAGGGTGAAGAGAGAGGTGAGAATGTTGACTTCATGTTCAGAAGGCTTGATTTATTATTTTATGCTACATACTACATTATTACTATGCTAATAGGAATAGAGAGAAAAGTTCTCAGCAACTGGCTAAGCTAAGAATAGAAAAGGAATGAATAACAATGGTCTGTGTCTCAGCAGAAAGCGAGAACAGCACCGCCGTGAGTGGTCAGTAAATCCAAACATCCACAGAAGACCAATCACGGACGCAACTGTTGCATTCCACAGCAGCAGGTAACCATTGTTTACATTTGTTGCTGAGGCCACAGCTTCTCAGAAAGGCGAAAAATCCTAAAGAAAGGATTTTTACGAAAAGATGTCT
Source organism: Zonotrichia leucophrys gambelii (assembly GCF_028769735.1). Taxonomy (NCBI): domain Eukaryota; kingdom Metazoa; phylum Chordata; class Aves; order Passeriformes; family Passerellidae; genus Zonotrichia; species Zonotrichia leucophrys. The sequence continues at coordinate 54,974,878 of NC_088200.1, forward strand.
GTGACACTTTACATGTTACAGCTCTTCATAAAGATGTTTAGATTAAAAAACACATTTATTTGAACTTACCACACCACTGCTTGGTGTGCAACTGAGGCACAATAGGTGATTTCTTTGGGCTGAGGAAGGGTTCTTAAGCCATAATTCCTTTATGAATTTCAAGATGCACAGACAAGTAAGGTGATTTCAGGGATGGCATTTGAGCCAGGTGAAAACGGCCAACTCTACAAAAGCACATGCCACAACCTACACACTCTGTCACCAGATAATTGCTATTTTCAGGATGGAGAAAGGGTTAAAGCTTTCAGAAAGGCTCAACAGAGCAAAATTAAGAGCTGACTGCATTCTTTACCTATACATTTAAAACATTACAAGGCGGTTTGGTTTTTTTTTTGGAATGTTAGAAGCTATGAGCATGAGACAATTCAGTACCAATTATCACAAAACCAAACAGATTTGTCCTCCTTCTTCAGAACTTGACAGCGGAACTCTATTTTCTAACTATACATCATCACAAACACAGAAATTGAAATTAAGCTCTTTGCAGTCATGTTCAAGGTCCTCAGATTTCATTATTACTATTTTTACAGTGGAGTTAATGGTCACTTAAAATGGACTGCCAAACCTAATCCTAGCATTAATTAATTGAAATCCACTATCATAGCTACAAAATAGATCTCAGAAAAATTATTCTGCTTACTGAATATTACAGTTTTGGTATTAATTCACTGTTCTTGCTCTGCTAAAAGGCTGAATCACACTTGAACTTTATTACTATATAAATGCAACTGTTACAATAATCAACAATTAAGCTGTTCATTTGCTGCAAAACATCATTTTTTGTAATTTCCATAGATTGGTGAAAATTTAAGCAGAAATATAACATGAGGATAACAATATTTCTCTGAATGGTGCAATTTCAGTCATGCACAGACTTCCTCTATAAAAGGAAAGCTCATTTTGGTAAAATACCTGTCTTTGACAAGTCATATATATAATGAAAATTGGGAATTGAACTCATTAGTGATTATGTTCTGCTCCAGCACCAGTTTTCATACTTTTGACCAAGCTCCTGGAAACTGAAAAAATTGCCTGTCACGTTAATTTTTTTAAAATTATCTTTAGGTTTTAAAATCTAAAGCCCTAAGAAAAATAGAATTAGAACAAAGACTCATGAGGACAAGACACAGCATATCATGATTTGGGAGGAGCGGTCTTTGTTGTACTTTAAAAGATAGTTATACTGAACATATGTCAGGCACAATTAATAAGAGATTTAACTTACAGAAACCATGTTGGTCATAAAGAAAGACATGTCTGAATTCCATTCCTTCAAGAGATACTCCACCACAAATGACCTTCACTACATACTAACAAAGAACTGGCCTGTATTAGTAAAAAAAACCACAGCATGCTCAGAGAAGGAGTAAAGAATGAAAGTGTAGATATATTACTATTTTCACTTGTAATTGACAACGTGCACCAATCACAGGAGGAAGCTGTTTGTGCAGCTCTGCAAAAGCTGTGATGCCTTACAGTAGTTCAGGTTCCTGATTCAGCTGTCAGAACCCAGGCATGCAGGTACAGTGCAGTGGGAGACCAAGGGCACTAACAGTGGCCCCAGGGCCATTCCAACTCACTCTGCTTTCAAACAAGAGTACTCACATATGTAGGGGGATGCAGTATGGGTAAATGAAGATGGTATAGAATGTAATCGTATCTCCTAAAGAGCTGAAGCTGTGCCAGTAATTAAGGAATAGGAGCCGGCCTGATTTTAACAGGCCACACCTGTAGCCAATCAGAAGAGTGTTATAAAAGAGTGGATTGGTTGGTTGAGGGCAGCTGGAGTCAGGTGGCTGCTGTGAGGATAAGGAAGAGTCAGTGCCTAGAGGAGATGCCTACAAGAAACACCAAGGAGGTATGAAACTCCAGCAATATGGAACCTTTGCAATGTACTGATAATAGAACTCTTGCAATATAAAGACAACACACATAACCCGTGCTATTACAGAAATAAACATTTCCATTTCTTTTATGAAAAATAATCAGTTCCACTGCTTTGAACTAGGTCATCCAGACTGTCTCATTTTTAGTCAAGTACCTTGCACAGAACTATTACTGCATCATTTTAAAAGATAACTTTAGGACTCATCCCACACACTAGGAAAATGTTCCCACTTGAGTAGCTAAAAACTGCTAAAATTTCCTCAAATTAATTTTATATCTTTATTTTGTATGTCCAAAGGTTGATTATTTCTCACGCATTTTATCCCACTGACTGCTAAATGGGAACTGAGCTAGTAATGTCAGTATTACTACCATGGAAAAAAGTACAGCTCTTAAGGAAGACAAGGTATAATATTTCCTTTGTAAATGCAATTTGTTTCCTTTATACTTCCTTTTTAAAGAAAAGCGTAAGAAAATGAAACAAAAAAAAACCCCAAAAAAGAAGAGCACAGTAGCTTTGAATAAAAGCAAGAATATTTTCACACATACTGCCATACTCTGTGCCACAAGTGCCATTAAACAGCAGCACAGCTCTCACTAACCCCCTGTACATGAGAACACTTAAACAGCACTACTGTTAAGCAGCAATGTCAGAATATTTCCTTAGAAGCTGAAAACATATATATAGTCAGACATTGCCTCAAATGTTTGTTACATTTTGCACTTCTATTTTAAAAACAAGCTTTCCAAACTGCCCAAGACACTATCATACTAAAAGATACAGTAATGTTTTAGCTTAATGAAAAGAGCACATTATTTCCATTCATATTTCTTAATACATATTTCATTTTTAGCTCAGCTAACGCATGAGTCTTTTTTCAGATCCTGCAAAACATGAACAAAGACAAACCTATTTTTTTCATACCATTAGTTTCTGCAAACTTCTGTATATCAGCCAGAGTTTTCAATTCTTTCCTTGGGCAAGCTGATACACACAAGGCAATAGACTTAATCTTCTGATGTACTAGATCAATGTTGCATGGATCCAAGAAGAATACATACCTATGGAAGGAAAAAAGATAAATTACTTCTACTTTAATTAACAATTACACTGAACAAAATTTCAAACTATGGGATTCAGTCAAGACTGAGTGATTCAGTCCACCCAGAAATATAGGAAATTTGATATTATTGTAACTGTGTGGATCAAAAGAATTTATGTACTCAACATATGCATAACAAATGTATCGGTATTTATGTACCTCTGAATCACACAAAAAGGATGTTTAACTCTACCTGATTCAAGTCCATTCAAATGGTGCTACTCACAAAAACAGTAGTAGTCCTACCATGCTTCTTCACACATATGAGTCCAAACATTCATAACCCTTTACTCAAACCTTAAACTTGACTTAGAGAATTCAAAATTTTTTCCAAAGACCCAACAAACCAAATAAAGTCACTCTTATTCTGCAAAAAGAAAAGGTCCATGGCTATATTAATGAATATACATAATACCAGTAATTAAGAATAGCTTTTTAGTATAGATTGATTTTTCCATGTCATGACTGAATTAATTACTTTGGTATTTACTTAGAAATAAACTGTCTTCAGATATTTTAGGTAGAATTATCTAATGCTTACGTGCAGTATTTTAAAGATATTTTACTTGCTAACTTTTCACAATGAATGTAATTTAAAAATCCAATGCATGAAGTACAAATTATAGATTCTTAACTAACATCTCCTGGCTATGTATATGTTTTATGACAAACATTAACCCTACAGAATTTCCAGTGATGATATAGTAGAGATGCTTTTCTCTTTGAAAGCTGAACAATTCTTAAATCCCTACAATTCTGGTGATGGACTATGCATTGAAATATTTTCTTCATATTACCTAATATCATATGAAAACACCTGAAATCTGCCACATAAAATGCCATTTCTATTTTTGTAGTACTCATGATGGGAATTCATTCTGCAGCCAGTAAAAATCCCTTTTGCTCCTAGAAAGCATTTAGGTCCTCCCTGAACACCTTCAGTCTATATGCTAATTGCTGTCTACTGTTCTATTACCCAGTGTCAGTGTATAAGAATGATTACTACGTAGTACAATCTTCCTTAGAAGTCCATCAAAACTCATGTTGTCTAAATCAACTGTAACATAGTAATAGATTACTTGCATTCTTAAAACATGAAAGTAATTTTTTGTCAATATCTTGACATAAGTCAAGAAGTCTGAGAAACAAGTGTAAAAATGAAAATTCTATCATGCAAAAACAGTAAAAGTAACTGCATGCAAGCAATAAGCCACAGTTTTCCCTTAACTTCAAGGAAAATACTCTTGAGTTGATACCAGGACATGAAATAGCTGTTTTAATTGAAGTTCCTCCAGTTGTTATCCCATACAATAAGGGTATGCGGCAGGAGAGTGTCTACTTCTTTGAGGGTATCTGGTCAAAGGAGCTACAAAGCAGAACCCACAGAGTTAAACTTGATTGATATGGCAAGGGAGGCTAGGATGGGAACAAATCTGGTCAGTCTCACTAAGTGGTAAAGACATGTGGATTATGAAAATTTGATGATGATTTGGTGATTTTTCAGATAGTCTTATCTGGCTAAGGACTTTGCCAAATTGAGAAAAGGAAAAGAAGGGAGACAATCAGACAGAAAACTTATCCACTTAATGTTAGTAATAACAATAATCAGAAAGAAACCCTGACAATGACAGCAACTGATGGGCTATCAAGAAACTGCAGACAGGGACTTTGCGATCGATAGGGATGCAAATTCATAAGTACAAAATGTAGGAAGGGTTAGTGGGACCCTGCTAGCAGCAAAGGGAACATGCACAGCACAGGCCAGCAGACACAGGGGTGTAAAAGGGAACAGTTACATGCAAGTTGATGTTGTCAGTATGTTATCTAACCTCAGCACCTGATCACTGCACTCTATCTTGCCCTATTACTAAAGCTTTTAACTCCCTCTCTGCATAATTCCAGTCCCTATACAATGTGCATGGATGCTGCAAGTGCTGCAGAGATTAAGCGACAGCTACTGGGGGGACTGACATGGGTGTGAGGGATTTGGTGCCAGCAGCAGGAATCAAACCAGGTGCTAGGGTGCCACAGCAATGTGGTTTTAGCGACCAAAGTGAGTGGGGTCTCGGTGCCAGTCTCAGGGAGGGGTCTTGGCAATGAGCTGCTGGGGTGAGAACAATGTGTGCCTACAAAAAAAGCAGCTACAGAGGTCACAGACTCAGCATAGGTGGTCACTGCCCTTGTGGTGCTGGCTATTGATGGGGCTGAGCATCTGTACCTTCTCCAGAACGATTTATTCAAATTATAGAAGCATAGAAAATCCTGAGTTGGAAGGGACCCTGAAGGATCACTGAGTCTAGCTCCGAGTAGGGAGCTCTAGGTGAGAAGTGTTGGGTGGGCAGAGGGTCTGTGGTGTTATTTGGGGGAAACTGTGGGTCTGGGGTGCTTGTGGAATGAGTGCACGAATGTTAGGTACTTAGCACCAAAATGGATCAGCTGCTGAGAAGGGGGAACCCATAACATGGATAAGGCGCTCTGCTAGTACTTGGAGAATCTGCAACATATCTGAGCTTGTGAACCTGGAAAGTGCCATGCGGGTGCCTAGTGACCTTCTGCACTAGTGACATTCTGCCACTGTCAGCCTTCCTTCTTTCATCACTAGGAGGAGGAGGGGACATGACTGGCTCTGCTTATGAGCACCACTGTTGAAGGCAGCACCTTGTCACTGCCAGTTTGTGTAACCAGCTATGTCAATGTCCCATGTTACTTTCCATCCACATCCCTCAGCCTCCGATCTCAGCAGAGACCATGGGCTCTGGGAGCTGCAGAACTGGACTCCAATTCCTAGACAAGAGGGTCCTCTGAATTTCCCCATGGAAACCAAATCAGGAATGTCACTATTAGCAAGCTAGAACTCATCCCACTTCTACCATTATTTCAATTCAAGGGTCAAGCTATCATTTTAATCGCCAGAATATTTTGTAAAATAAATGCTACAATTCTAACTCAAACTTGGAAGTTTAGAAATACAATGCAATTACAGCATCCTATACAGTTTTGACAGAAATGTGGGCACAGCCTTAAACAGCACATGAAATTCAAACACTACATTGTATGGTGCACAGAAAAGAGCCTCACAGAAAACTCCAGGCTATCAAATCTGTGGTCTCGGAAAACACAAGTAAGATAAGTAAGATTAGTTTTACTTCAGCACAGCTAAAACAAGAACCAAAATTTGAAGAACCAGCATTACAGAAGAAAAGTTAATTTTTTTTTGTTTATAAAGCTTATATGTAGAAGATAAGTGATTTTACTGTAGAAAATTTCATACCATGAAACCACAGGACAGATTTTGTTTCCCTCTAGAAGAATGTCATTACATGCGTTGTGCTGCAATTTCAGTTATTTACAATCAGCAATAGACTAGTTTTCTAATAAGGAAATAGCACATCAGCAATAGAAAGGCAGACGTAAACAAAGTAATCATATTGTTAGAGATGCTTCAATACTGCAAATGAAAATATGCTTGCTATTTGAAAATCTATATAGTAGACTTACAACAAAGGTACATTTATGCATCTTTATGAAGTACCAGCCCTGTAGAGAAGGACTTGGAAGTAGCAGTGCATGAAAAATTGGACATGACCTGGCAATGTACACCTGCAACCCAGAAAGCCAGCTGTATCCAGGGCTTCATAAAAAGAAGAATGACTGGCAAGGGAAGTTTTACTCTGCCCTCAGGGGGGCCCCCAGCTGCACCCAGCTCTGGGTTGCCCAGAAGAAAGTACAGGAAAGACATGAACAGTGCAGAGGAGACCCATGAAAATGATGAGAGGGCTGGAGCATACAAAGGTGTGCTAAGAGAGTTGAGGCTGTTCATCTGGGAAAAGAGATGATGTGGAGACAACTTTTGGCAGCTTTCCAGTACTTATAGGGGGCTTCTGTAAAAGACAAATTGACTTTGCACACAAGCAAATAGTGAAAGGACAAGGGGGAGTGGCTTTAAAGTAAAACAAGGTAGAATTAGAATGACAGAATAATTTTTATTGAAGAAGACCCTTCACATCCTCTACTCTAACAGTAAATGCACTGCCAAGTCCACCACTAAATGATGCCCCTAAGTGCTAAATCTACACATGTTCTAAATACCTCAGGAATGGTGACTTAACCATGTACTCAGGCTTGATAACCTTTCTAGCAAAAAAAAATTGTCATAATGTCTAATCTAAACCTCCCCTTGCACAGTGTGAGACTATTTCCTCTCATCCTGTCACTTGTTACCTAGGAGGGAGATTGATCCCTCCATCCTTTCAGGTAGCTGTAGAGCAATAAGGTGAAACTGAGAGCTAGTAATCTGAGCATTAGTAACACTTAGACAAAGCTAGCATCTTAAATACTACCTAAAAATTAACAACTAGAGTGTACAGCCTGGAGCATGTTATAGGAGCTGTAATGAACATACTGCAACATGGAGCTCAGAACCAAGGAAAATCCCCCAGAAAAACAGTGTAAGAGGATATGAAGATGACTACATGGAAACCACTTAGTAACACAACAGCAAACCAATGAAAAGCAAGACCACTCCAGGCCCTAAGAGTGCTCATATTAATAATTCCCCAGGTATTTCTTTGTTCAGGCTCTCTTTTTTCAAGGCACATAGACTGAGCTACCAGGTATCATAATTGATCTGTGTCATCCAATGGAGATAAGAGTCGAGTGTCAAAAATTTCTCAGCAGTAGGGCATGCACAGTTTCAGTCAATCAAATTTTCTGTGTACATGCTGCAAACCATCCTGAAAACCTGCGTTTTCCCATTACCTAAAGTTCAGGCATTTCCTGGGATCAAATGCATGTGCTCAGGCAGAATGCCACCCTAGCTATTCTTCATAGCATCATATGCACATCTCCTAGTACTTGAGTAGACAGCACAAACTGAATTCTGTCTAAATAACAACACACCGGTGATCAAAAACCAGACTGAACTAACATTTCAGAGACTTGCATTTGGTTGCTGTGATTATCATTTATTTGCAAATAAAAGGTCATTTTTTTAACCCTTTATAACTACCAGAACTTGTAAAACAAGGAGCTTACTTGAAGCAAATAGGTTTAATTAGAATTCACTGCCAGTTCTGGAATATTGTCTTATGTCTGACTGTGGAAGACAGACTACTAAAGTGTGTTGTGGTTACTTTATAAAAATAAAAGGATGCCTGATCCACTCTTTGTTCACAAGACCAGGCTATAAAATCCTCCTTCCCAATACTTCCTTCCTCTCACTGGTTTCAGCATATCTGATGTACACAGACCAAATCACATCCCTGTGGGAACTGTGCTCTTTACCCTTACCACCCAGATTTCCATATCCACACAGACCACCTCAATTTCACTTCCATGACAGTGCCTATGGGTTGCTGTCATACATAAGGAAGAAAATATTACTTTTACAGATGATTTAGCTTTTCAGCCCTTGGACTAGGAAATGGAAATGGAATTACCCTGCAAGCAAAATTAAATGAGAGTAACTTCACGTTTCCAGAGCCCCATTTGTGGAGCTTAAAGTCTTTTCTTTCTCTACACAAACTGAAATGTATAGGCAAGAAGAAGAGTTTATTTTTACCGTCTGTCTGCAAAGTGCTCCTATAAAAATAACATTAAATACTCCCATGAACTCCACCTCAGACACTGTAGGAACTCCATCTGCTAGAGACAGATGCAAAGCAGATAGCTTTTCTAATTTGCTTGGCAATTTTTCAGAATAAACCATGAGGTGTGAGAGAAGGAAGGATCACTCACTTATATAAGAACCAATCACTTCCAAAACTGGATGCCTTGGACTATACTAGGCACTTCATGTGAACAGTTAAAGAGTAATCTGCCTTTGAGGGTTTTCTCTTAACCAGATAGAGAGGACTATGACTTATATGTGTGTATCTATTAATTTGTTTAGTTCATGCCTCAAGCCACAACATCCTTGTTAGAAAAGCATAATTCTTTTGAACCTCATTAAGATTTCTTGACAAACAACAGGCTCTGTCAATCAGCTGTGTTTAAAACAGTCTCTCTTTTTATCTACTGTCTTTTGAGCTTGCATTTACAAGAGGAATTTACTTAGTGGTAGATGTTTCCCCACATGATGGTCTGACCTATGTCACATGTAGAAGACCATCACAATATTAATTATTACATTTCAATAAGGTGTCTGAAATTCTCTACCTTCGCATGAACTCAGATACCATTTCCTTCTAAGGGTAAACATAAAATTATTCTTTTAAATTTGGATTTTTTCTCAGAACACTAGAATCACAATTTTATACTGTATACACATGAGTTTAGAAAAGGCTAAAATGTTTCTGTAAAAAACAGGAAAATTTCGCTGCATAAACTTTAAGCCTTTCAACCTTCTTGAAAGATCAGATTAGAGTAAGAAATTATTTTTCTGACAAAAGATATCAGTAAAAAGTTCCAGACATTTTATTTATCTCAAATCTTTCTGATAACCACCTATTATCTATCTACATTAAATCTTAAATGAGATACTTAGAAATCTTTAGAATAGTAGTTCAAAATAAGATCATCTCAGGAAAGCATGCTTCCCAAACAACTTAGGAAAATTATCAAAATTCTGTTAGTCTGAAAGTATGCAGTAAAAGGCTATCATACTCAAAAATCAGTAACTTTTTAGCTCCTTGAAGTAACTGGTGATGGAAAAAACACTTTTTTCTTTGTAAGTGAATATCACTGTACTAAGCTAAAGTTTGCTTCCTTAAGTTTCCTAAGTTGTACAGAAGGGCTCCGAGCTTATCTAACAACACAGACCTCAACAGACATTCACAGGTATTCAACCTGTCAGTGAAGAATTCTTGCCACTGCTCCAGTACTACTACTGCAGTGTGATGTCTTCCTGGACAACAGATAGGAAGTACCTGAACTTTGAGTATGAGTTTTATCAGGACAGTGCTTAATCAAAGCTGTGCACACCTCTCAAGTTTTGTGCATTTTCTCCACAAGTCACATATATACATTTTGCCTACAGGTCAAATTTTAAAGTCTTATTCTAATGTGCCAGATTATCTCATCTCCCCTTACATGTCATGGCAGAAATCAAGCATACAACATCAAAAGTAAACATTGATATCAAAGCCTGCTCCCAAATCTGAGACTACGTGTCATACTTAAAACCCTAACAAACAAGACTTTTCATCAGCCTAGTACAATATCCTACATGAAATGGATACTGAGAAAAAGTAATTTCTCAATGTCTTAGCTGTATTCATATTGCATACCAACATACAGTCTAACGTTGCTAGTTGTTAAAAAAGATTGCTGTCCTCTAAGTGAGAAAAGTGTCAAAGGACAAGTAGAAATGAGTTAACATATCCCTTTTCCCACCTTATTTAAAATCACTTTCAAAGAAAGAAACAAATTTTCATTCTCTAAACCAGGCAAGGCAAAACCTATCACATACTTACTTCTTGTGTGTGAGGTCCAGACCACTGTTGACTATTCCCTCTACCTTGACATTTTTCTGTCCACAAATATTTCCGTAACTGTCATATCCTGAAAGCAGTCTTGCAGCTGCTCCTGTAGCTATTGAAAAGCCACAGATAAAACCCTGGAAGAACACAAAAACCCCACAGTTAGCAATACTCTGTTTGAAAGATGGGAAAAGTCAGTTTTATTCATTTATTTCTAAGCAGAGGTTGTCTAAAAATTCTTTCAGACTGGAAAGGGAAAGACAACAACTATTAGAGAGAACTTTTGTGCAATAATAAAACTGAATGCAAGTTAAAACGGGATTCAGACATCTAATACAGGATATTATACAAGCAGAGTTAAGACTCCTGTATGTTGTTTATTTGAAAGCCATACTGTCAGCAAGGGGCATGAAGCAGAAGGGAGAAGTCAGCAAGTGCACAAGGGCCAGCAGTGAAGGAGAGCTACAAGCAGAGATGGAGTTGTGACAGATTGCTAAGCATCTTGGACAATTCCATACAATCCAGATTTTCTTGCTTTCAGATTTTTTTTCTTTCCTTTAAATTAAGTACTTTCAAAGATGAGCTAGAACGATGAGGCCTATGTAACACAAGTTTCTTTTAGGGAAATCCTCTTAAAGCAAGTGAGCAGGTCAAGGCCACGATGGTTCCAGACACTGGTTTGAAATGCAGGAAAGAAACAGATGCAAAGCAAGATGGTTCAGACCACCCAAGTAGTGTGGAAAATATCCTATGTAGGCAAGTCTTGCTGTGAATTTTCAGAGATATTTCACAAGCAAAACCAAGATTAAGGCAAGGATTGTGCAAACAAGAGACTAGCCCAAAAGCTTCATTAGCAAACCACTGACAGGGAGAAATGAACCATCAGCTCACTCCACTACCACCAAGGAATTTATTTTACATGTGAGACAGGCTAAGATTTGAGAAGTGGATAAACAGCTGAGATAAGAGCATAGGGCAACAGATGGCAGTGGCAGGATCAGATGAAATGACAACAACAGGTAATGACGTTGGCATGCAACAGTGAAACCGTGGGTGGTTCACCCTGCAAGTCTCCTAGAATGGTAACTATGTGACCCAGTCGGATGATTGCTCTGTATACTACATTACTTAGAAAGGAAAATTTGGGACACTCGTGCACAGAAAACTAATGTATAGCTGGAGGAACAGTTCATGCTCAGTTCCCTGAATAATCAGGGAACATGAACAAATCCAGAAAAAAAAACCAAATGCAAAAAGAGAGCTACATGTTTCAGGAAGCACTGTGCTTTTTGCAATTTTAAGATATTCACATTACAGTGACAACATAATTGATATTATTTTAAATAATCATTATAATTTTTACATTTGAAGCCCAACCATTGAAAAACACCCTGAGGAAAGTAGAAAAATTTTTTCAGTGGTATTATTCCTAACACCAGAGACCGAGGAAGAGCAGAGAAGAAAGCTGAGAGTACATGAAGTCCCAAACCCCCCTAAGGACACCTGTTTGCAACACAGTAGTACAAGACAGCAACGGATATTCTCTATTTAAGAAGAGTAGCAAACATAGGTCCATGAAACAAAACAAGATGGAAAGAAGTGTACTTCTACATTAATCTTTATGTTTTGGAGGTTTAGTCTTTTAATAAAAAGTGAGTGTTTCGTGAGGCTGGCTTGAAGAAGTAGATGGCTTCTTCACAGAACACAGAACTGTTAAAACTTTGAAAGAAAGATCTTATCATTGGTAATATGGTTTTTAACAATAGCTGCTTCTACTAAGTATACAATAAAAATAAATAACAAATAAACAAAATCTCAGCTCACTCTTTGACAGTCAGAATTTCTGTTTCTCACAAAAAAGCTCACTGTGATTCACAGAATTGCTTACCAGACACCTAGCTATCATTTCTGGGACATGCATAAGGAACATGAGTCAAGTGATAATTCATCTTGCTGAAAAATTACTTACCACTGAGACTGCAGTTTCAGGGGAAAAGAAGCTGGAGCAAGAATTGGCACCAACAATAAATTATGGATCCCTACCAATGGCCTTTGATATGTACATACTACCCATTTTTGTTCTACAGTTGATGATTCCCATGCAAACATATCCTGATCTTTGCCAATGATTCAGTTACTGACAGGTTTTAAAATTCCTTTCTTATGAACGCAAACTCTTTAGCTATATAACATTTACAAAATCCTCTGAGTTTTACTCACCATTCCTATGCAGAAGAGGATGAATAAGAGCAGCCATGGTACATCTGTACAGCTGTGGTCTTCCAAAGGCTTCCACTCTCGCTTGGAACTCTTGTGTGAGAAGAGAGAGACGAAGTTAACAACATTTCGTCCGCTCATAAAAGAAAAAGGCAGAAAATTATTCTACAGGTAATTTACCTACAATAGGAGCCATCTTTAAATGCCAAGCTAGTTGAAGAAGCTTGAAAGAAGAAATTGAAAAGACTTGAAGAGTAAAGCTCATGTAAGATTCCAAAAGAAGGGCCTCCACAGGAGCTGGATCACCAAATAGTTATTTACCCAGAAAATAGTTAATTTATCCAGAAATTTACAAATGTTTATCCACAAAACAGGTTATTTTCATCTATCTTTTTATTAACAGAAAACAGAAATCAATGGCATGAAATGGAAAATATCTCCTATTGCAGTCTTCCACAGCTACCTTTCAGTAATCTGATTTCCAGGAAGGATTAAACTTTTCAAATACTATTGGCAGGTCGAACAAGAACTATGCATGTAGAAAGGAGGCAATAAATTGCTGTTTAAGGAACAGTTTTCTACCTGCCATAAGGCAGCTGAGCTTAACACTTCAGTGAAGAAATCTTTCATCTGTATTGCTATGGTGCCAGAAAGGAAAGTTGTATAATTAAAGGTTGGAATAGTCAATATGGAAGCAGTTGTAAGCAATTCAGATAGTTTGCTGCTCATGAGGTAAAAATTCTCAAGTATATATACATTGCTAAGATAATTAAGAGTCTTATAAACAGTCATTTAGGCAAAAAGGTTTCAGGAAAATAAGCACTAGCTGGAATACAAAACTAACCAGCAAATCTTAATTTGTTATAACAAAAATACTGATTACAGCTACTTTTAAAAATACAGAGTTACACAGACAAGCTTTCTCAACAGGCTCCCAAACACTGAATATTCAGATATATTGACTGAGACCCAAGAACTCCAGACACTGTTTTAACCCTTGAGGCAGAAAAGGAAATTGATATGAGACTACATACACAACTGTCCTCTGCAGAGATAGAGCAAAGGGCATTAACTGTTGAAACTATGAATTTACTTTTTTCTCTGAAGACTCTGAAGCCTGGAGGCCTGTGAGCTGACTTCAGAGAATGCAACAGCAATTCCCTGGAGATGCACCTTAGGCTCTGGGCACTCTTCACAGCTCACGGTGAGGAAAGAAGTTTGGCCATGGTGCTCTGCAGCACTATGTTAATTTGTCCCAATTGTGTTCTCCCCATTGGCCCATTGGCTTTCCCTACCGCTTTTACCTTTTTATGTTTATGTTCTAGCTAGTTCTCCCTTCCCTGACTTCCCTTCGGTTTATGTCTCTGCCTATCCACCCTGGCATTTCCTATTGGTCCCTTCCTTGGTGTACAACTCCTGAGCACTCAGATCCCTGATGCTCTCCTCTGCCCCTCTTCCCCTGTGTTTATATCCTGGACCCTCCTTTGTTCCCTGTCTTTGGCCCCTGGATGCTTTCAGCATGGCCTGAAATAAAGCACATTGGAATGCCATGCCTGGACCCTCCCGTGTCCCCACTGTTGAGTTGCTCTGTGCGTGTGTCTGTCTGTGCTGGTGCTCCTGCGTCTCCTACCCGCTGGCACAAGACACTCTTGGGGAAGGTTGCATCCACCACCACCAAGGACCGCAACATGGAATAATCTTCGAGATTTTGCCGACAAGGTAGCAAATGTCAGTACTGAATTAAAACAGAACAGCTGAATGAAATGTCAACAATTTTTGCCTCCACTATGTATTCTGCATATTTTTAATTTAAAAAAAGAAAAGCATGAAACTTACATGATATTAGCAAGGTGATTTTTTTGCTATTCATGACTTTGGCTTTTTTGAATTCACAAGCACAAAGCAGCCTTTTCATATACTACCATTAGAAACCCAAAAACTGGGTAAACAAATTAAATCCTGCATGCATCACACTTCAAAAAAATGGAGTTTTATAAGTAGTCCAACTTTACATTAGAGACTTCCAAGCTAATTTTGCGATCTTTTATTAAGGAAGTTACACTTACAGATGTGATGAATATAGTTTTACAGATGTGATAAATACTATTTTAATTCAAACTGCAAATTCACTGTTGGTCCTGATCAGTAAAACTTCTTTAGATTTTACTTAATAACAAGACACTAGAGGTGCTAAAAGGTCACATTGTGCACTCTACAAACCACATTCAGCAAAACTAAATCTTCTTATCCTGGCAGTTCACACTAACTAACACAGTCTTAGAACTTAACATTTACAACAAGATTGTGACATTTATATGTTGCTATAATTAGCATAATCATAGTTGCATAAAATATGCAAGGCTTCGTGCTTCCTGTTTGTAATTCACTCCAAGAACTCTAGATTCTTTTGAAATTTATTTACAAACAGCAGAGGTAAATTTCAGCTACAGCTGCTGTCTTAAGAGCAAACTGCCGTTGGCAAAAAGGGGAGCAGCAAAATGCACTGCAGAGTGTGCTTTGATTGTTTTGTTGGTTTGGGGTTTTTTTATCCTCTCTCTACCATCTGCATACAAAATCTTTTAATAGGATTTTTAAAAGCCTCTAGAACAGCTCTGGCAAGGATTTCGGTTGTCTGACTAGTCACAGTTACCCTAAGTAATCCATTTTACTTACTAAGTGGACTGCAATTTATATGTCAAAAAGAAACTTGAAATGTTGTAACGTACAACATAGTCAGAAAGTTATACAGATAAATGAATTCTCTGCCTATGGTTTTTACTCTGCTGAAAAAAAACCAAAAACAACTTAAAGAAAGCATTAACAAAAAAAAAATTAAAAAAACCCAAAAAACAAACAAACAAAAAAATCACCCAAAAAAAAAAGCCTACCAAAAAAAATTAAAAAACAGAAGGTATTCTAAACAAAAAGTATCCCAGGAGGAAACTCAACAGGTACTAGATACTCACTAGCTTAAAATTTAACTACCTAGCGTGGTAACAAGGTATGAAATTTTATATGTGCAAAACAACACCTCTCTTCTGCAGCCCGTGCAATCTTTCTTGTCCTCAGATCTCACTAAAATCCAAGCTAGCCACCATTATCTGTGTACTGTTTTCCTCCCACTTGCTTCCTTGTATTCTGGATTCCCAATGAATCCTCTTCCATAGCTTCATAGTCCTTTATCCTTGTCTTTGATGTTAGTGTCTGTGTCTCTCCAATGACTGCTCCCTGTCTACTCTACACCCTTAGGCATTTACTGAGACTGATTTTCATGCTTTGGCAACATAAATTGTAAATCTATGGTCAATATAAGGTCTAACAAATGTTGTTTGTTCTGCAATCTGTAAACTATGCTTTGTATCCATTGTGACTGAAACGCCATAACATTTCAGTAGACATGCTTTGCCTGAAATCCTAAATCAGCACTTATACTCTTAGCTTTTCTTCCAGATTAGGAGCCTGCAACATTTGCTTATGCAAGAAAGCTAGAGAAAGAAAAAATGGAAATTCCTTGATTCATTTCAAGTTTTCCCTTAAAACAGAGCCTTCATAATTTACACTATGCTCTCTAAGGACATTCTCGCCATTAACAAAGCATGTAGTGTCACGAAAGCACAGAGAATCTGGAGCGCTATCAGTCAGAAGTGGAAGGATGGCAAATCAGTCTTTCTGTCCAACACAAGCTTCCAGGCTGGGAACATTTCCTGCTCACAACAGCTTTTCTGCGCTGATTTTATGAATTACTTACTCAAGAACACAAATAATTGTGTTCAGCAGTTTACATCTGTCCATTTTGCACAAGACTTCGCAAACTCAAAACCAAATCAAAACCCTCAGGTGCCGCAATCTTACAATTGTGTTTTAGTACTACATAGCTTTAAAATTGGATGTCTACAATTAAGACTTCTCTTGCAGAAGAGGAAGTGGGAAGAATGGCAGGACATTAACTACTGGTTTTTTCTAACTGAATTCAGAGCTACACATTCTCAGGACTAAAAGTACTTGCAAGCAAATACAAAATAAAAAGAGGCTATTTTCTTGTTATTCACTGCATCCAATCACTCCAAAACAAAACCAGAAACTCCTCTTCCAGATTTCTTTCTTGCTGACACAAAATATACCTTTCCAGCACCAAAGAGTATGTCTCCTCCGCACACTGCAAAATACTTCTGTACAGGAATTGCCAGAACCAGCATAGTCAAAACCACTTTCACTGTTAACTGTAATAGCAGTACTGGACGCTGTCATACAAGTACTCATATGCCATAACCAGAGTGAAACCCATATAAGAGCATAAAAAGATGAAAAAACACTGCCTTTTAACAAGAGACTACAGATGCAGGGAGCTGCAGAGAATTTATTTTGAACACAACATGTCTCATGCAATGTAAAATTTGGGAGTGATGAGACTGAAGTGAGAGGCCTATTAGGGAACATCTGCAGCACTACATATAGAGATAATCAAGCTGTGGGTAAGTAGCAAAGATGTGAATAAGATAAAGATGGAATCTGCTATCAACTGATCATGCTGCAACATCATGATGGTACAGGAAGAGAAAGAAAAAGTCTTGTGGTGGTTCAGATGACGTGTTTCAAGAAGAAGAAAATTCAGGTGCTAGTAAGGGAGGTGGGCTAAATTAAGGACAACCTAGTGAATAACTGGAATGAGTTACAACCACTGGATGAAAAGGAGTTGCAGGTCAGACCCTAGGCTCCACTTTAGCTAGTGAGTGTAAGTTAGCAGCTGGAGAGTATAGGGCTATTCCAACTTGTATATAAACACAAAGGTTGTAAGAATAAAGTCACAACTTCATTTAATAGTTCCACTGATGTTGAAATAATTTGTTACAAAACCCTATCCCAAGAACCATATTAATCTAACTACATCTCCTTTAAATTCTCTGTTGTTTCATCACCTTGATGTAACATCCTGACTCAGAATACATACAACAGTAATTCAATACAGAAGAGTAAATAGACATAACTGCTCCTTGTTTATTTAAATTAGAGTTCAGAAATTATTGTGCAGCTAACTGTCTTCACAGAAGACAAACAGCCACAGTGTGCAAACAGCATTAATAAATGGCGTTTAGAGGCAGAAAAGGATTCTCATCAAGAGATTCTCAATGGGCACATTTTGTGCAAACTGCCAAAGTCCTGCAACATGCACCTCTCCTAGAAGGCAGACTGGTTTCTGGTGAAGTACCAGTGATTCAACTGATCATATAATTAGCATTTGGTTTGTTCTGGTAGCATTTTGAGTATAGAATACATATGTTTTTACACCTATGATGCAAGTTCAACTCTTCAAAACTGGAGGGTCTGTTTGCAATACTGCTGCATACCACCAAATGACATTTAAGGGCATGGCTCCTGGGAAATGGACAAGCCAGATTAAAAAGGTGATGACCAAGAAGTCATCCAGTGCAGAAGCTGTCCTGCAAGCCAAGTTTAACCCTGCACCTTCAAATGCTTTTGAAACATACCCACACAGAAGAAAAAGATCTCTTGAAACATTTATCATTGTTTCCTAACAGATATTTAAGGAGATGGTATTTTACCCATTTTATGTCTTTACAAGCTAAAGAACAGTACTAATCACATGTTGACCTTTACTGTGAAGCATTCTGCCTACAAATAAGATGAGCCATAATTTACTAGTTTACCAAACTGTTTCCAATGCAAGAGGTCTAACAGATATGGCATTTTTCTGTCCAAGACATGGCAGACTTCTCCACATTATGCAACTTCTAAAAGAATTAGCAGCAGCTGCATATTATCCTAATGAAACTTCTTCCACTTCTGAACAGACCTCAATCCTAGAGCGTGAAGAGAAAGAAACCAGGAGTCCTGACCCCAAGCACACACTGAAATCCACACAAAGTACACTTCCGAAAAAAATAAAAATTAAACTAGCATAAAACTTTCATGTGGTGAGTCTACTATTTAAGTGTGCAGAACAAAGTCTTGAAGAATGAAGCCTATTTTCAGTTCATGACATTACCAACCATGTTATATTTTTACAGAAAACCCTTAGCTTACTCCTTCAGGAAGTCTAAGAACACTTACACAGCTGACTCAGTTAAAATGTCCACCATTCCCTAAAGACTTCCTGTAGCTGACCTATAAGGTGTTCAGACAAAGCACTAAACAGCACCTTACAGCACTCTGTCATGAGTTCAGACAATCTCTCAGGTTCACAATAAAACTTGTTTATTGTACAGCATATTAATGGTATACCTCCACTACTACTAGAACAGGAATACACACCAGCAAGTGCAAACTTTTACACTACTAAACTATACCAGCTCCCTGGAAGAATGAACTACACTGTATCAATTAGAGTACCTGCATAAACACACTAAAATAACTATTAATAGACTTGACCCGGATCTACCTCTGGAAAAGAGGACTACTATACCAACGTCAAAGAGCTTGCTAATGGTTGCATTCTCATGGGTTGCATTCTCTTGAGTTGCCAGAGACTTCGACAACTGAAGCAATGTCTCCTGCTTAAAGAACAAAAGAGCTTGTCACTGTAACACTACTGCAGCATGTCCCAGTCATCTCTAAAAAGAAGCCAAAACACCCTGGGGTAATTCCAAAAGGGACTGCATAATAGGACATGCAACTCACAGTGAAGTCCGAAGTTCCATTTTTGTGGAATTTCTGCTTCAATCTCACTACAAACTGTTGCAGTGTGTGGTTTTGATTGTAATGCAGTTCTAGCGGTCAGTTTTAGAATCCTTCTCATTTAGTACTGTTATAGCATATTTTATTACTAATGGATTGTTCCCTTTCCCCATGTGTTGTTGGTTTTTGCCCTAGTTGTCCATCTCCCCAATGACCTGCCCTTTTGTACCCTGATCCTCCTCCCATTGAATGTCAATCCCTCCCCAAGCCTGCGGCTTTCTATAGAAACTTCCCTATCAATTTTACATCATTCGAAACCCCATTGGTTTGTTTAAGTTCTCCTCCTCTGTAGTCCTCTATTGGTTTAAACACTGTGTTCCCCGCCTTATGTTCCACCCCTAGTTTCCCCCGGTTGGTTAAAGATTGTATCCTCCCCTGGGACCTCCCCTCACTTATAAGTTGATGAATGCCCTTAAGTCAGTGTCATTCTGTCCCAGACCCTGCAGGGCGTAATCTGGTGTGGAAAACATACAGAAGACCTCTCCCCGTTCCTTGTCCCTGCCCTCGGTGCAGTCCTATCCCCAGCGCAGTCCACCTGTGCCCTAGAGCAGCTGTGCCCTGGAGCAGCACCCCGGATTCGACAGCTTTCTGGGGGCGGCCCACTCTCGCTGTTGGTGTCAGGAGCTGGTCAGGCTGAACAAATCCAGCACTGCAGCAACAAACCAGTGTATTCTTCAATTTACTGCAAAGCAGACTCTAGTCACACTTTGGACCTAGAGCCATATTTTATTTTACTGTGTTTTACATCTAGGCACCCACATTCTTATTTTCCTAACAACTTCACAATCCACCATCTGTTCTCCAATGCCCTGTCCACTGAAAAGATGCACCTGCCCGTTTTAAGTATGAAACACAAAAATAATACTAGGAGAAGTTTTCTGATGGTGTACTACTGCTTTATCCACCAAAAGGTAATGAATTTATCCTTTGCTTCTTATCAGATATTAAGAATACCATTAATTCAGTATGTCTTCTATATCTTCTATTTTGCTAATAGCACCAATAGTATTTGTAAGTTTTTAACATAAGGTAAACAAATTTGAGAGCTCATAAGGTATCACAGTATTACTAATGGTGTAATATAAGGATGTTTATCCTGAAAACTCATACATGGGGACTTCAATCTTTAATGTAGCATATGTTGTGGTGTAGATCATCTTCCATTCATCTTTAGTCAATTCATACTAAACATGGCTTCAAAATTCCTTGATTACATACCTCCACCTCAATCAACAACTTAAATATTTATCTTGAAACATAACACAGCTGATTAAACAAAGCTGACATGATCAGCACACCTGCTGCAGTTTTGAAGTTTAGAGATCAGGCCATCTGCAGACAAAAGCCTTGTTTTTAAGCCTCAAAAGTATTTAGCTGTGGTTTCTTCATTATACATTAAGTATACATTTCGAATAAGCAATAAATAAGGATATTTTACAAATATCACAGTAATATTTTTCAGGGGCTTAAAATATCCATTTCAATGCAATTTTGGTACTTCCACAGTTCTTAATCATTAATAAAAAAATCAGTTATGCAAACAAAATCAAACCAGTAACAATAATAAAAACCTAAAGCAACAAAACCAAAACAAACCACAAAACCACCCCAAAAATCCCTACAACCCCACCCTCCCAAAACCACAAAACCAAAACATTTCTTCACTTCTGAAGACATTTTGCACATACCAAGTTACTGTACTACATTTGAATTTTCTACCTGGTTATCAACCTGTTTCACAGAATTTCAAATTTTTTGACTTCTACAGACTACAAATCGTAAATTACAAAATATTTTCTAACTTATGACTAGTAAAACATGCAATTAAAAACATACTTTACTTTCAAATGTTAGCTTTATCGCAGGACATCGAGATGCATCCAAAAAATCCACCAGGAATCCCAGGGCAGAACTCTCCAGTTACTGGTCTCCACATGAGATGTGGAGGACATTCCATGAAAAACACTGCCCCTGTTTTTTGGACTGTCTTCATGTAAATCACGCACGACACTGCTGTGAGAACTAACAGTGTTGCCACTTACAGGGACATTCATAGCAGTTTTATACACATTCCCTCAAAATGCATCCTATATTCAAATGTATTTGCCAAGTGAAATTCAAAGCTGCTTCAACACAAACTCCTGAATTACAGGTTCAAAATTCTGGCATAACAAGAAAGAAAAACACTCAGGATTACATAATAAGAGGGCAGCGCTTGAGGACACTTAAAGTATATTAGATTAACAGGAACTAATACTAAGAAAGCTCTATCTGATTTATGTAAGAAAAAGTGGGAGGAGAATGGAAAAGGAAATAATATGTCATGCCCTTACCTTATTGCATAAGCATACTTCCTTATAACTAGGCAATAGTTTTCCAGTTTTCCACTACAAACTATGGGAAGTCTGACAAAGCATTTGCAGGACATAGTTACCATGACCTTGAACAAAGTACTTAAATGGTTTTCCTGTTTTGTTTCTGTAGATCTGCATACAACATTCAGAGGTCTCTTCCTCAGTCAAATAATATATCTGGAGAGCAGCAGGAGTGGTTTCAATTTAAAACAAAATCAAACCAAAAAGGCCAGTGTTCATTTCTGCTGTAGACAGCTGCTTTAACTACATTAAGAGCAGGCACAATATATGTTATCAGATACAAGTCAACATGTTCTGCTAATCATGCTCTCCACCATAGTCTAGCAACACTACTGATAAAAACAGCAGCTGCTAGAAACTAGCATATAAAAATGCAGTATGGCACCAGCTTTCCAATATATCAGCAATCATCTTCTATTCTTATAATGCATTGCATACTGGGTGTTGAAATATTAAAGCAGAGAAAACTAAACTTTTGGATTGTAAAGCTGAACTTCAAAATTAAGTGGACGCTTCTCTCTTCTTACATATACATACAGATGCTCTTGACATACAATTATACACTTCTGTTGCACATTAGAAAATTGCTTACCTAGAAGATTTAAAAGAGCAGAACAAAAAAACACAAAACAAACAAACAAACAAGAAACCAAAAAACATAGAAAAAAAAGAAGGGACCTAGCAAAAACAGGCCAATGAATACAATGACATTTATTTACTGCATAAGTCTGGGAAATGTCAAAGTGGTAGAATGACCTAAAAGAACCTTATTGGAACCTTAACCATCAACACAAACTCTTTCTCTAAAAATTATAACCAAGTTCTCAGTACAGTTTCATAAAACAAAGCTAAAAATTAGTAATCAGTTTAGTCAACAGGTAGAATTAGCCTAACAACACTGCATAACCATTTTTAGAAGATAAGCGTAGAACTTACACAATTTTCTAAAGGCTGCTTCAGAGGGGGAAAGATACAAAATATCAAAGACACAGTTTCTGTTAAACGGGTTTGTAAGTTCTACTTTTCACAGAAGAAATCACAGAGCTAAGTTCACATGCAGAAAATTCTAGTCAGCCGAAATACAGAAAAGACATGCAGTTACCGCCAAAGCTTGCCTTCAGAGTAAGGACAGTGAGGGGAAATGACATAATGGGGGGCATCAGAGAGAATGCAAAATTAACATCAGGACCAGCATGCCATGGGAGGCTGCTCCTCCAAACTTACTGAAAAGACCCCAAAAACAACGAGCCAATGCAGAATTAAGAGATTAGAGTGATGTCTGGACTTGAGGAACAGAGTACCGAGCCTGCAGAGATGCTGAAAACCTTTGCTGCCCTTCACCCTAAGCAAGAAGACTTCAGCTAAGGCCAAGACCCTGGCTGGAGCCACTCGAAAGCTGCGAAAGACGGGGTTATGCCCTCTGCTCTCATGAGGGCGGGACCCTCAGCTCTGCCCCTAGTTGGCAAAGCTGCGCATTCCTCCTCCGAGTCACCCTGGGAGAGACAAAGTAAAGGAAACAACTCACTGCCTACAAATTTTAAGAGGTGATACAATTGAAGGGTACTACTCAGTAGGAAAAACTCAATGAATTTTATAGAGTACTCACAAGTATCTATGTAGGTGAAATAGTTCTGTGTTAAGATCAAAAGGAATTACTTGCACAGGTTGTGCAGTTGCTTGTGACAGCATTTATAAAAGGACATCTCATGCTTCACAGGAAAGTAACAGAGCTTACAGATGAGAAATAAAGAAGAAATTCCATGAGATGCCTTATCATTAGCATGTTCTTGGATCCTGCTTGTACACTTCATCCCACTTACCATATCTGCTTACCAGATACTAGAAGAGAAGACTCATTTACTGTCAATATATTGAAAGGGAAATCAAGCTTTCTATCCTGGAAGAAGTCATAATTCATTCTGCTTCCCTTCATCAACACAATTATTTGTCTGGTCTTCTTCCATGCCAATACCCATGGCCCAGAATGAAACAGGCATGTTTTGATGCCCCTCAAACTCATTTGACTGTGAGAACCTCTGACAACTAAAGACATGTAGCTGATGTACAATTAGTAATCTGTATTGGCCATAATAGTCGAAAGAGGTATTCCATCAGAACTGCTCAATTTTGCAAAAAATTAGGAACTCCAGATTTATTAAATGTTGTTTTGATAGCAAATGCTCAAGGGAAAGTTAAGGGATAATCTGTCTTCATCTCCTCTTATAATGGGAAGTTCTTACAGTCTTTCAAAAACCAAGGTCACCACTAAAACCACCAATGTGCTTTGTTTTTCCCAGTCATGCCTCCAGTTTCCAGCAATATTTCAAGCTTCTCTCACACATATAGTAGATAAAGTCACTAACATAAAAAGCTGTAAGTTTATTTTAAACACACACAGTATTTTCTAATAGTAACACAAATACTAAGACTCCAATAAATTGCCTTGTTTCCTACAACATGCTGCCACAGCAAACACCTTATAACTACTATCAGCTACTAACATTGCAGAACAGCAGGAAGGGAGAAGAGAAGTTGTTTTTTGTCTTACAACTTTTCCATGAGATGGCAGTTTAAGGTCTGTCTCTCCCCACACCTCATTCCCTTTCACCATCTATGAATTTCTGTCCTCTCAGATAAAGCAAGGCAAATTTTACAGAACTGTGCTATAAATTACATAAGTGGAGCAATTTGAGTTATACTGTAAAATAAGTTTTCTTGCTTAAAAACAAACAAAAAAACCCTGTATGGATTAGTTCAGATTTACACCACAGCCTAACAGTTGTGGCAACAGAAGAGTGATGAACTCCAACAGCTGCTTCCTTAAAATCCAGTTTTAAAATGGATTGATGCTGTGACATAAAATATCATTGCAAAAGGAGAAGAATGAAAAGCCAGGGAAGAGAATACCAGCACTCAATTCCATTTTTCTTCCTCAGTAAAACTAAAGATTTGAAAGAAATGCAATTATTTTAACAACTCAGAACTTCTGCACTATTTGCTAAAAAGAATCCCTACATTTAGGCAGAGAAGATAATTTCCAAAAGAGCACAAACATACAAAAAAACCCCCCCACAAACTCAAACTAGAGTTACCTCCATCAGAAGTTAAGAAGAAACTAAAGCTTTGTTGCACAGCAGATCCATGACAAAAGAGATGCATCCAGACAGAGGCACCCTTCTTGTGAAAACACCCACCTCGTGATGGCCATAAAGATATGGCCAAAAAAGGGCTGAAACAACACGAAGGTACTGACAAGTAACAGCAATACCAGACAGGAGACAGAAATCCCACCTCAGTATTCATCCCTTCCTTTACAGGTTTTAATCTTATATAGGATAGTACACTTTGGCTAAACAATTCAGAGAAATCTTAGGAAGATCTGTTCATGATAACTGACAACAGGTAAACAAGAGTGCTTTAAGACAACTAAGACGTAGCCCACATTGCACAAGCTTTCCTCTATAAGCTCAAGGTTCAAGATGGTGGTAGTAAAGAGACAGCAAGCTCAAATAAATGACAGCTTAGTGATCCTAAATAAGTACAGGATTGCACGAGCCCCTAAAGAAAAAAAGATGACAACATCCTGGTAACACCAAGGAGAAACAACCGGTAACATTGAAATGGAACAAAAAGTAAACAAGAATTCTAGTTGGGAAGATAAAGAAATAGCGGAGATCATAGAAGATGCTACACCAGGGGAAGTGAAAGAACTTTGTGCAACAACGGAATACCAAAGTGAAAATAAGAAAGAAATTGACAAGAAGTACTCCAGTTCTAATTGCCTCAGCAGGCAAAACAGCAGTGGGGCAACAGAAACATTAGCTCAACTGGAATAAAGTCTAGTATGGTTGCGTCAAGTTTAATTTAACATGACTCAACAGATACAGCTGATAAATTTGGTAAAATAAGAAGAAAAAGGGGAGAAAGGCTGGAGGGATAACCACAGACAGAAGTAGTGGCAAATAAACAATAATCAGAGAGTAGAAGGCAGTGCTATCCCTGTAGGGATCGTTCACTTAGGAGCTGGATTCAATGATACTTGTGGGTTCCTTCCAACTCAGAAAATTCTGTGGCACTGCAGACATCCAGGGAGAATAAGACATCATGTGCTAGAGGATTACATATGCTATTGAAAGCAACAGAGACCAACAGGTTGAGAAAGACATGGAATCCTTGCACCTTGCGCACAAGAAGCCTGCAGAGATATAAACTGAAGACAATTTCAGCATAATACAGAATCTGGACTGGAACTGATTTAATGTGAAGGGGAAAGAGTGTGTGACAACAAACATATATTGCTGTGTTCAGGAATTTGGAAAAGAAGGGAGATAGACTGGAGTGCTGTTATTTTTAAGGATGGAGAATAGCAACTCAGAATAAAATTAGGAAGGGAAGAAGATGGCAGCAGGACGTAAAAACCTGAAATTAAAACAGAAAAACTGAATGAATGGGGCTTTGGGTAGTTAAAAAGGCAGAAAAAGCAGAAAACAAACATGAGACTACATCTCTGTAAGTAGCAATCAATAGTGCTGAATAAAGGTAAACATGTCAATTCTAATCAGTTTTTCTCTGGAAACCTTTAGATTCTGCTGGGGAAGAGGCATAAAAAAAGACCTAAGATAGAGAGCTGGCAAAGCAAAGGAACTGGGAAACATATATAGGGGAGAAAATGGCTAACTGATTATGAAATAAAAGCTATGAATAAAACAACAAAGAATTCTATCCAGTTCAACACTCAGTCACAGGTAAATGAATTATCAGAAATGAGAGGAGAAGGTGGTAGTCTTGAGAAAGGGACTTGGAGATGCAGTAATCAGATAAGATGGTAGGCAGAATCAAAACAGAAGTGATAATTTCTGTCAGAAACAGGGATTGGCAGATGAAAACCAAAAAAGCTAGAGCGCTGAAAAATAAACTTCATGAGAAATCTACTTGAAAAACAAAGTCATAAGGAATGAAGGTGTTCATGATAAGAGGAGAGATTATGTCAAAGACCAATATGAAACCACAAAGGGAGAAGTAAAAAGTAGGTGAGGAAATGTGAAGGAATGTCTGATGGACCCCTGCCCAAGAAAAATGTAAGAGGAGGAAATGCAAAGACCATGGTAGATGAGGAGCACAGCTTTTTTTTCATGATAAAAGGGATGATAGGACAGACATTAGGACCTTATGTAGTGCTGTATGATATACAGCAAGGTTTCTGTAATCCATATACCAGACAAAACTGCTGATAAAATATTCAGCACTAGTCTTTGATTTGGATTTCCTGAGGAGACACATCTTTGCTTACAGTTAGGAAATTAAATAAACTGTCATTCTTTATACTTCCCTCATATGTATATGGGGTACAAAGCTCAATTGTTGTACTGTAACTTGCCATACATAAGGAAGGCAAATGAAAAGTTTACTCTGAACATCATACAACCTAGCAGCAGAACACAAATTTAACTAAAACCTAAAACCAGTCAGCTGAAACCCATAAACAGGCTAGATATGCAGACCAATTCACCTCTAACATTACCTACAAATAAGGCTGCATTTTCCTTTAAGAAAAGAATGCTGAACTGCAATTCAAATTCATACAGAAGAGCTAGAAAGGGCCTAGAAAACACTCCAAAAAAAGCCACTTGCATAGAAATCACAGAAAATAAGGTTGGAAAAGACTTGAAAACATTACTTCAAAACATCAACTTCACTCTCAGTGCTCCAAGTCTGTATCAGCTTTCCTTATGCCACTCCTGACGGATGTTTATCTAACATGCTTTGGGTTTTTTTTTAGCAAACCTCAAGCAATACAGACTTCACAATATCCTCTGGCAGTCTACTGCAGTGACTGAACAATTTCAAAATCTGCCCCTAACATTTAGCATATATGTTAGTCTCTTAATTCAAACCATTTGTTCATGCACCATAAGGCTGATTGCCCTCCTCTTTGCAGCATACTTGCTATACAGAAAGGATGTTTCCTATTGCAACTGGACAGCTCTCCGCAGTGTTCTGCATTGGAAGGACAGAGCTCTTATATAAAAATAAAATTTTTATGCCTGTATGCCTGAACGGATAAGCTACAAAAACTCATCTCTGTGATGAGTCATCTGGGACAGCAGAAACGGACTTTCTCACATAAGCAGTCTACTGGAAGCACGATTCAGCCACTGCAAGTGATACAGCCAAAGGAAACTAACATTTACAAGCGAGCAAAGCACAGCCAAGGCATCAATCGTGATCGTTTGTACTACAGCCTTCAGAAAAGAGCCACGCAAAAAACCAGCATAGCTTTGGCTGTGTTGTTCAAAGGCAAAGTTAAAATGGGAAGCAGAGCCGCAAACTGGAGCATTGGGTGGAGCTCCCGATTATGCCTTGCCTGGCAGCACCACTCTGGGGGGAAAAAAGGAGTCAGTACGGGCAAAACAGAGCGAAGGGGGAGGGGGAAGAAAGAAAAACCGACCTCGGAAACAAGAGATGTGCACGGGACCAATCAAACACAGGGAAATGGATGTAGGGAGGCACCTGAAACCTTGGCCATAGAGTGAGGAAGGAGGCTGGAATTAGGACTGCCTCCCTTTCCAGAGGCAGTGGACTTGAGGGCTGCCCTGGGCCTGATGACTTTTCTCCCACGAAATAGCTTCTTTCTGTCGGGTGAAGTAGTAGGGACCTCAAAGAACATGCTGCAGGGAAGGGCAGGGCGTGCAGGGCTATCTAGGGAGAGGTACTGAGGTCGGGGAGAGCTGGGGCGGGGATCACAGGAAAGTGGTGCAAGGCACTACAAGGATGGCAGGTGAGAACTGGGAGGTCTGCAGCTGCAGCCATGGCAGGGAATGCCACAGACTGCAAGGCCAAAGAAAGGCTGGGGAAGAAGGGGCAAGGTGAAAATTACCCACAGGAGAAGGAGCACACAGAACAGTACGCAGAGGGTGGAAGTGCGTAGCATGGTAAGGAGCAAGGCTATGGTGGGGGGTGAACAGCCATGAGCGGGAAAAGCACAGTTACAGAGGGAGCAAAAAGGTGCACAGTTCATGTGCATGAAGGCTTTGGGCGAGTGGATGTATGGGGGAGGTACCCAGCCACGAAACAGCAAGGCTACGAGAGGCGAAAGCAAGGTGGTCGCAGTCACGAGAGGACAGAGCTGTTGGTGGAGGAGTGTGAAGTGGGGAGGGAAAGCAATGGGTTCCCAGCCACGACAGTGTGGTTACAGACTGGGACGCAAGAGAGTGCGCAGCCACGGGAGAACGGCGCTACAGGTGTAGCGAAGGGGATGCACTGCCACGGGAAAGCGGGGCTCCGTGGTGGGAGGCTGCTAAGGGGTGCTTGGCATGAGGCAAGCGGGGCTGAGAGGGGCACAAGGGGATGCACGGCCGCCAGAGAGCGCGGCTGCGGAGGGGACAAGCGGCTGCGCAGCCACAGGACAGCGACGTGGGCAGACCCGGGGCCAGGGGGAGGCACAGCCGCGGGGCGGGCAGCGCGGCCAGGGGCAGGTGTGCCAGGGTCCCGCAGCGGAGGGCGGTGGGGTCGGAGAAGGGAGGGGGACACGGGCCACTCACCTGCGCGGCAGAGCTGCAGCAGCCCATGGCGTCCGCTGGTCTCTGCCCCGTGGGTGCCTGCTAGGCATCCACTCTCTGCGACTCCCCCGCCCCGGGCGGCGGCGCGGCGCGGCGCGGCGCGGCGCGACGCGGGGGGGACAGAGGGCGGCACCGAGGAAGCGGCGGGGACCGCGGGGCCCGGTCAGACGAGCGCGGCTGCACCACAAACGCCGCCGCGGCGCCCCCTCATCCTCCTCCCCCCAGCAGACGCGCGGGGAGGGCGGGGCCTGGTGGGGGCGGGGCCTGGTGGGGGCGGGGCCAGAGCACTGCGGCGCGGGGGGTCCCTGCCCCGCCGGCGGCCCCGCCCCCGCGCCGTCGCCGCTTCCGGTGTGGTGATGGCGGCGGGGTGCTGCTCCTGAGGGCCTGGCCGAGCTCAGGGCTCGTCCTTCGCTCACCACTCGCCCCGCGGCAAGGTGCGCGCCGCGGTGGGGACAGCTGCGTGTGAAAACCAAGCTCTGATCAGCGGGGCTGCCCAAGACTCTGAGAGCCCGCCCGCTGAGAGGAAAAAAAGACCTGATCGTATGGGCCGGTAGTACATAACGCATTTGCAGGCAAGAATCTGTAGTAGAATTAAGCACCATTTCTGCACTTCTTTTAACGCTTCGAAGGATAGTGATTCTCCAGTGCCCTTCTCTGGACACATTCCAGCACCTCAGTGTCAGTGTCCTAGTGTCCTCGCCAGTGCCAAGTACGAGGATCCTGCTGGCCACACCATTGCTGATACAGGCCAGGATGCCATTGGCCTTCACGTCCACCTGGGTATGCTGCTGTATCATGTTCAGGCCCTGTTCATGTTCAGCATTTCTCGGCCCTCTTCCACCATGCAGCTTTTAGCCACTTTTACCCCAGCCAGTGGCACTGCCTGGGATTATTGTGATCCAAGGGCAGGACCTGGCACCTTGTTGAAGCTCTTACCATTGGCCTTGGACCACCAATCCAGCATGTCCAGATCCTTCTGCAGAACCAGCCTACCCTCAGCGTGTCAGTATTCCCACACAATTTGGTATCATCTGCAGAGTGACTAAAGGGGCACTTGATCCCCTCATCCATGTATGTTGATATATAATATATTACATAGGCCCCAGTACTGAGCCCAGGGAGGCCAGTGACCTGTTGCCAACTGAATGTGGCATCATTCACCACCGCTCTTTGGGCTCAGCCTTCCAGACAATTTTTTATCCAGCATACAACACACACATCCAAGCCATGAGCAGCCAGGTTCCCTAGGAGAATACTATGGGAGAGAGAGTCAAAGGCTTTGCTTTGGTCCAGATAGACAACACCCACAGCCTTTCCTGTGTGCACTAAGGACATCACTTTGTCAATGAAGAAGGAGATCATATTGCTCAATGAGGATCTAACTTTCCTAACCCCATGCTGGCTGGGCCTGACTGCCTGATGTCCTGCACATTCTGTGATCAAAAATGTCCAGAACTCATGGTCTGTTCCACAATCTTCCTGGGCACTGAGGTCATGCTGACATGACCTGTAGTTTCCCAGATCCTCCATCCTGTCTTTCTTGTAATTGAGTGTCACATTGGCTAACCTCAGTCCCTTTTAAGGTATGTTTACTGGTCCAGCAGTTGTGTTTGAGTACAACCTAAACATAGGAAGCAATACTCTGTATAAAGTTTGGGGTTTTTTGCTGAATCTTAACTCAGTAGCAGAATTATCTACTATTCTATCAGTATAGTAGAATATCCATGATTAGAAATAGTGTTGCAATGATTTAAATATAAAACGATCCTTTTACAGGCAGAATGAGGCAAAAGAGACCTTGTGACTGGAAAAGGAGTTTTGTTAGGCTTCCAAGAAAACTGAGAAACTGACATGTGAGTGAGTTGTGAATCACACTGGGGTTTTTTTAGCTCTTGTCAGTTTAATGGCAAGTAGAATCATGGAATCATTTTTGTTGGAAAAGACCTCTAAGATCACTGAGTCCAACCACAACCTGGCACTGCCAAGTCCACTGCTAAACCATGTCCCTTAATGCCACATCTTCATATCCTTTAAATACCTCCAAGGTTGGTGACTCATCAGTAACATCACAATTTTCTGATTTTGTAATATCTGGTTAAAATAGTGTCTTACCTTTTTGCATGTATATTGCTATTATTTTCATTGTTCCACCTCATTCTATCCAGATATTTATCTGGTGTTCAAAGATGTGGCCATGAAAGAAATGTTTTGCAGGAACACTCTCTAGCAGGAGTGATTATTTTGTGACTGACACAGTAACTGATAACAAAAATTTGTAGCCAATTCTTGTGTAATTTTGGAGCCATCAGAATGTGTTCCTCCATTTTGATTTTTATAAAATTGACTTTTGTCTCAGTGTTTCTCTTTTCTGTTTGTTTGGGTGTCAGAAGAATTATGTCTGTGCTGTAGATGTTATTTAGCCAGTCTCTTAAGCAGGCCAAATTAATTTTTTTTAAATAGTCTACTCATTTAGGACGTTTGCTTCAATAGTTTCATTCTTTTTCATGAAAAAGCTTGTAAACATACCAGCTGTAGCATAGGTAACTGGGATTTAGTGCAGATATATGACAACTGTAGAAATTATTTGAACAGATATGAGTGTTAGAAATAATCTCAGAATCTCTGCCTCTGGACTAAGGAGATTAATTATGTTTTTGGTAGGGATGCAGTAATAGCAGCAGCAATAGTTGCCTGACTGTCACTAGTTTTACTGTACTTTGTCTGGTCAGTCACACAAAGGAGAGGAAAAGTTAAAAGATTCTGGTTTATTCATAATTTTATGAGCTTTTATATTTATTTGGATTAGCATTTCATGAAGGAACTGAACTCAGGCTTGCTGAATCTTAGTTCAGTAATACAGAAGTTGAACTTCAAGCGTATGTCTAAGTGCATTTTTTTAATTGGGCTTTTTGGATACTTTACTGAATCTGAATGTAATAGGCTCTAAGGCATGGTTACGTCACAAGCTGCTAAAGAGCAAATCTGACTGCCCCAATTTACTGTTAATAGGAATCTACCTGTTTTTCCATAACAGATTTGAGTCCCCCTTCTGCTCTCGCCAAGAGCTTTACCTGTATTTTCATTTCATTGCTAGACTCAAAATGATAGGTAAGAGTTTTTTAAGCACCATCTAATATTGAGAGAGACAATGACAGAAAGAAGGCCCTAGAATGACAGAAATGCCATTAGTATTTGAGAAAATTGTAGGTTATGTCCCAACTGCTTCTATTCTGAGAAGGAAGCATTAATTTTATGGTAATATTTACCTTTTCATTTCTCAGCAGGTGCAGAATCTTGACCTTACTCAGCCATATTTAAAAACCTAAGGATTTTACAAAGTACAATATAATCTATATCTTTGGTTCCATATTTATTAGAGAAATACCTTTAAAATTGTATTAGATAAAATTCTGTCCACATTGATATGTTCTTAAGTGTGAATTTTGAGAAGGAATTTTTGAACAGGCTCAGTTCTCAAAATGCTCAATCAAGACGTAGGCAAAACTTGGCCTTGCCATTAATGAAATAGGGAGCAATGCATTGTTCAGACTAAAATCTGAATATTGCACCAGCAATGTGTTGTTGCAGTCTGTGTGTTTGCATCGTTCTTCTAATTGGCAAACTGTACTTATTATCATTCTGCTGACTTCTTCCACCTACCAATAAACCTGCATCTATATGTGCTTGGCAACCACTATGAATTTTTAATAATCCCCTTCAGTGTGCTTAGCCTCCCTATTCCTGAGGTTGTTTTTATTTGCTTTTGGCCTTTTTGGTTGTTTGGTTTTATGGTTTTTAAAATGTATTTAAATACAGAACCACATGTATTCTCTCCATAATATGCCCAGTGAATGTGCTTTGCTGTCATACACATGTGTTGATGCAGGATTAGGGGTGATTCTGCTGATTTCACCAGAATACTAATGGAAGCGCATCATGAGAAGGAATTGCAACAAACACATGGCAAGTAGGCTGTCAGCCTGTCTATGAGCAGGGGATAAAGCCCACTGACTTATTCAGACCCCTGTGGTCCTTCATGTCTCAGAACTCATGTGAAACTGATCATCTTTCTGAAATGTTAAACCACGCCATTGCACATTTTTAAGTGCTGTGGAACTACAGCATTGAGGCTTCTGTCAAATCACACAGGACACCAGTAACAAAACAGAGAACTGGAGCTGTATGTTATAAACTCCAGCTTCTATACTGAAAATCCTGTGAGTTGTGAATTTTTGTCAGTCAAAATAAAAACATTCAATGCATTCTTCTTTGAATTAGAATAGTTGGTTTCTTGCAGTCTTTTTGATCACTGACTAAGAAAAGATGAACAATGCTTAGTAAGACTGACTTCTTACCAGTTAAGGCTAAGATTTTCTTCTTGCTGCATATCTGACCACAGAAGAAGAGGTCAATTCAGTAAACTCTCTGAAAAAATCAGAAAACCTATTGTGATTCTACTTTTTACTGGAGCCCCATAAATGAGTCATATCAGGTCTGTTTCAATTTAAAACTAGAGACTCCAAGGAGAGAGAAAGAGCATAGGGCTTTTTGAACAAATCAGGAAGGTGAAATTTTCTTTCTCCACTCCTGAAACAAAATTTTGGTCCATTATACTCTTAGAGATATAACTTTCTGGTGAGAGGATGGAGGTGTATAGTGGAGATCCTGTCCATAGGAGGCTATCAAAAATATTCAGGACTCATTAGAAGATTATAATTATTGTGTGTTAGGAAAATGGCTTTTTAAACATTTAGTTTAAGTCCTGCTTTGTATCTGTGATAGTACATTCATGCTGTAATGAAAGTAAACTGGATATTCTTTTTATATTACAGCATGGAGGTTTTGCCCTATTTAATACCTGTTGGACTTCATTCTGATGTCAGATCACCTGTGCATGAAGAACAGTGTGAATAGACCATTTCACGCAAGCAAGACACCTGTCACACATTTACATCATTATCAGCCTGAGCCAGAATCATTCTAGCAATTTGCAGCTGAAATGTTCCATATCCAGTATCCAAGCCCCCAAAATATCCAAAAATCCGAATCCAAAAATTCTCAAAAAATGTTCTTTAAAATACCTGTGATGGTGCTGTTGTGTGTGTGTGGAGTGTGTGCATCAGGTGTGCAATGATGGCATGATAGCAATCAAAATTGTAAAATTTATTTCAACCTATTGATAAAGTTTTGTGTTACCCAAGAGAGACATACAAAGCCAAGTACAATCCTTCCTGTAGAGACTGTACCATCATAATACATGATGAGCTATTACAGTCTCCTGTCATTTCACTCCAGAAGAGTTATGGCTCCCATAGTGAGGATGTAAGACTAGAGATGGAGGACTGCCTGCAACAAATCTCTTACAAGGCTACTGCTGTAAATCTCTTGGAGAAGAGTCAATGCCTAGAAAAAACTATGCTAAAGGGACTTGCCATTTGTTTTCTTAGGGAAGATGGGAAGAGGGGCTACAGAAAAAGGTACTGTTCCATTCTACACTCTGTCATGGTTTGAGCCTGGCACAGAGCCAGTGCCCCCCATGAAAATGCCCTCACCCTGGTGTCTGCTGTGAGATGTGACCAGGAATAAGCAAAACAGGCTTTAGCTTGAACATAAAGAACACTTTATTACCTAAACTACAGGAAAATAGGGAAAAGCTATAAGGAAAAGAAAAAAAAATTGAAAACCTTACAAAAACCACTTTCCTCCTCCCCACTACCTGACTTTCCCAATCCGATACGTTCTCCCAAAACACCAACTGCCCAGCCTGGCACGACACTTTAGTATACTCAAACTTCAGTTCATGAAGAGGAAAGGAGTCCTTATTGTTCCATAGGCTTCCCCTGGAAACACACTGAAACCTCGTGTGCTTCCCTGTCACTTCGGCACCGCCCGGAAAAAAGTCCTTTTGCCGCTTGTGACATCTTCCTTCCATGCCCAGTGCTCTCACCACTGACGCATGGACCAGAGCTGCTTTTAGGGTTGTCTTTCAAGGATGCCTTGTCTCACTCCAAAAAGGCACAGTCTCTGCTTTGGGACATCTGTCCCCCCCATATTTTTCCAACCCCCTGGGGCCGAGGGGTCCTCACGATGAACCCTCCTGGTTCTGAGCCACTGCTTCCCCCTAAATGCAGTCTCTGTGTCACAGGAACAACTGAGTCCATGGCCACAAGAAAAGTCCAGCCAGAAGGCCACTCCAAATCCTCTCTCCTCATTCAATCATCTCCACGTTCTTCGGGCCAGGTCCTTGTCTCATCTCATCTCTCATCTCCCTTCTTATTCAGCTTCGAGGAGGATTAGCATTTTTTGCAAGGCCCCAGTCA
Source organism: Zonotrichia leucophrys gambelii (assembly GCF_028769735.1). NCBI lineage: Eukaryota > Metazoa > Chordata > Aves > Passeriformes > Passerellidae > Zonotrichia > Zonotrichia leucophrys. The sequence goes on from NC_088200.1 coordinate 55,010,510, forward strand.
TGAAAGAAAGGGGTTAAAACTTTCAGTCTCTGTCTGTCCCGGAGCGGCACTCCCACACACGCTGCCGCTCCGGCCGGGCACTCTTCCCCCCCCCTTCTCCTCCTGGGCCGGCTGCTATCACATTCGGTGTCGCCGGCTCTCTCTCTCTCCCTCCTGGGGGGGGGGGGGGGGGAATGGCTGCCCGAGGGCTGACTCCCTGGGATCTTCCACCCTTCCATCCTCGAAGCCTCCTCACCTCCCATCTCTGTCCAGGCCCAGGGCCTACCACGTGGCTGCCCCTCCCCCGCCCAGCAGCAGCGGTCTGGACAGGGGAGGGTGATCTGACCTCTTCGCCGCGACGTCCCAAGAGAGCCTCCCAGGGTCAAAACCCTGCTTTTAACCCCTGTGTATTCTCGGAGGTGTGTCCAAACCCCACTGGCTACACCAGGTGCCAGTCTCAAACTCAAAACCTTCATTGGTTTGACCACAGCTTCCCAGAATTCCCACTCCTTCCTGGTCAAACCACCACACACTCTTTACTGTTGTGCTAGGAATCACTCATCAAGGAAGGTTCAACTGTGTCTGTGAGCAAGAGAAGAAAGGAGACATGGCTGTATTCAAAGTGTAATACTTTGTCTGTCTGCATAGTATTTTATATGAGGTGGAGTAGAAATCCCTCTCCTGAGGCTGAATTTTTTATCTTAGTTATAGTAATTTCCAGGCTAATGATTGCTAGATTGGCACAGGTCTGGACTATTGGTTGTGCTGAATATTTGCAGTAGGCTCAGAAGTTGCATTCAGCTCGGGTGCAGGCTGAAGACTGAGGAGTGCTTTACTGTAGACACAAACACTCATTCATATACTCAGTGTAGTTGAGTACACACTGATAGAGCTCAAAATACTGTTCTGTGTCCTGTGTGTGAGTTCTTGAAAGTAGTCTTTTGAGATTTTCAGGCTCAGTTAAACCAGAAAGGTGGATAGAGATATGGGACTGTCAGGGGACTGCATAATTCAGCTCCATACTGCAGCTTACAGTATATATACAGCCAATACAGCTGGCAGTGACAGCTAACAAAAGAAGATAATGAGGCCTTCCTGTTGAATTTCACTGGGTTTTTTCCTTCTGAGGTGGCTTGTAAAGGCCCCAGCCTCAATGCTTGGTTGTTCTTCAGTCACTCATATTTACCTTTAAAGTTAGAGTAATAAAAATTTGAAAAGCAGTTTCTTTTAATACAATGGCCCCACCACTTCAGTTACAAAAAGAAGTAAGCATATGTGTATAAACAAGAATCGAGATTTATTTGAAATTGAGAATCTTAGCTTGCATGTTTCCTCCCTATATAGACATGCTTATCTTTAACTTCATAACAAGTACTTTGCTTAGTGAAAGCCTGTAAGTGATGAAAAGAATGTTTGGAAAATGGTATTATGTTAATTTTTCTGGCTTACAGAAAATATGGGGACTTTCAGAAGTTCTGCATATTCATCAGGTCCTGTTAATATTGAGTTTCTTCTGGAAAAAAAAAAAAGGTGCATTTTTTGTTTGAGAAAATAACTGCAGGTGATAGAGCTTATGTGACCTTGTGGGCCTAGTTGGAGGGTTTCCATCCTTGTAGGTCCTGGAGACCAGTATGGTACTGTGAATGATGTATTTTCTCCAGTGAATAAAGGTTCCATCTGCTGGGCGGTATCAGCTGTCAGGCTGCCCATGTCCTTTGAGCCAGGCATGCGTTAGTTGATGTAGTCTCATACCACTAGCTCTGGGGTCTAAGGCCACAAAAAAATTGGATGGGAGAAAAAAATCCTTCCCCATCTGCAATAACCACTGTTGTATAAACACCAAAAAAAGAACATTGGCTGACAATATTCTTGAGAAGAGCAAGTTCTGATAACTTTGAGCATTTTTTCTGGTCAGCACTTTATCTTTGATTAGCAGGTCTTTGATTATCTAGAGGTTATAGCTCACCTGGAGAGGTACAGTTGCTTCTGATTGTTCATTCAAACTCAGAAAGTATTTTATAGGAACACAATCAGCCAATATTTTTACGTTTATTTCATTTCATTTTGGCTATATCTCTTTTCTTTGACAAAATATCCCTCTAAATACTGTAATAAGTTGTTTTGTAATGTGTAGGATTTGTCTGCAGGAATTCTATTTCCCGGCCTTTCCCAAAAATTTTTATTCAACAGTATTCCAGAATGTTCTTGTTGCTCTTTGCTTCTATGTGACATGATTCTAACTCCGGCCTCTTGTCACCTGCACCTGTTTTTCCTGTTATTAATTCTTTTGTTGACAGTGTAAGTTCCTGAGTGGGACAATACTTCCAAAATAAAAGCAGCAACAGTCTGCTTGTAGGTATTAGTCTGACAAGCCAAACATGTTGTTGTTTCACTTGCAGATATATCACTCTTGAGCAGGTGACACTGAGAAATAGCTCTTTTGCTGTGGCTTCTTCTCAGTCGTGGCAGACAAGCACAAGTGTTTAACTTCTGCTGCGGGACTAATGAGCATGTGATTAATGACACAGAACTGAGACGTTGCGTGAAGGGACACAGGCGACAGGCTTAGGAGGTGGAGGAGTGTGGAAAGAGTGCAAATAACTGACTGGAAAGGATTTTGTTATTTTCCTGTCACTGTCCCTGTTATCTCACTGACCAGGTTCCAGAAACCTGACCAGGTCAGCTAGCTGGGCATAGACCACAGAATCCCTGACAGATCCTGGGGTACAAAAGAGCAGTTTTATCAATTTTCATGGCACTGGAAAAATTGTGGGGCAGGATGCAGTGTCTGGTATCAACACTTTTGTAGCTATTTCTGGTAGAAGGGATTGCGGAAGAGAGAGAAGCGTATCACTTTGAAATTCAGAAGATTTCATGAGACAGTTTTCAAGCTGAAAATGCTTTTTAAATGTGGAAAACTGTTTTTTGACAGTGCTATGGGAACACTGTACATTTTAGAGTCCAGCCAAGTCTGTTGACATGGGTGCTTGCAATAGCTCATTACCAGAAACCCTCTTATTTTAGAGGTAGATGGGGAAACCTCTCCCTTCTTGAATCAGATCCTTGGTAGGTAGGGTCCAGCACACATACACATTCTGGAAGTTTGATTGTGTGAGTTAAGTTTAGCTGTCTGAGCCCAAGGTCAGCTACTTCCCTAGTAAGCACTGTTGTAGAGAAGGCCAGAGGTGAGGGCCCTGCCCCTTGTCTCCCTTGGGAGATGCTCTGTCCAACCTGATCACTGTTTCTGTCCCTGATCCTGACTAAGACTTGCCTTTCTGCGTCTCAGCTCCATGTTGGTGAAGTCTCACTCACAGGAGCCATAATAAGGCTCCTGGCTACAAGCCCAAATCCCTTACTGCTTCCTAATGTGCTGTGCGTTTGAGACGGCTGGAGGGTATGGTCAGTCTGTGCTTGCAAAACAGAAACACTGTTTCCTTCAGCAAATGAAGGAAACAGTGAAAGGCAGAAAGATTTATGAAAAGATAGAGAAAACACAGGTTCTCAGAAAATTTACATTAGAAATTTTACTTTGCTTAACAAAACCTCAGCAGTAATAAACAGTGCCATGCCATAAAGACAGATTTCAGTAGCTGTTTGTTCTGCAGTATGAAAAGAATATATTTCGTATTTTTCTTCTAATAAGATAAACCCCCATGCTTTTTTTAGTTAATAATTTAATTACTGAGATAATGCAAATTCTGTTGGAAGTATTGCACAGCTGTTCACTTGCTTTTCAAATTAATGCCTCACTCTTGGAACAGTTAGTTCTGCTTGGACCCAGTCTCTGACCAAGGACAGACTCTGGTATAGATCAGATATTAATTTTGATATCCTTCAGATATCAAAATTAATTTCAGACAGATTTAGGGAAAGATTTCTGCATTGCTAAAAAGTTTCAGTTTCAAATAACTTGCATTTTTCAGTGAGGAACTGCGTAGTCAAAATATTTCTTGAGACATCAAGAGAACTGAACTGCAGTAAAAGTGATGGTAAACTAATAGCTTCAGGTAGGATTGAGAGACCTGTCTTTTTTTCAGGGGTTATCCCATCATGTTTACCAAACAACTCAACCTCAGAGACTTTCCTGAAATAAATGTCTTCCTACTGTAAAGTTTTATTTCATCAGAGACATCAGTGACAATTCCACAGAAGTTTGCTTTCATCAGAGACAATTCCACAAAATCTCCAAAGGACATATTCTGCTGCTTAGAAGTGGTGGCAGGGTACAGGGAAGAGGGGAATTATTCAATCTCTCTAATGAGTGTATCTACCTTTATCAGGGGGTAGGCTAACTTATGAAAGAATTAGGAGAGCTGACTGCATTTCATCCTTCTTTAGAGCAAGTCTTCTGTGGTACTGGATTTTCCTGTGAAATTTCTTGGAGAAATAGATAATCTCCATCTCAGCTAGTGAGCTTGCAAAAGGACCCATGCTTTGTTTATAGTGCAGATCCATTCTGTTGTGAGGAGGGTTTGATCTATAAGTCATCATGGAAGTCATTAAGCAAGTTGCAAAAAGTGTGTAACACATCAGTAAAGATGAGGCAGATGACCTGCTCTCACTGTAAGTAGAGAAGATACTGGCTTCTGCTGTTTTTGTGTTTTCCTTTCTTTTATCTCACCAAATATCTCTTGCAGCGTTTATTCCTCCCTGTCAGTTTCTAGATGGGCAAGGATATCCATCATTACTTAACTATTTCATTAGGATTATGGTTGTTTTTTATTGTTACCATGTCTGTATCTGTCTGTTCTAGTGTGCCTCCTCTGGAGTGGAAAAGTTGTACCTAGTCCTGAGTTGTGGCCTAGTGACTCAGACCATTTGAGGGACAACAAATGTTTTAACTGTGGTACTGATGTGTTAAACCATCAAATTGTTACGTTAATTGTCTGTGTCAGGGACAAAGGGTTTTCAAGCCATTAGAACAAGGAGGATGAAGATGGCAAGCCTGGATTCTGGTGCGGTCTGTCCTTGCTAAGATTTTAATGATTAATTGCAGATTTTATTACTTAGTAATGCATAAAAGCAGCATAGATTTTTCTTGTTTGTTAGTTCAACTGTGGTTTTCTATGCATTTACCACCCCCTTTACAAAAGCTTGAAGAGCAATTTCACTGTAGGTAAGCACCAAGAAATGTGGTAGCTAACACTGTTGCAGGAATTTATACCTATGTAGCTTAGGAATGCTTCCAGGGCAGATATGTAGAAGCTAATATTTTAACCCATATGATTTTGCTCTGAAATCACGTTTCTAAATGCCACACAATTTGCTGTTTCCCTTTGTAACAGCAGGCAACCTTCACCCTAAATGCTTTGTCTCTTCCTAGAACCTGTGCACAAGACACAGGACAGTGAAAATAAGGTGAGAAGATTTTGGATAGAGACATGTACATACATTTTCCCTGGATGATGATTTTCACTCATTCAGATGATGTCCTTTTTGTGTATGGCTCAGTTCAGAGCCATCTGACATTTTAGGAAATTGCAAAATCTCATTAAATCACTATGTGGCTTACACACTTTAAAGATGGAGAGTGCTAATTGTTCTCCAGTGAGCCAAAGGACTGTGAAAGAACATCAGTGTCTGCTGCCTTTCCGTCTTCTCATACCATGTTTCTGTGCAACCAATAGGTAAATATGCTCATTGAGCTCTCTGAAGATAAAATCCAGAGGCAGCAGCAGTTCCAGCGTGATGAATGAACTGGGCTTGTACATACTGGCTTGGTCATCCTTCTCATGCACTGCTGCACTATCCTCTTTTATGCTCTGAGCATGCAGACAGAGTGCCTGCGTGAACGACGAGTGCCAGTGGATTTAAGGCAGTGTCCACCCACCAGCAGCTGCGTGAGCCAGGCCTTTCTCAGCCTGCAAACTGCAGGTTTCATCGTCAGTAGGTGGCAGAATTTGCGTTGTCAAACCATGCGGGTGTGTTGTTTTCCGGTTTGGTTGGGGTTTTTTGGTGTTTTTTTTTTTTGTTTTTTTTTTTTTTTTTTTTTTTTTTTGTTTAATGCTTGCAAACTTTTTAAGCTTTGTTCCTGTAAATCAGTATCTAAGTCCTGACAGAGGGAGCTGTGTGAAAGAACAAACGGGACACTCTGTCAGGGATATGATGCCCTGCAGCTGGTGGATCACTTGCACTTATGCAGGATTCAAGACATGAGCAAATTTAACACATTCTCCTGTTAATGCACTCTTTCAGGACTTTGATTTGCCAGTCTCAAAGAAGGTTCAAGCGTGATTCCAGGGGGGTTTTGTATTTGCTGGGTAATATTTACTCTTTTTAGAGGAATCTGCCTCTGAGACATGCCATTTAGGGGTTTTCGTTAACGTTAGTGAAATCAAAGCTCAGACTACATCACAAGGGATCATATTTTTTGAGCTAAGCCAAAACATTTGGAAAATTCAGGTTTGGTGAACTTTTAAAACTGTGGCCTCTTTCTGTCAGTGTGCTTTAGATTGGTTTGAATCTTTAGGTTACAAAGAGAGAGAATATTTGAATAATGTTTCTTATTCCAAGCACTCTTCTGATAAATTAAGAATGTCCTGGGAATATGTTAACAAGACTGTGATTTTATGGAGAAAATTTAAACTTTGAAAACTGCAGAATTTGAAGCAGCTCCAGATCAAATCAGTTTCTAATCCGATAAATTAATGTTCAAGTTGCTGTATCTTCTGAGCTTGATCATAGCACAGGTTGGTCAGAAGAAGGAGCAATTGGTGAGAACAAGATCTCTGTAATAAGACTGCTGTTTCTTGTCTTGGTAGATCTGGAAATACTGAAATGTCTGAAGAAGAGGGTAAATAACTTCTTTGTGCTTTTGTGCAGCATAGAGAGAAACACACTCCTGCCACTTTCTTTAATCCTGTAATTGGCATATTTTGTTGTCCTACATACTTTGGAGACAGAGTCTTGCATAATTCTCCAATCAGAATGAAACAGGAAGGAGCATGATTCACCCATTCACTGAAGTTTCTGCTTGTCCACAAGGAAGTGTAACATTCCAATACATGGATCTATATAGTATTCCGGTATATGGATCTATGAAGGAATGTCTGTTTACCCTTTGCAATTTTTTTTCCAAATATGCAGACATCACATTAGTAGCAGCATTTGAGCTTGCTGGTATAAAAACTCTTTTCAAGTGTTCACAAAGGTGAGTGAGATTTCAAGACTTTGAAACAAATTCTTTGGATTCTGGAAGGGAAATCAACTGCAACAAAAAGTTACGGTATTACCTAGCACCATTTTTAATTTTTATTACACAGTCTTCATAATTTTCTGCTCCATGTTCCCAGATCTCAGTGTCTTCAAACTTGACACTTGATTCTAACTTGGTGTCTTGAACACACAGAAAATAATTCTGCATGCACAACTCAATGCTCTTAACCTTCATCAACTGTATTCCCCCTAGCTAAGAATATTGAAGGGCCCAAAGGAAAATGATTGGCTGTAGTGATTCAAGTGATTTTGTATTTTCTTCCTGCTTCCTTTGGGTCTTTGTATTCACGTGTATTGTACCATTCTTTTCTGAGTTTTTCTAATTTGTCATAGCAAGAAGAAAGGGCATTTCTTGTGTGTGAAAGTATATTACTGAATATTTAATGCCTTCATTGCTGCTGTCTTTAATAGTAAGATCACTTGTTCTTGGGAGAGTGCTCATTGAGTCACTTTCAATAATTTAACAGCAGTTATGGCAAACCTGGGAGGTCCCAAGGTGACTGGAGGCTACCCAGTGTCATGCTCATCTACAAGAAGGGCAGGAAGGACTATCCAGGGAACTTCTGGCCTGTAAACCTGACCTCAGTGCCAGGGATGATTATTGAGCAGTGACCGCGCTCATCTAAAGGTGGCAATCAACTTCTGTGCCATCATGTGACATGTGCAGAACAAGCAGGTGATGAGGCCCAGCCAGCAGAGGTTTAAGAAAGTCAGGTCCTGCTTGACCCACCTGATCATCTTCTGCAACATGGTGACTGATTTTGTGGAGAAGGGAGTGTGGATGTTTTTTACTTGGTGTTAGCAAAGCCTTTGACACTGTCTGAATACTCCTGGAGAAGCTGTCTGCTCATGGCTTGGACAGGTGCGCTGTTTTCTGGCCTGGATGGTGGTGAATGGAGGTAAGTCCAGTTGGGAGCCAGTCACAGGTGACAAGGAATATGATGAGAGGAGATCACATCAAGTTGCATCACGGAATGTTTAGATCTGGTATTAGGAAAATTTTGTTCACAGAAATTGTTGTGAAACATTTGAACAGACTGCCCAGGAAGTAGTTGTGTCTTCATCCCAGAGATATTAAAAAATACATTTCAAATATATTTGGAGGGGAGGGGAGGGGAGAGGAGGGGAGGGGAGGGGAGGGGAGGGGAGAAGGAAGTGGCGGAAGGAAGTGGCGGAAGGAAGGAAGGAAGTGGCGGAAGGAAGTGGCGGAAGTGGCGGAAGGAAGGAAGTGGCGGAAGGAAGGAAGTGGCGGAAGGAAGTGGCGGAAGGAAGTGGCGGAAGGAAGGAAGTGGCGGAAGGAAGTGGCGGAAGGAAGGAAGTGGCGGAAGGAAGGAAGTGGCGGAAGAGGAAGGAAGGAAGGAAGGAAGTGGCGGAAGGAAGTGGCGGAAGGAAGGAAGTGGCGGAAGGAAGGGGCGGAAGGAAGTGGCGGAAGGAAGGAAGGAAGTGGTGGAAGGAAGTGGCGGAAGGAAGTGGCGGAAGGAAGGAAGGAAGTGGCGGAAGGAAGTGGCGGAAGGAAGTGGCGGAAGGAAGTGGCGGAAGGAAGTGGCGGAAGGAAGGAAGGAAGGAAGTGGCGGAAGGAAGTGGCGGAAGGAAGGAAGTGGCGGAAGGAAGTGGCGGAAGGAAGGAAGTGGCGGAAGGAAGGAAGTGGCGGAAGGAAGGAAGTGGCGGAAGGAAGTGGCGGAAGGAAGTGGCGGAAGGAAGTGGCGGAAGGAAGGAAGTGGCGGAAGGAAGGAAGGAAGGAAGGAAAGGAAGGAAGGAAGGAAGGAAGGAAGGAAGGAAGGAAGGGAAGGAAGGAAGGAAGGAAGGAAGGAAGGAAGGAAGGAAGGAAGGAAGGAAGGAAGGAAAGGAAGGAAGGAAGGAAGGAAGGAAGGAAGGGAAGGAAGGAAGGAAGGAAGAAGTGGCGGAAGGAAGGAATGGCGGAAGGAAGGAAGTGGCGGAAGAGGAAGGAAGGAAAGTGGCGGAAGGAAGGAAGTGGCGGAAAGGAAGGAAGTGGCGGAAGGAAGGAAAGGGGAAGGAAGGAAGGAAGGAAGGAAGGAAGGAAGGAAGGAAGGAAGGAAGGAGGAAGGAAGGAAGGAAGGAAGGAAGGAAGAGGAAGGAAGGAAGGAAGGAAGGAAGGAAGGAAGGAAGGAAGGAAGGAAGGAAGGAAGGAAGGAAGGAAGGAAGGAAGGAAGGAAGGAAGGAAGGAAGGAAGGGGCGGAAGGAAGGAAGGAAGAGGAAGGAAGGAAGGAAGGAAGTGGCGGAAGGAAGGAAGTGGCGGAAGAAGAAGGAAGTGGCGGAAGGAAGGAAGTGGCGGGAGGAAGTGGCGGAAGGAAGTGGCGGAAGGAAGTGGCGGAAGGAAGTGGCGGAGGGAAGGAAGGAAGGAAGGGAAGGAAGGAAGGAAGGAAGGAAGGGAGGAAGGAAGGAAGGAAGGAAGGAAGGAAGGAAGGAAGGAAGGAAGGAAGGAAGTGGGGAAGGAAGGAAGGAAGGAAAGGAAGGAAGGATGGAAGGAAGGAAGGAAAAGGAAGGAAGGAAAAGGAAGGAAGGAAGGAAGGAAGGAAGGAAGGAAGGAAGGAAGGAAGGAAGGAAGGAAGGAAGGAAGGAAGGAAGGAAGGAAGGAAGGAAGGAAGGAAGGAAGGAAGGAAGGAAGGAAGGAAGGAAAGGAAGGAAGGAAGGAGAAGGAAGTGGCGGAAGGAAGGAAGGAAGGAAGTGGCGGAAGGAAGGAAGTGGCGGAAGGAAGGAAGGAAGGAAGTGGCGGAAGGAAGGAAGTGGCGGAAGGAAGGAAGGAAGGAAGGAAGGAAGGAAGGAAGGAAGGAAGGAAGGAAGGAAGGAAGGAAGGAAGTGGCGGAAGGAAGGAAGTGGCGGAAGGAAGTGGCGGAAGGAAGGAAGTGGCGGAAGGAAGTGGCGGAAGGAAGTGGCGGAAGGAAGTGGCGGAAGGAAGGAAGGAAGGAAGGAAGGAAGGAGGGAAGGAAGGAAGGAAGGAAGGAAGGAAGGAAGGAGGAAGGAAGGAAGGAAGGAAGGAAGGAAGGAAGGAAGGAAGGAAGGAAGGAAAGTCATATTGTGATTGTTCCTGATATTAGGAATCAGGAACACTATCTTCCTTTACATCTGAAATGGGGGCACGGTTTATTTTAGGCTGTGACACATATGGAAGCTGCTGGAGAGAATTTGACTGGAATACTGTAGGAGGTCAGTTGTTCAGTTTCTGCTGGCTAGGGGAATAAGTGGTTTTTATAAACATTGTTGCTCAATATGAGAAAATACTTTGAGTCTCCTTTCAGTATTCAAACTTTATGATTTTTTTTCTCATTAAGATGGAAAGGTACCTTACAGCATTGTGATCAATGTATATGCACAGGTTGTAAAAATATTATTTACTCTCATTGGGAATTTGCAGTAGCATGGCCGTCTTGCCATTTTGTATATTCAAAGACCTGATTTGCCTCTTGACTGCAGTAACAATGTATCTAATTTAGTATAAAAGAGTTAGCTCACAGCCCTGGAACTTCGCTTTTTTTCACTGTTTAGCCTTAGAAGTCAGACCTGTTCTGTGTTTGAAGAAGACAGCAGCTATTTCTTTATGCATACAAAATTCTGCTCTGAAATAGACAGAAAGTATTTTTAGTATCCAGCATTTGGATGTCAGCAGAAATGTTGCTAATGACTTTATTAAAAATAGCTTTCATGGCGAAGTTTTAATGTCCCAATATTATGTCTGTTCTTGCAGAACAGGAGGTTTTTCAGCTTAGAATAGAGTGATACACAACTTTGTTTGATTGGTGGGTTTTGAAGACCATGTTTCAGAACTTTTGATGACTTCTCAGAGGTGGTTGTTGTCCAAAATCACTGCCCACAACTTTTTGAGTTTTTTCCTCTCTACAAGTTGTGATTTTATCTTCACTTTCAGTAAGCAATTAAATAACTATAGGAGAAGGTCTTCCCACGATACATTACTGCTGACCTGTCTTAGTAGAATAACTCAGTCTCAGACCTTGATGGATGGAAGGCTGTGATCTAGCAAAGCACTTTACACAGGTAGTTAATTTCAGCCATGTGCTTGAATGCATGGCTGAATGATGATAAACCTCAAGCACATGTGAAATGTTAACTCTCTGCTTGGTGCACTGTAAACCTGGTGTTTCAAGGAACAGCCAAAAGGCCCAAGGTCTCTCTTCAGGCTTCTGAGCCCAGTGGTTGTTTTTTGGAACATCCTACCAAATAGATAATCTCAGAATACATAAGTAGTGTTGACATCTTTTGGGACATTTTGAATATTAATGAAAAAGATGACTCAAGCCTGTCTTCTCTGAGGAGGGAATTTGTCTTTGAGAGTTCCCTATTGCAGTACCACAGAACTCTTTGTCAGAACTGCTGCTTCCTGCTAGTTGCCATTATTTTATCTGAAAATAATGACAGCACTTGCAGAGCAGTTTGGTACGTGTGGTTTTACTGCTCTGCAAATATTCAGTAGCAATGCATATTGGTGTAGCTCTCAGACATGGGACTGATGGCTCTGTCTTCTGTCCAGTCAGCAAAATGGCATTGCCTTTCCTTTCTTTCCTGTGTTTTGCAATGCTTTTGCAAGTCAGCACATAGAAAGCCTTTGCATGTGTTAGGTGAGCAATGCTTGATGGGCAAGCTTGCATGAGGTTCATAATGAAGAGAATCTTCTCCTGTCCAAGCACTCTTCTTATCTGCAGTGGTGGCATTGCTGAGCTACAGGACAAAGCATGTAAACTGCTTTGCACAGGGTGCTAAAGAAAGGAGACATGCATGCAAGGCATTGCAGCAGGAGAAAGCAGCACTCCATACCGCTGTATGAATACACTAAAGTGTGCAAGTGGGTCAAGAAGTGGGTGTTTTAAACCCATGACAGATCTGCCCTTTTCCAAAGATGGACCACAGCATTTCTCTCCTCCCTGCCCTATTCTGTAAGAGCAGAAGAAGGGACATATTTGGTCAGACCCTAGGTTTAGGTTTTCAACATAAGCCAAAACACAGTGTTTAGGGAGAAGTTTAGAAACAGACAAGGATATAATAGCATCTCTAAATACTTCCCCAGATTCTAGTATGAGAACTTGATGTGGCCATTGGGATTTTTCTCCTACAGGTCTTTAACCATTCTGTGTTTTCTCCATGGCCTAAGTTATTTCTGTTGTTCAACAGAGTCAGCTTGCCGTTTTTTGTTTCATCCTCCCAGAGAGGATGAAAATGATGAAATTATGACTATCAGATAGTTGTAGGAAAGACAGGAGACTACTGCTCTTGGGACTGAACACACACACACACACACACACACACACACATTCCTTCAAACTGGTATGTGGTCCCTGTAGGTGCTGAGAAAGGACTTTCTGGAGCAAATACCTTTGTTTTGAAAATAGAAGTACTGACGCCAATTGGGGAAAAATAAAACACCTAAAAACTTAAAACTACAAGGCAGACAAGTAGAGTCAACATTTTTAAAGTGTCATAATATTTTAAGCAAATTAATTTTTCACTATTTGAAATTGGAAATACTGAGTATTTGTGAAGGCTTCCCATTATATGATAAATGATGTAAAAGAAGTTTCTTTTAATATAATAGAGAAAGAGTAACCTCTTTGCTTTGAAACTTGCAACCCATTTCCTTTAGTAAGCTCTGTCTTTCTATCTCAAAGCATAATTTGGTGTGGAAGTTGTTCCATTTGAAAGCGAATGTTTACACATTCAAAAAGCCTGAATAATATTCAGGCAAGAAGAGCTGGTGAAATGTAAAAGAAAGGTCATATTTCAAAGGCAAATCAATCTTTCAAGGATAAGTTTGCTAAATTCTTCCATTTATACACACATACTCTTAAATTATTTTATCATAACAGATGAGATCCTACCCATAAAAATTGGCTAAATTATTACCAACAGACAACAGAGTGATAAAGAAATACATTCTTAATTCACAACAAACTCTCCTTGGTTTTGCTTTTGAACTGGGGACAAAGCCACTCTGGAAATAAGCTATCTCCACTGATGTCAGGACATACTTGTGTAGAGAACTTGCAGATATTTTTAGACCAAATTCTACTGTTTCACAATACATGTAATATTTACCTGTTCCAGAAATGGTCAGAGGTATTGAGGACAGACTGAAAAAGGGGAAGCCCAAGATACCTTGACTTTTTGTTATTTCCTTCTGCAGGAGATGCTGTGAGTGGAGTGCTCCTCTCAGAGTGTCACAGCTTCTATGCAGAGTAGAAATGCCCACTTGTGGTGTTCCTGTTAGACTATGGCCACAGGTCACTGAGGTCACTGAGACAGAGGCTTGGGGGAATTCCTCTCCTGCCTCTTTTCACTTGTCCACCAATAGTGCAGGCCTTTCCTGGTGTATTCAGCTGATACAGCCCCTATGCCAGAGAGCACTTGGTGATAGCTCTCAGCTCTGAAGTAGTGTTGGAAGGATTCCAAAAGAGAGAAAGGATTCCTCATCTTCTTGATTAAATACGGGCTGCAAACTGTAGAGTCTTGCAGCTTCTCAGAGGCCTACCTACAACCTGTCAGCATGTGATAGGTCTTTCTCATTGCTAAGGAATTTATCCAGCACAACACTGCATTTAGTTTCTTATTTGGGGGATTTGTTTTGTGGATCAGAACGCAGGGATCATTTGCATAGAATGATACAACTGAAATTTCCTAAGATGACCCAATTGTAATAAATTCAATTGTGCTTTCTCTCAGTTTATTAGATGCAGTTATTTCTGGCAAGCTGTGTCAAAGATTATATCATCAGTGGAAGTTGAGGACTGGGTATATGATTCTTCTTTCAGCCAACATTCTGGCTTTTCATGTACTGCTGTTCAGACTGAAGATGATCTGTTACCAGATTTTTTATCTCCCAACAAATCTGATTCTAACCACAAACAATCCACAAAGAAGACAATACCACAGAGTGGCTGTGAAGAAGACTGGGACTTGAGAAATGTTTTTTTCTCTCTTCATTATTTATTCCTCCATTTTGACTGTTAACTCTACATCAAAGAAAATGCTTTTACATAATGCTTGGCACTGAAGGTGTTAGACAAGGTCTCCAGAGACAGTTATAGCAGTAAGATATATATGTCAGTGGTTCTGACATTGAGATTTTTTTTGCATACATGAATCTCTTGTCTCCACTGATTAAAGTTGAGAGCTAAGATTAAACTCTTTAGGTCAAATTCAACTTTGTTGTTATTACACTGATTTCAAAGAGTCATCAATCAGTTTGACTCATTCAAAAGGTGACTGTGTAGAGTTAGGAAAGATTTTGGCATTTAACTGTTTTCCTTCCAATTACATGTGTGTTATTTCAGTTAATGGTAAATGTTTTCTCTTTCTCTAAACAATCTTCATTGAGAGCTTTGCTCAATATTTTTGATGCTTGATTGAAATGTTTTGATGTTTGATTTGTTTCATTTGTTTCATTCATTTCATCAAAATGTTTGATTCGGATGGAGAAGCACTGTTTTTGGCATTGTTATTAATGTTAATGTTGCTGTCATCATCATCATCATCATCATTGTAATCAAATAGTCCAGCTTTTTTTCCTCTGTTTTCACAGCTACATGTGTCCAAACTCATCTCTACAGTGTGGACAAAGATCTTAACAGCTCTCCTACCTGTTACTGAAATACTGCTTGCATAATATTCACCTAAAATTAAATCTGTGTCAGTCCAGAAAGGTTTGCTCAGTACCAAACAATGTCTTTAGCTGGATAAATGCATTTCAAATCAAGGGCTTCTTTAATAGTGGCTTGATAAACTGTTTTCATTGTTCTCTGATAAACAAAGAAGCTAACAAAATACTGAGGAGAAACCGTTTCACAATAGGCAAGGGGAAGCTCCATAGAGTGAGAACAAAATAGCAATGTCATGATAGCAATGTCTGCTAATTTTCATGACAGCTATTCTGTGACCAACTCTGTAATTTCTTGGAAGACGGTATTTTTAGAGCTAGTCCATCATAGCTAGCTGTCAGCATATAATAGCAATGTAAAATGATCTATTACCCACAACAGTGAAACTGATGAAGATTTAGTGAGATTATTGTTTACATTGAATGCCTTTTTCTTTGGCAGAATGCTTTGCAGGCTCTGGATGAGCAAGATCCCAAAAGTGTCAACAGTGCTTTTATTTGTGTAACCATGAGGAAGAATGAAGCATTGGATGCCAGATGACAGTGCCACTCAGGACCTTAGCAGACCAGTACATGAGCTGCAACCTTGCTGGCAGGCCTTTGTAATCTCAATAGCACAAGTCACCACTCTTTCTGCTTGGAAGCAGCAGGAAACTTCAAATAATATCAAAGCTGTAGGGATCCAGTGCCAAGCATCATAATATTTACTTTCCCCTAGAATGAGTTCATTCATCAGTGCTATGAAAATAATGGTAAACTCAATCTAACTATGCCGTAGATGCCCGAGTCAAAGGTCTTGATGAAGAGGAGAATGCAACAAAGACCTGAATGTGACAGCCTACTTTTAACTTTATTGTCTCTGGGTGTTTTGGCTTATTGTTCTCTTTCTTCCCTTGTTCACTTTGCTGTCATTTAGACAAAGATTGAACATTCACTTAATAGTAAGTGAAGCATGTCCTGTTCACTCCACAGTTTCAAAAACAATGAGAGAGGAAGGCCAGTAAAGCATTCATAGCCTTGGACTGGAAAATCTGAAATTAAATTGGCAGTGGAGAGCTGAAGAAGGAAATGAGCAGGAGAATATATAGAGAAGGAACTGCACTGCAAAAGAAGAGCTGTGAACTATTCACAGAGAGGTGAAAGAGATATTTGCCTTGTCTTCGGATTGCAGTATAAAACTAAAGTCAGGCTTGCTTTTGGGTGTATAATTCTGGCTTTTCATCTGCAACGAGGAGGTAGCGAATGAATTGCTTATGCCCCTTATTATACTTAAGTCAAGGGATGGAATATGGGGAACAAGCTAGGTTTGATTGGCTAATCGCAGATGCACACAGTAAAGAAAATGTGAATTGCTTCAGAGCTCTTGATCAGCTTTGTAAATTCAGACAGCAGAAAGAGAAGAACAACAAAAAGAAAAGTGATTTTTCTTGGGGTCATGACTGACTGTTTTACTCTTCTTGTTCATAAATCTCTTCATAGATTAATGTTGCATAAAATAGCTGAAGATCTGTGTTCTACCCAGTGCCTTCCTGCAAGTGGAGAAACCAGAGTAAGTTTTAGATTAGATAATGGGTATCTAGAATGCAGCTACTAGTGCCTTAGTAGTTTAGAATGGATTAGAGCATCCATCTAGGCATTTCATTTTTAAAATCGTCCACCTCCAGTTGCTTTCCCAAAGTGACATATGCTTGTCTGACCAATTACTTGATGGAGATAGTTACTGGCTGAATGACACAAGAGGACATGTTCATCCCTGGGATGGCTGTGTCCATGTTTCTGTTTTCCATCTATTCATATTTGTTTCTACCTGTTTCTACTACAGTCTTTGAAAGTACCAAGTATGTCATTATGAATTCAGTATGAATATCCATGAATAAAATAATGGATATAGAAAAGGATATTAAAAACATTAAACCTGAAAAAGAATGAATATAATTTTAACTTATGATGCCCAAACACATACATTTTCATGTAAGAGCACTACACTTTAACCTCTTCAAGAACCTGAAAATGACAATTACACATTAATTTATGCCCAGTCCTGGCTGTAGACATAAAACTCTGCTTCATAACTACCTCTGATGAACACTTGCAAGCTTCTGCCAGCGGCAATTTTGTCCACCTGCCCTCTGAGTCAACATGCTCCTGCAGGAAATAGCTTCTCTTTTGCAGTATTTTGAGGTGGGATTCATAGCTGAATTGTTGGCTGCTCTGAATCCCACTTATGGTAGCAGTATTTGGGGAAAAAAGGTTTGGCTTTCCAGCTACAGACTGGAAAGCAGGCAAAGCAGAAGGTCATTCTCAGAAGGTTCCTATGCAAATTAACTAGGCAATGTATCTTTTTAGTGAGGGTTGCCAGTTTATTATGCAAAAATGTGTCTGCCACTGAATGCCTTACAGTTTGTCCAGTATTTTTTGCCAATCCCAGTCACAGCAGTGTGAGTGCTGACCTGAATCTTGCATCCTCCCTCCCAGGTTCATGTCTGTGGGTTTCTGCCAAGCTGACTTGCCAGTCAAATCAGTCAAATGTTACTTTGTGCATGATATGTATTAGTGTTTTTCTCTTTCCCTGCCTTATTAGAAATGAATGGGAACTTTTCTTACTATTCAAAGCCTTGGAATTTCATTAAAGATTCAGCTGCAGCAAATAATGCGGTACATTAAGAACTCTGAAATTGTGGAAGAATTAGCCTTTGAGAAACACACTCACAAGAGTAGAAATTAACTCTATGTTCAGGACTAGAGTACCCAATTAAGACAGTAAGATCATAACAGATGGAACAGCTGTCATCTCTTGCTATAGCAAACATATAGGTTGGTCTAGCAGAGAATGAGCAGTGGGAACTGTCTCTTCTTTGAAGAATAGAAAGGCATTGGGTCATTACATCTCACTGCTTTTGTTTAGGTCATTAGTCTGAGATAGAACAAGTCAAGTTTAGTCTCAAGTTGGAGATTCAGTTGACAGTCTCGTCCCATTCTTCTCTTTTTCTCATAGGACCATAATATTTCCTAATAGTTCCATGTTAAGGGTCTCTACTCATTTCCCAAAGTCAAAACAATTTATGTTAACTCAACATGACAGCAAAGGGAAGTCTTTTCAGACCATATTTGTAAAACAAAGCATCGTAGACCTACTTTCAATTTTATTTTTAAGAAAGAGCAATTCCTGATTATGGGAATTCTCCATAAAATAAATTCTTAGACTACAGTGAAGAATGCTATTGAAAGCCAGCAGTTTATCTGTTTGGGTATTTCTTATACTGGACAAGATTTACCTGACAAAATTCATGTGTGTAATGCTGGCTGGTTCAGTATGACATCATAGTTCTAGAAGTTCTTGCCTTAAAGGCGCAGTTGAAGGCCCAAAGCAAAGATCAAAGCAGCTGAAGATCTCATTTACTCTTCTCCATGTTCTCAACATACTGTTACAATTACAATTCCATTAGATCAGAGAATTTCACAGAAGAGTGTTTTGTACTTCATCTATGAACAGAAAACAACTATATAGTGTTACTTGAGAGTTGGGTTACAATTCACAGGTATGATTTTTCTTTTCTTCTCATTGTGCTGGTGCTGATTCCTTTCCTAGCCATTCTCCTGTTTATCTGGATCCTGACCTTGATTATATGGGGCAAATCTAGTCAAACTCCATGGCAAAAGAGTAAGCAGTTTTGGGCTTCAGTAGCACTGGTTTTGATTTATAATTTTGATTTTGCTGTCTTTGCCTGTTTTACGTTCCACTCATTTTTTTTCATGGAGGAATAAAGCAACATCCGTAAGGATAGCATGTGTGATAAGTCCAGAATGTCTCTGATAATATGAAGATCAAACCCCTCATTTTATTTTGACTGAAGCCAGAGAAAAGAGCAAAGCCCTGAGTTGCTCTGTTCTTAGCCATCTGTGTTGCATGAACAGACAGTCTGTTGTGTATAAAACCAGCTGTGACTGTTTTAAGGGACATCTGTTCTGTACTGAGGCATAACAGTTGATGATATTTAGACTTGGCAGTCAGGGTGCCAGGTCAGTCTAGCTCAGTCTAGGTCTGGCAGCATAGGGTGGCTTCTTGCTAATCATCATCCTTTGAGTAAGGAAACAAGAAAACCTGTATAGCTTTCTGAAACAAGAAAAACTGTCAGCCTTTCAAAAGGGAAGAGCATCTCGTAGGAGCACCCCACTATAGTTAGGAAGAGGAAGGATTCAATTAGTTTAGTATCAGCTTCATTGTGTGATTGTCAAATCATTTGTTTCTGGATATTTGATAGATAAACTGAGCTCAGTTTTAGGCCACTGCTTCACTGGAAGAGGCAAACTGCGTGGTGCCTGTGTAATACAGGCCTAGAAGGAAGATGGTGAATTATTCAAAGTGCTTCCTTATGCAGTCTGCCTTAGACTTCCTCAAGATGAGTCATCTGCTCTTTCAAGTCTGCTGGACTTTCAGAGATTTAGCTGCACGGGATGCAGCATTGGTGGAAGGAGGCCACTATCAGTTTATGAATGTGACCAACAGTTTCATAATCTGCTACTGTAACTGCAATGTACTAAATATATACTTTTGTCTTTTAGACCACTTTCTTTGTGTTTTTTTTTAAATTTGTTTTTTAAGGACTCTATTTCTAGCAGCTACTGTTGGTGAAAATTTATTGAGTGGTTTAGTCGCTTCTAATGAAAGGCAGCTGCTAAAATATGTAAATAGCTGCTGGTTAATGAAGTGACGGCTTCTCCAGGAGATTAAATAAGGAATTTCCTCTCTCTCTCAACAGTTTGTAACTACATAGCCAGTGTCCACACTACATGACTGTTTAAGTCTCACGTGCTTACTCAATAAGGGTAGCTGAGTAGTATCTTAAGTTTTTTACACAGCTGGCCTCCGTAGAACTACTAATCTGGTAACTCAAGAGTCCCAGTCTTGTCTGGTTTCATTTCCATTGTATAGATATGTCTTCTGCATGCCAACACAGCAGAGCATAGGAAGAACCATAAACTCATTCTCTAGCATATCCCAGGTCTCTTGTTTCTCCTTAATGTTTTCAGAAAAGAAAGGCCTCACTGGGAATTGAGGTGAAGCTACTTTCTCTCTATGTTTGCAGCTTTGGATATCTAACCCCGACCTGATTCTTAATTGTAACAAAAAACAGAAACTACTTGAGATAAGCCATGACACAAAACAGTATTACTGGCTATTCCAAATTTTTCACAGTGTTTGTAATACAGTAATTCCTGCAGATCTTTATAAGTGTTCTGTTCTGTTTGGCATTGTAGAGACTAGTAATAAAAACTGATTGCCATCACAAAGATCCTGCAATGGACAGGCAAGAATTGGTATTTACCATTACAATGTCATAAACAGATTTGGTGATTTCCGATAAAAACAGAGGAAACTAGTGTAAAAGTTTGGGACTGAAACCTTTAAGTATGTGGGAACACCCAAATCCTTGTCAGACACTGAATACCAAAGAGCACTGCTCCCATTCTCTGAGGCTCAGCCTGTGATACACAGGGACTGCAATAAGTAAAACAGCTGAGGTAGTGTTCATCTCTATTGATCCTGTGCTGTGTGCTGACGTGATTGTGGGGTTCTTGGATGTGTAGACATTAAAATTCATCACATCCAGAAAACAGGAAAGTAAAGTGAAAAAATGGGGTTGAAAAAAATGAGGTTGCTTGATTTGTATGTGTATTCATTACAGTCCCCTTAGAAACAGATATTGCAAGATAAGTTGGAACTATGTAGGTCAATCAAAATGGGTTTTTCCCTAGTATGGGGAAGGTTGTTGGCTTTTATTCCTGCAGTAAGGAGATAGGGCAAAGACTGACAGAGTGAGAGTAGAAGTGACAGGTGATGAAAGAGAAAGAGAATGAAAGTGACTATAGTAACAAAGCCTTTGAATTATCAACAGATGAGAAAACCTTGAACTAATTCAAGGCTAAAATATGTGAGGATGTTTGTGTATGATAAGGCAAAAGCTATAACACTATGCAATTACAGCTGAACATTAGTTCTGTAGGCTGGACTGCCCATTTGTTTTGGAAAGCAGGATGCACACAAGGAATCCCAGGTCAAGCCTGCTGCTTAAGCAGTTTGTCTTCTGTGATACTGCAAGCTTAATCTATGACAAAATGAACTCACTTCTTTTCATGGGTCCAGTCCACAATACTGACAATACTTCTAAGAGAACTAGGCCCAAATCTGCCATTGGATACCAAAAGCTAACAAGTATTAATACTTGCTAAAAAATGAGCCAGAAAGAATCAGAGTATCATAATTTCCTACACCTATCTTAACAACATATGGTCAACCTAACCAGATATAATAAAACCATTCAACATTTACTAAATCAGACTTACAATCAGACAGTCAAAACCCAAGAACTGAGTATGTTTCTAATTTGCATTTCCTAGCACTGTGCCATTTCAGCTTTCAGCCGACTAGTAGCAACTCTAGCAGCAGGACTGTGCTGCATCCTGGTTCCTTGCAAGCATATTAGCTCTCTGAAGGCCTGGCTCACTAGTCCTTCTGCTTGTACCTTGTATTGTCCTTCACACCTGGGTGAACAGGCCATAAAAGGCTTCCATTCCAGTTTGAGAGCATATCAAACCTACTTGTCATTTCTTTATGCATTTGAGAATTGCTAGCAAAAGTAGAAGGCAAAGCAGAATAAAAATTTCTTAGCAGAACTTTTTGTGGCAATTTTGTTTCAATTCAACAAACCCAGAAGCATTTAACCAATGCTGCTGGGAGAAAGACATGAAGTGTTTGGGGGGTTAGGTGATGGAAGAACCTTTCGTTTAATTTTATGACTTACAGAGGATGGAAACAAAGACAGGAAAACTGTGAGGAATTGCCATCTAAGCAGCCAAAGATCAGGTTAGGAGATCTAAATCCTTACAGAACCAAATCTGGCAAGGGATGTCAGAGGGCTGGAAGAAAATATTCTATAGGTATGTTGGTGATAAAAGGAAAACTATGAAAAATGTGGGCCTTCTCTGGAAAGAGACAAGAGACCTGGGATGTGGAAAAGGCTGAAATATTCAACAACTTTTTTTGCCTTGGTCTTCACTGGCAAGTGCTCCAGCCAGACCACCCAAGTCATGGAAGGCAAAGGTAGGGACTGTAAGAATGAAGAACCACCTGCTGTAGGAAAAAAGTCAGGTTTGAGACCATGTCAGGAAGGGTGCATAAGTCCAGGGAACCTGATGAGTTGCAGTAATGAGTACTAAGAGACTGGGAGGATGAAGATCTCACTTGAGAAGTTGTGACAGCCTAGTGAAGGTTCCACTGGCTGGAAGAGGAGAAACATGATTCCCATTTTTAAAAAGGGGAAAAAGGGTAACTACAGGGACCACCCAGGGAACTACAGGGTAAACAGTCTCACATCTATGCCTTGCAAGATTATGGAGCAGATTCTGCAAGAAACTATGGTGAGGCGCATGGAAAACAGAACTGATTTGTGACAACCAGCTTGGCTTCACTAAGGGCAAATTGTGCCTGACAAATTTGGTGGCCTTCTATGATGGCATTACAGAGGTGGTGGATGGCTGACATTATTCTTCTTGAAACTGTGTTAAGTATTTGACACTGTCCTACACAACACCCCTACTCTTTAAACTGAAGAGATGCAGATTTGACAGATGGACCACTCAATGTATAAGGAATTGGCTAAATAGTCACACCCAACAATCTGTGGTCAGCAGTCAAAGAGCCAATGGAGACCAGTGATTAGTGGTATCCCTTAGGAGTCAATATTGGGGCTGATACTCTAGAATATCTTTGTTGCTGACATGGACAGTGGGATTGAGGGCACCCTCACCAAGTTCACTAGTGCCAGCAGGCTGTGTAGGGCAGTCAAGCTGAAAGGAAGGGATGACTTCCTGAGGGACCTGGACAGTCTTGAGAGATGGGCCTGTTTAAACCTCATGAAGTTCAACAAGGCCAAGTGCAAGGTCCTGCACCTGGGTCAGGGTAATCCCAAACCCCAATACAGATTGGCAGAGATTGAGAGCAGCCCTGGAGGGAAGGACTTATGAATATTGTAGAAGAAGGTCAACATGAGCTGGCAATGGTGCTGCACCTAGAGCGGCATGGCCAAAAGGTTAAGGAAGTGATTCTCTCCTTGTACTCTGCTTGACTACTGCATCCAGCTCTACAGCATGACAGCCAACAGCATGACAGAGGAGGCTACTAAGACGGTTAGAGGGCTGAAGTACCTCTCCTATGAAGGCAGGCTGAGGGAGTTTGGGCTGTTTAGCCTGGAGAAGACTCCAGGGAGACTTTAGAGCAGCCTTTCATACCTAAATTGGTCTACATGACAGCTGGAGAGGCACTTTTTACAAGGCCATGTAAGATAAGGAGGAATGGATTTAAACTGCAAGATGGTACGTTTGAAATGGATATGAGGAAGTAATCCCCTACTGTGAAGGTGGTGAAGCATTGGAACAGGTGCCCAGAGAAGCTGCCCAGAGATGCCTCATCCCTGGAAGTGTTCAGGGCCAGGTTGGATGGGGCACAGAGCAACCTGGTCTAATGGAAGGTGTCCCCATGGCAGGGGGGTTAGAAGTGGGTGATTTGTAAGGTCCTTTTCAATGCAATCCATTTTATGAGTCTATGGTTCTATGACTCTAAATACTGTTTGATGTGTTATGCCATGCCATGCTGCAACATCTAATGCCAGACAACAGAGATAAAACAGATCACTTCAAACTAGTCAGATACATGTAATTCTAGAAGGGATTTTTTTAAAAAAAAAGAAAACAACTTATACTTTTGCTATTTAGGAAGAAAAAAGTTCTAAAAATCAGAAGTTGCCGTACATGGCACAGCATTTCTGCATTTTGAGTGCCTTTAATGGTGTAGAGTCTTGTGTGCTGAGATTTAGGCTTAGGATATCACAGATATCCTAGATCAGTGCCAGAAAAAAAGCCCAAAACATTTTGACTTCTGTGTGGTATGATTCTTTCCCCTCCTCTGGGGAGATACCGATTTTGGTATTTTCTCTCCTCTCCCTGATCTTACATAGATCAGAGATCTGGACTGGGTAATAGTTGAGGAAAAAAGGTATGAAAATCACATATACAAGAGATCATGAACACATGCTATATTATAAACATGTAAAATACACTCTGGTTTATCTTTCTTCATTTTGTAAATTGTCTCAGGTTTCCAGAGAGCATAAATCTTGATTGAGGCCATCTAAGCCATAGTCATCTTTTCATGTAAAGCAGAAGAAATCTAATAGCAAATAAAATCTAAATAACTATACAAAGATAGCACCTTGTGGCTAAGTGTTAATAGTTTTGCCAGTACTCCTTGCTCTGTAAGACATGGGGTAGGTCTTACAGTGCAGATGGAGTGGTAAAGCTAGAAGTTTTCTGAGAACTCTTAGTTACTACTGTAATTTGTGGTTTTCCTAGCAGCATAGGGGGCATATGCGGGTCCCAGTACCACTGTGGTTAGATTCATGCAAAGAGAGGACAAGGTGATCTTTACTGCTGTAAGACCTTTCTGGGTGTCTGTCAAAACTGAAATTACTGTCCCTTTTATAGAAACTTGCAGCAGTCCTTTGTAGTTATTGTTGCCATACAGATTTACAGCTGTTGAAGATTTTCCTCCTGTATTTGTAGATACAGCAAGATGTCGTAAACTCCAAAAGTGGCTGAAGACAGTCTGTTCTTTTGCTAAGTTGCAGCTCCTCTCTTTGCAGCTCCAGCTGTTATCTGGAAGCTTGCTAGGCATCTCCTTTGCTGGAAGCTGCAGCTTCCCGATGTGCTCATGGTCTTCACACACAATAAGACAGAAAAGGCAGAAATGTTTAAATTCTTCCTCTTGTCACCCTGCAGGTAAATCAGCGTTGTACTAGTAGAGATTTATAGCTGTTGCTCTGTGGGTTGTTGCTGTGGTCTCAGTCAAGAAGCATGTCTTGGTTATTGAAAATTAAAATTGGGTGTCTGAAGGCGTGCTGCTTGAGCCTGGGACATGTAGTTCTGAGACTCTTGAAAAGACATTTCACACTGGAATACTCTTAGAAGGTCAAATCATCCATACATGACAACAAGTACTGAAATGATACCACTCTTCTCCCAATGATATTGGCACGTTTCAGGTCCGGTGCAATTTTACTTGTGGTCTGAACTTTAGATTGCCTTCAAGCTCAGATTTAGTGGATGCTCACTCAACTAAGTCCTTAACTTTACTCCCAGCAGCTGCCTTGCTCTTCTGCAGGCTTTGCTTGATGGCACTTGGCATTAACTCTGCCCACGTCCCTCTTTCCCTCACCCCTTGGCAGGTCTTGTTTGAAACTTGCTGCTGCGATTTGTAGCCAAGCGAAGAAAGTCTTCCATGCACTACTCCACCTCCCAGCTCTTCAGTGAGCTCTCTTGTGTTCATCTAGAGCCAAGGTGTATAAGGGGGTGTCTAATGAGCTCTGCTCAAGAGCCCAACACACAAAGTTGTATGACAACAGTTAGGTGTGGAGGATACACACAGTTCATATGGCTCAGAGAGAGAGGGAAATCTGTAGAGTAATGCCAAAGAGATTATTTGAAATGCTGACAACCTTTTTTTTCTTGGTTCTGTTCTGAAACAAACCATCCTTTCTGGCTGGAGGAAGAATACCAGCTCTGAGTTAGGCCTGGGAGCTTTTTAGCTTTTGCTTAATTGTGCAGGAAAGTACAAAAGCAAATTGTGGCTCTGGGTCATAGGTACTACAAATTTTCTTAATGCTCCTAAAACTCTGTCAAAAAGTATTTTAAAAATGCCACAAGTCTTGAATTAACAACCATTCAGAAAGTGCCTCCCTGCAGAAAGTTTTAAATATGTTTTCATCTACTTTCAGAGAAAGTATTTTTTGCAGATATCAAATCTGCATGTAATTACATAAGTAGGTAGGCTATTATGCTGGTGGATAATGTGCTTTTTAAAAAATTGTTCTAGTTTATCAAGTTATTTAACAAAAACACTTTAGAAAGAGAGATTACTGATGCCAGAAATGATGGCCAAATGGGAAGAGAACTGTACTGGGTAAGTCTGCAAGCTCCATTCACATAATTGCTTCATAGGCAGTAGGGTGAGTGATCCCTGAAGCAGATTAGATGGGGTACAGCTTGCATATAGATAGAACCAGTGAAGACAAGTAAAGTAGGATTTAGTAAAGAAAAATTGGCACGGCTCTATTTTATTCCACCAATAACATCCAAAGCTATCAATTCTTTGCTTCTTTGGATACCTCATGCTAGGAAAACAAGATGGAAAAACTTGAATTGTAGGTAAGACTTGATAAAAAAATCTAGCATCAGGAGGAGCAAAATAAGCATATTTTGTGACCTGAAACATTGTTATTTTTTCAGATAATAAATTGTGTGGAAGCCTTGCTAGACCTGAAAGTTGGTCAAGGGCACAATAATCTCACAGGCCAAATGCAGACCAGAGGAAAAGAGGTATGTCAAGGTTGCCTGGATGCGGTTTTTAGTTATCAGGCCCACATAGGTACATCTGCAGGAACAAAGTTCCTTTTGTGTAGATGCTTCTTTGCCTATCAGACCCCTTCATGGTGGAATTCAGAGGTGTGCTAAATCTATACAAGCCTTAGTACTTGTAAGTCAGAGTTCATGTAGATAGAAGGCTGAACTGTGTTATTCTGTGTTCCCTCCTATACCTGTAAACTGCTTCTGCCTGACCTGAATCTTCAAAGTAGACTCTGTTAAATCTGTGAAAATTACTGCATCAGGGGTGGGGTGGGGTATGGAGAAGTGGAGAAAACTGGTCTAATTGTTTTCCCCTTTGTTGGTGGTAAGGGACATTTCTTTTTCTTATTGTGTTTAAGCATGTGTTTATGTTTTCATAAAAGTAACCATTTCCTACAATTAAGATTTCTATTTGCCACATAATAGCAAGAGGATTAAGAAAAAGAAAGGTTAAAATGGTGTCATGGAGTCTTCTATATCTCTCCTGGTCAATTCCTCTTTTTAATGGTCAGCAGTGAAAATGCGTGTAGTGGTCCACTCACAGAAGAATTAACGGGAGCTTAGCCTCCTATTTTAGAGCCTAACTTCAGTTGGTTATAGTTTTTAATTTGAAATATGTGTAAGTCTGTGCTGGTTTGTTGAAGTATGTTAAGAGAGAGATCTTGTTAAGCCCTTGTTGTCATAAATGCTTCATAAGTGTTTATAAGCACTAAAAATGTGGGGTTTTTTTGTTCCTTTATATTCTGTACAGTCAGTAGTGACTACTGTTTATGACAACTGAGAAAAGAGCAGGGTGGCTAAAGTATATTATCTGTCATGGCTTCATTAGGTTTAGCATCAACTTGGCTTTTGCCTTTTATTCTTTATATAATTATATAATATAATAATACTGGTACATTTCTTGCATTTCTCACCAGATTAGTTTCACGTATATCTTGAGGCCCTATAACTGTTTTATATTTTTTAGTTTTGGAGAGGCAGAGTTTATAAGACATGGCACAGGTTTGTCACTTACAGTGACACTCTAATACTTTTCTCTAAATATTTTTATTTTCTTTCAATACTGGTTTCTACAGAAAGACCCCCAACATCCCAAATCTAATCACAATAGAACTGGAATACTTCAGATGAAATCAGAACTGTAATGCTCCTAAATATTATAATATTATGAATGTTACAGCTGAAATCTAAAGTGAGTTAGAAGCAAAGCTAACAAAAAAAGACGGCTTCCTTTTTTTTACAGAGCTGAAGTTTTTCTGAACCTGGATTCTGCTTGAAAAGAAATTATTTTGGGAAGTTTCAGCAGAAACAGCTTGATGCAATTGAATTACTTTCTTTCTAGATTTCATATTGTTATAAATGAATTAGTCAATTTGATTAATTAGAAGAATTTATTCCATAATTAAAATACAATTGTGAAAAGGCCACAAGCGAAGATCAGGTTGGCACTGAACCAGGCTAACAGCGTCCGGTGAGACAGAGGGGGCCACTATGGCTCCTTCTCCTCTGTGCATCACGGAGAGACAGCTCTCACAGTGTCTTTTTTATACATTTCCAAGCTCTGAGGATTGCTGGGAAGGGTTTCTTGCTTTCTTATGTTGATCTAATCTTTTAGCATATTCATTTAGTTTCTCCTTCCTTGCTGTGCTCTTGCTGAGAGTTTTCCCGAAACTGTTAGAGGAAAATCTCCTGCAATATGCATTCTGGGAGATACATATTTATCTTATCGATGATGCATATCAAATGCGTATTGCCGGGGTTTCGTCAGATGAATAATCCTCTGTAATCAACATTTCTGGAGACGAATATTCAAGAATTTAGGCACATATCGCTGTAATCTCATCAGAGGGAATTTCCTGAAACTCTCCTTTGGTATGCTAGGATTTTCATCAGGTGAGATTACTGTAGCCTCAGCACGAATTTATACATATCATCTATTACAATATTTATAAACAAAGGTGTATTTTTTTAATGCGTGTACTAAAGCATCCCAAGAGGAGGAGCCAGAAACCTGAAACCTGCAATGGATATAATCCATTAGACCCAATGGAAAGAAAATCCAGTTTGGTTTAACCAAATCGTGCAGAATTACGTTGCATACCTTGACTGTGTGTGTATTAGCTGAGATATTGCTAAGAATCCTGTGTCTCATTTGGTGTACAGCTGATGAATTGGATGTTGAACAAATGAATGAGGAAAAGCTGCACCAGTGGCAGTAGCACAACAGTAAATGCAGTCCTCCCTTTTTTCATTTGCTATGCAGAGAATGTGTGAATAGGTATTATTGTGTTGAAGACTGGCTTTCAATTGTATCTCTTTGGCATGAAGTGGCAGAGATAAAGCAGGGGCAGTGAGCACCTGCACTCCACACTTTGCTGTCCTATTGTTCTGCCAGTAAATCTAAGCACTTGCTTATCAGCGTTGTTTTGTCAGCTTTGCCAGGCATTTTGTCAGAGTTACATCAGTGAATAATCTACCTGACAGCCTCGTTAAAGATCAATAATTTAACGTGTGAATCATCTTGTGTCATGCATCTCTTTAGCCCTTGTGCCTTACCTGCCGTGGCATGGGGTATTGCACCTAATTTGAGGGGCCAGTGTGAATTCCTTTTATCTGTGAAAATCTTTACTTAATTTGATTTAGGAATTAATCAAGCTTTGCCATGATTATGCTAGACACTCAGTCAAGCATGTGTTTTAACTTGGAAGCATGTGAGTGATCTTGTGGAAGTGAGAGTTTAACTTGAACTTAAAAACCTGCTTAGACAGGGATTGTAATTAAAGATCTAGAACGATATCATGCAATGATTTCTGACTTCCTGACTGATACTAGAATTGCATCAGATTGCAAATTCAGCCAGACTTGCAATGCAATTATGCACTGCCACATCCCTAGGAGAGCTCTTATTTTAAACGTGAATGTGATCCTTCCACTTCTACCTTCCATTCTATAGATAAATAAGAGCTGTTTAATGTAGCACTCATTCAATCTCACTGAAGTGCCACAAATAAACTGCCTGTGCACCTTCTAGCATGCTACAGATTTCTTGACAGATCTGTTCATCCTTGTAATGCTACACCTTTGACTTGTGCATACGAAGGAAAAATTATTAAAGATTATTTGTTCAAAGAGAAGGAATGCGTCAAAAGGAATTTGAGCTATGCTGTGAGGATGTTGGATTTGCCACAGTATCTAAATGAATACCTAATGTAAATAAAACTTAATATTCAGGGTTCACCCTATTTTGGAGTAGCAGAAGCACATCATTAAAAAAATTTCGGACATGTCAGTGAGCAATGAATTACCGTGCAGTGCAGCACTGTATCGACATAACAAGCTGGTGTATAATGTGTGGTACATGGAAGATGATACATAGAATGAGACAAGGAATAGCTCCTTAGGGGACAGGATACTTCAAGCCTAATCCTGAGGTGGTGTAAGAGGCATATATCTCCACTGAAAGAACTGGAGCTCAGCTGATTTACAGCAGTTTGGGTGCCAGCTCTTTCTCATTAGTGAACAGAGATTATTCTCTCTATTGTACCTTTTTCTCTCCACCTTGATATCTTTATTTCATTGGCAGTATTGAGATTTCTTCACTGCTAGCCATCTGCTCCTAAGGATCATCTTTCCAGTTAGAGTGGTGCTCTACCATTCTGCTCCCCAGTCTTCTGTGTTGAAATTTGACAAGCCTTTAACTGGAAATATATTTTGACAGTGTTTTCCAGGTGGTGGTCCTCAACAACTTGTCAGGGAACTATAGAAAATCACTACCTGTTCAGAAAGTTTAAATTTCCTGTAGAGGGATCTGTACTTTCAGTGGAAAAATAGAGAGACTGCAAACTGATAAGTGTTTAATGCCAGAGTCCTAGTGATTGATGTTTGCAACTTGGATGAGATGGCAGGAACATGGGAAACAAGCATAATCCAACACAGCAGAGGTTCAGATTGGTGTAATGAGAAAGTGTACCACCATGAGCACAGCCAGCCAGTGGAGAAAGCTGCTCAGAGAAGCTGTCATCCCCATCTTTGAGAATTTCAGAGTGTAACTGGAACAACACACTGAGCACCCTGTTCTGATCCCATGTAGACCCTGTGTGAGAAGAAGGTTAGACTAGAGATGATCTGTGGACCCTTCTAATCCAAATTATCCCCTCTTTCCATGACCCTCATTGGGTTTCTTTTCATGCTGATTTTAACATTTTGATGATATTTCTGTGTTCAAAAACACAGTTAAGTAAACAGATATATAGACAGCTAAGTATATACACGTATTTTATTAATTTCTGTTAACAAGAGCACACTAGTACAGACCTTTTAGCTCTTTGGTGTGTTGGCTGCTCTGGCCTCAACAGTAGATCTTGCTGAACCACTTCTTATTTTAATTTTAATAATGTTATATTGCCTAACCGCTGGAGGCATTGCAGCTGAATATGAGTTACACTGTTGCTGCCTCTTGCCTCTTATAGTGCCTAGTTTGCATATTTGACAAAAAAAAAAAAATATTTAATGTAAATTTTATTTGACTAATTAAAAAAATTTTTAAAACACAAATGGAAACCATTGATTTGACATGTCCTAACACCCCCTGGAAGTTACAGTAATTAGCTGCAAGCAAGCACTAGGTTAGTAGGTAAAATTTTCAGTAGACGTTCTTCCTTTAACAAAGACTCCTATATTGCTTGTGCATGCATCTACAATTACTGCTTAGCTGATGTGTTTACAACCAATGTAATGTTTGCAAAATCACAATTAAATGCAGAACATATGCTATTATTGTGTATGTGGCTTCTCTGAGAGGGCATTTATCAATGGGTGTTTTTGTCCCAGTCACAGGGTTATTCTAGTGCAATGGAAGGCACACAGATAAACAACTGTTTGCAAAATTGTAGCTCTAGGCAGTGCCAGCCCACAAGAGAATTTTTGAACCTGCCTGTATAGTCCATGACAAGTGAGCAGTGGCAGGCAGAAGGGTTACCAGAGTTCACCAAAGGCCTGCAGAAGGCATGGATTACTCAATTCTCACAGAGCTTTGTCTGCCAAATGAACAGGAGCACATTGTAGAATAAATAGCTGTTATCTGCATTTAAGGAATGCCTTCCAAGTGAGATGGAAGGTGCTCTGCCATACAGGATTATCTGGCTGTTCATCCTGTCATGTGAAACAGCCGTCCTCCTGTTGTTATAAAACATGGGCTGTCAACATAGGGGCCCAGGATGGTTCCATAAAGTCTCAGACACCATTTCTATGGTTTTATAGAAGAAGGCAGAGGTCTTACTCAAAACATCTATTCATTTAGGTCACATGGCATTTGGGTTCACAGGCATAGGAGCTGTTTAGAAGAAATTTAAGATTTTTGATTCTAACCAAATCAAATTTGCAAGGTTGTACACCAAATTTCTGTTCTTCTCTACTCTGAAATTTTCTTGATATCAATGGCTAGAATAATCACAGATTGAGATTCTGACATGGTTTTTCTCCTATTCTTGACCCTATCCTAATACAAACAATACATGATGGGTGTTCCTGGGAATAAACAACACTAAATTGAACCTGATGGGAAGTAACAGTTTACCAAAGTTGATGACAAATATTTGACTTTTGGCTCAGATACTCAGTTACTGTGTATTTGAATAGCTTGTTTTGTCCTGCATGTTTTCATTACTAATTTTTGTGGGAGTGAAGCATGATCAATGGTAGCAGAGAAGATAATGATGAAACTATGGCACCCACAAAAGCATCAACACAACTCACCTGCATGTCTTTATCTCTAGTTATTATAAATATTTGTTGCTTTAAACATATTTCCTCAGCCCTTACATTTATTCTCCATATTGCCCTATCCTATAGCTGTTTTTTTTTAAACTTTCTTTGAGAAGATGCTGGGAGAAAATTAGAATCTAAATGTTCTCTTGAGTTTAAATTCCCAGTTGAATAAAAAATCTCACAGATGAGGTTTTAGCTAACTCCTGGCAGTCTTGACTGTGTTCAGTGAATGCTTCTTATTGACTTAGTCTGAAGCAGGAAAGACACAAACTTTTGCCACTTTTCTGTAATTTAGCACTTCAGTAACCAAAACTCAGAAGACTTTACCACTTCCTCTTTTACTGGGTCGGCACATATCCTTCCATAGGTCACATCCTGCAACCCAGCAAGCTCTGTTGCTTTCCATTGAGCAAAGGAGAATACTTCCTTATTCAGCCATTTCCACTTCCTAATGCTTCCTACGTGTAACCCATTGTGAAAAGACTGGTAAAACTCCTGCTTCATACTCTTGTTACAGATAAAGAAAGCCCTCTGCATAAGTACCTATTACTCCAGCATAACATTTATACTGCTGTTGACTTAAAAGTCAGATTAACTCTAGAGTGACTTGGGCCACTTTTCCTACTCATTTATTTTAGTGTTTTTTGGTTGACTGTGCTATGAACAGGACATTTGACTCAAGAACTTCAGAGGTCCCTTCTAACCTGAATTATTCTCTTATTCTGTGATTAAGTGGTGTCAGTGAAAGAGCTCATCACATTTCCACAGCTAATCTTCCTTTTATGCTTCCACTGTGTAGTGGTATATAGTAATTAACATAAGTAAAACAGTGTGATGGCAAGCATGGAAATCAGAGTGCTTTGTCCTGAATAATAGTGTAATGCATGTAATGCGTTGGTTGTTATTTTTTTAATGTGAAGTATTCTGTGTTTTCAATGATATTGTGTCTAGTGTGGAAAACCATTTCTTGTGGAAGTGTTTAGGGGTTCGTGACAGTTCCAATTGCGATATCACTTGAGCTTAGAAGATTGACAGGCTCTTACTGCTTTTGAAACTGTGCATTTGCCAAGGGAGAATATTTCTCTGTGTAACCACAGGGAGCTGAAGCACATTTTTTCTCATTACACAGCTAGTTGTTATTTTTAGGTGCTAAATCATTTATTTGGAGTTATATTCCTCCTTAATTATGGGCAATAAGGACACAACTGACATTTTTAAAAGGGCAAGATCCCAAGTCTAATCAAGAGTGTTGGTGAGGCTTTTACATGAGATCACTATTCCTCTACAAATGCCTTAAACTCATTGTTTCTGCCAGAAAGCGAAACCTAGGATCAATTTAATGCAAATGACTAGCCAAAAAGTCAAGAAAACCCTTTTCTCAAAGCTGTTTTCCTTCTGGCAAAACTTGTTTTAGATTAAGGTAATGCAAGTACCAAACCAAACTCTTGTCAACAAGTTATCACCAGCACTAGCTAGGAATAAAAGCTTTCTCCAACATCAAGCTACTCCATGAACACAGCATATAAATCCCAGGAAGGATTTCAAGGAAGAATCTGGTGACTCCAAAATACTGGCTACAGTATTTTACCAAAAGCAGTTAAATTAAATGGTCAAATAAGGAAACCAATATAAATTATGCTGAACTGCTGCATTACAGTAAGCCTAACTTATCCTGGTAAGTTGTATGGTCTCCTACAAGTTTCCTCCCTAGTTTTTTCTGTAGTTCAGGCCATCACTGATGACAAATGAAGTTTGGCATCTCTTAGATGGCAGTTTACAGCTCAATGGTTTTCACTTTTTCAGAGAACAGAGAACATGGTGTATTGAGTACCTGTATGAAGCAGTTTAGGACTATAGAGTTTCTCCACTTTATGGATTTTTTTATACTACTTAGATATGCATAGGACAAGTTCTATTTTTATATATCTTATATCTCCAGTGGAAATTTGAAAACCAAAAGAGATTGTGAAGAGGTTGTGCTCATAATCCTCCATGGCAGCAGTTTGGCTCCAGTTATCATGAGGTGTTTTCAGTTTGTCAGTGTCGCCACCTCTGCACAGAATCCTCAAACAGATTGATCCCTGCTCAGTCTGAATACAGAAATACTTTCTGACAAAGCTCTCTCCCTTTCATCCAGCTTCCTGTGATTATATCCTGCCTGACATGTTACTGGCTTGGAGAAATCTCATGCAAAAAACTGGCAAAAGTAGGAGACAGCAAAGGTCCATCTACTTGGCATTTAAGTTTCAAGATGCAAAAGCAGTATAAATAAAGGCACAATTCTCTTACAGAAAAGGAGCTGAATCTACACTTAAAGGAGTCAGGAATTTGCTCAATATTACTTGTGGTCTGCAACCCTATTCATTTTCTTCAGGTCTAACAAGAGACAGGCACATTTGTTTGTTGATACTGCAGTTTCCAGTTTCTGAGGCAGTAATTCTGAAGGTCTGGAAACACCACTCAAGCCCTTATCCTTGATCTTCAACACCTCTACCTTATATACCTGTCCCATAACCTTCAGTAGTGCTCCAGACCTCCAGTGTAGCAGGCTGGCTTATCACAAGCCATTTTCAACTTAGCGGAGTCAGCATCTGCACAACAAAATATCTGTATCCTTCTCCCCTTCCTTACTGTATATGTATAAATACTAAGCCAGTCTGCTTTTTTGAGAAAGCAGTGTGAGCATACAGGCAGATTGTACTATTCTGCTTGCCATCTAGACTACTCTGCAGACTCTATATGTAGTGACTTAGACCACAAATGAGTCAGCTCATCTACAGAGATCCATCCCAGTAAAAATAAGCAGATGGGTAGCCTGTGCTTCAGTATCAGCTGGACTTTGTTAGGAAATTAGACTTAAACTATGCAAAGTTTAAGTAACAGTTTCATTACACTGCACATTTTTTTACCTCATATCATTCTGTGGAGCTGTATGATGGCACAAACATCAGAGAAATAGGTGAAATAGATAGAAATAAAACAAATGTTTGTTAAATCAAAAATCCCAACTACTTTTTCTCTTTAATTGTCCCATATAATCAGAAAACTGACTATTTCTATTTACCCACAGCACTCTAGTCAGGGAGAAATATTTGACTCACAGGGAGAATATCCTAAAAAAGATGGAGCTGATGGTACTTTCATCTTCTCTGCATTGTATCATATCTTTGGACCATTGTAGAGATGCAGGCAAGCAGTGTTCCTCTTTCCCGGCTGCCTCTAATGATCTGCATGGACATAGGGAGTACAATATCAGTGAAAAGCCCATGCAAAGGATGAACAATTCTGACATGGTAGTCTATAGGAATTGGGCTTCTTTTGGAACACAGAGGGTTTAAAAATATTTTCTAGATTTGTTTTAATGTCCATTTATATATTTACAATAATGCATTAGGAAGAGATTTGTTTTAAAACTCTCATGCACTAAACATGTAAACATCTTTTCAGAGATGCTCTTTCTCTCCATCTTGGGTTTCAAATAGGGAAATTAAAATCAAAACCAGAACAGACATCTCCTGACTGTACCTCTAAAATGGAAATGAAATTCAAGTAATAATAATGTGGAAGGTGAAAGATATTGTTGGGCTTTGGTTTTGTAAGGTAAATCAGAGAATCCATAGCAAGAGTGCATGTTGATTACCTGGATGGAAAAAACACATTCCAGATCATGATCTAGATATTTTTGAAAACTTCTGGAAATAATTCACATTCTGCACAGTTCTGGCAGGAAACTACAGATCAGTGGTACTATGAGAAATTCTGTTAGATGGAGAAGGAAATGGAAATGGAACTAGCAAGGGTGAATATTATTGTCTCCTAAACTACTTTTTGACAATTCATCAGTGACTCGGGAGTCATGTTATATTTTTCAGATAGCATTTTATCTTGGATCTTTCCTTTCTAAGACTCCATGCAAGGGGCACATGTTGGAGACTTTGTTATGTTCATCTAAGTTTTGAACACTAAAAAATGCTTGTAGGTGTACTTAGGAAGCAAAGTATTCAAAAGTGCTGAAATCCAGAGCTAATTATTTTAGTTCTTGTGACTAAAAGTTGACCAAAGATGGGTTATCTCCTTATGCTTGTTTATGTTGAATTGAGCTGATTTTCCAAATATATGTAAAATATGATGCTGACCCCTTTAGATCCTATTTCTTGAATCAAAAAAATTAGTTCCAGAAGTAGCACAATTCATAAATCCTAATTTCTTGAGCTTTACATCTTGTGGATAGTTGCTTGGCTTTTTTGTTATATCAAAGCTATTTTGTCAACTCACTGCTTACTAGACACCAGTAAACAGACTACAGAGTGTTTTTCTGGTTATTTAAGTATTAGTTAGTAGTAAGTAAGCTCACTGTCTAGAGCTCTCCTGTGGATAGGCAAGCAGCAGAATCTCCATCCTGTGTGCATTTTTTGCTGGTGTTTTGTGAAGCCTTTTTCCTTAGAGAGAATGCTGATGTCTGAGAATCACTTTGCCAGCCTCTCTCTTGTTTTCCTAAAACATGAAGCAAATCTTCTTGATTTCATTCTCTGTCAAATTTGACTGTAATTGCACTATGGGTTCAGAAGTTTTTAAAGAAAACACACACTTCTGCAGTAGAAGACTGTTAAAACTCTGCTTCCCACAGGACACCACCAGGACACATAGACAGGCATATATGGGAAAAAGGGGTTTCTACTGTAAGGTGATAAATACTTGGCATTTGGGCACACTTCCAGCTTCAGCCCAGGATTTCACTGTCTTACCAGGGCTCCATGTCTTTACTGAGATCTGTCCTTGTAAATTCAGCAGTGTGCTCTGGACCTGAGTGCTGTTAAAAACCACCTGTCCTGTGTCTGCCACTTTGCACATCTACCTGCAGTCTCTTTGGTCAGAACTCTGCTCCTGCTTCCAAGAACGAAAATTCTTGTGATTTTTTGGTATCTGTAGGTATATAAAATAACTTGAAGCAGAACAGGTGCACCTGACTCAGTCTGCAGGCAGCCTCCTCATGAAGTTGTCATTGTGCTTACACAGCAGGTGTGCTGTCAGAGATATTGAGCAAGAATACAAGGGCAGGGAAGGGCATCTTGACAGTATTTGGTTGTAATGAGATTCCAGATATATTTTAAGTGGATTATATCTTTATAGCCCACATGTGAATGAACATTTACACCCTCAAAATTATTATATCCTTCATTAGTTTCTTAGTTCAGGTGAAATAGATGACGTAGCTGGGAGAAAGTCTGTGTTGAGAGAAGAGCTACCGGCCTCTTTTACAGGTAGTTGCCAGGAACTCCTCATCACTATTTGTACAACTCACCATTCCTGTCTCCTGCTCCTAATAAACATGGATAATAATGCATACAGCCCACATCTTATTGGAATTCCTATGGAGAGCAATTAAAATTTTGAAGATGTAAATGTTTAACATTGTTTATAGTCCACTTGGAAACAGGAAATGCCAGAAGTTACATAAGCTCTCTAGATACTAATAACTCCATGTAAGTATCTGCTTCTCTTCTTAATTGTTTGGCAGTACCTTCCACAGAGGTATTCATCAGAGCATAAGGCTCTGATTCTGAGTGGAAATCAATAGGGACAGCCTGATTATAAATGACAGTAAATGATAATGTGAACTATTGGCATTTGTTGTATCCATAGCCAGGGCTGTAGTTACCCATCTCACTGGCATTTTTCTCATAGTATGGGAATAGGGAGGAGGAATCTTTCTCTGGACATTGTGTTTGTATTTCCTTATTTTACCCTCTAAGGAAAAAGAATTATAAGCCAGAACAAGTACACTTTTTCTATCAAAAGAGAACATCAAAAGGCAGCAGCAAAATGAGTATTTTGCTGTAGTTCTCACAACAAAGGAAAGGATAAGCTTATTTTTGTCTGATGATGGGGCATTGTCACAGGGAGAGGCATTAAAAATTGTGATACAAAAACTGTAGGAATTGGTGAATGTTTGCCAGGACTGGATGAAGTTTACCTGGGAGTTCTTACAGAACCAAGGAATAAAATATCTATACTGGTAACAAAAATTATGCTCTTTATGGTTCAGAAGATCTGCTTGGCTGGAGAGTCACCCATGATATATTGTTTTCTGAGAAAAACTGTGCGAAGGAAATACTCTGAAGCAAATCATTAAAGGTAGAATTACATAACATTGTGATGTGAACATATAATAGGGATTGAAATAGTCCTGTCTTTTTAAATCCTACTACTGAAATTAAATTCTTAGGTAAACTAGTGGAGCAGATTCTTGGCTGCTAGGTTCCCAACCAGTATAAAAGAGCAGTCCCCTGACTTCTGTGGTGTGAGGCTAAGCTGCATTGGCTAGGGGATGAAATAAACAATTCATGATAAAGAAGTAAAGTTTTCTAAATATTTCTAGATTTTTAAGGGCCTTGTTAGAAGCTATTAAGTAAGTCTGAAATCCACAGGCAGAGGAAGTCTTGAGAAAGATTTGACATTGGTTACTAGTTAGAAAATAAAAGTCACTTTCTCATTCAAGCAGCAAAACCTGCTGAAAACACAAATTAAAGGTAACTAGTACTAGGGGAGACTAGGAAAGTTCTAGTAGAGCAAGGATATGAGATGATATATATGATATTGCTTCCCCTTCCGACTGTTGACTACTTACTCCTGCAATTTTCTCTTGCGCTGACACAAGCAGTGACACAGGCTTTATGAACTGACTTGGCTCATTATAAAGAGAGAAGACTACTCCAGCAGTAAATCCCAAATAAAGATGGAGCAGACAAGCTCTGACTAAGGCTAGAAGGAAAGTGACCACATGCAACAGTAAAGGTAACCTATACATTACCACTGGTGTTAAGAAGAAATGGGATGGTTCTCAGAAGAAACCTTCTGTGAAGACATCTTTTGTTGGTGCAAGGTGAGAGAGGAGTGATGTGGGGAATTTTCTTCAAGAGTCACATCTGGAGATATGAATTACTTCACAAAATACCTGGCTGAGATCTACCAACTTATAACACACACTTAAGCTGTGCATGAGTACTTGAAGTGCCAATGGCCTCCAACCTTCTCATTTGCTTTGAAAGAGCCTGGGTTTCCCTGTTGGTTTGTGGGTCCAAACTGGTTCAGGACTGCAGTCTATTATGTGTTTATGGCTTGTAGTATTAACAATAATCAGTTACAGACAGTGCTGTCATTCTGCAAATAAAACATCAGTAAAACCAGCAACTCTCACCAATGAAAGCTCCATCCTTTCCTAGGCACTGAAAGATTGACCCAGTAGCCAACAGGAACGCAGCACTGTCTGCTTCTGTTATGGCTCATGCCCCAAGTCATATTGTTCACAGCAAAATAATTAACAAACAAAAGAGATGCCTTTTTTCAGGATCACAAGCTCCTTCATTGTAATAAATATGTTGTTCAAAATCTCAGTTCTCTCCCCTTCCTGAGAATAGTAGGCGCCTAACTTTTTGTGTTTTCCTGGAGAATTAAGAGTTTACAACTTTACCAAAGCTAAGAAGAGAAAATAGACTCTATGACAAATTAGAAATAATTTTAATTTTAAAATTAGTTTTAAAAGAGCCCTGCAGTGATAGCTTAACAATTTGATTTTTTCCCCCTTTCTTAGCTTTGGCACTCTGTATTCATGATATATATAGAACAATGAGTAAAACTCTAGTGCCTAAGACCTGAAGCTGAAAAAATTAACAAAAGTAGCCTGATTTCCAGATGTGAGTATGTATGTTTCCAAAGGAAGCTAGTGACAGTGACAGCTGTAATCATCAGCTCTGGAAACCTGTCCTACATACAGAGTCTTAAAAAAGGATTTTATCTTTTCAGTGTGTT
The DNA here is from genome assembly GCF_028769735.1 of Zonotrichia leucophrys gambelii. Taxonomy (NCBI): domain Eukaryota; kingdom Metazoa; phylum Chordata; class Aves; order Passeriformes; family Passerellidae; genus Zonotrichia; species Zonotrichia leucophrys. The sequence continues at coordinate 55,050,357 of NC_088200.1, forward strand.
TATGCCTTGATAATTAAACACACAAATCAGATATGTTTATGCAACCTTCAGTGTCTTTAAATACAGTTTTTAGGCCACTAGCTCCTCTCTGCCAATAAAGCGCTGTCCAAATTTGCCAAATTAGAAACATGTTTGCTGGTTAAAATGTCTTACACTTAAAAATTATAATAATAGTTTAAAAAAAACTTTAGACCCAAGCATTCAAAGACATTTAAAAGGTTTGAAAATTTGGTCAGTCATCTCTTAACTGATGTACAAGAAAGACGTCAAAAGCATGGCAGCTGGGTTTGCTCACCCTTTGCTTCTGCATTTTGTAAATTTAATGTGAGTGGTATCAGCCACATCCTGGATTAAACTGGGAGTGCAGGAGATAAACCTATCTTTTCTTCCAACATTTGCATAGCCCAAGGACAGGTGAGTGTCCCTGCCATTGTGGATAGTGTTTCCCCTGTCAAAAGACCAACTGTTGAAAGTTTGAAACTGAATTACTGATCTGATAAGTATTTGTCTCTTTAAGTGTTTTGGCCTTTTTTTAGAAGCTTCATTGTAAGGAAATGGATTAAACACCAGAGAGGATCAAGGCAGTGTTCATATCAAAGTGTAGTGATAATTTCCTCCAGTTTAGCTGGGAAGATGACAGCTGCCTTATGTTGGAGCAAGGCTGGGAGAGAGAAAGTGTTCACAGCAAAGAGCTGTAGACACAGATCAGTACTTTCCAACAACCCACAGGACAATACTCTTTCAGTTTCTTTCATATGTTACTCAAAACATAGGTCACAAGGTAGCATTGTGTTGTGAGTTTTGAAAACGAGAGCAACCTGGCAATGCCAAGCTTTAAAACATTATCAGCAAAATGGATGATACCTTTATTTGTAAAGATGTGTCTAGCACCAGGTCCAGTTTTACATGAGATTATAGCATTGTACCCCTTCTCTCTTTTGTTGAACTAAGGTGTCATGAAAAGCTTAAAATTTCACTGAAGCACAGTACAGGGTAAATAAAAAAGCTTATGAAAAATGAGGGAATAACCAAACCTTCAGGAACCAAGAGCCATGACTTGAGAAGTAAGAACAAGAAAACACTGGAAATCAAACTGCAAAGCCAAAGCCAATGGGAATTTTGTGTTAGTCTTAGTCACTAAATAACATAATACCCACCATATGATTGCCTCTTACTCATCTAAGCCTCTTCCTTTCAGACCACATGCAGTAAAATAAGTGTGCAGTGTACCTTTCAGCAGGAACAAGAGAATGAAAGGTCAGTGACTATGGTTTCAGGTTGTTATGGATATGGGAAATACCAATGTTTCACTGTTCAAAGCATATAAAAGAGAAGGTGTGCCAGCTTTGTGGATTTACCATCCAGAATTCCTCTCTGCAGAAATGAAATAAATATTTTGACTCTGTGTGTGAATCAGCTTCTAGTGCACCATGTGAAAGAACCCATATGTGGGACAACAGTGTGAAGATTTGGCAGTGCAGTGTGTGCACGTCACATAATGGTCACGCTGCATCACCCCTAAGTGCTGACAGCAATTTGTTTAAATGTCATTAGATGAATTAATGGAGATCCGTTGTGGACTATTAAGCACAAATGTGAGGATACAGGTTATTATTAAACCTCAAACTACTAAAAGACAGTATTATATACACAAAAAATTCTACAAATTCCCTGGTTTTGTAGGTTTTTTTGCTAAACTCATGTTTTAGGCTAGTCTGAGACAAAATATTGAATTAATGCACATAGTCTGATATATCTCATATTTGTAGCTATATCTAGAAGTTAGTATATGATGCAGTTGCATTGTTGTTGATATCTCACATCTTTTGTAGTAGTACAGTTTTCATTATGGTTTCTGTAGACAACTTTAAATGCTTTGTGCTCTTCTGGCACATTTCTTGTATTTCTGTTCATTCCAGAAAACTTTCTCATAGGGAAAATCTAGTCTGTTTTCCCTTTGTATTATAATGTCGAGTAAAGTATAAAGTACTACAATGTCTAGTAATTTTTACTGATTGTCCTTTGAAAGAGGGAGAAGTTCAGGTTTCTCTTTTAGCATTTGTCTCTGTGATGCTATATTTGTACTGTGTTGGGGATATTTGTGGCTAGGTAACACTCTGAACTGGAGCCCTCACCTAGTACTGGCAAAATTAGTTGTGGTGATCAAATAGAAAGTAGAAAAGAGTTCTGAATCTGGGTTTAGTTTGTGGAAATGCTTTGGCTAGGAAAACAACAGCAAATGTTGCAACTTATACTTTGCATTTCAACATGAATTTGGCAACTTAGCAACATTTCTTTTGGTTTAGATTGAACCAGTGTGATTATTTCCTCAGTTTTTGGTGTGATCATTAAATAAAAAGTTTACTACTTGCTTTCTCTGACTTAGAAGAGAGAAATCTAGTTTCTGTCTCTACCAGTACTTTCAGTGTGACCTTGAACACTTCCTTCCATGGTCAAGCCTCTTCTTATGAAACAAGGGCAATGTTTACAGACTCTTTTATAAAACACTTTGAGACATGGATGAAGAACACTGTAGGAAATCTAGATTACATGCAGTCATCAAAGGGAGAATAGGATTCCTGTGAGTGTTAGCCAGTTTTTACTCATACTTTTTTCTGAAGATATTTACAGCTCTTTTGATAGAGAAAGCTTTAGAGACCCATGAACCAAATAGAATAGAAAATCATAGAAACCAAAACCACTGGTAAACTGCACATCATTAGCTACAGTCTTGCTGGGTATATCTCTGCTGGTATTGTTAATCACTAATTCATTAATCTTCCTTTAGAAAAAATTAAATCACAGAGAGGTTGCAATTTTTTTTTCTTTGATGCTTGGTAGAAGATGATCTGATGTAGACTGAATGATGTGTTCTCCATTTCCCAGGGAATGATCCTGTACCTCAGAGCAGTGTCTGTCTCTCTAGACTGACTATTTCATTCAGACCTAATTCACATACCTTACTGCAGGACAACACATGAACTCGAGTCCTGGAAGGCTGCCATAAATAAACCTTCTTCACACTCTGCAAATAAGTTATCAGAGAGCTAATAAAGACTTTTTAATACAGTTCAGGTCTTTATTTCAAACCAGACCTGACATCTTCTTTAATCTTCATATAAATATGCTTTTTTAAAACATTTTCTATAACTCCAGGGCCAGCTTATTCTCCTTAATGTTACAGGTGTGGTCCACAAATCCCCACAAAAATCCCGCTGTCTTTCGGAGTAGCCATATGTTGGTTGGAGTTATTACTGCAGTTTGTGCTGTCAGTAGTACAGGCCTAAGTAGATTTCAAATTTAGCCATCAAGCCAGTGAGATTCTTCTGGTTTTAGAGCATTACCTTAAAACCTTCTTCTCTCTTTTTTTTTTCCTCCATAATCTTATGTAGACCTGACATCTCTGAGTTTTAGGTCACTGGATTCTGAGAAATTATCTCAGGGAAGTACCGCTGTATGCTTGCCCTCATTTTACATTTAGCCTTGGGCTTGCTACTGCCCTCCAGACACTGAGTGAGATGGACCTCTGATCTTACTGGTGCAATCATCTTTATGTGCTGCTGTTAACACACAGACTTGGAGGTCTTCAAAGTTCTGATGTGAACTGACTGGCACAGTGGCAAACTTAAGAGTTACATTTTATTTACTTGTCACTGAAATAAGCCATATTCTGACCAGACCAATACACTAGGTCATTCCATACCAAAGCTAAAGCTACCAGAACCTGGAGACAGGCATCAAAACCTCAATAGTAGCAACTGCAGTTTCATCTCGGTATGTACCACCACAATAAGTGCAGAAATACAGTATCAAAAGAAAACTACTATTAAGAGATGTGCTTTAAGTTTACTGCTTCCACTTTGCTTCAGCAAGCAAGCCCCAGAGTAAAATGAGAGACAAGTTCCCTTTTTTCCTGCATAGGATTGGGGTAAAGCCTGATACTGTTTTATCCAGGATACAGTCCAAGCTTTGAGGCTTCATTTCCTCTTCAAACAGATTCTACTGCACAACACATAGCTGAGTGTTCCACTGACTTTATTACAAAAGCATTTGAGGTTGCTGGTAAAGTTCAGTACTAAGATAAGCTTGATGAAGTGTCGAGTCAGTTGATAATGGGAAGAGTTACTGGCTGTGCCTCCTTGCTAGCTGCATCCAGTTCCTGACCTTCAGTTCAAGCGATGTGGATGGAGTTATGCTCACAGTTGTTGAGGGATCTAGACCATGGGGTTATATCCAGTGTTATATCCGATCAGTGTTTGTCCAGCCTGGCAGCCTAGTACCTTCTTACTGCCGCTAACTTGGTATGTTGCATGCCTTAGGCAGCATAAGTGCATGTACAGCTGTTTTGAACATGCAAAACCTTCTTGACCATGACAAAAAGAGTACATATGGCAGACCTGATGCTGTCTTATCCAGACTGGCTTTTGAACAGAATGAGCTACCTGCAAAATTACACTTATGTCTTATATTAGAGGGAATTAGTTTTCTATCATGGGGGAAAAAAACCCCAGAAATAAAAACCCAACAACAAAACAACCAATCAAATGAAAAAACTCTGCATAAGACCACAACAAAACAAGTCTAAACCACAAAGGATAACATAAATTAACATTTATTTAATAGAGACATCAAGGAATCAGAAAAAGAAACTGGCTCGGGAGTTGAGCAATTCAGCCTAGATCAGTACCAGCAGAGAGTCATCCAACATATCTTTCTGGAAAGAGGAAATAAGAGAACAGTTACAGGATGAATAGACTTTTACAGGGGATTATTTATAAATACAAAAATATTGCAATTATTCACATTAACATAAGCTGAAAGCAGGGGATACCCAGCCTCCTGGCTACACAAGACACCTAACAGCTTCCATGTGGTGGAGAAACAGAAGGAATACAGGACCAACCATGGAGGATCAAGGAGGCAGAGTTTTCCAGGGCTGTTCACAGGCAGATGATAATACTGATCTCCAGCAGCTGATTAGGCCATTATAGGTGGAGTTCGTATGGGTTAGCCTATGGACCTTAAGGCTATTCAAAACTCACTGAAACACTTCTTGGCTCATTTCATGCATTGTGTGTGGACCTGGATACACAGCAGTCTCCACCTGTGCAATATATTACTGTTTTGCAAGAACTGCACTTAGAATGCACAGTCTGTTCAAGGACTAAGGCAGGCCACCCCTTGCTTAAAGACTTTGTGGGTAGAGGGGGCCCAAGTTCTTTACTTCTAATCGAGTAATCACAGTAGAATCAACTCACCTTTTAAAATGGCATGTATGGAAATGATTAAAGGTACAGGCTTTACCAAAATGACACTATGAAGACAGACTCATCCCTGAGAATAGTTTGAGGCAAGGTAAAAACTTGGATTTAATTGTAAAAAATAAGAAGAGCCAATGATAGTATATCATTGGAGGGAAGATTATTATTTAAATTTTTTATTCAGTAACAGCCATTATCTCATGGATGACTTGCAGAATGATTTATCTTTGACATGTAGATATAAAGTGAATATTCATCTGATCTTACTATTCTCAGTCAAATGAATAAATAAGGTGATTAAAAATAATTGGTTTTTTTCTGTTATTATATAATTGTATTTTAATAGAGCTGGTCAAACAATGTAATGGTGAAAATATAGAATCAAAAAAATTCTCCCAGTATATCAGCTTCTGTACTGTATTTTGTTATTAAATATCCCCAGGGCTTTTTTTTCTTTTTTTTTTTTTTTTTTTTTTTTTTTTTTTTTTTTTGTGGATAAATTCTTTATTCTCTCCTCATAATATTTTTATAAACTGTGAGTTTATTATATTTTACAATTTTATTCAATACTAATTTTCAGTTCAGAGTTATAAAAACAGTTTGAATATGCAGTACTTCTAAAACTGAAGAAGTGGAATAGTTGATAGGCAGTATTTAATGCAAAAGGTAAGGCAGTGTTTGCGTTGATCTATGTCAAACAGAAGACAGGTGCTAAAATTTCGGCATATGTTCAGACTAATGTTTGCTTTTCAGAGACAGCCCAAAATCTCCTTAGACTGTAAATTAAAGAATAAAAGTCATTATAGGAATAATAATGCCTAACAGGTAAACAACAAAGCTTAAAAGGAAAAAATTGTAACATATTTTCCTCATATGATTTCATTTTTTGATTCAAAAGAACGGCCTCCCATTTAGAACTTCACATAATGTGCCATGCCATGCATAATAAGTCATGTAGGAATATTGAAAACAAATTACCTTTATGGAAGATGCTGAATTTTGTGATGGTTGTGATATTTTTTATTTTCTCTTTTTCCTAAAGAAGCTGTAAAAATCTCATCAACCTATACTGTTCCTTCAGAAATCCTGCGCAACAGTAGGACAAAGTTCTCATGTGCTGGGTGTTCATACAGTTAAAGTTTGTGGTTGAGCATAGCATAAAATTGTGTCAGGAGGGCTTTAGGTTGCATATTGGGAAAATGTTCTTTACCCAGAGGTGCTTGGGCACTGGAACAGGCTCCTCAGGGAAATGGTCACAGCTCCAAGCCCAACAGAGTTCAAGAAACATTTGGACAATGCTGTCAGACACATGGTGTCACCTCTGGGGTGTCCTGTGCAGGACCAGGAGTTGGACTCCATGATCCTTGCTGGTCACCTCCTACAAGGTGACCTACAAGGATTGGCATATAAATCCATCTCCTGTGTTGTAGGTCAACACAGCAGAGTCTGTGAATTTATATGCCAATCCCTCTTCATCTGCATGGAATCCTGCACTAAAATTACTGTAGAATTTCTTGATATTTATGGTGTCAGTATGGATTTCTAGTAATCTTGTTGTCATGGTTCATCATTATTACGCTGAAGTTTACTTTTCTGGGTTTCATTATCAGTAGCAATATGAGATAGTTGTTCCGGGCAAAGCAAGAGATAACTTTCCCCACAGTGATGCCCTAAGAGCAGTAACAGGCTGGCCTGATATACCAGAAAAGGCTTTGACAAGGAGGTACACAGGATGCACTGGAGGGGTATGGGCATGGAATGATAAGAGCTGAGGCATAGGCTCGTTCTGAAGGTCCCAGCCCACCAATGATCAATTAAAGAAACAGAGACCTGGAGGTGGGCAAAGCTCTTTGTATGACTAGAAAAGTGAAAAAATTACAAGTATTTAATGCACATAAAACAAGTATAGCATAGCAAATTCCAATTTAATATGAAGTTGATGACCAGTGAGCAAAGAATAAGGTGTGAAAGTACTGTATAAACATGTATATGGGGGGTGGGGGGAACGAAAGAGATTAGGAAAGAGAAATCAAAATCACCATGGCAAAGGAATTTGAATGCTGATGATTTATTCCCTCTATTTTCCTCCAGCTAAGTGGAAACCCTCTACTTTGGGACCCAAAGGAGCAACAGAGAGCAAGTGTAACACCAGGGAAAAGAATAGAAAGTAAGAAAATTATGTTCAATATTTTAAACTGCATTATTATGCAGAATTTTCTCATTATTGTATTTTTATTTTTCTTTTTCATGGCAATAATTAGACATGGATTGATAATAATTTTTAATTAGCCTATTAAGATTTCATTAATACTGTTGATAAATCCTTATCTTTATGTCTAAGTCGTATTTACTTTTTTCATGTAAGATTTTGAGTGTGACATGGTTTAGGCATGGCTCCTTAACAGAATTTCACATACTGTGTCTGCAGTTACCTCTTGATAACCTCAACTTTGTGGCAAGGAATAGCTATGTTGAGACTCCCTGTGCACTACTGGGACTCCAGAATAAACTCCTTAGATACAGGAAGAAGATCTTTAATCTCTTGTTGGCTGACATATGCAACTTTAAATTGCTTGCTTTGACAACAAAGAGGTAATTTTACATATGCTCAATATTATCGCAATAACCTCTTACATGACTTTTCCTGATTTCCACTATAGCTTTTCTTCCTATAAAGCATTATGAAGGAAGGCTTCTTGGAACACATAAGGTACAAATCACAGAATCACAGAATCACTAGATTGGAAGAGATCTTTAAGATCATTAAGTCCCACCCATGCCCTAACACCACAACTAAACCATGGCACCAAGTGCCACATCCAGTCTTTTTTTAAACACACCCAGGGATGGTGACTCCACCACCTACCTGGGTAGACCATTACAGTCCTTTATCACTCTTTCAGTAAAAAGCTTTTTCCCAACATCCAACCTAAATTTCCCTGGGTGCATCTTGAGACTGTGTCCTCTCTTTATGTCAGTTGCTGTCTGGAGAAAAAGACCAACCCCCACCTGACTACAGCCACCTTTCAGAAAGTTGTAGAAATTGGTAAAGTATCTATATCTATATCTATATCTATATCTATATCTATATCTATATCTATATCTATATCTATATCTATATCTATATCTATATCTATATCTATATCTATATATACTGGCTTTATCTCTCAGAGTTTTCTCAGTTCTCCATTTAGTTGCAGTAAATTCTGAATTCTCTTTTCCAGGTTCTATGCTTGTGCATGCATTTTTGAAACTCTGCAGAGATTTAGTACTTTGATTTTCATTAATCAGTTTTGTGGCTAAAACACTAAATGAGAATTAGCTCCAAAAATGAAAATGTCTTCGTCCTAAACATTCCATCTATTAATTTTTCATAAGATGTTATAAACAACTAGAAAAAGACTGAGTACCACTGTTTCTTTTATTATTTAGGGTTACTAGTAATACAGAGAGGCTTTTAATTCTTATTTATCTTAATGGCATCTGTTTCTGTGGAACATCTAGATGAAGTTAATCTCTCTAGTATTTTCTGTCTGACACTGATCAAAAACAATAATAAAATTATTCCCACAGAATTTGTAAATAAATGTCAGTACTATTACATATATTCTCTGCATATAGGCCCACTAAAGATGGCCTGTAGAGAGAAGCCCATTAAATAAAACCCTCATGATGCTAGCTGCTGTATAGAATAATAAGACAGGGCCAGTCCTGTTAGACAAGATGGTTCGGATAGCAAACACGTGTGAAGAAAGGTAAGGCACTGAAGTGATATCCACAGAGCCTCTGGGTTCTTGAGACATGTGGTTTTGTGCTCTATATTTTGACTTACCTGAGAGAGCCCCCACATTCCTAAAAGAAAAAATCTTTTCTCCTGAAACACCAGAAGTGAATGAATAAGGAGAATTGCAGAAATGTACCTTCATGGTCCTAATTTTTGACCCATTCACATATTTTTTTTTCAATACTTCCCAGAAACAGTCTCACATTTAGATTTTCAAAGTGTAAGTACTTGCAAAATCTAATATTTATTTCTCACAATAGAAAATTAAAAGCTGGATGATGCAAGTAGTCTAAACTGTTCTCACAGAATATTAGTAGGCCTGCTTACTCCTGATAGACACGGATGAACTTACTTTAATGCCCTATATGTGTATAAAATCAGGAATCTGTTGTAATATCTGTTATAATGAGCAAAAATCTGTGCTAGCCAAAAATCAGGTTTTCAAGTTAAGATCTGAGACATGCATGCAGAAGTTCTCCAATAGAACGTGTGACTCCAACAAATATGCAACTATAAATTATTTGTAAAACTAGTCTGTGGCATTCATGCCACCTGCTCCCTCACACCCCTCAACACCGCCCCCAAGTATTGTGGAGACTCTGAATAAAACTTTGAAAGATGACAATTACCTCTGAGGGTTAAGGATGGAAAATGTGCAGAAAGTGAGCTCACTAGCCTATTACTTTTCACTGTTGGACTGCCAAAAACATCACGAGTTGTTCTCTAGTGCTCCCTCTGGCTGATGCTATGAAACGTGACTTTAGGGAAAGCACATTTGTAACAGGAAGAGATGACTGAAACTTAGATGAAGTGAAGGGCAAAATGTGAAAGACAATGAAACTTCCTGAAAAGCCTAAGGTGTTACCTTCCTCTGGAAATAAATGATCCTAATGGGAGGTGACATTCAAACCTGCTGAAGTAGAACCTGCGCCAGGACTAAACTTGACCACACCCACATGTCTTTAATGTATGATTAACGAGCCATGATAGATATACATCAGGTCAATGAGGCTGACACTAATAGATGGAACTTTTTTTGACAAAACTCCCTGAATAATGATGTGCACATGGTAAGTGCTGTAGATATTATATTTAGATAAATGCAACCAGACATGAATAGTGATAGGAATTTACTTTAGGGGACTGACTTATGTATTCAGGAGAAGGAAATTATTATAATCTATTCTTTTTATTTAGTATTCATGGACATTCAAAGAATTATATCTGTGTGTTGGGCAAACCTATTTATATGCCTGGGACTCGTGAAATATGCCAAGCATATGGTGGGACAGAAAAAAGAAAAAGCACAAATCCATGGGAATTTGTTGCTCAAGGCAGCTCTGGAGTTTATGGTTAAGTGGCTCTTTTTCTGCCTACCTTGATATATAGCTGGAGGTCCTGGCCCTGTTTTGGCATGTTTCTATGCTGGCAGCTGTGAAGGGTTGTGTTGGAGAAAGGAAGGTTTCAGTGCATGCTGTAATCCCATAATGCATATACATGAAATAGAAGAGTATCAAGGGACTGTAGCAAGGGCCAAACTTCCCTTATCTTTGCTAGCAGTTACTTTGGTTTTGAATAAATTGGCCTTGTTGGAATAAAGAGACAACTCATCTTCAGCTGGGACAGTGTAAGAGATGATTGCACTGTTCTCCCTGTTCCAATCTTCTGATTCTCTACCAGTGATTCAAATGCTTATTTAATTATAAAACCCAGCAGCAATGGCCAGATATACCCATGCAGCTCAGGCTGAAGGGTACAGTGGAGTCCTTTATAGCCAAGTTTCAACCCTTGGTTGACAGGCAAAGCTTCTTGCTCTTTGCACCATTCACCAGTGCATATAGGCACTCAGGGGAGTGCTCAGATGTTTGGACTACTATATATTGTCCTTGCACCATTTAAAGCAAGTGGGTTTGGAACTTGAAGGAGAGTGGCTGAGGTGAGGATATAGGTCAAATGACTGTGGGCTGGCACATATAAATCTAGCAGGTAAAACCAGTCTCATCCTCTTCTGGAGACAGTGTGCCATGGTTGTTTGAATTCCACTTCTCCTTGCACTGTGACTTCAGAGTCTTTGAACTAAAGTTTAGCCTCAATCTCAAAATAATTAAGACAATGCCTGTGACTGTTGCACTCTTGAACTTCTTGAAGAAAACAGCTTCTCATTCCTAAACAAGAATCATGCAGCTGGCTGCAGAGTGCCTTCAGTCTGTGGAATCACTCTGCCCAGCAAAGCAACTGAGCTTTCTCTAAACAGTCTTCTCCACAAATCCTGTTTAGTTTTCAAAAGGCTGTCCTTCTAGTTTGTTTGCAAAATCACACAGTGAGAAAAAAACTCCAAAGGAAACAGCTGTTTCTTTGATTTGGTAGGTCTCTGCCTTCATCGGGATTGCTATTAGAAAATGCAGTCAGTAAATTTAGGGCTAAAATTCTGCCTGAGGTGACATAATGTGAATATTCATATTTAAAAGCCCTTCTGTTCCTACCTGGTTTGTTGCTATTGCAAAGGAGGCAGTTCAAAAGCCTTGGGCTACTAAACCAGTTTGGGGTTTCATTACAGAGGAGAGCCTTTAAGATACCCACAGCCTTTACAGGAAATGAAAACCTACAAGCTATTGTGTCAGTAAAGTCCTGTTGGTCCTCACTCACTGCAAAACTCAAAATTTGCTGAAAGCACTCTTAAGATGAGCATCATGACATGATACAGCTAGTACACTAGGGAGAACTACAGGAACACATTTGCCAGAGTATCTCCATATCCAGGCTGAAGAAACATATGTGCCTCTGAGGGGAAGAACAGAGTGCTTAGGAGTCTGAAGAGGCTGATAAGCTCTTTGGGAGATTTTCCATAACACTGAAATAGCTTTTAAAATTTGGCTCTTCCATCCTGGAAAATTCCTTACATTTGCATCTAATAACTAGATCATTAGTTCCAAAATGAATCCAGTGTGTTTCAGAACCCAGCTGTCCCTTGCCCCCTCTAACATGTATTACCTTGCAAATTGAATCCTTTTTTTGGCTGTTTAATGCTGAAAACAGGATTTTGTATTTCCCTTTTTTTGGGGGGGGACTCAGGGTGGGAAGATCTGGTTCTGCTGTGTGGTCTCTTCCAGCACTCACAATAATGAAAGACTTCTCCATAGGGGTTACTTCAGTTCAGAGATATTACACAAATGCAGCTCATTGCTTTATCACCCAGCAGAATGAAGCCATTTCTAGGCTGAAATTGAGGAAGTTCTTTAACAACAGAGCAGCAGAAGATATGTAAGAACAGAAGAACAGCTGAATTAAGAAAGAGAAATATCCTAAGTGTGCATGAGAGCTGTGTGTGCCTTGTGCAACAACAGCCTGCCAACAGTGGCTATTGCTAGAACCAGTAGAAGTTCAATGTCAATCTATTTAAAAGCAGCTAGTACCTGGGGGTTTTGCTAAGGAAGGGTGACGAAAGGCTAAGTCCATTCAGTAAAAGCAAGTGCTCTGAGTGCAAATGGGATTTCAGTTTTTGGGGAAGAATTTGGAAAGATCAGACATGTGAAATGTGAGGAGTGGTTGCAGCAGAGTAGATACCTGCATGCTAGATCAATGAGAAGTACAGCTGCTTCTAGTGCAGCAGGTATGTGAAGGTCAGGGAACAGCAGAATTCTCAGAGTGCAGTGATCCTTTATAGAACACATTTTGTGACTGTCTGACAGGACCTTCTGGTATAAACTGAAGATAATCTAACAGAGCAGCTGCAATTATGGTACAAATACTTCAGGGAAAAGGTAGAGACATGCTTCCTTGACTTGTTTCCTGAGTAATGCTAAAGTGAGCAGGCATCTGGAAGAAGCAAAGCCAAGGCAATAGAGGCATTTTATTTAACACTGTCATCTCCTTTAGTTTGGTCACTTGCATTCCAGTCTCTTCCCTATCTAAAGCATCATGGTATACGCCCATGTAGCTGCAGTACTAGGAATACAGTACATTTAAAAAAAAAATAATAAAAGAAAAAGCAGATGCCTCCAAGAGGTATTTAGTCAGTGGGTATCATAATCCCCTTCTACACTGAACTGACTTGAGATGAAATGATGTCTCAGCAAGCACAGACTGGGGATAGACTGAGGAATATGAAGTGCATGTGCTCACCAGACTCCACCTATTTGTATCAGTCAGACTTTATCTATTCATAACAAACAACAAGATGACAGTTTTACATCTCTCCAGAATGGAACTACCTCTACCTATCTTCCTTCATCAGCAGTTCACTAGGGATATGGGTTAAATCTGTCACCTAATAATGGTGAATCTGCTCCCCTGAGCTGATCAGGGTGAAGTTTTGGAATCTGGTTCTCCTTTTTTGAAATTATAAAAGATAAGGAATCCATGTAAGTTCTGGGATATGACAGATGACAATTAAAGAAAAGTGTTGGCCTGCTGAGCTACTGCAAACTTGTAATGATTTTGGAGATCCAGCTCTCTAAGCAAAAGGGAGCTAGGGTGAGAAAGCAGCAGTAGATGGGAAAGTTATAGCTCCCATAAGGTAAGATGGATGTTCAATTTCATCAGCTAGTTCAATGGGGAGAAATGTTTGAAGGTTTTGCTACACTTGTATTATTACACTAGTACTGTTATACACAAGCCTGATGTGAAAGCTTAGCCCCTTTTCTCCTGTTTTTATATGTACAAGAGATACAGATCTGCAAGAATTTAACCAAAGCACATGTAGCAGATGCATGACTCACCCCTCTTTTGCTACAGAATTAGTTCTGTGCCTGTCATGTGTCAGCCTGTTCTATGAAACCACTTCCTTAATTTACTTTGTCTCCATGTCACGGCTTAATCACTTGGTGTTGAAACCAATCTGGGGTTACAATAAGTCATTCACCTTATGTTTGAAAGCAGGCAGTATACTCAGAGAAAATTAGAGGCAAATTTTAGCCTAGTATCCATATGACTTCATCAAGAATAATGTGCTGTGTTGCTGAATACATTTACATTATGTAGGACAGATTTTTTTTAACAACTCAGCTAAAAAGCTCCAGAGAAATGAAATTGCCAGTTTTCCCATGCAGCTCAGTCCCCACTGAGCACTAGGTGTCTGCATGGTTGGAGGGATATGGAAAGAGTTGCACCCTCTCTTCCCATAATGCAGTGAGCAGAGCTCAACAGGGCATGAGGATCTAGGCCTAAAATCACTTTTAAGTTTCCAGATGTGAAGTGAGGCCTGTACTTCATTTCCATTCTGTGATTCTTCATGCTTACCTTCCTTTCTCATGCTTTTCCAAATATTCTTCTGTGACTGCCTGACTCAGTTATCAATGTAAAGGACAAGTATGAGAGTCGATCGTCGTTATGTTCCCATGGCCTTCCAGAAGTCAAAACAGTGGGAAAAGCCACAGCAGGAAAGTTTGACAGAAGGCAAAACCAGCAGCATGTCACTTAAGTAGCTGCAGTGAGGCATGATCCATCATGAAAACAAAGCTGTGCTTTAACTAAACATACTTAATGGAGGGTCTAATTTTAATGGGAGAGGTCAGGCCAAGCTTTTGCTGTGTAACAGGGATAACAGGTCCTAACAGTAAAATTAGATTGCAACTTTACTGGTAACCAGCTTCCTAATAACTGAGATTTTCAGGAGTAAATTGAGCAAGATCTACTCCTCTCTTACTGGTTTTGGTAAAAATTTAATGACATATTCGGAGAGCAAAGCAAGGTGAACACTTGGAGAAGTTTTCTGTAAACTGAATTCTGAACCAGCATTCTGAAATGAAATGCTAAAATGTCTGCTAAAATCACTTTGTGAACTGAATTTTACATCACCTGCTCAAGTTTAGGGAAAATGGATTGTAAACACTTCAAGCCAGAACTTACTTTCAAATTGTTCTGTGAGGTATCTAGCACTTCTGAGGGTGCTGTAAGACAGAAATGGTATGCTTTTAGGAATGCCATTGTCCAAATGCCTACACAAACATGAAGGGTTTTGAAATAATATTCTTTCCTGAGCAATTTGAAGGTTCATACCACCTTTATTTTTCCTCCTCTACTGAAATATACTTTCAGCCCCCTATGCTGTCCTCTGCAGCAGCAATGTTTTGTTTCAGCATGTTCAGGTTGCAGGAGAGCACTTTGTTCTGTGAGGTTAAACACATTTATTTTCCTTAGGACTGGTATAGTACCTGGAACAATTGTTTCTGAGGCATCTGCAAAGAAGACTATTACACCCAGGAATTAAAAAAGCTAAGTACGCACAGAATTTTCATTATAGAAGAAACACAGTCATGTCAGCCTTTGAAACAAGTAGATGATCTCTCTACACTGAAAGCAGATGGAAGGAATTCACATAGATGTAATTGATACACAGGTTTAGAAACCTACTCTATTGAGTAATGGCATGATGTTTTTTACATATTGTTACTGTCACCACACCTACTTAATTTAAGACAGATAGTTAAATCAAGTAAAGGCCTAATATGCAGTCAAATGCATGTTTTGAGATGAAATCTGCCCTGAAATATCTTACATGTTGTGTTTACAAAGGGCAGAAGTGGTGATGTAGGATGAATCCACCAAGATTTTCACTCATATAGCTTTATGTGCAGCTGTAAAGCACCTGCAGAATTCCTAGCAGTGTATTTTTGTTTGGGTGTAATAATGACTATCTCCCGTCTCTTGATAAATCCAAAGCTCAAAAAATATTAAACACCAGTTCCCTTTGTGGTCTGTAAACTGTAGTACCATTTGAAGCTTGAAATAGCTCAGTAAGTTATTCACACTTAGTAGGAATTAAATTCCAGAGGAGGGAGAGGAGATGAAGACAGACGGTGCGATGCTGCAAGCCTGTCTCTATTACAGCACCTGTGCTGTGCCACTATTGACAGTAGCCACTCTCCTTCTAATATTTTACAAAACAAATGCCCCCTATAGCACTGTGTGAAGAAAGAGAGCAAAAAAAGCTGGAGATTTATTGGCGTCCCTGTGGGATTTTAAGTTCCTTGTGTGGCTGTTTACAGAACAGGCAGCTGCCCAGCTGGAGCGCTCCGGTCCTGCCCCGGGCAGAATGCTACATCGCTCCAGTCACACCTCTGCTGGCTGGCCCTGCCACAGCACAGCAGCTGGCCCAGGGCACCCCTCTCCCCAGAATAGTTTTTGGTCCCTAACCACAATCCACAGGGAAGATGTTTAGGACCAAGGAGTCTAGCACTTAAAATGCTGATTATACACATAATTAGACATATGCACAATATTATATGTATATGAAAGCTTATGATTCTTTTTCACATGATGGAAACTAACATGGAGGTCAGAGTCTGTTTGGATTAGCAGCAACATGAATTACCCAAAGCTCCTTAAGGGACATCATAAACAACTAAAAAGTAAGTCTAAAGAGACGCCGTTTTTCTTGTCTCTGTCACCTCAGAGATGAAAATCTGGTCAAATACCAATAATTTACTAAAGTTAGTAAATACAGTCTTACTGTTAGTAATAAAGGTCTGCACAGATGGCTCATAAAGGAAAGGCAGCCGCAGCTGGTGCCAGGCTCGGCGCAGCGCGGGGCCGCCCGGAGGCTAGGGCTGGCTTTGGCTTTGAGCGGCAGCAGCACATGTGACCGAAGCACGACTCGTGTCCCACAGGGACGTGGCAGCACCCGACACCTCTACAGCCCGGACTAGCGGCAGGTCTCCCGAGAGGGGGGAGCTGGTGGGAGGTCGGTGGAAGCAGAGCCGTGCTTCCTTTTGTCCGGGGGGCTCCGTTTGCACTCCTCGCCCCCAGCCAGCAGCTAGGAGACGGCTGGGGGCGGGAAAGGACAGGCACGGGGCTTCGGCCCGCCCATCTCCTTCTCCCCGGCTAAGGCACGCACAAACCACTTTTTTTCCTATGGGCGAGGCGTTTTGGGAGAAGGACCAGCACAAGTCGGGGGCGCTGGCTCCTTTGTGCTCCGATACCAGCAATCCCTGTTCCGTAGTCGCCCCATCCCCCGTCTCTCGCTCTGTTCTGCCTCCCCGCATTTCCTGCCCCGACCCCGGGCAGCCCCCCCGCCCGGTCCCCGCGGGCCAGGCGGGCGGGGGAAGCGCTTCCCGCGGGCGATGACTCCGAGTTACTTTTCACCTACTTGGCGGCGCTGGCGGCGGGGTTACTGCCGGTCAGGCTGCCCGAGTCCGAGGCACTCCCGCAGCCTGCTCCTCCGGCCACACACCCCGAGCCCATCTGCTGCCCCAGCGCCCCCAGGCCCGCAGCCTTTCCCCCGGGAAGCCACGCGGGTGGCAGTGTCACTTCAGTAGGGGCGCGGACTCCCCCGTGCAGCAGAAGCCGGTGCCATGTTACATTCGTCAGCTCGGCTCCCGCGATCACCACCTATTTTGCAGCCGAGAGGTTATGTGTTCGCACGACTCGCAGTGTGGATACTCCGGAGCTTGCTCATCCCAAACGCTGGCAAGGGGAGCGAGTGTTTTCGCTGCTCGCCGAGGGTGGCTGAGAGCCGGGTTACTGCCGGTCACTGCCGCAGGGCGTGCGCCGCCTGCGCTGCTCGCTTTCCACTCCTGCAGAGCGCCTCCGATCTTGCAAACCATACTTCTGCATTTCCTTTAAACGCTGCAAGCAAAATCGTAACCAAGCCCGTCCTTGTGGGCACCACAATTACCTTGCAAAGTAATTTTCAGTAGTCCCAGTGGTAACGCTGCCTGAATGTGTCTTCTGTTGGGCACAAAGCTTGCAGCAATACGGGATGGATTTTAGCATGAAAGGATTACTTCTACTGAGAATTTTGATCTTGGATCAACCAAAAGTGTTCAAAAGAGACTTACAAAACCTCCAGACCGACACCAAACCATTCTTTTCTGAGCTTACAGTATAAGATGGAGAAAACAGTAAAAAGAATACTTTTCTGAGGTCTTTTCTTGGTGCAAACTGAATGTTTGCTTGCTCGGTAAGAGCTGGATATCTATAGTGTTAAAACCACAGTGATGAGGCATGCACAAAAATTTTTAAAAGAACTAAAATAGGTACACTGTAATGTGTTTACTGAGACCATACATGAATCCTGCAGCGGGGTTGAATTCTGTGCTTGAGGAGGTTTAAATATATGCTTCCTCTAGGTAAAACTTACCTAGTCTCAATTTGACTTTTTGTATTATTTCCATGAATTTACCCTGTAGTCATTAGCCAGGAAAATCAGGTGAGGAGTTTTGTTCTTTTGTATTGTACATAGTTACAACACACCATCTATATATTTCAATGCTATAAAGAATGGTAAAGATGATCCTAAGTGGCCTGTGGATTGAAGATACAAATTATCCACGGGGAGTTCTAGCTCAATTTCAGGAGTGGTTGTAGATATTTCTGACACTGTAATTACTTTTTTACTTTTTAATTGTCTCAACAGAAGGATAAGGTCTCAAAGCACAACTCAACAATCCTCCTTTGGTCTAGAAGAGATGAAATTGAAGGAAATTTAATGCAAACATTTTTAACATAATTCACAGTCATGGTTTTTGTGTACCACTCCATAAAGGAAATGTAAGTACAGTCTGTCATTAAACACTTACAAAATAAATGAAGACACATTTTTATTCTTTCATAAGGTAGAGATGCTCCTATTTAGCTATTTAAGCTTAAGTGCATACACTTTCAGAAACCATGATATTCGGACAGCAATGTAAAATGAAGCATTAAAAAGGAAGAATGTCTCCTCAGTCTTAGAAGCAGCTTTGTGATTTGCTATAAATGCTTATGAAGCTTTCCCTGACTCTTGTGGTTTTTTGTTTTTTGTTTTTTTCTTGGTGTGTTTTTGTGTTTTTCACTGGAATCCCACCCTTTGTCCCCTTACAGACTTTCTTCTCTCCACTTCTAAAGCACCGAATGGTTTCTCTCTGCCTTTCTCTTTTTCTCAGTACTCTGTTGTTATCAGGATGATGTTTATTGGTCATCCCTATGCTGCAAAAAGGCACAAATACAATGAGGAGAAATATTTTGATTTGCCATAGGAAATGAAGGGAGGTGGTAGGAATGTAACCATTATATTAGCTTTACAGTCTTTGATTTTTTTTTCCCCTCCCCCTTCCCTTGCCTTGCCCACAGCTGTTTATGTAGATTTCCCACCTGCATTTGTTTTCTTTCACTTCAGGGATATTTAAGGGAAACTGCACAATTGTTGTTTACTAAGTACTGAACCGTCTGGGGGCCATTAAACATAAAAGTGAATCTTCTGACTTCCTCATGAATAAAAAGTTTACCAAAGCTGTAATTTTTGTGTCTTTAGCGGGATAATGAGAATATCTGCTTTACAATTATTAATATTATTTTATTGTCTCCTGAATTTTGTAGTAGCTGTGGACTTGCATGCATACCAGTGAAGAAACAGTTTTCATACTTTAAAAGAAGTGTCAGCATGCTTGGGAGGACAGAATTACAAGCTAAAATTGCTGTAGATAAAACAATCTTTTGAAGAGGAGTATACCAGAGATAGTATTGCAGTCTCTTTCAAAATACCCTGCCTGTCATGTATTTTCTTCTGGGTCTGTGTTTATGAGTGTTTGTAATTTTGTGCTACCTTTTCATTTGCCCTTACTCCTTGTCCCTCCAGGTCTTTGTCCCTCCTTGTGTCACTTCAATGGTGACTCAGACTTGTAGCTAGAAATCCCAGACTGCAGCAGTGGAAGATGTTGGGCTTCAGGCAAGTGCATCTCCTAATCTGTCTCACAGTGTTGTGCTGAAAATCGGGTAGACACAGAGCATTTTCAAACATCATTCCTCTCCTACTGTATTTTGAGATGGTTTTACATTTCGAATTTGGACAGCTTAAAATGTAAGAGGGCTATTCTTGAGAAGGATATCTTATACTGGGTGGTAGAAAGCTCGTGCCCCTATGATGTTTCTGACAAGACTGGACATGTCTCAACAGCCTGGAAACTAACCCAGTTGAGCTGGAATTTTATTGTAAACGGCATTGTCTTTAAAAATAGCACAGATTTCCAATTCAGTTTCCTTGCAAGCGTAATTGGAGCCCTGTTTAATGGAATATTCATTATCTGACTTACAAAGGCAAGAACTCCAATTATACCTCATGTAGATGTCCTGTGCAGTAAACACAGCAGTTAGGATCTTTAAGCGTTCATTTTCAGCTTCCCTTTGAGAATTAGGAGTTAAGCATTAGGAACTAGAATGACACATTCTTATCTCAAGGTTGGGATTTTTTGGTCAGATTTTTTTCCCCATTAGCAGGAATATTCCCATTAGCCTCTCCAGGCTGAAATTAAGACTTCAGTCATGTAAGTGGGATCTTATAAATAGATTTCTAAAATGATTTAGTGAAATATATGAGGCTGGGTATGGAGCTAAAGTGATTTAATTTTTTATAAAAGTTCACAGTCTGCAAACATAGATGTGTTTGCTTCAGGTTTGTGAAAAATTCTTATATGCTGCAATAACTGTCTTTATATTTGGTGCTTACACAGAAGATGACTACTAACTGGAAGTCTCATGCATTACTAGGGTACAAACATTAAAATGTGTTGTGGCAATTATCACATGTAATAAATGAAATTATAATAATAAATGCTTTTGCATTGGTATGGAGGTAAATAATAAAACAAAATGGCATGAAGAATGTGAAGTCAAAAAGAACATAAGTAGAAGTTAATTGTTGTAACATAAGTTTCCTCTCTCAGAAAAATGGAGTTGTCTTGTTTCTTTGTTTTCAAATGGATGTCCAACATGTGATTAAACTAAATGGTGAACATTTCTCTGTACATGCAAGTAATCTGGGTACTTTTCTCAACTGAGCTCCATTTAAATGCTTGGACTGTCCTGCAGTGTGCACACATATGCTACAGATTGAGAGCCTGCAAGCACCCGGGTGTGCACTTGCATTTGATTTCAAGAGAAGAGCATTCAAAGAATGTCTTTTGGTCATGCCCAGCTACAGTTTGGAGTTTGTTGGCACAATCATTGGCCCTGTCTGAAATAACAGGGAACTGCAGAAGCTTGGCTATGGATGTGTCTTACCTCTTAAATAATTCTTCTATTAATACTATGCAGCTTTTCTTTTTTCATACACTGATGAGCACAAAGAACAAGCTAATTTCTCTGGCATTAACTGTTCCTTACAGCTTACAGATCTACACTGTCTAAACAGCCCTGTCGTCTGAACAAAAGCCCTCCTATTGGAGAAGTAACACTTTCTGACTTCAAGAACTGTGCTGAACTCAGTAATATCTTCCTGCTCTGTGGCTGAGGAATTGAGAGGTTTAATGCGGAAAGAAAATAAAACAAAACAAACCTCTCCAGCATTGCAATTTAAAAACACATGGCTTACTTCAGTAGCAAAATGAACGTGGAGACCAGCCCTGTACCTAGGGAAGCAAACACATTCATTTTTATTACAGTAAGAGAAGTATTATTGCTTTACATCATATGTTCATTATTTAACTTTCCCTTTGGAGCCTGTAGCATGCTCTGGGCACCATGTAAATAACAAATCTTTCTGTGTAAGAAATTCTGTTCTCTCATTTTTTTGTATGGCTACCAGTTAGCAGTAACTGAAAGCTGCTGCCTGGGTTTGAGACCTAGCCTTACAACACAGCTAGCTGAGAATTCTGGGTAGTAAACAGACAATAAATACATCTATCTAGGAGTTGGAAATGTGTGGGTAATTTTCTTTCTTCTGATTGCCATTAAAAATACAAATTGGACATTTTAGTGTTGACCTGAATAAAATTCTTAATCATGTGGTTGAACCTCTGCTCTTTTAATTTATCCCTACTTCCTACAATGCAATACAGACCTTATCAAACAGTCTCAAGCCTTCTCTTTGTTCCCCTAATTTCATCTGAAATAATTCACATCATTTTGGTATGAAATCATCACAGCTCATCACACTTTACCAGGAATTGTATTACTTCAGCTATTCCTAAAGGAAATATTGCATCTATGAAATTAAGGTGGCCATGTCACAGAAACACCATGTAGGTTTAATGTATGCTTTCTTTTTTCTATTCAGTTGCCATTCAGGGAGTAAACACATTATTCCTGCTTTTACATTATCTCATTATATGAATCTTAAATGTGGTGCTTGATGTAGTTCAGATGCAGGACATGGGTCTTGGCTAGAATTGTCCTATGTGCTGATGTTAGTGCCATTAAAAGACAGGTGAAGTATATACATTTTTATAGACCTAATATTATTACCAAATATATGAATGCAAATAGATGCAAGAAGTCTGGGTTTTGCTGCTGAGTTGCATACTGTGATCCTAGTTAATAAACAATGTAGAGGTTCTCTATTCATAAGTGATTTTTGATATTCTTCACTTGCTACCAAAGTAGTTCTCTGAATTGGCCTTTAACATGCTAAGAAGAGTTACTTACAGTAAAGTGCACAATCAGCCTTTACAGCTGTGTCCCCCTTGGGGTCACCTGGAACTTTGTGGAATGTAAGGGAAAATCCTCTTCCTGAAAAGAAGAGAATAGAAGGGTTTTGCAGAGATGTGCCTATTACTTGCTTCGCCTGAACATGTCTGAAGGAAGAAACTGGTAAGACTTCCTTCTGAGGTGAAGAGGAGGGGCAGACACTGATCTTGTGTCTCTGGTGTCCAGCGACAGGACCTGGAGAATGGCCTGAAGCTGAATCAGGGGAGGTTTAAACTGGATATTGGGAAATGGTTCTTCACCCTGCGGGTGGTTGGGCACTAGAACAGGCTCTCCACGGAAGTGATCACAGCACCAAGCCTGACAGAGTTCCAGCAATGTTAAGACAATGCTCTCAGGCACAGGGTGTGACTCTTGGGGATGGCCTGTGCAGGGCCAGAAATTGCAATGATCCTTGAGGGTCTCTTCCAACTCTACTTATTCTGTTATTCTGTGAAGCTTTTTTCTCTAATTCCTGCATATAGTAAAGGATATTGACTTCTGGATGGGAATTTTAGTAATATTGATTAAAAAGGTTGTCTGTCAGGATGAGTCTTCACTGACAGAGGGCAATGTTTTTGTTTCAGTCTAGCCATACGCTTTGTAAAGTTCTGTCTAGTTCTAGGTCATAAGGCCATGTTGAATTAAGTGATGCCCAAACCTTTGGTGAAAGTAATGTTTTGCATTTACCAGCATAACATTTTTTGTTCTGTACATACACCAAACAGAAAAAATTAATTTGCTTTGCTTTGTGTCTTCACCCATTCTAGAAAGCATTCCACAGGCTTCTGCTCAGTCACTGTGAGAATAACAACAAAAAAAGCTGTTAAAAATAATCAAAAAGCCCCACCCAAGATCAGCAGCATTTTCAGCTTTGTCTGCTGCAGTGGAGCCTTTGTTGCCCTCTGAGTTCTGTAGTGCATCAGTACATAAATTCTGTGAGAGGGAAGAAAGACCTACAGTTCCATACTCCACCTGCACCACC
Organism: Zonotrichia leucophrys gambelii; assembly: GCF_028769735.1. NCBI lineage: Eukaryota > Metazoa > Chordata > Aves > Passeriformes > Passerellidae > Zonotrichia > Zonotrichia leucophrys. Next base: position 55,073,764 of record NC_088200.1, read on the forward strand.
TCTGCCTTCAAAAACAGCCTTGCCCAAGTGCATGTGCAGGAGGGACAAACATCCTTTCCTTTCTTCCTCTAAGTTATTTGGAACTTTCTCTTCACATTATTTTCAAATTTCCCTTTTTTAGCCTGGGCAAAGCAGTGGTTTTCGGGTTTTTTTGTTGTTTGTTTGTTGGTTTCTTGTCAGGACGACGGCTGTACGGGACTGAGGGTCTTTGTAAAGAATAGATCCAAACCTTCTTCTTTAACACACTCTAAGAGCATCTGCACTATGGCTAGGGCTCCCCTGTACCATGGCTTTCCTGGCAGAAGAAATCAGATTATGTTACTTGTAATTTGAATCAGACAGTTTCTTCTGTCTTTTTGCATCTAAATGTTTATGTAAATCCCAGAATCACAGGGGCTCAGCGTGGGTCTCTCCAAGAATTGTTACTAGCCACAGTTTAGTGTTGGCAAGAGAGCTCAAGCTTTATCTTTTATTATTTACAGATAAGTCAGAAAGGCAGCCCCATGTGCAAAGAGTTTATGAAATCTGAGTCTACATACTTTGAAGCTGTCAGACCATTGTCCTCATGATTCCAAACCTGTAACTGATACAACTGGAAGAGAGATATTTTCAGACCATGCTGCCATGTCTTGAAATTATCCACTTCCCACTGAGTATACATCTCATTCTGTAATGTTTCAGGAAGGTTTACGTGCCTGCCTTAGTCAGCGTTAAGTCAGAAAGGATGGGACATCAAATTGGATAGAAAAGAGAAGAGCTCATGGGTAGAACAGTTAAGCTGAAAATAGAAGAGCCAGACCAGTCAGAAGAGTTTAGCTGACAAAGAAATCCTAATATTAGGAAAGGAATGATAGAAGGCCAACAGATTTTGCAGCACAGCATGGAAAAGGAAATTAAGCACCAGGAAGGCTTCATTTTCCTTTTGAAAATGTAATGGTTCTGTTAACAGCTGCCTGACTATCAGCAGAATGCACTTCCTGTGTGCCTGTGTATCTTTGATATAGGAAGAGCCTTTGCCTAGGCTGCTTAGAAGTTAACTTCCAAGCAGCTAACCTGCCAGTTGTTCGGCAAACTGCAAATTACTATGGATTACTACGGATTACTATGAACTACTATAAACATAACTTTGAAGGAATCCTATGGTTTTCTTCTAGCTTTTTCCATCATTTTTGAAAAACTGGGTATTTCAGTGTTCAGCTGATTAGTCTTCACTAGATCTCTTGCAAGTCTGATCTACATTGAACTGAATAGTCTTCGGGGGTTGAACCCTGAGCAAATATTCATTTCAAGCTTGAATGAATAGTAGTTTGTTCCATGCACACTGCATGTGTACACAGAAGAATAGTACTCAGCAGTAAATTAACTTTCTTCCTTATTAATGTTCTAAATGACCAACAAAAAAGCCAGATTAATAAATGAGAAAGATTTAATTTTTGCGACCAAAAATACGGTCCGTGGAAGCTATAGCCAAAGAGACAGCGTCGATCCTGGGATCGGCGCTGGGTGAACCTGGATCCGATCTCTACCACATCGGATCTCCCTCTGTTCACAAATGCCGTTTCCAGCAGGGCTGTTTTATACAGTTTTTTTCTGCCTGAGGCAGAGCTGCCCCCATTTCTTTTGTTACCCTGCATGTGTATGAAGTTTCTTTTTTCTGTGTAGGGTTGGACAATCGCTGTTTCCTGGGTAGTGGCAGGCGCTGATCATGTCAGGAGATGTGTGTATTCAGATGAATGTTTTTAACGGCTTCGGCTGTCTTGATTGATGATACTTATTAAGTGCTGATCGTCCTTGGGTGCTCCTGGATGGTTCTAGGGGAAGCCCATCTCCGCACCAGCCACGTCTTTTATTAGTTAACGAGGCATTCTTTCTTACTGCCACCAAGAGTTTCGCAACTTCAGTGTGGTAATTTGTCTCTAGGTTGCCCGTGGTCAGAGGCTCGTTGGATGTTTAATTTATTTTACAATTTTTATTTTATGAATTTTTTTCTTAAGCATGAATTACTTTACATTACACATTACACGAAGAAGTAGCTTCCTTGTGTTGACAAGCTCTAAGTCAGTTTGTGTTTAAACCAGCAGTTTAACGGTCTATGGAAATGGAGGAATGTCTTGCAGTAATTAAGACATATTTGCAGCCTGTCCCAGCAACTCAGTGATTTGTTGACTTCAAAAAGCAAACTCCCCAAGTACATAAGCCAGACTTTCACACTGGTCTGGAATGATGTGATGTAGCTAAGAGCATCCTGGTTTGTCCTTTTGCAGACTCCACCTTTGTGTACTGCTATTAACTGGTGAGGGATGTTTCTACAGGGCATAGGCAGAAATTAAGTTTATTTTGTAGGGAAAAAAGTAGGAGAGAAGTGTGTAAGGGAAGGTGAGGGCTGAGCTGGCTTAAACAATGATTCTCATTAGTTATTCTCTCTCTGTTCACATAGAAGATTGTTGATATTTCCTTTGGTACTACATTTTTCCTCAAGATAAATACTGATTTGATGGTTTAGAAACCAGTCTTGTCAAAGAAAGAAGAGATAAAACAGGGTGCTCCAGGTAACTTGACTAGTTGCAATATCACCAACCAAAGATGAGGAGTCATCCATTTAAGGTTCATTAAACACGGGAATAATTAATTAAGCTTGTGAAAATTTTAGAAGCACAAACTTTACTGTGAGAGACTAATTTCTAATCCTAGCTAATATTGTCCTGCAGCCATAGCATGCAGGACTTGGATGCCATTTTTATGTGGCAGAAGGATCTTTTCACTTAGATTGGTTTGACAGAAAAGTTTGAAAAGGTTTTCCCTTTAATACATGTATGTGAGGCCCAGTTTCTTTAATGCAGACCCGTATAGTAGTGTTGGAGCTGATTAAACTGTTACTTCCTATTAGAAGAAAATACTGTCATTTTGATGCATGAATATATGAAAGGCTTATACAAAGTTTACCAGTGGTTTAGCAAACGAACTTGAATTTCATTTTGTAGGAAAGACAAAGGCTGATTTTTGTTCTGTCATTTGTTTGCGTTTATACAGAGCTGAGCAAATGTTGACTTTATCTATAACTAGTCTCCACTGAAATCACAGAATCACTTCTCTTATCCAGAGCAGCAGGGAGGAACTTGACTCAGAGGTGAGTGACAGTGATTTGTGAAGTGTCAGAAGTTGGGTCACTTTTTTGTTTCTTTGCAGTCCCCCTCTCCTATACTGGTTGCTCTCAGCCTCTGTTTCATGGCCATCCACAGGTCCAAGGCGGTCAGCGCATCTTAGAGAAAGGAGAAAAGCCTGCCCTCTGCTCTGTACCACTGCTGCCAAAACTCCACAGAATACAAACAGCAAGTCATCGAGCTTAACTGCTGGCAGCTTCCATCCACTTAGGAGGTGCCAGGGACTCTAAGTGAAAAGATGCAAACACAACTGGATGTCTGCAAATCAGTCCTAGGAACAAAAAGCTGGAATAACCAGGGTTTTGAGATTCTCAGTAAAGCATAGGTAAAATAAGTGTATGCAGGATTTTCATGCAATTGTGATAACTCAGAATGTGTAAGGGAATATGTACCTTAGTGCAATGTATATTACTATTGATATTTGAAGGCACAGATTAAAAACTAGAGTTTGATTCACAGAAGATTCTGAGCTGGAAGGGAAGGGGCCTACAAGGATCATCAAGTCCAAGTCTTCTAAGTAAATCCCCATATAGGGATTGGACCCACAAATCTTTTTGTTATTACCACTGCACCATGCTCTAAAAAATTGAACTCATCTTAGGGTCAGTTGCTTTTTTCATAAAAGCAGCCTTACTTTTTTTTCACCAGCTTTCCTCAGTGAACAGTTTAAGCATCCAAGATCACACGTTCTCAAATCTTAGACACATGCCAGCAAACTGGTCAGTGAGAATATTCTCTAGAATTGTAAGTGGCCAAGAACTGTGGAATTGAATTGACAAAGAGTATGTTTAACTTCTATTACTTGCTAATACCAAATAGATTAATTCCATACATCAAATTGTTTTCTTGTGCATGGCAAGTCAACTGTCAAAACAGGGAGAGCATCTATGTACAGCACCGGATCATTCAAGTCTCCAGAATCAGTTCTGCTTGGTGGAGGAGCCAGTAAATCCTGTACTGCTGGAAAATTTTAACCTGAAACACAGTGGCTTGCATAAAGCTTTGATAACAGTGATAGTAAGCAGTAGATTTACTCTGATATTCCCAAGGTTGTAGATACTGTGCAGAAGGAGGAGATGACACAAAACTCCTGACTGCTGGTCCCCCTCCAAGCAGTTACAGCATAGTTGGATTTTTTTACTGTATATTTTCTTGTGAGAACAGGGCATCCAACCATGGTGCCACACTTGGTTTGACACCTCCTCCAGCTTCCTTGTGGCAGTGTATGCAGCTGAGCGTGATTGTGATATAGCAGTGTGCAGGTGCACTTTATAGTTATGCTCTCTTCTTTTGCAGGAATTGTAACATGGAAAGACAGGGTGGGAAGATCCTTTAAGAAGTAATTTTTTCCACCTTTTTTTTACAAAGTAGGATCAACAAAACAAAACTTTTCTTAATAGAATAGATAGCCAAATTTACTCAGAGCACAATGGTGAATAATTGCCATGGGTTGACTGAAGGAATTAAAACTACACCAAAATAAAGGTAATAGTGTAAGTCAAGATGGATTTCTGCATCTTACTGTCATTCTGTGGTAGGTTGCAGTCCATTTCTCACAGTGGCAGTCTATAAGAAGGTCTATAATTCAGCGGTAACCTTCAGGGACACACCTGTTCTAGGGCCAAAGTAGCTAAACTGCTGAATGCATAGAGGATGCTCAGTTCTCTTTGAAAAAAGACCCAAAGAAATCCTTGGGGAAAAAAAATCTTTTTTTTTTCCTCTAGAAGGAGTTTTTTCTTGGGTAGGCAGGGTCACACTGCATCCACCAATCACTACTGTTTCTGTGTGTCCACATGCAACAAGCTAATGAAGAACAAGCTAATTAGACAGAACTGATAAAAAACATCGGCAATTATTCTCTGAAAGCTCTGATCTGCAGCTGATAAAAAATGAAGAGTTTTGCTTCTTAATGTGCTTCCCATTTGCTGTCTCATGTTTTTTCTAGCTCTTCCTAGATTTTCTTGTTTGTTTTAAATTCCATTGAAACCATGACAGCAAGGGCAGTGGAAGGAAAGAACAAAGAAGGTGGAGAAGATGGAGTCCTTTTATACCTAAGTTTAGGGTAAGAACTTTTTTTTTATGATTCTGTAGACAGCAGATTTTGATTATTCATTTTTTCTCACTCTTACTTTGCTGGAACCCCCATCTTCTATCTTTAGATGCTAGCTTGGGGGGTAGCAAAACCTGCCCTCAGTTATTTCTGCAATCCATGCAGCCTGAAATTTCCCAGCTGTAATACTCTACAAATCACATTGTATATAACGTAATAATATCTGATCTTATATACAGGAATCTATTCAGGGCACAGTATTATTATGCAGCGTTACGAACTTTTATGTCTAAACTGTAATTGCACAGGGAAGAATATTGCATAAGCTTTCTGCTATCAAAGAGTTATTCATAATATATACTGGAACACATATAAATATGTGTTTATTAATATGGATCATTAATGTTACCTTTGAACAGAACCCTAATAATTGAGTACAGTGTGTAGAAGACAAAAAAAGGTGAGACATTGTGGCTCCAGAGCTGTAACTCTAGAGTGTCCCAAAGAAATTCTAGTGATTGTTGGTAGCTTCAAAGGTACTCATCTGTGAGAGGCTCATAAATTCTTTAACTGGAACTGAAAACAACATAGGGAAATGAAACCTGCATGTCCATACTCAAACATTTCCAAAGCGGTCTTGGAGATCAAGAGTGAAATTCTGACCCTGTAACTCTGAATGGATTTTTTGAAGTGGCACAAATTTGGACAAGTACTTAATTGAGGACTAAAATCACTTGGCAGCATTTAAAATCCAGCCTTAGTTTATTTTTTCAGAGTTAGTGAACTGCTTTACCTTTATGTGGTAAAGGGACTGCAAAACATGCAGGTGAATGGCATAGAATCTTTCTGTCCTGAGAGAAACACATTTAGCCCAATGAGTAGCAGGTTGAATCTGAAGAAGAGTCTAAACTGCTGTAGAAGAAATTTGTCGATGGTAAACACTTATTGCAAATGAGAACCCTTCTGTATTTTAACAGAAATCCATATAGCTTCTTGTCTTTTTATGACCAAAAAAGTGGTAATGGAATGGGGAAAAGACAATTAATAATAACCACTTGGGCCTGATTCAACATGAAAGATACTCTGTGAAAAACATCTGTATCTGAAGTTAAACTGCTGAAGTAGCACCCATTTAATCAGAAGAGTATATACACTCTGCAGGGAAAAGAATCCTGCAGGAATGGAAAAGGCATTAAGTCAAACTAATGAATTTCTAAAAGTGATTGCAACTATGTCTTAAATATGGTTAATATTTAGGTTATATTTAAAGCTTTACAGAGCTATATTAACTCCTTATCTCTCTAAGATTAGCACAACATATGGCAAACTTTTAAGAGCACTAATATAAAAATATGTTTTTACAGAAATTAGGTTGTATAGGTTTCATATATAACTATATATGAAACCTATATATATTCCTTGATCATAGCTTCTTATGAGGTAGCAGTGTTAGTGGCACTTGGATTCCAAAAATTTGTCCTGGTAATATTTAATTGATTTTAATAAAGAAAGTAAAATATGCCAAAACCTAGAATGCATGTTTATCCTATAACTAATCTTGGGAGAGCTTTATAATTTACCATACAAATAAAACCTGTACTGCATCTTTCTGTACAGTGTGCATCCCCTGCATTTAACATCACATACCCAGTTGTCTCATTCCTTCCATTCCTTTATATATCTCTTTTGAATACTAATAGGTTTGGGCTGATTGCTAGGAATAATTTTCACTGCAGATATCTTCCTGGCAAGCTACACTGATTCAGTAGATTACCCACCACTAAAGAGAAGTCCTGGAAATCTTAGTCAAAAAAGTTGTCCCTGATCATAAACACTTTTAGAAAGACATAAATGTCAATACTGCTGAGCAGCTCAGGAAGCAGCCTGGACAGACATCACAGAATACAGCAATTGTAATAAAATTCTTCCCTGAATGCGCAATAAGAAAGCGAACAAGTTTTTACAGCTATCAGGAAAAACAGACAAGTATCTCATTGCTCTGTAATTCTGATAAGGATAATGCTGAAGACATTGCTTTTCTCAAGAAAAAGAAAATATTTTAATGGCTGCCTGGGAGAGCTCTAATCTAGTAGATCCTGAGTTGGGGAAAAAAAGATCAGATTTTTTTTTTTTCCTTTTAAGGTAGTAGAGTCAATAAAGATAGCTAAATCTTGTACAATTATGAATGATTCTCTGATGCTTAAGGAATAGAGGAAACAGCTGACAGGAGAAATAAGAAACCCCAGAACTATTACTCTTTGTGGAAGGTCCATCTAGCATGCCCAGGAGCATGTGCAGCAGGAGAGAATGACTGCATAACGACATAAGGACACAGAAATAGAGGTTGATTGCTTTGTCCTTCTCCAAACAGGGGCAGGTGAGAATATGCTGAAGCAGAAGCACCAAAGTGAGAAGGAGGTCTTCTAAGATGGAGAGAAACAGAAAGAACGTCTTTCTTCCAAAGAAGGGGCAGAATCTGGATATTTAAGTCAGTGAGCAGGGATGCTGGACAATCACAAGGCAGTATTTAACTTGGGCACATCATGGTATAAAGAGGGAAATTGACCAAGAATGTAAAGGATATAGCTTAGGAACTGGAACCTCTGTGGAAAGCCATGATAGATGGTGAGTTCATTGAATCCTCTGGAAGTTTGTTGATAACTTGTTGATAGTAGCAGCATAGACTCTGGCAACAACACTGGGGGCCGATTAAAGGCAGCAAGAGCCTTAGTCTTTCCAATTACCTCATGAGATGCCACAGTAATGCATGGGAGGGGTGAGGGTGCATTAGGGAATACTAAATTCGCCTTTGTCCTTTTGCTGAAGATGCTAGAGTGATAGTTAACAGACAGAGAGAGAGATACCTGTTCTTCATATAATGACAAAATGAGCAGAAGTAGAAACTGGCTCATTCTGAAGCTAAGAACAGGACTGTGTCTCCAGAGCAAGTTATCTACACCGAAGATCCAGCACCAGATGCCTGCAAGCAACTAAAAAATGTAGAGATAAAACTGACTGCCTTAATAAAAGTGCTGGAAATATTCAGAAAGTGCAGATATTTCAATGGGCCAAAATGTAACAGCTGGCAGAACTCAAAAGCTGCCTGATTTTTTATGTAGGACAAGAGTGCCAAGCAAACCCCAATCTGGGCAATCAAGTTGGAAAGGCAATCAAGAGGAAAAGAAATTAGGCACTACAGAGCAGACTGAAGGCCTGTAACTGTGGAATTTGACTGGCAGTTCTAAGTAGCTCTGGAAAGATTTGGGTTTGAATAGAGATCCTTCATTCTGCATTATGGGTTTTTCTTGATGTTTGAGGAAACTCAAGATTTGAAGTAACACTCCTAAGGCTCACTTTCTGACCATGTTTCTCCAGGTGTATAAAGAGAACAGAGGCAAAACATCAGTCCTTTCTCTGTTAAAAGGAAGTATAAAGGGGGTGTTTCTTGCCTCCTGGAAAGCATGGGAAGAATGGACTCAGGAAAGCTCAGTAATGCAGAGTACTCATGAGCTCAGTAGAGGCAAGGAGATGAGAGGAGGATATGGTTTTGCCAAGAGCAAGAAAGGGTAACTCCTTCTTTGAAGGTACTGTAGTCTATGCTAGACAAGAGGCCTTTATCCTCCCTTCTTTTAAACACGGGCACAGGTTGTACAGAGAAGGTGCAGAGTCCTTTAGTCGAGGTATTCAGAAGTCATCTGCAGACATTTCTGAGTGACAGGCTCCAGGGGACCCTGCTGGGGCAAGGGAGGGAGGTAAGACTAGATGACATCCAGTGGGGCCTTCCAACCCGACTCACTCTGCAATTGTGTGAGATGCTGTCAGAATCCCAGAAGAGCGCTGAGGCACTCTTCCAGCCCCAAGAGGGATACAGTGTAAGCTGGGGAAGCTGCTGGAGAGCCTAAAAGCACAGCTTTCCTTTTGTAGAGGCCATGAGGCTCACTGGCCTGTGTATTGCAGCAAGACTAGGTAAAAACCTTCCAGGGCCTGAGGCCGGCTTGCTCTGAGTGTAACTTTTAAGACCAGAGGTGAGGGACAGCACACTTTTGCTTATGGCCTCTGGTCATGCTGGTGCTGAAGCAAGCAGTACGCTTACAAACTAGTTCCATCCTGTCTTTCCTTCTGGTTCACAGGCTAGTTTTGAACACATGATGGTGCATTTTCTTCCCTTCTGGAAAGTCATTATCTAGTGAAGGAGAAACATCACTTCCTAAAACTTATCCCCTTGCTACTAAGATTTGCACTGAATGTTGTTGCCTGCAGCTCAAAAGCTGTGGGTAAAAGTAGTTTTATTAATTAGGGACTAATTTTATCTCCATTTAAGTCTACAATCAGCACCTGTAATCAAAATCCCAGGTGCATATCTCCACTGACTTAATTGGGCTACTCAAATCTATGCTGTTTATATAATAGGCTGAAACTTTTGTAGTAACAAACTCAGTGTGGGAGTCATTATCAGGAAAAAGTTGCATTGAGTTCCATAACAACTGATGAAGGATATTAAACAGGCAATTTTTGAGATTTTTTTATAAATGGTTTAGGTTTAAGAAACTCAAGTAATGCAGCTGATGTGGCATTACATTTGGCTGACCTCAAGGAAGTTTTGGTAATTGATCATTTTAACTTACATCTTAGGGGCTTAATTTGATGAAGTTTATATCCTGGATGATCCATGAAGATTCACCCATCAGTACCTAAACTGAGGTTGGATGAAAACATATTGCATCCTTTTATTTGGATTTCTTTGCATTTGATCATGTTCTATATCTACTAGGCTTCATTTTTGTTTTGTGATTAATTTTTTCTTCCTTGTTCCATGCAGTGGTGATTTTATTAGCATATAAATTTATAATGGGAGATAAAGTGCAGAATTTTTGAAGCATTTCACACTGAATTTTAACATTCTGCATAGCTATCCATTCAGTCCCATGGCTGGCATAGAAACCCTGGCTCACACAGGCCAGCACATCCCCATATCCCTGTCTGGCAATGCATATGTAATGCACACTGAAATATTTCCACAGGAGTGCTACTTTGGGCTAAGTTTTAGAAGATAGACAATTGCATAGAGGAAGGGTGAAACATTAAAAATACTTTCATGCTTGCATGCTGTTATGAGGTATACATCTGTAGAATCTCAGAAGACCAGAAACTTCATATTGAATTAAAATTGCTACGTAATATAAACTTCCAGTATTTTAATTGGCCACTCTACATATTTTCCTTGCTCCTCAAATCATAGGTTAGGTCCATGGGTGGGAAAATCAGTTTATTTCTGTCAAAGTCAAGGAATTTTTACCACCTAAGTACTTAGCTGTATGTCTATTTTACATCTAAAAAGCAGTAATTTTGTTAACAGTGAGCTTCACAGCACCCTATTTATATAGCTAACTGCAGATGTAATTTTACTCCTATTAATGTTAAGTGTTTGTGACAAATTACAAAGCAATACTTGTAATGATGGTCTCTCTTAAAGCAACATCAGTCATCTGGAAACTAACCCACATGAGAAATTGCTTTTAAATCACCTTTCTTAAACACAAGATAACATTAAGAAATGTTTCTAGTAACTGCTTAAACTGTGGCTTGCTCATATCTGAGCTACAATATATTTATATTTTATTTAAAGGGCTTAGAACCATCTTATTAATGAGTGCTGTCAGTTTGAAGCCTATGTTTATCTTGAAAGATGGAGAGGATGAGCACAAGCTCTTTTGTCCCTGTCAGGCACTGGGACAGGCCTGCACTATTCTTTGATTGGGAGGCAGGAACTTCCCAGATTCACTTCTTCGCATGGCACAGATAAGCACTTCAAAGCTTCCCCACTGCAGGAACAGCAAAGGATGTACTTAAACCTTCTCTTTCTTTGCAGGTGCAATAACTAAACAGCAAGTCTCTTACCTACTTTCTTCTGTAACTAGGAGGGGAAGAAAAGTGTACGTGGAAGGTTGCACTAAACAGCATGCTGTAGCCACTTGTACTCACTGGGCTGTAAACCAGGCTGGAGCAACCAACACTAAATTGAAGCTAGGATGTTCAGGCACAGCCTAGGTTGCTATAAAATAATAACAATGTTATTACTTCTTTCTAAAAGTTAGAAGGTTCTTTTCAAGAAGACCTTAGAAAAGCTATCACCATCCTGTGACTCAGATATTTCAAATCAAGGGCAAGTAAAGCAAGACAGAACAGATGCTTAAAATACAGAATAATCTTCAGTGTGTGTCCCAAGACAAGAGTGGGGAATCTTGAAGTTATGTTTCTGCAACAAGAATGCCAAGTTAAAAAAGAGGTAATCAAAGTTCTTGAAAAGTAATTTTTTAAAATAGAAGTATTGCTGATCTGCTGTCTTTTCTGCTTCTTTAATTAAGTCCAAACTAGATCGTCCAGGGCTAAAAAGAACTTGGTTTTCTAGATGAAATATCTTATGAGCTGACAACTATTAAACTATGGCTTTCTTTATTGCTGAAACATATCATAGAAAACTTTGGTTTACACCAAGACATTTCTTGGTGTGCTTGTCTAAGCCCACAGTCTTCTGTAGTATCCTGACATTAGGAAACATCAATCTTTCAGAGTTAACAATGTTGTGTTTTGCCTTGTAGAAGTTACAAGTACAAAGAAACAACTTCCTCCCCACTTCCTCCTGTGAGAACACAGCGTGTTTTCCTATTTTCAGTTCCACCCCTTCATTCCACTATATAATGTCTTTTCCATGAACAGCAATTTTCATGTCCTCTGACCTCTCAGTAACTGGTGCAGCTAACTCTGCCAGTTTGCAGTCCTCCCTTCCACCCAGCCTTGGACCCTACTGGGGGCTGCTTGTTCAAAGCCAATGTAATGAGAGAATGGGTTGAAGGAGAGAAATAGCTTTTGGAAAAAGACAAAGGATCAGGTCTTATCTGAGAGCGCATGTCATGTGAACTGCATATTGGGCATAACTGGCAGGCCTTTAGTATTGCAAGCTGCAAGGGAAGAGGCCATTAACTCCTCTGTGCCAGTAAAAGCGGCTGTCAGTCATTTTGAAAGGGATGAAAACAACCCACAGCAAGCCAAAACCTCAGCTAGGTGAAAGCAGCATGTGGTACTTCTGTTTAAACATATTTTAAAAAAAGAGCAGCCCCTATGACAGGAGAGACTGGAGAAAATGTTATAACTGTGAGATGGACAAAGTGGAAGAGACACATGGAAGGAAGAGACACAGTCTTGGACAGAGTCGCACCATGCCAAAGAAGGGACACCCTGTGGGGAACTGTGGCATACTGTGAAACAGTGGAATAGTAAGGCAAGAAGCAGTGGAGGAAAGTTAGTAAGGAGCAAGCAACAGCAAAAAGAACCATTACACACTGACCCCAACTGCCCAGCTTGCCCACTGCCTCACAGAAAGAATTGGGGCAAAGGGATTGATTGTAACACCTATTGAAAGCAAGGGATGTCAAGACCAGAAAGGTCCAGGAGAGGTGCTTAACTTGGGCTTGGGAAGGAAGGAGAAAGGTCTTTCCCTAAGTGCTTATTTATGTCTGCCTTTTTCCTCTCTGTATCCGAATCAGTAGTTGAAATTTTGTGTCAGCCATCAATAAATTAAATTAAGCAGGAAGTCCCACATAAGACTGCTTTATCTGCAAAGGCCTATCATACCTTCCACAGGAGACAGAAGCCAGAATATTTGCTGTCCATGAAAGAGTTGGGAGGTACAAATGTCTTCAATAAATCTATAGGAGTCACATGTGCTCATCTGCCCTGAGATCTCAAACTACTCAAACGTAAGAATAGTTATTCTTAGAAACTATTTGCAGTGTGGCTATTGACTTTGTACAGCCTACTCATTGGATCTAATACTGGCCCTTCCCCTGTCATCCTTCTTTACCATTTGTCCCCCACTGTCCTCACATCACTGCCATACCATAAGGAGAGCAGAACTGGGAAAATTATATCCAATGGTGCACAAGGATTTTCCGTCATCCTACAAGTATTTTAACAGAACAAAATAAATTAAATGCTCTGTTCACTTCTCATAAAGTGAACTTTATAAAGAGCTTTATAAAGTTCACTTCCCATAAACAGCTGTATATTATCTATCTTATTGAAAATGTTGTTGAAATGTTTTAAGTGATGGCACCAACTCCCAGAATTTTGGGAATTCACACTTTCCTTAGAGGGATCTAGGTTTAAATAGACACCACTAGCAGAGCAATTGTCAGCTCATCAGTATTGACAGACCTGTTTCCACTGAAGTTAAATCACTAATTCTTAAAAAAATTCCATCCAATATAACCTCTCTTTTAAACTCCTTTTTATGTGGGATGAGGCATAATGCTTTGTTGATTGTAAACTAAATATGCTCTTTCTCCCTGTGTTCTGACTAACCATGCAGAAATTCTTTGTTTTAGAATTTAAAATTACAATCCAGCAGTGTTTGGAAATGTGTAAAATGCAAAGCTCTAGCATATGGTGAAAAACACACAGCTTCATTTATACACTAAATAAAGTCCTTGTTTTTATTTCAGTTTTATCACCAGATGATGAAGGTGCAAACAGAATGAATCTGTTGAAGTCAGTGACATTATGTAGCAGTTACACTGGGGAAACCATGGTCAGAATCAGGAAATTTTTTATTTTGTCCTGCCTTTAACCCAATTGTGAGATGTCGACAGATAGGTACTGAGGGAAGGAGCTAGGGTCACAGTGAAAATGAATGTGTCATTTTTATTCAGTGTAGAAGGGTTTGCATTATTAATTTGAATATTCACTGCTATCTATGATACTCTAGTGCATTATGTGAGATTACAATCTGCCTGAGCTCTCTGGAATTTACTTTCAGGTATTTGTATTTCTGTGCCACTTGAAAAAAATACCATGCCGGTAGTCTGAGCATGGAAATAAAAGCCAGGAAACCTGAAGATACGGTTCCCTCAGTAACCATGTGTCATCCAGATTGCTCACAATAAGGCAAAGCATTAACAGCATGAACGAAAACATCAACCACTTCACTGCAGAAAAGAAATGGCAGTGCATTATGTCTGTAGAGGGAATCATAATTTAGAGTTGGCCTGCCTTTTGTGCATTACTTGTTTTCATTCACAGAGCATTTTATGCCTTGAAAATGCACTGCTATACTTTCACAAATGCACATACATATCAGGAGATTTTACAAGGCTCCTGATATGTAACACTTGGAAGGGCTTGCATGATGGGTGGTTTTTATGGGAGCACTTAATGTCGGAGGACACCTTCAGCAACCAGACATATTGCTAAGACCAGGACACTATTCTGGTAAACAAAACACACTATCACTATTCATGGATTTTGTAATTGGAGCAGGTTGAGCTTTCTCACTGTGAACTGTTAAAAATAATTTGAGACCTGTTTTTATAAAGTTTGTGAATATTTGTAAATTTCTCCATAAACTGTCACAACAGGATTCATCCTCATTTGTGCCTATCTATCCAAGTGTTACCTTTCACAGTTTCTTGACTTTTTATTGCCATAAGTCACGAGGAGTACAGGGCGTCTGGTCCTGTTGAAGCTGTTTATCTTTGATTGATTCCTTTCAGGCCAACACTCTCGGTACACTGAGCACCTCCACAGCTGTACAGCTGAGGACGAATCTGTGCCCAGTTTGTACTGGCTTAGCTCAGGAGATGCGGGAAGCGGTGCAGGCCTGGAGACGTGGGCGGCTGGAGCACACTCACTTCACAGGTAACACCGTGCCCGGGTTTCTGCTTTTTCTTCCCACAGATCCCGGGAAGAGACGCCCGGGGGCCGGCGCGGGAGGCAAGGCGAGGGGCTGGGATGCTTCTCGACGCACCTTGGTGAGCGGAGTTTCACAAAAAGCAGCGAGTGCGGGTAGCGCACGGAGCGCCGTCCCGCTGCACGGCGCCGGGGCGGACATACCCATGCTCGCAGTTTGTTTTTGGCTGCACTGTGCACGCCCACATGCAAATCGCCGCGCACTCCCCCACCCTCCCAACAGCAGCCGCTGCCGAAGGAAAAGAAAAAAAAAAACGAGGGGGGCGCGGAGGACAGGAGAGAAGAAAAAGAGGAAAGGAAAGAGCAAACAGAAAAGAGAAAAGGCGACGCTAGAAGACCTCGGAGGGAGGGGAAAAGCAGTGTGCTGGGCGGCCCCGGCCGTGGAAGGGGCGGGCTAGCCCGCCGGGGGCAGCTCCGCGCCGCCCTATATAAGGCCCTGCGGGGCGGGGGCGCCCGGTAGCGGCAGCGGGGCCGGCGTCGGGGCCGGGATCGGAGCCGGAGGGGATCGCGGCGCGGAGCAGGCGGCGGCTCCCCTCGGGACCGACGGCGGCTGCCGGCCGGGGAGGTAGGCAGGGGCGGGGGGACGCGTCCCGGACAGCTGTCGGGGAGGCTTCCCACTTGTACCCGCTCCGCCTGGAACGGGCGGCACAAAGCTAGAGAGAAAACGCAAATGAGTGGGGGTGAGGGGTGTGTGTGCTTTGTTATTGTTTTGGGGGGTCGTCTGTTGATTTTCCTTACTGCTTTGGAGTCTTTGTCTTCCGACGTGGTGCCACTCAATGTGCCGAGCCTGTCGGCAGCGCGGTTCGGAGGATGGTTTACGGCGTAGCGGTGCCTCGGAGAGGGGCTGATAGTGTTTATGTGTGTGTGTGTGTGTGAGGGGCGTGGTTGTGTGTGCTTATGTTTTAAAAAACAGTTATTTTATTTTAGCTTATCCTGAGCGCGGCGACTCTGACTTGGCAGCGCTCACGGAGGGTGGCTCACCTTACCGCTGCCTCTCCTGGCCCCGGTGGGTGCTAGAAGATAACGGGAGGGTTTTCATCCTCTTTACTCCTACGTGAATCCTGTAAAGTCGCGGGGGTGGGATAAGGGGAGGGCCTTGAGATGGAGGGGAGTGTAAAAATAAAAAAATCGATGTGGCTGCCTTTGTGATGGGCGGGAGGCTCAGTTGTATGCAACAAATCGTGCTGCTGCCTGCCAGACTGTTGTGAAGTCTGGAGTGCTACACTGCAACCTATCATCAGGCTGTTGTTACAAAAGACGAGCTGCACAGCAGCCCAGATGCTTAAAATGTGTCTGGAAACATACTTGGATTCTAAATTACAAGTCCTTATTAAACCCTACTTTTTCCTAGTTTTAACCAGAAGTGTCCCCTTCCCCCCAGGCTGTTGGCCTGGGAGATTTTAAAGGCTGTACAAAAACATACTTAAGGGATCAAAGTTGATTTCAAGTGTGTTGGAATAGACCTCGGAGAAACCAGAGGGGTGTAAACCTATTCTAGATTAAAGCCTAAAATGAGTTGAACGTTTTTGAAAATTACTGCTATGGATTAATGCATTAAGATTTATTTTCACCTTTGAAAATGAGTTGGTCCTTGTATTGCAGAGAAGAGCTATGTCTTGGGGATGTTCCATTAACAACAGATGGTCAAGCCTGCTGTCGAAGGGCTATTGTAATGGAGCAGTCTTGCTCAGTTTTGAAAGGGGGTCATGGTAGTAAGCATTCAGTGCAAATGCTTTTTGTCCTTGGTGCTTGTGGCACAGCTTGACTCCCTTACAAGTGAGAATGGCAACATATGCTGACAACTTTCCTGTCACTCAAATCAGTGCGCGATTCCGTGATGACACAGTAGGATATGAAGCTAAATGGGTAGTACCTGGGACTCTGCAGTATTTTACTGATATAACAGATAAAAATTATGTTGGTGGGTTTTCATTGTGCACATTTGAATTTTAATTTATTTAAGAGTGAGTAGTGTGACACAGTCTATATATCTGGTATGGGCAGGAACTTGATGCCTTTATTCATGATATACGAAGCACATTGTTTCTCATAGTTGTAGTTTAGTAGGGCTAACTATGGTAAAAATTAGAAGTCAACCCTTAACAAAAATATGGGGCTGTAAGTTCAGCAGCACAGAACATTAGTGTTGCATAGCAGAATTTAAGTCGAACCTGTTGAGAATATTTAGCATTAAATAATAAAATATCATGTTTTTTAGTTCATTGTAGGTATTCTGAAGGGGTTACTAGCTGGTCTCTGGGCTACAAGAAATCACAATTTGCTATAATTTGTCATTAGAATGTAATAATCCAGCAGCTAGCCCAAAACTATTTACAGTAACTTTCCCCCAGTAAATTGTTGCTGAAGGACATGTTGCCATATGATAGTTACATGGCATAAACACCTTGGGTGCAGCTATATGTAAGATTTTAGTGTTTCTAGGAGTCATGGTAATCTTTTGGCTATTAGTTCCAAATTTCCTCTGAATAGAGCCGACTAGCAGTGCAAGCAAGTATGTTGAAAGTTTTGTAATGGTCTCTTCACGCATAGAGGCTGATTCACATTTACAAATCAGTGTGCCATAGGCAGCTGCTAGCCAACGTTTTTTGTAATGCTAAATTTTTTTCAAACTCAAGACATCACTCAGTGATGGTGTGGTGGTATTGGTGTGATCAGAGACTTGATATGGTACCAGATTTGGTATATATTGTTCAGGAATAAGCCTTAGTGACTTAAACAAAGTAACAGGGGATGTTCTATGCAGATTCTGTGCTGAAGCATTCTCACCTGTTATCAAGTGTAAAACACACGTTTCTGGAAGGACTTCTTCCCTTGCCTATATTTCTGCAAGGCTGTTCTCTCACCATTGAGTTAATCTGGCAGAGTTAGACTCACAAAGACAGAGCAGGAGGATTGGTACCGAACTCATCCATCTGTAGCCAAATACGATCAGCTCTGCTAGTGTTTATTACGTGCATTGCACCATGCAGGCGCAGTATTTCTTAGGGTGTGGTTTCTCCGGAACTTTAATCCAGAGTAATTGAAGATTGCTAGTGAGCTAGTAATGGACCTGCTTCATTTCCCCTGGTCTACCTATTCTTTTCTCTCTCTGTCTGTTTCATCCTTTGTTCAGACACTGGAGTTCACCAGCCCAGGGTGAGTAATTGGAAAAAAACTCTTCTTTTTGCATGATGGTTTTTTTGTTTCTTTGTTTGTTTTTTCACCCCAGCATCCTGTGTTCAGAGTCTTCTCATGGCTTTGTGAGCACTGGTGCCAGCACAAAGATGATGACAGAAGGGAGCAGAGGGGGACCCAAACTACCACTTTGTTTGAGTAACCTTGAAGCAGGCACCCTCAGCGTTTATGTAGGTCTTCTAGGCTGGGGAACACACCAAATCCTGAAATAAGTCCAGAGGCCATGGCTGACCAAACTTCATCATGCTTTTCTTTTGTTAGTAATTCACGATGACTCCTGTGAGAGGAGCTAGAGTCAGGGTTTACTATGTTTAGTAAAACACATTTTATGTATAAGATCGATTTTCCTTGATTATCTGGGACTGCTAGGGACTCTGCCTGTTTTCTTCAGGTCTGGCATAGAAGAAATTCACTCTCTCTAAGATTGTTTCATATTTATGCCAGCTAAGGGTTTGAATTCTGAATGCTAGAAACTTTTTTAGTGTAGTGGATGAGCATGCACATCTGCAGTTGCTGATACTAAGAGTATAGATAAAAAATACCTTGGTAAGACTCTGCTTCTAGTGTTTAAAAGATGATCACTACAGAAAAACCCAAAAGTTAAAATGTCTCATTCGGTAGCTGCATGTCTTGCTTATGTTGATTACACAAAAGTAATACTGATAATTCAGAAGAAATAGTATGACTAAAACTACTGAATGGAGTACCAAAAGTACCCTGTTCCCTTTCTTTAAAATACTGGGCAGCAAAGCTAGTCCTGTCTCTTTAGCATTTTTGATTGGGAGAAAGTATTTTTGCTTGCTTCAATGACCAAGAGGGAGACAGAGTAGGATGGAAAACTGTTGATGCAGCTTTTCTGACGCAACAGTCTAACACTGTAGGAAAAATGGGAGCATTCAGATCTTTATTTGTGGGTTATTAGCAAAAAAGCTTGATCATAGGTAATAAAAATGCATGTCAGTTTGAATGCCATTAGTATCCACATACAAGCTGACCTTTTTCCTCTGCTATTTTTCTGGAGGAGTGTTGCTTAGCAGAGCTCTGCCTAATGCAATGGGATTGGTTTGCGTGGTGCCGACTTTGTTAGAGAACAATTGGAGTTGGAGAAAAGGGAGAGCAAAGAGCCTTTCTAAGATTGTTCTGGCTTGGGCTAGATAGCAAGGCTGTTCTCTGTGAAAGAGCAAAGTTTGAGCCTTTTACCATGCAGTTCAGGGATCATTCTGGGGATCTGGTTTCCTTTTTAGCAAATAGCAGGCAGGGTTGTGTGGAGGTGGCCAAAACCTGTTAGCACTCTACTCACTTGACTCTGAAATAACTTGCCATTTACTGGTCTGTTTCCAAATGGGTGGTTGTTCTTGGGAGCAAGCAAGCCATGCAGCGAATTCATTAGCCTAGTACTTGTTAAATTGATAAAGCTCAGAATTAAGCCACACGGAAGGTCTTGGAGCAGCAGTTTTGGTGATGGGAGTGACAAGAGCAAGGTTAAGGACCAGGAAAACTTGGATCCCAGCACCTCTGCCCTTCTTGTGATGACTTGACTGTTTCCTCTTATCTACTTTCACTTATGTTCTAGTAAGAGCATTACCAAAGTTTATACTCTTTATGGTAGAAGTCAGAGTGTTTTTTCTCATATTCAGAGGTAACACATCTTTTTTTGAAGATGTCAGGCTCTGTTGCCAGTGCCAGCAAGCTGGGTTTAAGTCCAGTGTTTTTAGAGATATGCCTGTTTTGATAGCTGAATTTTTGTGCCTAAAAAAGAAACAAGCAAGTTATCATCAATGTTCTTCGAGAGCTGTATTAATGAGGATTATTTGATATTCTGGGGATCTATTGGTGTTTTTTTTTTTCTCTTCCTGTTATTTTAATTATGTTCCTGCAACAGGAGTTTGGCTATGACTACCAATAAAAAGAGTTAGAACCAAACTTAAATGGTTTTAAAAACCCCAGACTCTCCTCACCCAAACAATAAAGCAGCACTGAGGTTTTCTGAATGCATATCCATGGATATTTATTTGTGGTGCTAGTACAGGAGCCAAAGTTCAAAATCTACTCTTCCTCTGAATGTGATGTTCTTATTTAATAAACTTAATTGAATAGATCCTGCATTTGTATTTTTATTCTGCCAATGGGAAAAATGCTTTTTAAGTTCATTTGTTTTAAGGTAATTTAGATATTTTAATTATTCTTTACCCTATTAAATCAGAGTAGCAATTCTTACTGCTTTGCTTCCCATCTCTCAAACCTACATTTAAATATTCGTGCTAAAATAAGCAATAAGAGGTTTTCTGCTGTGTTTGGAGAGATCTGGACTCAGTTTTCTCTTTTAGCAAACTAATATAATCACCTGTCAGTTTTCATATTTCTTCACAGATTTTATTTTTCCCAGATAACTTTTGTCATTCTTCTGATTGTCAGCCATGTCTTCCAGACCTGCATTCCACATTCTTGTGACATACTCTTAATATTTGTCTCTACATCTATCCTCCCAATTATGTTCATATATATAAAACCAGATATAATTGCAAAATGGGGTTGTCTGTTGCGGTGTGCCTTGGCTCCAGTGGAACTTGCTCAACACTATTAAAGATATTCTAAACTTAATGTAAAAAAATGTATGTTTTGAATCCTATATCCATAACAATCTTGCAAAATTTATTTTTGCTCACCTTGCTCTCTTGTAAGCTTATTGCTTTTTCCATTTTGTTCTACTTCTGCATTTGCCTGCTGTTTGGAGTCATGTGGTTGAAATTTAGTTGACCACAGCTCTTCAGCTGTGTTTAGTCCCTTGAAGCTTTAGGAGCAAACTAATGGAGCTCCATCCGGAAAATATTTCTGAATTGTGAGGTGGAGCTTAGGACTTGCACAAATTATGCTGTCCTCCTTCCTGGATATGTCTGGCATGATGTTGAATCAGGTGTATTTGCTTTCCATGGCTTTTACTGCCATGCTCACGCTAAGGATTGAAGCTTCAGTGGCAGGGGGAGCAGCTGGAGCTGAAGAGTAGAAAGCGTAACAACTGCTTGCTGTGTGGATCAGGCAAAACGGGAAGATTGTCACATGCTTTCTGGCAGTGCTCTGAGCTAGCTGCCCTGTGCCACACCTGACTCAGCAGGTATGTGGGCTGCCTTATCATGTGTGCCAGCTATTTTCATATTCTTCTATGAATAACTTTAGAGATAAGTGGTTATTGAAGTCTATACGGGTTGCCTAGGTTCATCATAAATTCATTGCTCTTCATAGATTCTTCTGACACTCGCTGATTTCAAAAGTACTTAGGCATCTCTTTATCACTTTGGTGGATTACCATGTCCCATATCAGCACAGCTAGATGGTAGCTATGTGGGAGCTGAGGTCTTATTGTAGGCTTTACATACTCCAGCTCTGCTCAAGCTGACAATGGCTGCTAAATACTTACTTTGCCAGTTTATTGCTTTCTTTCGTCAATGTCATTTCCTTTCATTGTGCTAGAGGCTTTTTCTTGGCTGATGTTTTTCTGCATATTTCAGGGATATTTTTGTTTTGTTTGCTGTTACTTATAGCTGTGCCACAGATATCACTGCAGTTGTGTAGAAATCAAGTTTAACTGGCATCTTATTCTTTTTGCCTCTGAATCTCAGAGGCACCACTGTGATGTTCTCTACGCTATAAGCCATGTTGTGTTCTGCTCTGTTACTGAAAACATGCGCTGGTTTATGGCATGATGTTCCCAAATGGCAAAGATGGAGAGGAAAATAACACTAGTTTCTTTTGATGTTACAGGGTAGGCATACACTCAAACTGCAGTTTAATCTTGTGCTGAACACTGTTGGTGTCCTTGTCTTGTCCCAAGATAGACAGCAAAATGTAGGAGAAATCACTCCTTTCTGAAAAAGTCCTTATGAATGTGATGATAAAAGCCACAAAGTTTCATACCTTTGCTTAGCAGAAGATAGAAATATGCCATATGCTTCAGTGGCACTGCAGTAGGATCATGGAGTGCTGGTCAGGATTGTACTTTTTAAAACCAGGTATCTGTCTGATTAGTGTAAGTGATTCAGTGACCAGAATGTTCTATGGGAGGGGTGGTGGTTGAAAGCATTTCCAAATATTGTTTGAGCATGTGGATTTCTTTTGGGAAAAGCTGCTTTCCTGGGGAGGTTGTGTCTTCCTTCTCCCCTTTGTGATTGCTGCCAAGCAGAAAGGTACCTTTTGCAATGTGAAATTCTTTACCCCTTTTTCCCAGTTGCAGTTATATTGTCCTTCAACAGGATATGTCAAAAGCTGGAAAAACTGACTGGAGATGTGTAGCACAGCTTTTTGCAAACTGTGTGCTGATTATACTATACTCACTCAGAGATCAAAGCTTAATGACATGAATTGAGCTCAAATGTTGCAATTATTATTTTAGCAGGATGTTCTATTATTTCTACATTCCACTAGAAAAGAGCCATTCTATGAGAGCCAAAAAAAACCAAACCCATCTGCTAATATGGACTATGGAGTTTTGGACATTGGCCGTGATAAAGCAAATCACATTTTGTGTTTGTTTTTGCCAAAGAATGGACTAGATTCTTGCCTTTTTTTTTCTTCCATGGGCAAAGCAGGGGACACTCAGTGTAATGTTGGAAGTTGAAATGCTTCACGTATTTCACAACCTTCTAGTGGAAGCTGTTTTTTTTTTTTTTTTGTTTTTTTGTAAAATAGATGACTGCATTTCATCTTGCGTATTGTACTTGACCCTTAAGCAATCCTCTTGCCTAAGTGCATACCACAAATGTGCAATGCACATTTTTGCATGCGCATTCCTTAGGGTAAATTGAGCTATGGTGCATGCAAACTTGACATCTTCCATTGCATTGGAGTTGTGCTTGTTTTCATCAATGAGCCCTCCATAAGCATCCTAGAAGTAATGAGAACCAGTTGTTGTGATCATTCTGGTAGGCAGCTATTGCTGACCTGTGACAGGTTTTTCAAAATTACTTGGCATGTTGTGTCACAAGGGAAGGTTGTAAAGCAGCAGTCATTTTTGAAAATGTGCATGTGCGTAAATAGTTTAAGGAGGCACTGAGGACTCTGAAAAATGTAGTCCAGTCTTTATTATGGAGCAGTTTATAAGCTAGTGTTTTCCTCTGTGATGAAGTGTCCCATGTTTTTTTTTTCTGATTGATAAGGATAAGCCCACCAGTGTCTGTGTATATCCTAGGAGTTTGGGTTTGACAGGAGAGGCAAGTTAGATACTCTGAACAGTTTAGGACCACAAATGTCAGTGTTCATTGTATTAATTTTGGGCCAGGTCTTTCAAAATTATCATCTGCTCATCTGTTCATAGTGGAGCATTCAGAACTCAGCACATCATATACTGACTTATGAAATACCTATTTGCTCAGGTCTCATGCCAGGGCTAAATAACTTTAGAAGCCCCTTGCCATTTTGCCTGAAGAGTTGAGAAGTCAGATTTCTGCTCCTGACTTGACCTTATGTTGACCTCGAGTCATTTCAGAGCAGGATCCAGGCTTGCTTCTCTGTGTAGTACTTAGTGCTGCAAGTAGTACCCAATACTGGGCTTGGGTTTGTCACTAGTTGTTTTCAAAGCAGCAGTTCAGGTAGGTTCTGAATAAGTATTTTATTGCTGACCTATGCTGAAAGAAGTCCTTTTCCATTGATTGTCGTCAATATTCTGTGAGGTTGGAGTCCCCTTAAATAAGAATGTGAAATGATTTATTTGGTGTTATGTGGCGGTGTGCATGTGCCATCAAACCAGAGGTGGCAGGTTGCTACAGGTAATCCATGAGCCTGCTTCATCAGCTTTTTGATATTTTGGCGTTAGCCTTTAAAAATTGGTTTTACCAAATTTTACATGCTCCTCAAGGAGGGAAAACAAATTCAACTGGATGGCCATGTTGAAAGTCATTTACCAGTTGCCTTCAGTATTAGTAAGCACTGGAGAACAAGACTGTTTACTACCGAACTCAAGGCCAGGTAGTCAGTGAGGGAAGTAAACCAGTAGAGGATCTTGCCAAGAACCACCACTAAAATGCTGTTGTTCGTCACCCTAATCAAATTCTTTTCTGCTGACCCAGAAGCTCTCCAATCACATTGCCAGGAACAAGGAGTTGGTTTGTGACATGACCTGGGTGATTTTGAAGAGGAAAGCACTCCTCACTGAAGAGCTCTTTAGATGGAATAGAAAACTTTGTGTCTCTTATGCATTTGGCAAAAGGGAAAGAAATGTCCCTTGCGGGGAGATTATGAAAGACCAGCTTTTAGTGTCTGTGTGCCTCCAGTGATAACGATCCTGCGTCCCAGGCAAGAGCCCATAGGTCCAAAGCTCACACCTCCACTGCTGATCCTGCACTTGTTGCATCTGCTACAGACTCCAAAAGTGCTTAAGCCAGGAGACGGATGTGTGGGATCTGATGGTTTCATTCTAATCTCTGCTTTTGCTTGCTTGTGGCCTTAGGTGAGTTGACTGAACTCTGCTGCTAATGCTTTTTATGGCATCTTTTTGCAACCTATTTCAGGCTCTTTGGGTTAAAAGATTACTTTAAAAGACTGGCACTGTTATTTGTATAAAATTATCATTGTTCAGGTGGCAGTTTCACCCCTTTCCTAGAGCTCCAATAGATGTCATAAGTTTTTTGACTGCTTGGAAGTTTTCGTGATGGGAATGCCAGCTTTGTTCCTTTGTGTTTTGCAAGCTTAGTGTGACTTTAGATCACAAAATGGACATTACTTTTGGTTCTTTATTCACTGTTTCCACTGCCTGCTGGGGATTTTATGTCCAATTAGATCTCTAGCTGCAGGACAAAAATGGCTTGCACTTGTCCACAGCTGCTCTTTATCTAGCCTAATCTTAACATAGTCGGGCTCAATACTGTTTTTCTCCTAGTTACAGCTACTGTGCTGGAAGAAGGGAAATCCTGGTGTTTGGCAGAGAAGCGGCCAAGGCGCTAGACCTTGACTTGGGGATTTAGTTCTGGACTCTAGACTTAATTGTACCTCTGCTGTACTAGTGCCCATCCAGGCCACTAGTCCTCTGGTGGTTTGTCTTGTGTAGATCAGTGTAGTGGTTTTGGTTCACCAATTTAAGATTTCCTGGCCAATGCACCAGTTAATGTTGTGGGTTCAGTGCTGGCCAAATGTTAGTGCGCTCACTTGAATATACTTAATCATTTCTTGCTGTGAAATAGGATTAGGAGGAAGGCAAAACAGGCTCAAAACTTTAAAAGGGTATAAAGAAAACTTTATCAACAGTAACTAGAAGAAAGAATAATAAGAATCAGAATAAAACCTTTAGAACACTTCTCCCCCCCTCCATACATCCCATCTTCTTTGTCACTTAAAATGTAAAGAGACAAGACTTGGGACTTCTAAGTCAATTCTGTTCTAGAACTACTTCTAGAATAGTCTTTTTTCAGTTCACTTAGGGAGAGGGGTTTCTCTTGCCATGCCTTGGAAACTTCTCTACAAGAACAGTTCTCTTGTAGCTTTTAATTTCCACAAATAGCAGCTGCCCGGGAATCTGCAATCATGAAATCCCTCCCATGTTTCACAGCTTTCCCACAGCTGCATTTATGGGCCAATTTATGGGGTACTATTTTAAAGATGAGCTGTTCAAGAGCAAAGGTTCTCTTTATCTCTGAGATCATCATCATCTCTGGGAACAGAGGTCTTCTTTTTCCCTGGGAGCAGAGGGTCTTCATCACTCTTCTCTCTGTTCAAACTTCTCATGGGATCACAGCTACTTTAACATCTGCTTGCTTTAGCATAGATGCCTTTGCTCATACCTTCAAACACTTCATCTCCCCATACTTTTCAATGAGTTAGAGGGAAAAAGAGTCTGATGTGTCAATTATATTCTTCTCCATAACCTTACAAGAGGATTTCAGCCTGAACTTAAGACATCTCTTCATTCTCCTTCCATCTGGGACTTGAGTCTTTCTTCATTGATCTTGGTGTCTTCATGTTGGTCCTTCCTCTACGTGTCTTGACTCTGTCCTTTTCTTTCACTCGGGGGAGGATTGAAGGTCTGTAAGTCTCATTTATGCATTGATAGAGTTAGCATCTCGCTCAGGGCCTGCTGATGGTCACATGATCCCTGCGGGGCCGTGGATGAAGCAGTCGTGGTGATGGATTTTCAGGCCGCGCTGGAGCTGTGTCAGCCGCATGGCTGGTGTCTGGCCCCTGCTGCTCTCAGTTCCAGCTGCAGGGCCGCCTCTGGCCTCAGGCACATGGTGTCCGCACTGCGGGGACAGGATGTCAACAGCGTGGCATGGCCCTGCCCTGGCCGGCCCCACGGCCTGCCCTCCCCTGCCCGGCCAGCGGGCTGCGAGGGGGGAAGATCCTCTCCAGAAGCCGGAAGAAAGCTTTTTCCCGGGCTTTGTTCGTCTCTAGTGTGTGTGCTCGCAGAGGCTGTTCAGCTTTCTAGTGGTTTAACAAAGTGTCAGTAGTCAGAACTAGGTACTGATTGGTTTTGTCGGGCGCAGAGGAAACAGTTAGCAGCTTCTCTGAGAAAATCACTCCCGTGACTGGCTTCTTCCCGCCTCCCCTAATATCGATTAATGCAAAACCAGCACAATCAGAATGTCAGTTCATGAGTGAGGCCCTTCCGACCTGCCTTCATATCCACGGTCCTGAGAGGGATCTGCTCTCCACTGACGGCATACAGATCACTGAGGGACTCTAGATCTGGGATTTGCCGAATTCACGTGGCTCGTGATATTGTTTCCTTCACAAAATACAACTCGACACTACCTAAAACAAATTAAATGTCAAGAGATTTATCAGCACTCAGAAAGAGGACTGTATTTCTGCAGAAATCCAATGTCTATGTTTTAGTTGCTTCTTTTCCTCCAAAATGAGTCTCATTTGACTTGATACTTGTAGAGACGAGATCTATTGGAGTTAAGCACATGTACAGATTTTTTGTCTGGGGCAGGAAGCAGAAGTGCTAGATCATGTATGCTTGTGAGAAGGTGCTGGCTCCTGTAGCTCACAAGGGCATCATGTGTAGCTGTTAGATTTGTACTCTCCATGGCCACTTGATCTGTGGAAAATTGCCTGTGGTGGTAGCTTCTGTGAAAATGTGACTTAAAGGATGAGAGCTGCTAGCTTATTTCATGAAGGCCACTGAACCTTCCATCAACTGGTGAAACCTTTTTAGACCTGCTGACAAGGACTTAGTTTAAATAGTTTAAATTGTCTGTAGTGTCTTGCCAGAGCCCTGAAATGTTCCAGTCTTGTAAGGTTTTGTAAGTTCACTTTGTTCCCTCTTGAAATAGTGATTTAATTTTTTTTTCTCTAGGGGAAAGGTTTTTTTGCCTCCCCAAAGAAAGCAAACAGCTGCATTGTTTGCAGAAAGCCGCTTTTGAAGGCTATTTTATGTTTACTTAGTACAGACACCAGGCAAGGGGGTGGAGAACTGATTTTCTGCCACTTGAGCTTTTTACTTTCTAAATCTGCAGCTGTAAAGGGGTTAGGTTTGGAGACTGTTGATACACCAGCTAATGGACTTTTCAACAGCCATTCTACTTTGAAATAGTGGCTAGCAGCCTTTCTAGAAAGAGAGGGCTGGCCAAAGGATGTATTTCATTGCCATCATTTTCAGAGGTTGCCCTGTAGCCTAACTTTCTCTTGAGTAATTTTCTGAATTGCAGAAAATGAGATGAAATTGCAGCTGTGTAGGTCTGGAGGCTGTTCAGGGTTTCTGCACCAGGGCGAAATGTCATGTGGAGAGAGTCTTCTGCAAAGGCAGACCATGGAACAAGTGCATGTAATCTGTGCTTTTAATTGTGTGGCTGGGTATTGAGCTGTGGTACTTCATATCACAGGAAAACTAATGCTATGGGGATGGATTCCTGCAGCTTTTCATACTCTAGACAGAAAGCAGTATTTCTGCTTCAGAGTTCTGGGTGAGTGTCAGGAGTGATCACTGATAGCTGCTGTTGGCTCAAAATTTTACACACATGAGACATAAAAGCAATCATTGGAAACTAACAGAGTTTTGGCACTGCAGCACTAAATGGCAAGTTGTATTTCCCAGATGTGTTCAACTTATCAGACTGGTCTGATGTGGAGATAAAGTAGGACTTCACTTTTAACCAAGTTGGAAGTACTGGGTTGATTAGTTCTCTGCATCTCTGGCTTACACAGTTCTTGCCTATTGTGAGCTGGAAGAACATCTGAAAGGACGCTCGGCCATTTTCCTCTGGTATTAGTATTAGTTTGCTGAGTGCTTTCTGATCGGTTAGTTATTCAAGTGAACCTTTTGTCAGCAGTGTGCCAAGTATATCAGCCTCTGGATGAAAATCAGAGGTGACTACTAACGAACCTGTTCCTTGGTGTGTAACAGATACTGACTGGGGCCTACAGTGTCATTGCAGTTGTCACCTGGCATGGCTGGAAGAACTGGATGTGCTTCAGGCTCAGGTGTTGTGCTCTTGGTGATTAATCCACTGTTAGGCTCTATGCTCTACTTTAAGGCAGGGATTTAGCTGGTATGCCTACATCTGGACAGTCCTTAAAAGTCAGTATTTTTATGTGGTTTAAAACTTTTGTCCAGGCAGAACAGGCCAGATCATTTGCTTTGTTCTGCTTAACTCCAGAGAACTGAAGTTCAAGCAGGTTGCACAGCTGAGTCTTCCTGGCTGTGCATGCTTCTGGCTGGTCAGCTGAGATGAGTTAAATGATAATTAGTGCCCGTAGCTCACTAGTTTGCTAATGTGGAGGTGAATGTTACAGCCTCTATAAAGGAGTATTTCCATGTTCTGGATCCTGTGGACTGACTGCCGTTGCAAGGGATCAGTATCTGAATTTTCACTGATGTGCATTAAACCAGCTACCCTTTGATTTGGGTACCCATTCCACAGACTGGTTGAACTTCTGTTTTGTCTCTGTGAGGGGTGTTAAGGTGCAGGAGTAGAGTCTAATTCCATTGATGAGAACACTAAAAGTCCCTTTGACTTTTCATGGGATATCATTTGTACTCTTCCTGCGGCACTTTATTCTTATGGGTTTTGGTGTTTAGCTTTAATTTCTGGAAAACATTGGAAATTAGGGTTTTTTTCGGAGATTTAATAGTATTGGGGGCCTGAGAATGAAGTATGGAGTGGGTACTCTGAACACCCTTCGGAAGATAAATAAAAGCTGTTGCACAACTACCTGTAACTGTTAGAAGGCTGTGCAGTCCCTTCCATACTTCTGTATGCCAAACTTGTGCAGTGGCTGCAGGATTAGGCTCAGGCAGCAAAGATTGTTTAGTGGCTTGGTGGAGAGCACAAAAAAATCAAATGGAGGTCTTTGACCCACAGACCAGCACCGGTATCCTTGTGGAAAAACGCATGAAAAGAGCAATTGTCTTAGTGTTCTTAGAAATATTTTGGTACCACATCAGGAAGGGCCTGTGTACTGTGTGAGAAGTAATCTAGGTTTCTCTTTAGAGTGAGTAAAAGTGTTGCCGAATCCCCCAAATACTATTCAGAAACTTAAGGGGTGGAGGTAGTACAAAGGATAGGTAACAATATTCCCTACTTAGCTGTGTTGCTAGGTTGATTGCAGCTTTAGGTATGTAATATTGACATCAAGAGGAGGTGCTTCAAAGACCTCCCCTCCCATATCCAAGGCTGTGAGCAGAGGGGTGCTTTAGGTCCATGAGTATGGGTGCAGTCATCAGCCAGGATTTGTCCTCTGAGATTCTCCTCAAAGGGCAGGCTTTTTCCCTGCTGTGGATATGCCAGTAGCCTGACAAGTGCCTTTCCCTAAGTATGCCTGGGAATTCATGGTCTATCAGCCAGATGTGCATGCATCTGCAATGTGTTAGTGTCAGGGTGATCCGGCCAGCAGGATGCACTGGGTACGGAAGGATGGCTGTCCTGCCTGATGAGTTGGGCATCCCTCTGTGAAAGTGTGTCTGTGGAGGTCCTATCAGTGAGTTAGAGCAGCACCTGGCAGAGGTTAAGGGGCCCATGCTGACTGTATGCTCCACTGCTGATGTGCTGGTATGAGGTTCAGTTTGTAAGGTTTTGTAGGCATCTGTTATTACTCTGTGGTTCTCTGTACTGGTGTGAAGAAATACTGTTGACCTGTTGTGATTCTACAGTGTAATCATCTACGAAACTCAGTGTAACAGGCTTGTATTTGTTAGTCATGTTAGGGAATTTTTTTGTAACACAGACCTACATTATTAAGAGACAAGTTTTTAGTCTGCAAGTCATTGTAGTAATGGAATTTACTTTTGGGTAAGACTTAAAGATGACAATTGTTCATCATCTCAAAGCTCACATCCTTAATTTTTCGTCTAATCTTACTCCAGTGTAGGTCTGGCCAGAGAATTTCCTGAGGCGGTCTTATGTTCCTAACACATTTACGTATTTTTGGTAATCTTTTCAGTGCTGTTTGCAATCAGACATGCAACTCTGAATCTTACGGCTAGGATACATGGGACACTAGAATCAAAAGTATGTGTGTTCCCAATTTAACAGGCGTTGGAAAGAGTTGTTCTCTTGGTGTGTGTTTGAATAAATTGCTAGTTGTCCTCTTAATGCTAATTCTATCAACTGAGTGTATTCAGGTACATAAATCAGAATTAATTTAATGTGGATTAACTAAGTTCCTGTGCAGACACTTGCTCAGGATTCAACTGCTCTTAATTTGAAGTGGCCTTAAAATTCAGAAGTAAATTAAGATATGCTGAATTAATTCTGGAAAAAAGGTGTAATGACTAACTAATATAGTGAAAGCTCACCTTAGCGCTTTAAGATTGAGCCTTGCTGGAAAGGTATGTATACCAAGCTCTATACTATGCTTTTATTAATTGCCACGAAAGAGAATAATTTTTAAAAATAATTTTTAAATCCCATGTGCTCTTGTACTGTAGCAAGACAGACACTTAATGCACAAAAATTTTCCATTTACTTCATCTAAATTTTAACAACCCTAGCATCATTCTTAATCACTTACCTTCAAGGGAACAAGCATTTCTCCCTTGCCTGTTAAATGCACAACAGTTTTGCCTACAAGCAGTGTTGACTGGAATTCAAAATGAGGATTTTCCTAATTTGGCAGGCAGCTTTTCACCATAATAAAAGTGTACATGGAAAGAGGCTTTAAGGAAAAGTGTTGAATTGTATGGTTCAGTGTTATTTGGAGGAATCTTTGAATAATTTTTCAAAGCCTCTTACTTATTCTCATTCTGGGCTGTCCTTGCTCTTGCAATTTCTGGGGCAGAAAATGAGAGAATTGTATTGCAAACCTCTTTTTGTGCTTTGGAGCTCTGAGATAAGAAACGGTGAGTCTAGGTTTGAGCTTACTGAGACCCATGAGACTTGGCTGGAGAGCATGTGGTGTATGGGGTGTTACCTGAAGAGGTTGCAAGGTCACAGAGTGCAGCCTCTTGTCTTTCCCGATCTTGTTGCCTTTTCTGTTTTGAATGACAAAACTTTTGCCTTCCAACTTTTTTCCTGTTTTTCTTTTCTTTCACCAGTTAATGCCTGGCCACAACATCTGTACTGTGTACTGCTGCTGCTACATAAAGGGAGCTTCTAGGCTTTGCTGAAGGAAGATGGCTTTCTGGACACAGCTGGGATTGCTGCTATGGAAGAACTTTACCTACAGAAGAAGACAGACTGTAAGTACTAGCCCAAGGGTGGTTTGAGATCTTAAGTTACAGTCTTGCAGCTTGCATGACTATACAGCTTTTCAAGAAAAACAGGGAAACATCCTGTGTCTTACTTAATGTTCATCCTTTAGTGATCCCTGGCTGAACAACAGGTCTGGCTTTGGAAGGACCCTGTTCAAACAGGAGAGTGTGGTGGGTGGACCGACACCAGAGGGCTTGAAGGTGCTCAAGACTTCTGTCCTGAATTCCAGTGTGAGAGAGTGTTGGAGTACTGAAACACTGGTGTCAGGTCAGGCAAAGAGGGTGCTTGACTGCTGTGTGCAGCAAAATAGATGTGAAATGAGAACCTGTGCTGAGACCTGCTCCGCTCTGTGGGTGAGACATTGCCAGGCTGCAGTGATGTGCCTGTGAGTCTAAAACCTTTTGAATGCTGCAAGCTGCAGCAATGGCAACAAAATCCTGCCACTTCCTAATGGCAGAGGTGGCAGAGGCAATAGCAGATATCTTCGGTCACTTTAATCATTGAGGGTATCCCAAACCTGCTATGTGACTTTACAACAGAAGATATAGATTAGGTGGATGGCATGAAGCATGTTCTTGTAGCGGCACGAGGATAAACCCAGGTAATGGATATTCTTCTGCCAAGATGTGTTCTGAGTGGCTGAAATGCTGTCCTCACCATCTGTTAACAGTGTAGAAATTTACCTGTTAAGAATAGACAATATATAAGAAGAATTTCTCCTTGTGATAAAAAGGGCACAGGAGTGTGGATCCAGTATGGTGTTCTTAGAATTCTTTTGCCTTAAGGTTGAGACCTCATAGGATGCTATACCTCTTGCAAGCAGTTAAAAGTCTGAGAAAGCATGGGGGTTTAGGAAATACCTGTGTTGGACAAGGACATGATTTGTGCCAACAGGTTTGTTCAGAGGATCTGGCCTGTTAGATCTGACCTTGAGGAGGTGTCAGTAGGGAATGTGAAAGGAACATAAGTTACTGAAGTGTTGAGTGGAAAGTGGTCTCTGATAAGCTTTCTGAACCCTTCAAATGTCAGGATGCTTGCCAGCTGGTTGAGTTGGGTTGTTTTAGAAACTCAGTGTCACAAGGGAGGAAAGGCTATCATATTTACCACTGGCAATGGTCACAGTCCCTGAAGTCTTCACTCAGGTGTCTGAGGCTTGTTTTTACAGGACTTGAGTTCAGTGAATTCAGAGCTGGAATTAGTCCATTGTTAAATAAAACAGACAAAAGGGGCTCACTGCCTCTATATCTTTTCTTGTATATAAACAGAGCTGCCAGTGATGATAAAGTTTTTGTTTTGCGTGGTTTTGCCTTTCATGGAGCCTGATCTCGCAGGATAGGACTGCCCACCAGAGAGGTCATGGACTGTGTCAACTGCAAGGAGTGAGCCTGTCAGCTCTCTGAATGTGGGTCACATCCTGCTCTTGTGAACAGTCTCATAGTTTAGAAAAATGTTGCCAATGAAGCTGGGGGAGTAGTCTCAAAACTGGCTGTGGCTCCTTAAGGTTGGATCTTCTCAGCAATTGCCCATGTAACCTAGGCCCTAAGAGCTAAAAATACTCTTCCTATCTTGCTACTGGAGGTCTAAATTTTGCTGGTTACCAGACTGCCTTTAGAAAGTAGAGGAATTCTAGAATGTTGTGGGATTTTCTGGAGTGATGTTTAAACTAGGTAAACTAGGAGGCTATTTCAGAGGACCTGAATTTTACAGTGGGAATGAAGGCTTGGTATATTTTTACCAGAATCTTCTGAAAGTAATAGAATCATAGGGACATTAAGTTTGGAAAAGACCTCCAAGATCATCAAATCCAGCCTTTGTCTGAGGAACAGCCTGCTTAATAGGAAATGGCAGAGAAGGGGCAGAACATCTCTTCTTACCATGCTGTTATCACAGCTGCACAGTTCTTTCTCTTTGCTTTCCTGTTAGGAGACCGTTGTCCTTGAGTTGTGTTGATGAAGACTCTGTCCCATTTGTACTTACTGAAGGTGTAGCTTAGAAATAGTTTGATCCTTACCCTTCTCATGAAAAATGTGGGCTAGCCTTGGCTTCCCACTGAACCCCCCCTTTGGCTGCTGTGAGTTTGGGCTGCATTGCGAAACCTGGGTTCAAAGCTCACCCTAATGTGTGCAGTTCAAGTGTTACTTTGTACTGGATGGCTTCCAACAACACTGAAGTGAGGGGAATGAGTTCACATAGAGAGGGAAAAAAATCATGTTCAGGGGTCACTGGGTAAAAACCTTCTTCTCCCTGCTTTCTTGCAAATGAGGAGACACCTCAAACTTGCATGGAGAGACTGGTCAGCTTCTGGTAGCTCCCTGCATTGAAACTGGACCATAAAGGTGGGAAGGGGAGTTGACAGTGGGATGGGGTGATAGTGTATTTAGTTCTTGCTCAACAGATTTCCTGTTGACACAATGTAGAGCTCAGCGTTTAATGGAATCCTGAATCAGGCAACTGGTATAAATTTGGCATGCTTAGGGATTAACCTTGGTAAAATTAGGACAAATTTGTTCCTAGCTGAATTCAGTTGCTGTGTGCAAGAGGGATGTTCCTTCTTCAACTCCCAATGGAGCTGGGATAGGTGAGGTGTTGGGTTCTTGAAGATTCATTTCATTATTTACCTGGCTGGTCGTTGCAGCACAAGAGTGGCAGAGGAGACTTGATTTTTCAGTACCTACTTAGAATGAATCTCAGTAAGACATGTTCCCTTTTGGTATCTTGGTGTCCTTGTCTGGAAATGCCAGAGTGGATGAAAAGTGCTGTCACAGCAGGGTCAGGAAGCAGTAGGGGAGGGAACCTACTGACCTTTAAGAGCAAGGAAAGATAAGTCAGTTTTTTGTTGAGCAGCCCAAGAGACTTGCTGAGGAGTCCCTACTGACGTGCTACTGACACTCTGATCTTGTCCCTGTGCAAATCTCTGGTGCAGAAGTTGCCGGCTGCTTCTCACAATGTAGCATTTTGGTAGCTGCTATGATACCTTCCTTCAGCTGTAAAGGTGCAGCGTGGTTCGAGCTGCTCCTTTCTCTATTTCTCTGTTGATGTGCCGAGTGAGGTGTGTTGTGCATGCAACCCACACATGGTTACCTTTGTGACTGTGTACCAGGTGTGCAGGAGAGGAGCTATGTGTGCGGGTGGCCTGTTTCCCCTGCAGCAACAGGGCTTCTTCTTGGGCACTGCTCTCCACCCCAGTGTGGTGTGACTGGGGCTGATATTCTCTGACCAAGCCAGGGCTTGTGCTCAAGGGCAGCATTTCTCATTGGTTCTGTAGCACTTGCAGGGCTGTGAGAGGCTACCTGTCCACACTGGTCACTGCAGGAGGCTTCCACAAGCCCAGCTGACACTGTTCTTCCCCAAACAGTGTAGCAGTAGTTGCTTGGGATATATCTGCTTGCCTATAGCCAGGGTGGCTGAGGGCTGTGACATGTGCAAAAGCATGACCATTGATGCTGGAAGACAGAATGGAGTTGTCCTGGTTTCATAGCCACTTCACTGTCAAGTGGAGGAAAAGTCCTGCTATGCCATCCTGGCAGCCGCTATAAGAGTATCTTGAAAACAGGAGTAGACAAGTTGTCAGTGTCCTAGGTCTAAACATTGATCTCTGGGAGCCAGAGCACTGTTTAACGCAGATGGAAGCAGGCTGTCAATGTTAATGGCTGAGTTGTGTGCTGCCACTGCATCATTTATTGTAATAAGAGACTACAGATACTGAGGCATCTTCCTGGTACCTCTGTTAGTGTGATCTCAGTGGGATTTCTTACCCAGTAGTCATACAGTGTGCATGACAATAACAGATGACAGAATATTCTGAGTTGGAAGGCATCCACAAGCATCATCAAGGCCAGCTCCTAAGTGAATGGGCCGTGTGGGGATTATGTCGGCAGCCTTGATGTTATAAGCACCACGCTCTAACCAGCTGAGCTAATATCAGGATCCAATGGTAACAATATCCCAGAATTATCTTGCAGAGACTGGCCCTGTTACCAGGAAGGCCTGGAAGACTGATGCTCAATTTTTATACCTTTTAGGTAGGGGTGCTATTTGCTGTTTGATGTCAGCTATGACGGGTATCTGTGAAAGGCTGTCCTACATAATTTCGTCTGCTGGATCAAGTGGCCTTTGTTTTAAAGCCCTGTTTTTACAGTGTGTGCTTATTTTGAGGTACAGTAGTTACCTAGCAGTTTGTCACCTCAAAGTTTGCATGGAGTGTCTTGTGCTGAGTGTTAAGAGTCCAGTTTTAGCTGTTAATGATGGAACATGGAAAAACATGTTTGTGGGTGGGGATACTGTCTCCCACTAGGTTGCAGGTCTTACACTCTGGCTTTTAAGGAGGATGATGTAGACTACTTATTAGAAAGGACTGAGTTTTTCAGGAAAAAAGTGGAAAAGATTTTTCTTCATTTGACCAAGAAAACACTCTGTTCTGCTGCTAGTAATAGATGAGAAGCATACAGAATATCAGCATAAAAAGCTTTCAGATTTTGTCTTGTAGCTTACTGAAAATACATGTTTATGCAGTCTTTCTGGAGCGGAAAAGTAGGAATGTGGCTTCTGAAGCTCAGGTCTGGGGAACTTCAGCTTCTGTCTCAGAAGCTCCAGGCTGGAGGCTTGCTTTTGTCCACATGCTTCTGAGGCATGTGACACATCTCAGTGAATTTTTCTGCACTTCAATACTTTAAGAAATGTTGTATATTTAATATACAGCAGGCTTTTTCTTCTTCTTGTCTTGTCCCTCTAAATAACTGAGTTCTTTATTTCTTTACCAGATATTCACTGCCTTTCTGTAGATTACCTGCACCAGTGGGTGCTGCCTACCTTCATGAAAAAAACATAAATTAGAACAAAACAGACTAGATATGAGCCTAATCTTAGTAGCTCTGCTTTCTAGATAGCAATACATGTCTGCAGTACTGAAAGAGTGGGTGTAGCATGCATCAGGACAGTTTCCATGCCTCATGTGTTAGGGTAGAAGCTTAATGGTCTGCTGTGAGAATGGGATATAAGTACCCCACTGCCTCAAAATATGGGATAAAAAAATTCAGCTCATTTCTAAAAAGATTATTGGGAGGTTTTTTCAGTTAGGGGACAGAAAAATATAAAAATAAGCCAAATATAGCCCTTAAGTACATCCATTTTAGTTGAATAACTGGCACATGTCAATGAAAAAAACCTTTTAATTCTTTGCACATTATCCTCTGAAGCTGGAGGAACAAACTTCTCGATCCTGGTATGTGTAGGCAGAGCAGAGTGAGACAGTGCTTACAAAACTGTTTTGGCTTAAAAGTGGATTGTCCTAGAACTTCTGTTCTGACCTTTATTTTGAGTATGATGTCTTAATACTTTGCCTTTATTGTTTCCAGTTCCAGCTGCTGATCGAAGTTGCCTGGCCTCTGTTTATCTTCTTCATCCTGATCTCTGTAAGACTTTCATATCCGCCGTATGAGCAGCATGAATGTAAGTAGCAAACACAGCAGCTGCACCCAGAATGCTTTTGTTTCATGGTTAGAATGCGATAATGCAGCTGGCAAGATGGAAAGAGCAGTGGTTCCCCACTTCAGTCAGAAATATGCAAGAGGGCTTAATAACTCCTTTGCTTCCACCTTGGAAACTGCAGTTAACTGATGATGTTACTCTAAGGACTGTAGGTTGCTGCTCTTTCTTGCTGTTTCTCATTTTGTATTTATATTAACCGAGAATTTGCTGTACAGCTCTGCAATATCTGTAAAACCTGCACACAACGCCAGTCTTATTTCTCTTTTTTGATCTGTGTGTGACTTAGCATAAAAGAATGCAGTGTTCTGATCTCTAAGAAGGCAATCTTGTTTCCAGGTAGTAAAGTGCATTAATGTATCACATTAAAGGGCACAAGAGTGATTCCATTCCTTCGAACTATTACAGTGTCAGCTCTGCATTTAGTAGATTCAGCAGTCATACGTTGCTGGCAAAAAAACAATTCTACTTTTCTTTTTGTGCCCTAAATGGGCAGATTACTGCTTTTCTTTCAAAGGAAGCTTGTTTTTTCTAAATGACTATCTATAGGCCTCTTTGGTTGCCATTTGATTTAGGAAGCATGACTTGTTTATTAGGAACATGGTGTTGTTTTACTGTGTTTGGTGACAGCTTCATACTGCAATTAAGTGATTGTGGAATAGCTTTTTGTTTATCTTTCCTTAGCCTGATTACTTCAAGGTAAGGTTTAAGGGTCAGCAAAATATATTTCTGAAGGGCCCTCTGAAGTGTTTCTTTCTTGAAATAAGGAAAGAACTCCCTTTTTACAGCACTTATCTTGTCTTTGCAGTGTCTGGGGCATTTTGTGCTGTTTGCTGTATGTTCAAGTTGGTATCTTTTTAAATCTGAGGTGTTAGTGTTTGCAGTTTCCCATTACAGTTTGACTCTGCTGATCCCATGTACTGCCTAACTCGCTTTGTTCAGCACTCAACAGCATAGTTAAAACTTGCCTAAGTTAAATCTCATATTTTACATGGAATTTGAACTGCCTCTTCTGGCTGAATGTTAGTGACATTAGGAGAGTTATAGACATGAAGCTGAAGAGAAGCAATTAGCGCTCTACTCAGCTTTTAAAAATAACTAGCAACCTTAGTGGTAATTAATTTCAGCTATGGCAGGGCTGTATATAAACTGAAACCTAGCAAGAGCTGTGATTTTGTAGAACTACTTGGCTTGGTCTTGCTAGTCAGTAGCCTTCATGTAAAACATTTGCTCTGGCACCATGGTGTCATGAGCATAGTTTTGAGTCTTTTACCTGCAATCCTTTTCCCTTCCCAATTACGTGACTATTATTGCTTTGTCTGCCTTCTTGCATTGTTCTGAGCAGTTACAGAGTAAAGGGCATCTGATAACTTTTAATTCACTTCTATGGCTAATTTTTCTTCATTTTTTGAAGACCTCCTTTGAATAGGTTTCTAAATTGTGTTTTCTGGATACGTTCGCTTATGCTGACAAATGTGGATGTGTTGTGAAGTGAAGCAGCTTTTGCTGGCCTGTGAGCAGACATAGAAAGAAGGCTTTTGGGTTGATGGCGAACTCTTTGGCAACCCTGTGGATGCCTTAAGGGAAGTAGGATTGTTATCTGTAGTGGCAGTGTTGTATGCTGTTATGAAATCACTTGTAGGTGATAGCAGTAATGCCTGGTGATAGCAGTAACAGAGCCGTGTGCAAGTGCTTTGTAGCCTCCACATAACACCAGCATTTTAATGGTAGTCTTTTTCAACAAAACAGTAAAATTTTCAGTTTTCTTTCCCTGAATGAGAGGAACCAAGGATTGGACTGCTGTCAGGATTTCTTGTTTCTAGCAGCCTGGCTTGGTGTGAGGAAGTTTTCTCTTAAAATGGGAAGTAACAATTAACTTTGAAGTGATAGCTATGTGGCTTTCACCAGACCAGTGAGAGAAGACAGATTGCTATTGGGCCAGAGTGCTAGTGCTGTCTTGTGTCATGTAGAACCTTCTTTTCTGTTCCTGTGACCCTTCAAAGTATTCAAAATGCACTTTTTTGGCAGTGGGAGGGAGAGAAGCTGACAAGACGTGACTAATCTCTTCTGAAAAGCTAGATGTTTGCAGTACTGTAATTGAAAATTATGTGCAGCACTGTAATTGAAAATTATGTTGCACTGTTTTCTGTGTATCTTATCTGATTTAAAACCAACAGATTCCTGCTATACTCTTGGAGAAACTGGTGTTACATGGATCACTGTGTCTAAATGGTTACTATAAACTCTTGTGTGGTTCCTCTTTTGACATTGCTCTGAACATTTTCTTGGAGTTACTAACAGTGTAAAATGAAGGGCATGGAGGACAGAGATGATGATTTTCTGGGAAGTTTTACAAGATGAATCTGAAAGTCTTAGCATTTTTCCTCTTTCTCCCTCCTTCACTGCAAGCCCCTCAGCCAAGAACAAAAAGGTAAAATGAAACAAAAGTCAGGTCAGGTAAATAGCTCTTCTATTTTAAACAGAGAACTAGGAGCAAGAGTTCCCTGGAAACACTAAGCTTTGTTTCCTTAATGCTTCTCTTGCACAGAGTTCTTGCCTTTCTCCAGGGAGGGCTGATATGGTTTCCATCTTCCTTCAGCCATCCACATTAATTGGCCTTGCTGTAATTTAACAGATTTGATACCTTCTTTCTTGGGCTTTGATACTTCTGTTGGAGTTGTGGAGGTAGGGAGCCAACCCCCTGAATGATGGCAGGCATGCTGGGAGGATGAGGTGGGCACCAGAGGGGAGGGGGTGGGCATCTGATCCTCAGAGTCTTGAGCTTTGAGATCCTGAGAAAGGGACATAATCTTCCTCCAAGATCCTGTCCCTAGTGTGAAGGTGAGGAAGCAAGCTTGTTGCAAAAAGAAGCCTGACAGTTTATGTAAGGTCCAGGATTATACAAGGGAGGCCTTTCTTCCCCAGTCATTGTGGGGGGATATGGGATTCACAAGTATACAAGTGGCATACTGGTGGAGATCTGCCATGACTAGTTTTTTACTGCTTTGTTCTTATACAGGATGTAAACTCTGGTCTATGACTTCACTAGTTCTTTTGTGGAAAGGTTTAGACCTCAGCAAGAAGATTTGAAAGAGCAGCATGGAGAGTCTAATACAGGCTCAATTCTTCATAGGACTGAGTGTTGGCTGGTCTGCTCTTTCCCCAAGTAGGCACTTGGGGGCCATAGTC
This sequence comes from Zonotrichia leucophrys gambelii, assembly GCF_028769735.1. Taxonomy (NCBI): domain Eukaryota; kingdom Metazoa; phylum Chordata; class Aves; order Passeriformes; family Passerellidae; genus Zonotrichia; species Zonotrichia leucophrys. Next base: position 55,114,203 of record NC_088200.1, read on the forward strand.
AGTGCAGGGTTAGCGCTGCTCTTCAAATACAGTGCTGTGTAGTAGAGGACTGTATCAAGTGTTTGTCTTCTAACTCCTGTCTTTCTATTCTAGGTCACTTTCCAAATAAAGCTATGCCTTCAGCAGGAACCTTGCCATGGATACAGGGGATCATCTGCAATGCCAACAACCCATGTTTCCGCTACCCAACTCCTGGGGAATCCCCTGGTATTGTTGGAAACTTCAATGCCTCCATGTGAGTCTGTCTGCTTATGCCTCATCTCTGTTCTTAGGGAAACATGGGGGAAAGGGGTATTTGGAAGTCCCCTATCAGTTGTGAAATCTTACACTGTGTGAGGGTTTTGCAGTTTCTACTGCCTCTGTAGTACCAGATTCTTCAGTTACCAAGTTCACAGGGGCAAGCAGGCAGCTGGTAGGCATGCAGAATTCCCAAGTTCAGTTACCTGAAGCTCTTGGTGAATGAAAAGCTTTGCATGGATAAGGACTGAGCCCATTCTTTTACCTGGGCTCAGAATTTGACCTCAAAAAAGTAAGGCTTTTTAAGATGCTCCTTTTTTCAGAGCATCTTTTTTCCTGGTTAATGAACCTCTGAACAATGTAGAGTGAGAGGCAGTTGAACATATTTAGGGAATACTCCCTGATGTTTATTGCTTATTGCTGGCTGATATGATGCAGGAAGCACAATTTATGGCCAGCTTTCTTATACTTCGCCTTACTTGCTACATTCATGGTCTCAGGAAAGACAGACTTAATGTAGAGCATAATGCATCTGGAGAAGCATTTGAAAGGAGCAAGGATATTGTTAAATTATTGTGCTTCCAAGAAGCAGCAGTTTACAGGCAGCAGGAACCCCTCTCCATCTCTGTCATAAAACTGCTTTCAAATGCATGATGTTCAGTGTAACTTATTGATTGATCTTGCATTAGCAGACATCTTTTATTAACCTCCTTGGATTGTCGCTGGGTAGTCATTGAGGAAAGTTTTTGTGCTGGCCTGACATAATTAGAGGGGATTAAAGTTTGGAATTGGTATGTAAAACTGTATCTGTGGATGGTGGCTCATGGAGCTGATGACTGCTGGTTGTTTTTCTATTTTCCTACAGTATTTCCCGCCTGTTCTCGGATGCCAGGAGGTTACTGTTGTACAGCCAACAGGACACAAGTATAAAGGATGTCCAGAAGGTCCTGGGAAAACTACGCAAGTTGGGAAATTCCTCTGGCTTAGGTAATAGCCTGATAGAAAGAGTCAATATCTGATATTTCTGGCCTGGTTAATTCTGTGTGCGGGTAAATTTCAGGAATGTGCATGTGAATGTGCACTATTATAACTTGCAGCTTATGGAACCTTTTCCAATCCTCCAGAAGTACCTTAAACCTCTCCTGTGTCAGAGCTTTGTGTGCTCTTTAGTTTATTTGGTGGAAGAAGAAAGGCATGGTGTGTAATGCCAAGAACAGCAGCTGTTTTGGATGTGAAACTATAATCCTGAGCACACTGAAGTTAGTTAAAGTGTTTGTTTTCTCAAAGGAGCTGAAGTAGTGTGTCTTTTTGGAAAAGTACTAGTTATTTTGATATTTTGTGAAGCAGTGAACACAATGTAGCTGCAATTTAGTGTTCTACCCTCTGAGCTCCAGAGGGAAGTGTGCTGGAAGAACACAGATGGAGAAATACTGATGTTGGCCTCCCAATTTACAAACACAAAACTGGTTATCTGACAATGAAATATGCATTTGCCTTCTTGCATTTTGTTTTGGTTTTGACTTTGCTGTTGTATACTCTCTGATATTATCTGGCAGGATTTTGAATGGCAGGGTACAAAAGAAAACTGTCTAGTTTCACTGCCCTATTTCCTGCGAAAATTAGAATCCTCCCATTTTTAGCTTGTGTGAGGAGATGGTGTGCTTTCCTGCCCTGTGCAGATAAATGAGTGACTAGTGTGAGATCACATGGGAAGCTTGCAGCAGAGCTCTGTCCAGTCTCAGGAAATAATGTGGCAGATCCTTGCTACTGCCAGGCCTCTCTCATGTGGCGCCTAAAAGTTTTTTGGCATATTGTTCTCTGAAAGATTGTCTGTCTTGGCTGCTGTGTTAGTGTGGCATGTGGCTAGTGGAAGTGATGGAAAGTAACCTTTTAGAAAGACATACAGCAGGGAAATAGAAAAGGGAGCATGGCCATTGAGGGTCTTCACCCATAACCTTTATGCAGCATGTAGAGCTCTTTGGATATAGGTAGTATTTTGGTGTTTTGTGAAAATTGCCCTTGGTTTCACATTTCTTCTTAGCTCTCATCATTTGAGGCTCAGGCAGGCTGCAGGGAGAAAAATATCTGACCTGATATGATGTGAATAGTGTCACACAGTCTGATGTGTACTGAGCATACCTAAAGCAGAGATGGTGTTTTTACATTCTTTTCTGTCTTGCTCAGTACATTGCAGGTCACCTTGGAATAATCTGTACTGTTAGTGGCAGGTTGGCAGTATGTGCTGAAGGTATGTACAGACATGGACTGTGCAAGGTATTTGTGTTGGGTATTTAACCCCCCTCTCTCCTCTCCTCTTCAGAGTTGCGCAGAATTCTGATGTGATCACAGCTGCATATAATACTGTAGTCTACTGACTCTGACCATTAGTTCATAGTTGTGTATAAAGGACACGCCTTCTTGCTAAGGAACTCAGTTTCCATACCACCAGGTCTTCTCTCTTTTTACTCACAGAACTGGTGACATCCTCACACTTTTACCTAAATCTGGAGCAGCTTCAGAAGGGAGAGGATACAGAGTGAATCCTTTGTGCAGAAATGGACACATAATGAACACAGCCAAAATGAGTTAAAATGACTGTTTCCCAAGGAGAAGTTTGATGTTGTTTTCATGGATATCTTCAATTGTTTGGTTTGTTTGCTGGGAACAAGCTCTCCCCATCAGAATGACAGACAATTATTGTCACTGGTTTTACACTTCTAGTAGTAGTATTTTACTCTTTAGTGTTATTTCTTTTACACTTGCATTGACAAGTTAACTCTTCCAAAGAGAGTAGATCCTGGTGTGGTGTTTTGAATTGAGACGTGCAGTGAATGTCAGACATGGACATTTACAAGAACATTATTAAAGCCATAAACTGAAGCTCTTGCTGCTGGGAAGGTCTTAGGGGGAGGAGTGATTCCAAGAAGAGTTTTTTTTTGCCTATGGAGTACTTTACAACTTGAAAGTCAGAAGCTCATGTTTCTCTCTACTGTAAAGACTAGTGGACTGACTGTAAAAACAATCCTCAGACCCAGTCACACAGACTATATTTCTATAATAAAATATTTCAAATGTGTAATCAAAAAATCAAGCCTTTGTGTCATTAGAATGACAGAATGTCCATTGTTGGTAAGGCCTTTGGAGAACAAAGCCTGTTTTTCTTTCTCATGCTAATTTACAAAGCCATCCAGCTTGGTGGATCCTGCTGTCCACTCATTGGTTGTGTGATTCATTCTTTGACAGCATGCATGATACAGCATCCTCTAATCTTAGAAGCATTCATTTATTTATACTTAGCAGTGCTTAGATTCCTGTTCCAGGGAGGTCAACTCTCAGTTGCTGTTGATGATGAGGTGTGAGAGATGCAAATCCTCTTCCCTCTGGAGCATTTCTTCCAGTGACTCTGGGAACCTAAGGAGACAGTAGGAGTGGGTGTCAGATATAAGTGCACCACCCAGCCTGAAAGCACTGTCTCTATATGTGTGTTTCCCCCAGTAGCAGGAGAGCTCATTATCAATAAGCTAATAATTGAAAATGTAATATCCTGTATGTTTAAACTCTCGCCTGGACCTGAAGCCATGTGAATTGGTGGTGCAGACAGGTGGAACTTCACAACTTCCCCAGTGGGATGTGCTCCTTAGTGTGACATGGACTCTGTTGGAGTTTCTGCAGCTCCTTTCTCCCCTCACACGCTCTTCCCACTACTGCCAGATGATTTTGAAACAGGCTTCTGGGAGTTATCTCTCATTGCTAGCGTGCAAATTGGAGCTAATGCTGGTCATGCAGAGCATTCATGTCTATATCTGGTTTCTGATGTCTGAATCTGTTCAGAGGGCATTTGCCAGAGTCCTTTCACTGGAACCTTCTTTAAAACAACCCTCACAAACTAAAGTTGAAGGTGTGATTCTTAGTCATCTGATCTGAAGTTAGGCATGAGCTGAACCTTGGGAATGAGAGACCTACTTAAGATGGCTCATGTTGCTTGTACAGGTATGAGCATGTCAGTGTCTTTGTTAAACACAAGGTAGGACATGAAGGTTTTGTTCAGGACATGCTATCCACTCATTTCAACCGGCTTTGTATCTTAGGCATTTCTTGATAAGGTGGGAGATAATTCCTCATAACAGGGCAGTTTGTGCAGGAGTTGGAGGAGGGACAACAGAGAAGATCTCTCTGTTGGAGAAGAAGGTGTTATTAGTAGGGAACAGTTCAGTGTGGCTTCATGTAGCACGTTTTTTGGCCAGGATGCCAGGATAAAGTGCTAAGTGGTGGTGTGAGGGAGTTCAGCACATGCACCTGTCATGCTCTATGGCCACTGCTGTTGTGCGGCTGCTTCCAGCAAACCCCGAGCAGTGAAATCTACGTGCAGGTACACACATACCATAACATAATCAATTTTGCAGGCAGATGCCAGGTGCCCTCTCTGTTCCACTTGTTACATGTCTGTCCAGCAATGTCACCAAGGTCTTTAACACTCATGATAAGGCAGAGTGCAAATCAGTACAGAGAGTCAAAGACCTTGGTGACGGCACTTTCAAGAGCATGAAAAGGCTGCTGGGATCACCAGCTGCAAGCACTGAATTTGCAGCTGGCCTCAGTGCCATTTTATCAGGCTGACTGTTAGCAAGAAATAAGCTTCTTCTGTTTTGAAAGATGGAGAAACAGCTTGCTATTGACTCTGAGGCACACTTCCCTTGTTTCTTCCTTCTGTCTACATGACTCTAAAATACTTTGTTCTGCAGTGCCACAGGATAATAAATTAACAGGTATAATTAAAGCCATCTTCTTTGTTTGCTGCTAGAAGTTGCAGATATAAGCTAGCCTGGCTAGTATTTACTGCATTGCTTTTAGTTTTCAGTGATCCCAAAGGGCATGTTTCTATTTTTCTTGAAGCCAACCCAACTAAATGAAAATGGAGCAATGAAATAGGCAGAGAGAAACAAACATCGCCTAAGAAATTGCATCAGATCTCGGGCTATTATTCCACATGTACCCTGCCTGTCCCAGTTGTTTGCTGGATTAGTATTGCTTGTGGCAGAAGAGACAAACATCAGCTGGGTGGCATTCTTTGCTGATGTTGCACTCTGCTGCACACAGAGATGATGACACTGAAGGAGTTTGCAGCCTGTCCTCTGGTCAATGCTATTAGTGCTTTGTTTATTTAACAGGTGAAGGATGGTAGAGGGCTTGGGCTAAAGAAGAGCCTTTGGAGAGGCTTTCTGGTGGCTTGTGTATTACTGTATGATTACAGGGTGCTCAGGGAAACAGGATGTCATACATTATCTGCTAGGTAACATTAAGGTGGTGGCTAACTCCCTCCTCAGTGTCTTGTCCCTAACAAAACTGAGCCCACACCCTCAAGCTAAACATTCAGATTGGTTCTTATACCTGCCTATGCCTGCCTAATTAGACTGGTTTCTTCCCTGACTTCCTTTGGGAAGAATCCTAGCAAAAACCAGCTAGGCTAGAATGAAGACTAGCAAACCATATGTCCAGGTGGCCTTCATGCCCGGAAACACCTCCAAACACTAACTGTGGCAGGGTGGCATTCTTGTTGCTGCACATAAATATGCACCTGGGTTCTCTGATAATGTGCTCCACAGAGACATTCAGGTCCTTGCCTTTCCTTTAGGCCAGGGGAAAAGTGTTGCCAAAAATGCTGCCCTGTGGTATCAGTAGAGAGGTCTTGATTTATTGAGGTAGGTAGGAAGGCTACTTTACCTTTGTGTATTCAGTGGCAGTTACCTTGCACTAGCCCTCAGCAGAACTCTCTAGGGCATTCCTGGCTGCTACTGCCTCCCAGTCCAAAGCATTCCTCCAGGAAGGGGAGTCTGGGACTGTGTGGGAACCGGTGTGATTTCTGCTGGGTCAGATGCAGCCTGTCACAATGAGCAAGTGGAAGAAGTGGCCGGTACTGGGTGCCTGGGTTGCACAAAGATTGTAGTTGTTGATTGGGTAGGAGATTCAGGTACACATGGCAGTTTTCCCACATTTGCTTAATTATTATTTTTTTATTTGCTTAATTAATTTTTTCTTCAAATCTCTGTGCTACTAAACAGGCATATAAATGAACGTTCTTAGAGTTTATTTTTTTAAGTAAACGGAAGTTGTTTAGGCAACTGCAGATCTTCTGGAAAAACATTTCCAAAACATTATTGGAAGGGCACTTTAGGTCCCTTATTACAGGCTGTGGGCAAAGTCTCTCTGTGAATCCAATTGGTGTGTTATTTTTTCTGTCCTCAGCTGAAACTGGGAGGCTGACAGTCAAGAGATAGGCAGAGGTGGAAAAGACTTCTTAGGGCAGCATTGGTCCCAGGTTTTTTATTGGGCAATAAGGTGTATAGCTTTAATTAGTTAGGTGACATGATATTTGCATAATTCAGAAAATAGTGTCCTGTAACTACAATATAATGATATGGAATCATCATTTTCAATAGAGCCCGCTTTCCTTATTATTTGGAAGCCAAGGATTCCAAATAGTGATTAAACTAATAAAATTATCTTGATAGAGGTCAAAGTACAAAGGTCTGCTGTACTTTAGTATCTGTTTCCTGGAGAATCATACTTGTTTTCCATGGGACTTTTTATGAACAGTTGTTACTATGTGACTTTGCTTAGAGGTTGAGGTTGGTAAACACATCTCAGCATAACGTGCTGTATTCTCGTTCTGTAGAATTGGGCTTTAATGCTGTTTTTTGGTCTGAACTTCCTTCATACAGAAATACTTCTGAAGATAGAAGTTCAGAATTATGCCAGCTTGGATTCTAGGTAGATATGTATGGATGTGATAGAGCAAGACTGAAATCTCTTTGAATGGGGAATTGAAAAAACATATGCAGTGTTACTTTAAATCTGGCCTTGCTGTTGTGTCTGAACTATACTACGTGACAGGAGCTTGAGAAAAATGTTTCTGAGAATCCTGTTGCAGAAGATAGTGTGAAACCTGTTAAAAAAATAAGGAAACTGCAAGCTTGTTGACTAAGGCTGCACTGGCAGTGTAGTTACTTTAGACCCAGCTAACCTGGTGCCAGTTAATGGCACTGCAAGGAGAGGAGTCAACAGCACCCATAACTACAATTAGCAACAGAGTGTGGTTGAGTATCCAGTAGATACTAAATTTCAATTTCTTAATTTCTTTCCCCTTTATCTTGTCTAGATAAAGATACAATGATAAAGAAAGGAAGAATTGCATACTGTACTTATCAGTAATTAGTATTAGTATGTGCTGCAGAGGTAGTGCCATCTTTAAAAGTTCTGGGTGTTCTCTTTAGTCTTGTCTGTCAATGCTGACTTTTATTTTAAACCAGCAAATAAAGTGGAAAGCGTTAGGTGAGCAGTTAGGCTTCTCACACTTTGCTATTATCTCCCACTTTGTGTGGAACTTGTCAGTACAGCTTGTTAATGTCAGGATTATGTTGACCAAACTTATGCTGTTTTAGCCTTAATTTGCATTTATTTTCTGCTTTCCACTCTGGCAAATTCTGCATTTCTTTTCACTGACTTCTAATCTCAGAATCTTAAGAAATGCCTGATTTGTGGAAGATTGCATTGGGTTTGTTTAAGCTGCATTCTGAGGTTGGTTGAGACAGCAGGGTAGAGACTTTCCACATTGAGCTTAGTGTTAGTACTCCCCTAGGAAATATGTAACACTGTTATTTGATGAAAAGTTCAGCTTTCTCAGGGGATTTCTGTGGGCCTGAGCTCTCATGAGAGTGGTGATTATGAAATTGCCCCGTTTGGAAAAAGTCCTGTACACTTCTGTGTTTGGTTGGTACTAAGGCCAGAGTGCCTAATTTAGGTCTGACCTCCCATATCTCTCAAGTTAATATTCAGCTTTGGAGCAGTCTCTTGTGATAATACATTTTATCTTCAGCATATATTACAAACACTTATTACCTAATTTTTACAGCATTCCTGTGAGCTAAATAAATAAACAGCTGCCCTCATTCTCAAACACAGTAGGATGTGGCAGTTTTCAGTGCAGTCAGGATGCAGTAAAAACTGATGGCTTTTAAAAAATGTTGGTGGTAAATCAAGTTCTTTTTTACACAGGCAAGAGGACAGGGACCTGCATGCCTAATTTTTTTGAAAATCCATGACAGTTCAATTTTTGGCCAATCTTTCATGTTCTATTTAATACTTTTGGTCATAAAATAAGTGATTTTTAGTAGCAGGATCCTGACTAAAATGAAGCAAAATATTCTGCCACCTGTGACTGAATTTCTTTGCAGCTTTATTAAAATGTGGCGCTCTCCACTTTCAACCCTAGTGATTTTTGCTTTTGCTGTGTTTTATTGAGTAGTAGTTGTGAATTCATTGAAATACATTTTAAATTCATTTAATGAGTTTTATGTTTATACTTTCATATGTTTTGTTTTCAAAATTTTGGAAAAATCCATTTAATTAAATGCAACAGCTGCAGAATTAAAAAAATAGGCATATGCTTATGTATTTACTGAGTGTCAATAAGTAATAGAGTTTTTTAAAACCTGGTATTGCTTAGGCCTGTGTATCAAGAATTCTCAGCTGATAAAAAATTAGTGTACCTTTGAAAATTCAGTGGAATGTCACTCATCTATTAGCTGGAGAACTTGCCCAAGCTTTTTTTTATGCTGACCTGGCAGCACTCTGTGTGCTATAGTGGGGGAGATTCATGCTGTTCTGTGACACACATCCTCTGTAAACAGCCAGTTTCCTTCCCTTTCTAATTTAGCTTTAGTTTTAAGAATGGTGCAATAAAAGGCCCTTTAAAAGGATTTAAAATAAGACCCTTTCCTGTGAGTTTTGGTGTTTTGTGGTGTTTTTTTCCTCCTTCTGTTCTTCTAAATGTATTTTTAGAGGAACATACACCTGAGGTAGTATTTAGGTATGTTTTTCTTGACATTGTCAGAAGGTTTACTTAACCACAGACAGTCAGAACTTAATAAGCATAAACTATTATATCTTTGGGGGTCTTTTCGTTATAGTTCTCTGTCTATTCTGACAAGTGCAGCTGAAACATATTGGACCATATCTGAAGCTGATTGAGCATAGATATGGCCAGAAGGAGATTTGCTGATGGGGCATAGACAGCTTACTGCAAAGATAGCAATATCTGCAGTCTGAATGCCTGTTCCGGATTGTGCCAGCCACCTCCTTAGGAAAGCAGCACTGCTGCCTACCCAACAAAAAGCTGCTTCAGAACAGGAGGGAGAAAAATAAAAAGTGGATTTGACACTTGAGACCTAGTGTGGATATGGAAGTCCATGATCCCAGCAATTTTCATTGTAGCAAAGGCACAACCATGTGACAACATGGTCAGCAGCCATTGCCTATGGTTTTACCCTACCCTTAGAGTAGGGTAAAACCATAGGCAATGGCTGCTGACCATGTTGTCACATGGTTGTGCTAAGCAGGTGACGAACAGTGTGCTGTAAAGCCAGAGAACACAAAGACAACAAAGTAGCCCTTTAAGACCACAAGTGTCTTCACCAACCTCATCTTTTCCCTTCTTTTTCATGTAATCTCTACTGCTACCTTAAAGTGCAAGGAATTTCACTAGTGTATCCGTAGAAATGAGGTGTAAGACCTCTCTGGCAGTACATACTCCATTTTTTTCAAATAATTGCACTGCTTTCTGACTCTGGTACACAGAATCAGGTTCCTAAAGTACCAGGAGGCACCGCTCTTCTCTGCACCTAGAAGTAATCCAGTCCTCTGTGTAAAGCAGAGTGGTCCAAATGCTCCAGGGTGTATTTTCACACAGCAAGTTATGTCAGTACCTAAGGGAAGGACTGGTTAGTATATTGACAGGTCAATAGGAAACCAGCTGGAAGGATGAGCTCCTGAAACTGCAAAGGCAGGTTCTGTTTGGGACCATCCTGATGTAATGTAGTATAATGTCACACTTAGAATGTGAGAGACATGATTTCCAGCTAAAACTTTGTGTGAGTTTGGGCAGTCATTATTTACTAAGCATCTGTGTTTCACTAGGTACAGAAAACATAATCTTTTCTTTGGTGCTGAAGTTTGAGGGTTTTATTCCCTTCTGTTGGACTTGAGACTCAAAAGCAAGCCCAAACAACTGTCCGTAAGGGTAACTTTGCAGTGACCAACTAAATTGAAATATTGGTAGCAATCATGGGAGATTGAAATAATTTGGATGTAGATGTATTTTCAGTGGAAGCAGACAGTGTTTCTGGTTAAACTAAGTGGAGTGTAATGATTGGCTTATTGTGGTTAATCTTCAGCTTTTTTTGATTTGTTTTACTCTTTGTTCTGAAGGTGGCTTATGCTGCAGTGTGCTGGAATAAGGAGCATTAGGACTTGGCACTAAATTCGGAAGAGTCAGATCTTCCTTAACATAGGAAAAGTAAGAGCTACTGTGATCTGCTGACTGCAGGCTTGGTATCTTGCTGAACTTTAGAATCAGTCAGATGTCAGTCAGGTTCCCCGAATTTGTGACAAGTAAGAGGAACAGATAACTGGCAGGATGAGCCTTCGCACGCAAGGGAGGGTAGTTTTTTCTCTTCTCATCAGCCTTTCTATGTAAGGAGGAACAAATACAAGTGCAGGACAGTCAAGGTGCTTTGATCCTGGAAAGCTCTGCCTGCTGTTTTGCTTAAGGTTCATCATTAACCGTGCCAGTTTAATGGGAGAAGCTCTTCAAACTGGATAGGTGGTGCTGTGAGAATTTTCAAGTAGGAAAATACTGCTGGATACATTCTGCCTGCTTGTTTTGGGGAGAGAATGATTCTCATATAAGTATCTTCTGGTTGCATTTGAATTAACAGTCTCACTGATACGTGCTTACATAGCCGGTTTATAAAATGACTTCTGCTATTAGTAATGGTCATTTGATGTCCAGCCCTGCCTTTTCCAGTGATTTGAATTTCTACTAAATTTACTGTCACTTTCTCAAGTAGAAGGAATTCTAGACAGGGTCCTCCTTGGTCCCAGCTTACTTTTTCAACTTCTGCTTAGTTCCATACATTTTTAATAGCATAGTGCCAGTGCGATTCCTTGTGCGCTTATGTTTGCTATTAGAATTGTGGTGGCACGTGGTATGTGACTGGATGTGATCTAGGCATTTGGTTTTCTCTCTCTACTGCGTGGGGTTTTAAAATAGATTTTACTTTGAGTTGATGTTTTGAAGCATCTAAAACCTGTATATTTCCAGGGCATAATATTCCCAGTGCTGTGAAAATCCAGTCTTAACATCAAAGAATTACTTCCTGACTCTGTAGAAGAACCCATCTTGCCCTGTGCTGGGTTTGACCTTTGGAGGGCCTTCTCTGTAGTTTATACCATCCCTGAATTTATTTGGTTTACCACTCCTAAAAATAATATTGTTGTATTAATGAAGTATTTTATATCGTCACATCTGTGCTCCATCATCTCTGTTACTAAAAAGCCAGTTCAGAGCCTTAGAAATTTGTCCTTATTTTGTGAACATTAGCAGGAGAATTTTCAACCAGTTATAATGCCATGCAATTTGAAGTTCTGTTCAGAATTTACTTCTTAAAGCAATACAATGACTATTCTTAACGTGTTTCCTTTAAGCCTACTTATTTTTTTTGCACTGTTGGAAGTCTGCATAATTTCTTTCTGCTTTTTTTGTTGAAAAACTCTATTTCATGGTTGTCTGTGCAGATAACAGAATTTGCCTTACAACAGGGAAAGTCTTGAGAATATCTGTTCTGAGGCACAGTGTGGGGCTTAGGGAGGTGGCTGGGTGTGCCCCTCGTTAGGCAGGAGCTCTGCAGGCTGTGTTTGCTGGCAGGGCTGTGGCGGCCAGCCTGAGGATTTTTCCTCTGTGCCTTGTGTCTTGGCTTTCTGATGCAGAGTCTTTCTCTTGTCATGTGTGTCATACAGGAAGAGGGCCTGATGGCCTTTGTGCAAAACAACTGCATGAAGGGATGTATTAGCCTTGTGGTTGATACTGGCTTCGCAAGGGTAGAGGTGGGATCTTGGCTTAATGGGCTCTGCATGCCTGAGGTCAGTGTACCCCCAGTGAAGGCTAGCTGGTTTGTGTATGTGCGTTGGCACATGCTGAGAGCTGTGCTTTCTGCCACAGTAATTGTTCTAGAATATATTTAAAGCTCTTCCAAGCAAAAGTCATGACTTAGAGAGGAATGGAGGTGGTCCTGATGTCACAAGATGAGAGGGAAGACCTGGGCCTGTTGCACAGCATTTCCCTTTCTCTGAGGAAAGATGCTAGCTGGTGGAGATGGATGGCAGGCTGCCTTCTCTTTACTCACATCACTATTTGGCATGGCAGAGATACGAAGATGATGGACCCTGGTTAATGGGGTGTTCACTTAAGTATTATCTAGTGTCTGCAGAGGCAGCCCTGTTTGATGTGTAATGGCTTTCAGGGCAGAGAGCTGTAGCCTGCTGTAAAACAGGTCAGGCCATGGCTGCAGTAGGAACAGCACTTTGCGGGCAGATTAGGCTTGTATTTTCACACTAGTTGATCCTGCACAACAGGCCTGCTGAGCTGCTTGATTTCTCGTAAGCAAATCAGAGTATGGCTGTCCAACTTTTTCAGAAGACAGTTTAGCTCTTGCCAGCATTAATAGGTACACAGGTAGCTCTGAGAGCTATTCTCACCTCACAGGGTGAAAGCTGCCCCAGAGTAAAAGAATAATTAAAACATAGTGAGTGCTAAAAAAGCCAAGAACCTTAAAAAATATTCCTTTATCATGTTTTTTGGATGTGTTGTCCAAGGTTAGGAGTATTATGAAGGCAGGTGAAAATTTGTTGCTTGCCTAGCACTGCAAGAAGTTTTGCTTTTCACATTGTCAGTCAGGGTTATTGGCCTGGTAGGGTACAGTGAAGTAGCATGGTTCACCATTAGGAGATTGCTGTTTCCTCTGGATGGTTGTCAGTTTACTCTGGGTGGTCATATAATTACAAGTCATGCAGTCTTTGGTTCTGCTGTTTGAAATTATTTGAGAGCCCATTTTTATTTCTGTGGAAAGTAGCTTCAAACATCTTTTGTCAATAAATCACAGTGGTAGGTAAGGAGTATGAAAATCAGTCCAGGTGTTCAAGTGCACCTCTCACCTATTCAAGAAGAATACTTCCCAGATAATGAAAAATTAATACAGACCTCCAGCGTACAAGGTCATTCTGTGGCAGCATTTTGGTTTGCCTGCCCTGGTCATCTCACCATGTGAGGGTTTCCTGAAAGACACGTGTCTAGCTAGAATTTTTGTAGTGGTCATGTGTGCTACCAGTAAATGCTCTCACTGCTGGAGCTGGAGGTTCTGCTTGTTGTTTCAGCTTTGCTATCTCCATGGGCTTGTGTTTTCCAAATCTCCTGTTGCTGGAAGTATAATCAGTGAAGAAGCAGTGCCCTGGGTGAAGTGGACCTGTTTGACTAGGGTGCCTTGTGACCTTGTTCTCCAGTCACACCTCGGCACAGTTTTGCACAGACATGAGAGCCAGCTTTGCAGTCTGACTGGGCCTTCCCTTCCTGTAGAAGTGCAGTTTTACCTGAATGGGGAGCTTTGAATCTGGAGTCTTTGAACAGGGACAAGAAAGTACATTCTTTGCTTGCTTGGCATTCTTCCTTGCTTTGCTCCTTCTATTAATTGGTGGAGACAGATGCTGAGCTGGGAACCCAATTCTCTTTTTTCGTCTCCATTGGGCACTTGTGAAACCTTGCTGATTCTAAAGAATGAAGCTAAAGTGTCTCATGCCTCATCTTGCCTTACTGTTTGATCTTGCTGTGACACCTTAGTTGCTGTTACAAAAATGATTGGGTTGCCCTATGAACAGTCTCTGGCAAGAAATAAGGGTCAGAATTTCATACCATCTTCTGTTGCATTGATATTTGGCTATGATGAATACAGCCTTAGCCAAAGGCTAGCAAGTCTCCCCAACTGCAATAGATATAAATGAAGTAACATAATTGTTTTCAGTCTTGCATGTTTAATCAGTAGAGAGGAGTCTCCTTATGACAAGAAGCCATGTCTACAGATCAGACATATTGCCCTGCTTTCCTCATAGCTGCCGAATTAACTTAAGGCATGAAGCTGCTTCTCCCCTTCCCTTCATTACTTTTTTTATAGAGTTAAGGTATGTGAAACTGGGAAGTAGATCTGGCTTTCACCGTATATTCATTGACCTTGTTAACTTTAAAGTGGCTGAAAACCTGGTATATTTTAGATGATGGGCAGAAACTCCACAAATTAACATGAGACCTGGTGAGCTTTGCACTCTGCAGTGGATTGAGATAACATTGAATTCCATTTGCATGCCTTCTATTTTTAGAACACAGTGTTCAGGATATGAAAAACATTGCCACAATTTCTGTAGGGTTCTGTTTTCCCACCCTGCTGTTTGATTTTAAAGGACACTGCACCATTAAGTTTCTGGAGGAAGTATCTTCTTTCACAGAAAGAAGAAAGAATGGGAGAGAAGTTTGACAGATGAATCTTGTCCTGTAACCTGCCCCTAAATGCGTTTCTTGTTTTCACTTGTCTGTGGATCTTTCCAGTGCTGTTGGAAATTTACTGCTTACTATGGGACCTGTTATGATCATACTTGTAGTAGAATCAGCAAATTAAAACTGATACCCAGCCATGGCTTTTCTTGCGCTTTGACCCACCTTTTGAGCTTGGGAAAGAAAGTAACTGGGGATGTGTTACTGGAATGAGGAAAATAAAACCCTGTGGCTATTGGACCACAGACACTTCCTTCACTGCACAATCAGTGTTCAGCTCTGGTCTATATGGAACCGGAGAGCTGATTTGCTATTTTTAAAATAATGCATATTTTTATTTTGATGTTCATTTTAATAAGTAATATAGCAAGCATAGAGATTCTTCACTAATTCATGTGGTTGTCTTGAGCTCTTTGAATACATTTTGGGTTTGTTTTTTCTTTTGTCACAAAGATTTGATTCTTAAGCAAGGGCTGACTGGCCTACCACTGTGGCCAGGCATAAAGGTTCTGGAAAAGGTTGTCAGTAAAATGTAAATCCTAGGATGTAATGAAGTGTTACAGTAGGAGATGCTCTGCAGTATGAAAATCCATCAGTTTCTGGTTTTGATGCCTAGAAGGCAGCCCCCAAGGTTTGTTTGAACTGTGTGGAAATGAAGGTCAGCTGTGCCTTTTGTGAAAACAATATTCATGAAATGCTGCCATGTGTGATTGTCGAATCCTGACTGGTGACTTCAGAGAGCAAGGGACATTTTGTTGTTAAGGCATAAGACCTCCAGGCCTGGGAGTTCTGAATTGTGCTGGAAGCTTCCTTATGTGACCATATGAAGGATCTTTCTCTCTGTCCCACATGGGATATGGACATCTCTTCTGCTTGTTTCATGTGCATGGGGATGGTCTCCTGTTGCATCGCCATATTATGTCCAAACTGGAGCTAATTACAACAAAGGCATTTCAGCCCTGCCAGACTTGTTGGTTTTGGGAGTTATTTGCATGGTTTATAAGCAAAAGTCTCTGTTCTCTGCTATTGCTCCCTTGATGTGAGGACTGAAATCGTAAAAGCTGTTTGCCATGGGGAAACGCTGTCGCAGTATTATTTCTCCTGACTATACCACCACTGAGTCAGCAGTTTTTGACAGTCTTTTGAGTGTGTTTGCTCAGTGTGGCCTCAAGTTTATCTCCCCATTTGTGCCTAGGGCTTAGCTTGCTTGCTTGGGCTTATGGTTTTAGTCAGGAAGATGAACCCTGTGCTGGGGGTGAAGGAGCCTGCAGGAGTGCAGCTCCCTTGGTTTTCTGTTGAAGATAAAGGTGAGGGGCAAGGAAAGGCTGCATGTCCATGTCAAAGTATGTGGAGAGATTGGTCTCCAGTGCATTGTTCTGTGCCCACGAGCTTGCAGTGTGTGACTGTAATGATGCTCTTGGCCACTCTCAAGCAAGAGAGGAGACACGCAAGTTATATCATGTTTGAGCTGACATTTTGTCTTGTATATTTGAGTAACTTGATAGTGTGTCTAAATTTTTATGGCAGAATAATATTGCAGTAGTAGGCCCATGGTAGTAAAATGTGTTCTTCCATCCACTCCAGGTGTTTGGATTATTAAATAATCTTCATAGTAGCCTTCAGAAGATGTACGGTTTCTTTTGCTTTCTGTTTTGGAGGGCTTTTTTCCTAAGTAATGCACTTTTGTTTCCTTAGGCCCTAGTGGGCAAGCAGTCATCTTGAATGGGAGTAGCTGTTTTCAAGAGGAAACCTGTGCAAAACCGCAACTTTTTAAGGTTTCCAGAGGGAGAATATAGATGCATGGCAGTGTTTGGTGCTCTCTGTTGTTTCATGTGCAAGCTGTTATGCATGCCTCCATAACTGAGAGGAGTTGCATAAGACACTGACCCACAAGGCCTGAAAGTAGGACCAGATGGGGTGGAGGAGAAAATGCATGGTACAAAAGGCTGGCTGTGTGTTTAGGACACTGCAGCCAGGACTGTGGTGTTGGGATTTGGTCCCTTGGTCTCGCAGAGCTTTCACGTGTGGTCCTGGGTAGTGATCATGGCTTCATGATCAGCTCTCTGGAAGCCAAACACTGCCCCACAGTTCTGGTAACCTTATTCTGTTTCCTTCATAGTTTACTCCAAATGATGACGGAAACTCGTTAAGGTGTTTGTAGGAGTTCCTTGGAAGGCAGCATTGATTTTCAGCAAATTCTAGTGCTAAGTGAGTCTGAAAATGCTGGGCGTGACAAAAAAGGCAGGGGATGAATGCTCTGCTAATGCTGGGCTGGTTAATTACAGCTGTGAAAGATGGTGACTCTTTGTTACTCCCCCTCATGATTACAGGCAGGTCAGCAGGAATCTCAGTGTAGTTCAGATTGTACTCCTGCAATTGCATATAGAATATGCCCCTGACCAAGAAAATCATATCTCCATGTGGGAAAAAACCTCAAACCAAACTCAGATAAAACAGACTAGCCAAACGAAAAAGCAACACATCACTGAGGAAACAGAAAAGCGGAAGAATTATTGCTTGGCTACTATTTTTTTTTCCCCATAAGGCATGTGGCCCTTTAAGAAAAGCTTGAAAAATATCTTAAGTAGGGGCAGATTCAATGAAAAATCTTGCAAACATCTGATCTCTGCATGCCATTATGCCTTCAGTCACCGCCCCCCCCCCACTTTGTCCCTCTGACTTTCTGAACAGTTGATGATCTCACCAAAAAATAAACAAGCTGCAGAAGTGTTCAGGGATTTTGGCACATGTAGGAAGTAACCAAGGAATCGGGGTGGGGGAAGTTTTTCTTCCACTTGCGGTGAAGCAGGGTGCTTTAGCTTCTGCTGGAAAGAGAAGGACAGTTTTACGTTATTGCAAGAGCCAGATATTTTCCCAGCCTTTTCCCGGGCAGGGAGTGGAGGTGATGGTAGATTTTGCTGGTGGGGTTCAAGTGGGGTGTTTGCACAGCATGCTCAAAACCAGCATATTCACGAGTGGTCCTGCTGTGTGGGAGAGAGGAAGGCAAGGGAGACACTTTTGCCCCAGAGTAACCTCCGCCTTGCCTCAGCTGAGGCGGGTGATTTACTTTTTCGTGTGGAACAAAAAGGCAACGGGGAATTTGTAACTGGATATGTAGATGAAGGAGCAATGACCGTCAGTAACCCCATGTACTTCGTGCCGCAGGAGCAGAGCGCGTGGTTCCTCCCCTTGCCGGCTCCTCCGGCAGGATCAGCCTGGGAGGCAGAAGTGGCACCGAACCGCCGGGTCTCCCTGTCACCTCCCGTGGCACCCTGAGTGCACACCCTACTTCTTCCTGATGGGGCCCATTAGTGACAGTATCACCTGCCCAAGCTAAACCAAAGCCAACCAACAAAAAAACCCAAAAAAAGCAAAAAAAAAAAAGAAAAAAACCAAAAAAACCCCAACAAACAAAGACAGGAAAAAATTCCCAAAACCAGCCCCAAAACCAACCAAACAAAACTGCAACCAAAACACAAAAAAACCTAACCAAATCATAAAACCCCTCCTGTACAGGAGGTGGGGAAAAAGGTTGTTACAGCTGTCCCTTATAGGAGGGTAAAGGTACAAGCCCCTGATTCCTCCATATCATTGCTTTCTCTTTAGGGGTCATTGTTTTCCACTATTTGCTCTGGGTTGCAGCATCCTGTCTTCCTTAAGTAGAAAACGCAGCATGACACCTAGCTAGTTGTACCTCAGTCTGGAAATCTTCACTCTTGTAAATCCTATAGGATTTGTCTCTCACCTCCTCCTGGCATAGATGCTTTGCTCATCACTTCTTTCTTAAGCATTATGGAGATAGAATTGTAGCATTGTCCTCTCTCTCTCTCTTAAAGAAAACAGCAACAACAAAAGCCAAACCAAATCTACTAAACACTGCTCCCTGTCCCCCACCCCTCCACCAAAAAAAAAAAAAAACCCAACCAAACCACAAAACAAAGAAACCAAAAACAAAAAAACAAAACAACTACCAAAAAAAACCCACAAAAAAACCCAAACCTACACACAAAACCCAAGGAAACAACCCAAAACAGCGTCACCTCTGAGCATCAGCTTCGGAATATCCAGTTTTGTCGACTTTAGTAGCATGCTTGGATTATTATTTCCAGATGGTTCCCCTTTGCTGTGAGGTAGGTACAAATTTGTTTCAAAGTCAAGAGCTGAAACACTGATTGCTTGAGAAGGTGAAGCAATTGGGAAAGAAAATGGAAATAATGCTGCAAATATATTTTTTAATTCCAAGTAGCTAAGATTGTTTCCTAGATCTGTGCTTCAGTATCATACTTGTGTGTCTGCATATGTCAGACTTTGAAATTAATGATAGAGTACATCAGCTGTTAAAATAATTAACTAAGTCTAGTAAATCCCTTAGTGGTCCATGCACCAGCCCAGTCCTATGTTCAGTAACAACACAGGGATTAAGTGCTAATGCTGTAGTAGGTTTCAGATCAAGGGAGCAACTTGGTATGCCTTGCTTCTCTGTATGTATGAGCAAATTGACCTGAAGTAATGATGTTAATGGGAGTTGGTTTTGAAGGTTGATTGCTTTTTTTGTTGTTGATTTGGGGTTTTATTTGAGACCAAGACATCACAGATTGACATTTCTGAAGCCTGCCAAGTTTCAGAGTCCTTTACCAGCAACTGCTCTTTCTTTTGCGCTATGGTTTGTGTAATTCCCTCTCCCCTATTTATCAGCTTGACTTTTCCTTTTCAGTGCTCTCACATGAGTTTCCTTTTGGCTTTGCTGTGATGAGAATTTTTGCTTGTCATTTTCCAGACTTGAAACTTCGGGATTTCCTGATTGACAATGAGACATTCTCTGACTTCCTTCATCATAATGTGTCCATGCCATCATCTGCCGTAGAGGAGTTACTGGATGCAAGGGTCAACCTCCAGCAGGTAAAGAGTACTTTCAACTCCTAATGTAATGCTTATCGATTGTTTGTTTAGCTGTAGTGCCAAGATCCACAGTGCTGGACCCCTCTGCTAGGTGCTGTAGAAATACAGAGGAAAATGTATTCCCTGCTTGTGTCTTCCATCTTGCCCTCAATTTACTGTCTTATTTGTTTTTAAGCTGTAAAAGGACACTGGGACTGTAAGCAAATGTTTTGACCTGCATAAGAGAATAGTACCCTCAGGCTAAACTGAATTTTTTCTTTCCTCTTTTTTTTAAAAAAATGGAAGTAAAACATTAATTGAGCTGCTAGCCATGTCCTGACTGTTTTCAGCCACTCAGCCTGGACTGGAGCAGGGTTTCTAGGTCTTGCTCTGCCTTACATTCCTGTGCAGCAGAAGGAGCTCTACGTTTAGGTTTGTGGCCAATGCTTTAAGACAGATATATTAGTACAAGAGTCCTGCTATCCTGAGTGCTCCATGATTGCAGTCATAAACATAGTGAGTGGTGACAGTGGGCAAGAGGCCCTTCATGCGATGGCTGTCATTGTCAAGCTTGTAACACATTTTTTGCTAGGCTTGATGAATTAGTCCACCAGTATCCTTTCTAGTGCAGAAGTCAGAATAGACTTCAAAGGAAGACCCAGGGTTCTCTTGAAAGAATGCAAAAGAGGGTATGCAAAAGGAGGAGGAAATCTGTTTTGATCATCAATTCCGTATCAGATCTCTTCATTGAAGTGGAATGGATTAATTGTCCTTTTAGTCTTTGTTTTCC
This sequence comes from Zonotrichia leucophrys gambelii, assembly GCF_028769735.1. NCBI lineage: Eukaryota > Metazoa > Chordata > Aves > Passeriformes > Passerellidae > Zonotrichia > Zonotrichia leucophrys. The sequence continues at coordinate 55,134,539 of NC_088200.1, forward strand.
CATAGTTACAGCTGCTGTCCCTCTTTGCACATATTGTCTTGTTCTTCAGTGAATTCTTTCAAGCCATCTGTTTTAGTGCAGTTTGATAAGTTATCCTACAAGTTAAGGATACATTCTACTAAAAAATGTAGAGTATAGAAAAAATTCTTATCCATTTTAGGTTGCAAGCTTCGTTTTACTTGAAAATAATTAGATTAAGACAGAATCACGCTACAGATGGTTCTGGGAGGGTAACTGGAAGACTGCAGCAAGAGCATTCTTATCATTCTCCCTAAGTTAGTGGACAGGCAGAAAGATTTTTCAAACAGGCAAAACTGCAAAAAACCTCACTGTACATTGTGTGACTGCCATTCTGTATTGGTTGTATATGGAAATGGAAGGAGGAAAAAGCTTAGCTTTTTTCTACATAATGTGTCTGAAGGGTGGTGAAAGACTGGTCAGTCACCTTATTCTTCTTGAATGCTTCAGGCTGTGCTCTTGTGTAATTCTTGAGCTGATTCTGCTAAAGCACTGGGAGTGATGCTACTAATGCATAACAGCATTCTCTTCTTAGGGATGGCAAAAAGAGCTAATCTGAGCACCAGGATGTTAATCTGTGGAGCAGAGCAGTGGCCCATGAAATTTTCTGTGAGCAATTTTCTAATACGGATGGTAACTAGAGATGCAGACCTCTCCCTTCCTGCAGAAGGACTTTATCTGACTCACAAAATGGACATCTTTGATTTTGCTGGAGATCTGGTTTGGAGATCTGACCTCACTGCTGAGCTGCTTAGTGACTTCAGTATTAATAGGCAGTATTTGTTAGGTCTCTGAGTGGGTCACAGCTTCATTCAGAAGTCATCTGGTAAAAGGGCCTGTCCAGAGTATGCCAACCTTTCACAGCAAATACAGCCTGCTTCTACTGTCTGTTGGTGTCCTGGGGTTGTTCAGTGAGGCCAGAAGTTATACTACACAATCAAGTGAAGTCTCCAAGGAGATGGGACTGTTCTCTGGTGTTACTGTAGTGACAGCACTCCAGTATGTCCAGCAGGATTGTGTATCTAGCATACTGAAATTAGTGCAAAGAGATCAAAGCAACCAAAGCCTTGTCTTGATGGGCATGTTGCTTCCTGGGGCTGAGTGTCTCAGCCTTGTGTTTTTCCAGTCCTGGTAGGTGTGCTCAGAAGGGTGTGGAATTTGGAAGGTGCCTGGATCAGCAGTGGGCAGGCAGCTGTATAATCAAGCCTGGTATGCTGCTGTTGTCCAGGTGTGGCCAGACAGCTCTTGTGTGGGAGGTGGGAATAGGTCTCGTCCCTCTGAAAAGCTGAAGGAACAGTGAGGTCCTGGGCCAGTGCTGCAGCATTGACTATCAGTGAAGAGTAAATAGTAATGGCCAGTGCATATTCTGCTTGGAACAAATCTCTGTTTCATGAAGCAGAAAAAGTCCCAAGGAGAGAATTGTATGACATAAGGACAGAACAATTACCTATGACTGCTTTCAGGCATGAGCCTGGCATTTTGGGAGTCCTTAGGGGACTAAACCTGTCATTTAAGATGTATTTTTGCCTGCTGAAGACACCACGGATTCAGATGACTGCAACTGATTAGAGAACTTGCTGACTTGGAGAGACTAGGTACTTCAGGATGGATAGGTAGGATGTTTTTTCTAAGGTCTCATGCTCTGGACCTCAGTGCTTGAAAAAGGCAGCTTCTCACCAAAAGAGCCTAAACTCTGTGTGAAAAAGGTGGACATTTTCGGAATGGTGGAAGGTTGATCATCTTCGCTTTTTGTGAGTGAACACTGAGGCACTGGGGGACACTGTTTTTAATATGTGTTCACCCAGGAAAGCTTGTTCTGGGAATGTTATTTCAGTGCCCCATAAATATCTCCTTTTCAGCATGATTATAACACTGATAGTAGTTTCTCTGCTGGCAAGAAAAAAAGCACCCCAGATTTTCAAAAGGCAAATCTTTTGATGTCAGAGCTGTGTGGCATTGAAACATCTGATTTTTGGCATATGGATACGGATGAAAGTTAAAGGTTTGTATGAGTATTGCATTAAAAATCCCTTCTCTCTCCTGTCAGTTCAATTTGCTTGTTTCCTGAACATAATGCAGTTTTTCCCCCTGATTGTGCATACCCCTTTGGTTTTGACAGACGAAAAATTTCAGACTTACCAGCCTGCTTCAGGAGCTGCTAACTCCTTTGGAATGTAGATCAATCCTCTTTAGTTGTTGTAAGTTGGGCAATGCACTTAGGAAACAACAGAAAGAAGAAATTAAGTATACAGCTGTTGTTACCTGTGCATTTACAATAAAATGGTTCCATCTGTCTAGCCCCAAGGCAAACAAAAGTTTCTTTCCAATAGTAGACTCTGGATTTTTTCTTGTTTATCACCTTTGAGAAGTATGCAGCTTTTTGGCATGGACTTTGTTGTTCAGCAAACATGAAGCTGGTAACTGACCTTATTAAAAGAATTTGTTTATCAGGTCTGAAACAGTCTGGTGATAACTCAGAGGGATTTTATCAATTTCGTTAATAAGGTGATTGCATGTGGATTAGGAAACATTATTGACAAGGAAACCATTACCTTAAGAAAAATATGCCTGTGAAGGAAGACTCTAGGATCTTATCTCATTTGTTGCAGCTAGTAAGATAACTTTTTTTTTTGCTGATACATTATCTGCTCAAAAACACTGTAAAACAGTTGTCTCAGCAGTTAGTGAGTAGATACTTCAGAGTTAAGGGAGATGATTCTGACTCATTACTGCATAGAAAATGTGGCTGGCAGATATGTCTAAGTAGTTTGGGGCATAGGTCTTTTGCCCTTCACATAGATTTGCCAGACTTGTGTCTGGTCACAAGCCTTGTTTTTTTTCTCTGTGGCTCACTTCTCAGAAAACTGAATGTTAGGCAATGCATGTACCCTCCGTTGGAGGAAATGGCTGCTGTGGAGGACAGGATCACAGCTGCTTCGTGCATATTTGCGGGAGAGTGAAGAGGGACCTGCCTCCCCCAGGGCTTCTCTCCCATGTTCTCGGCAGGGTTTTTCTTGGAACTGAGTTGCATATGAATAAGGGCTACTCAACCTGTAGAGAAGAATGCCCCCTCACCTCTATCTGGAAATGTTACGAATGGTTTGCTTTGTCTGAGCAATAACCAATTTTTTTGTTGAAGTCTTAGATGAAGGCATGCTTTTCCCACTTTCATAGGTCATTGTATCTGGTTATCGAATGCGACTGAGAGATCTCTGCAATAGCTCAACATCATCTGAATTTCTAACGATCCAAAATCAGACGGCAGCCATGGACTCTGAAGCCTTCATTTGCACCTTGTCAAAGGAAAAACTCCATGCAGCTGAGCAAGCCTTCCGTGCTAACCTGAATCCTTTGAAGCCTCTTCAGGTGAGTTCACTGGTGCACCAGTGAGAGTCTATTATTGACACAGTGACATTTTCCATGTCTTTTCAGTCTAGGAACTCATCCTTCCATCTCCAGAGCTGCTTAGAGGAAATTAGAAATGAGAAGGATGGTTACTCTTCGTCATGGGAGCATGAACAATATGCTTCTTCCTGTCATTCTTATCCTTCCTGTTCAGTCTGCTACTTGCAGAGCTTAAGTGTATGTGGTCTGCAGTTCAGTTTGTCAAGAGGAAAGCCTTTATGCTGCGCAGTAACAGCCTCTTGGTTGTCCCTGTGTTCTAGTCAAATGTTGTATCTTGGCTGGATGAGTCCAACATTAAGCCTGGCTTTGCTGAGTGCTAAAACCACTGCTCTCTGCCCTTAGCATGGGGCTACTGAGTACAGAAGTTTCTAGCCACTGATGGGCCATAACCTTTAAGCAAGTTTAAATCATATGAAGCAGAGTCAAGTTTTAAAATCCTGTTTTCAAAAATCAACCAATGGAATGGGTGTTGGGGGGAGAATTCACTGAACTTCAAGAAAATATATTATTTACTGGGTAACTGGAGACTAGAGTAGACTTGGATCTAGGAAAATCCAATAATGTTTTGCTACGGATCTGCAATATCTGTTAAAATATGGAAGTTTGAGGAATTCAGTGCTAGAAATGACAGTAGAGTGAAGAAGGGGCCACAGAACCAACTCTGTTACCCACTAAAACAAATATTCTTTTGTCTACTGTGTGAGATTTCAGATTTGATGAGCCTTTCAGTACTCAAAGTCATGTACTACTTGCTTGGCTTTGTCCCCAGTCAAAGAGGGTCATTATCAAGCACTGGAATCATATTTCTCTCCTGCACACTGTGTCGCAGTCAGTGACTTTTTCTTTCCACAGCTCATCTTCTGTTTTCCGCGTGTCTTCCATCTGTACTTTGTCTTTGCTGCTGGAAGAGCAAGACAACCCATAAGCAATAAGAGATGGGGTGGCAGCACTAAAATTGTAACAGAGATGGGCTGTTTGGAGAGGACTCACTATAACTTCTTTCTTGTCATCAGTTGTATATGTATATGCACATATATACATAATTTACATTAAACCATTCAAAGGTGCTAGAATTCTGGGGTCTGAAGGGGCTGAAACTAGACAGCTATTGTACCACTCAGAATTGGTTTTCTGGGCCCTATGGAGACTGTCTTGCTTTTCTTATTTATGGAAGCTTCTGCGGCTTAGCTTATAGAAGCAGATATTGAGTGTCTGTGTTCTTAGGTCTATATTGTTTGTGGGTGGAAGGAAACACTCATAAGCCACTTTGTCCTCTTGGCAACAACAGTATAGATTTAAGACATTATGTGCAGTTTTGGGGGGCTTCTGAGAAGCTAGCTCATGATCTTGTCTTTACGGGGAAAAAGGAGTCCAGAAACCAGCAGGTCTAAGCCTGCTGTTGTTTGGGAAAGGTCCACGGTTTTCCTCAGAAATGTGTCACAGTGTATCTGGTAGTTAAGCTGCAGTAAAGCATCAGTGAATGAAACAAAAAACTAACTGGTTTCAATGTGGCCAGACAAAATGGATAAATTAACTGTAGGATCACAACCAACACATTTGAAACTTAGTGTCTTTAGAGGCTAAAAAGTGCCCTGACCTGCAGTAACATCCTTGAACAAAGAGGGAACTTTCTGCTCGGGAACAAAGGAGGCTTTTGACACAGCTTATTGGAGGCATCGTGTGTCAAATCTTGGACATGCACACTGAAGATAGCATGCTCTGTATCTACTACAGAGTCTGTAAACCAATGCCAGCACTTTGTCAAGATTTATTATTATTTTTTTTTTGTCTGAATCCCTTTGATGTACTTCACAGCCAGGCATTTCAGTAAGCAAAGTAAGGGCCAAGTCAGATGCAGGTGCAAGAGCAATTTGCAGACAGGTTTTGAGCTTATGTAACTAAACACGGGCTTCACTGATTGCACTATTTTGTGATTTACAGGGAGGCAGCATATTAGTACAAGAAGGTTAATACAAGGGCTTGCAACTGTGTGCAAGAACTCTGTAAATTCAACACCAAGGGCTTGAATTGTAAACTGGAAGTTTGTGCTTCTCTGATATCTGGGCAGTTAAGTGGCTACAGTTTCTTGAAATGTCTTAATACATATGACTTAGCCTGACATCCACCTGCTTGTTTTTTTTCCCTCTTCATTCCTGTTTGTTATTCCCTCTGCAAGATGATGCAGTAAATTTCATCATGGAATTGATCCGGATTAAAAATGGCTGACCTGATTGTATGTTGACACAAATATTTATGCTAAAACATGAAGGGGAGAGTGCAAGATTTAGAGCCCTATGATCAGTGAGTGAGTGTGTGGGCTGAGACCCTGATGATAACACTCAGTTCTGCTGGCTTAAAATGTGTGTGCATTTGCAGCTTCAGGGAAATGCTAAATGTTCTAAGTAGTAGCTCTCAAAAATGCAGTAATTACTAGCAAATTATGGACAGATCAAGGTTTTAAAAAAATAAAGTGCATGCATGATAAAATGTATGAGCTCTAAATGTCACAGCACTGTTTTTATAAAAAGAAGGGCAAGGAATAAACATTTTACATACCTGCTCCTCAGTTGTATTATCCAGAACACCTTGAGTGTTGCCCAAAGGGCAGTGATACAGTTAAAACAAGAGCTTCTAAATAAAATTTTATACTAGGATTCTAGTTCTGTTGCTGATCTTTTGTATTGCATGCATTTAGCATTATGACTTATGAGAGGCTTCCTGAGTTGGCTTTGAGGTTGAAGAAGTGGTAGAGAGAGTAAAACTTCCTCCATATAAATGGTACTGTTGCAAGTTCTGGTGAGAAATTATCTTGAAATTATATGGATTTGTTAGGGAGGAAAAGTCAGGGTGCTGTGGTGGTGTGAAAGGATAGATGGATACTCCTCACATTTCAGAGTAAGGTTTGCAAGCTCCTTGAATCACCTAAGATGTACAAGGTCAGGCAAAAGTCCTGTTAGGCTCAGTGTCCTTGACTGATAATCCAGCAGTGGCCCTGAATGGAGGCATGTGAAAGGATGCAGCCACTGGGCAAGCACTTAACATGTCTTCAGTGTAATGTCCTGTTCTTCAGTAGCTTGCAACACAGACTCTCATGTGCTGCTGGGATCTTGTTGTTTAATAGCATTTGGTAAGATTGTGATGTTCAATTAGTTCTTTTGAGTCTTTCTCAAACTCAGAATGCTTTCAGCGTTGTGTAGAGTCTACTGATTTTTTTTCTGTTTTGACTAAGTTGCATATGCAGAAGCTCCTTTAGTTTTGTTTTAAACTGATCATTTCACTGGAAGTTTTCTAGCTCTGTATGACGAGGCACAGAAGGCAGTCATCCCACTACCATTCCCCATCCCACTTGTAAGTCTACAGACCTTTGTCATAACCTCTGTTTGTCCTTACACATCTCATTGGAAGAACTGGGGTCTATTGTTCTTCCTTCAAAAACCATTCTTACCTTGAATCATGGCCTTTGTCTGTACCTGAGCTCCTTCAGAGATGGAGAACCCAAAACTGTGGGGAGTGGAATTAGCTAATTCAGAACCGTACAAGGGGTATCTTAAGGTAGAACTGTCTTTTCCCAATGTACTTTACTTTGCAGTGCTGAATTTTGTCTGGCACTTTGTAACAGTGTGTCAGTAGGAGGATGTTCAGTAATCCTTTGCAATTGGATGTTGACTTTTCACTGTTCTGAACCAATTAGTATCTTCAGAAAACTTTTCTTCATCCACTCTGTCCCTGAATCACCTCTGAATGCAGTGAACACAAATCTATGTAGAGATTGATGAATATATATATATATATGGAGCTGAACAAACGTATCTCTTGTTATGCATGAACCTGGAACTTTCTACCTCATCTTCCTCATCTTACTGCTAAAGTTATAGTGGTAGAGCAGATAAATAGCTTTGATATTTGCTGGCTAAATTTCTTTAAATATATCTTGAAAGTCGGAGCCTGTGGGATATTTAATTGCTTTTCTCCTACATGATATGTTTTATTTATCCAAACCGTAAGGACTGCATTTAGTAGACATCCACAGAGGTTAGAGAATCCTCCCTGAATTTGCAACTGGCTTTGGAGCAAAAACTAACTGTGCATTCAGAAGAGTTTTAAACATCCCAGCAGATCAGCAGAACAGTGCCCATTTACAATAGCTGGCACTGACCAGGTCTTATCCATCTCCAGCAGATCAAGCAGAACAAATTAAAACTTCCAGGCTTTGTTTCCAGAAATTGCCCCAAGAAAGATGTGAAAGGGAAGAGATTCAGCTCGAAAGATATGTGCTAAAATCAAGGGCCTTGGCTGTTCATCTGTGTGTTGCAGTGATATAACTTTATGCTTTCTATGCATATGCTTTTATACTATGCTTTTTATAACTGCATGCTTTCAAATGCTGCAACAAGCTACTAATAGGAACTCTTAGACGTTTGTTTTAATCTTCATTCCTTTGAAACAAGGATTGTGCCCAAATGTTTTCCATGAAAGATAATCCAGATATGTGAATAAAAGGGAAAAAGAACACCACAAACTGAACTCCAGGCCACCAGTTACTCAATGTAGAGGAGTTGGAAACAAGAAGTTGTCTTCAATGTAACTTCCTGCTAGAGAAAATTGTTTCCTGAAAGCTATACCTTCCACTTCTGGAAGCCTATCAGTCTTGTTCTTTGGTGACAGTACATGCCAGCTATTTCCTGGAAGCTGTTTGTTTTAAAATACACCCTTGGCTTGGATAAAGAATATTAAGACCTGATAGGAGGACTTCAGTAATAATGTACACTGCAGTAGGGAGTCCTTTGTATCTGAGTATCTTTGTATCTGTGTAGTCTCACTGAAAACTTGTACCCACCAAATTGTCTTTTTCCCCGCTGTACTGATTTTGCAATCCCCTTCTTTGCACTGGCTTGTGGGATTTCACGTGCTGTCCTGTAGACTGTACTTGTTTTGTGACCTGGAATGCAAGTCATTCTTTGCATTGTAAGTGTATGTGCATGCATTTAACATTTCGTTGGTATGGTTCTGATTATGGCATCTATGTAGAAGAGAAAGGGGTGATCCTATCACATTGCAGGGTGCAGAAGCCCATGGTATTTTAAGTTCAACATTACACAGAAAGCCAGCTCCATCTTCCCCACCAATGTAAACAGTCCTAACTGCTCCATACAAGAATGTTTACAAAAGTTTAATCTCTTCATTTGTGCTTTGCAGTAACTTCTAGTTTCTTTTTCTCTCTTCCCACAGAGACAACTTTCTTTCAATTCCTCCTTGTGGGATCTGTCAGAAACTGTGGAAACTTTGAGAGAGAGCATTGGGAGGCTTGTTAAAGAGGTAAGAAGAGCCTTTGTGTAAGGAAAACACATCACTGTGGTCGCTATCTTACCCTGTGATCAAGTACAAGGAGCAACTTATAGTCAAATCCCTGGCTTGTTTTGAAACTTTTCCCCATCGTACAGCCATTTTCCCTGTGTGCAGGCAGCATGCACATCGCAACCTCTTGGCACTTCAAGTTATAAATACCATAATAGGAATTAGGACATTTTCTGTAGTGTTTTGTCTTCTCAGCAGTGGCACAACAGTTGGGCTTGCAGTACGTCTTCTGCCAGGTAGTGCCTTGCAAACTACATGTTGAGGCTTTCCTTTTTATTTTTTCCCATTTAGTTGCCAATCCACATCAGGGTTATTAATTGATTGTATCTACTGGATTTCATGTGCAGTGAGGGTATGGCATGTGGAAAAGGTGCTGTGGCTATTATAGTTTAAATTAGTAGTGGTAAGCTACTGTTTCCTCTTTATCTATCTTACTTTTTGGGCCAGAGATTGTTTTCCAGTCTTGTGGGGCACTCAGCACAATGACATCACAACACTAAAAACCCAGTGATTTGCACAGTCAAATTGATATTCTAGAGACTGTAAATATTTGTTTTTGCAGGTGAAATGATGGATTAAGAAAAAAAGCTCTACATACCTAAGTTTGAATCAGAAGTCCTAATCTGGGGGAGGTAGGGGGTGGGTGTTGAGCCAGAAACCTATCCTAGTTTTTTTTGTCTGGCTTTGACTTTGAAGTGCTGCTGTTAGTCAAAAACATTCTCTCCCTGGAGCAGAAATCACAACATCTAAGCTAAACAGTGCTACCGCCTCCATGTAAGCTAAACAATGCCGCCGCCTCCTCCTCCCTTTGCTAGTCTTCCGCCTTTGCATCAGAGCGAGAGAGCTCTGCGCCGTGAACGGCAGTAACCTCTGGGAGCATGCACAAGAGCGGGTCACTCCAGGTTAGCCTGCGCCTCACTCCCACGGAGGGGCAGCTGCCGGGAGCCTGCGCCGTGCCAGCCAACAATTCCTGGCACGCACCCCTCCCCGAGCCCTTCAACCTGATGCGCAGTTCCCTTCACATTGAAATTAATATGATTCCAGGATCAGCTTCAGTTAGGACCATGGAAGAGCTTTTGCTGCTAGCAGGGAGGCTGCCCTTCAGAGTTTGACTACAGCTGTTTCCTGTTACGTCATTTAAGCTTGGCTTTTCTTCTTGTCTGGGATAAAAATAATTGAAACCACGTGATACTCGGTTTGCTGATGTGGCTGAAAACGTCCCAGGGTAACGTGCCTTTTGCTTGGCAGCTGTTTTGGGCACGACTACTTTTATTCTGCCCTGCTGTGCAAACAAAGGCAGCATTTTGCTCTGTGTACAGCATGAGCTGCTCCAGATGGCTTGACCGAAAGTTACTTCTTATTGTCTGTCAGGCGGATTTCTGTGTGAAAAGGAGGGACTTGCTCCCTTGTTTCAAAGGGCAGCAGCTTGAGGGGGTGGAGAGAACTATTGTTTGTGCCATGTCTAGGAGCCTTTCTAGCAGGGAATTTTAATTAGAAAATGGTCTGAACAAAATATTTGTCTTGGAGTATGGGGATTGATTGGATCTGTGTCCTTGGACTCTTTGAATCAACTTTTTGGAGGGCAGATTAAACACCAAGAGCAAGGACAACTATTTAGATACACTTAGGGAGCCAGGTCTGATGTCTGGAATAAGAAATTGCATAGTAACCCTTCACATTTGACATATTTGCTTTCAGAGGTGTAAGAAGATCAGTTCTGCATATAAATTGCAAGGAGGCTGGTGCCAAAGATGAAACAAAGTTCCTTGCTCAAGCTGTTTCAAAATAATTTGTAGAAATGTGTTTGCAAATGCAATCCCCCTTTAAGATGGTTAGTACTAAATATGTTCACAGGAATCATCTGCACTTCCTATTTAAGTACCTTTGCTTATCATGTTAGGGAGTTTATGGTGCTTTAGCTGAAACAGCTGCCTTGTTGCTGGGCAAAAATGAGCTCTTTTAGCTAAGATACCAAAAACTCCCTGAAGCATCCCTTTGAATTGCACACTCAAATTGTCACACCTGAAATGCAGCCTTGGCCTTTTGGGTGAGGAATCATCAAATCCAAACATCTGCATGACCATATGTAACAAACACAACCGGTTGTGCGACAGTTTTCATTCATGTTCCACGATGCTGATGTCCTGTAGGTTACCCTGAACCTAGAGCCAGGTTGAGTGGTGCCCAGGCTGCAGGCAAAGGTACCAGTGAGTAGCAAGGAAATGAAAGTACACTGGAATCAGTCAATCTGGATATTTGTACTCAGATTTCTGCTGTTCTTACAGCTGTCTTGCATTATATCAGTGTGTCATGTGCTCTTAGCCATCTGAAAATAGTGGCTCCTTGTGCAGGTGACACGTAGTAGCTGTTGTTTAGCATCAAGAATTTTCCTCCAGATGTTGACACATCTAAAACATGGACAGATGGGCCTTGCAAAGGGTCGGGTTTGCCTCCCACTGTAAGGCCAAGGAGTCTCAAGTGTGCTTTCCTTGGGTGAACTTGGATTGGTTGTTCCAGCACACTGCTGCTTTCAGCATTGTTGCTGGCTGGCTTTCCCAGCTGTCTTAGACTTTGGTCTACCACCTTTGTTTAAATAAATGCAGATAATAAATGCACTGTGAGCAAAAGTGGCAGATGGTCTTTGACTCTCTTATTGTTTCTGAAAAAACGGCAGTTGGACACAGCATTTGAAGTTGTTTCTGAGATGCAGTTGACAAGCAGTTACAAATAGGTGTCTCATCAGCTCTGCTAACCCTGTTAAGTGCATGTGCCTGTTCTGGACAGCACAGTGAGAACATCCAAGTTAATGTCACCTGATGTTTCAGCAGGAGTCAAGAAATCAGATAAAATTCTAGAAAACACTTAAACAGGGATAGAGAACCAGCTGTAGGATTTTACCACGATGCTATACAAAACCCTTTGATAAGGAAGACAAATCTAGATTCTTGTTCTCTGACAGGGATAGCATAACTGGAATAAAGTTCAGAGAAGGCCAGTTAGGACATTTAGGAGTATAATGGCTTTCACCAAAGGAACAAGGGAGTAGGTTGAGACTGTTCAGCTTGCAAGAGAGATGAGTTGAGGATATGACAAATACCTGTAGGGTTCAGTGGCACATGGAATAGAGATAGGGATTGAATGCTCACCATCTCTTTCAGTAATAACAAAAAACAAAACCACATGACACCAAAGGGAGCTGAGCACAGCCAGATAAGGAGAGAGAAGAGGTTCTTTCAAGTGATATTGGATGTTAAATCCTTGTGGTTGTTCTAAATTCTAGGAGTTCACCATGGAAGAAAGTCATTGAGGGTTAGAAAATAGAAGTTCCCTGAGCTGCAAATAAATGGAGCTGGAAGCTTACTTAAAGGAAGTATCCTGGATTCTTGCCTTTGTCTTATTTCTTCTTAGCATCCACTCATTGTCACCACTGAAGATGTCCTGACACCTCAGGATAGGGTGTCTGAAAGCAACACTCCAGTGTAGCATGAAACAAGTGCTTGTGTGGGTGGGTTACTTTTTGTGTTGTGGTGAGCTTGGCCATAAGCCTGAGTATGGCAACATTAATGCAGTGAATATTTCAGGCTGAGGGCAGGGTGTTTTTGTTCATGGCATATTACAGGCATATTGTCTGGCTTATGCCTCTCAAATGAGTCTGGAGGTACTAATTGTTCTGGCTGGTTGAATGTTGTCACCTCAGGCCTGGTGTGAGGTCAGCTGGCCAGCAGAAGGCTCCTTGCAGTGACTGGCTATGTGCAAGGCTTATTCAGGGTCCTGGCTGCAACAGGGCTTGTTTTCAAGGATATTCTGGGAATGCTGTTGACAATGGGGCAAGGAGTTTCTGGGGCAGGAATAAGTGATGACAATCTGAGAGATCAGACTGGCTGCCTGGTGTAAATCAGTGGAGGTTGGGTGGAGTTGTGCCAGGTGACACTGGTGTGGCCTGTGGCTCATCCAGTTTGTGACCCACAAGTCACTTGGTGTCGTTCCTTTAATTCCTATTCTGACTCTATGTACCCCACCCCACCTGTCCTTGTGAGGGTACTCCACTGGAATGTAAGTCATTGTGCAACCAGGAGAGCAAGCAGCTTCCATGTTAGAGGGCAGGGAGGCCAGGAACCACCCACAGCACTGGAGTAGAAAACTCAGTAGTAAAGAACTTGGCAAGGATATATCCCAAGTGCTTGCTCAGAAGAGATTTCCATTGTGGTGGTGGGGAATTGTTTTCCCTGTTCTTCCCCTTGTTGTGGTGTTCAAGAGGATTCTCATCTGTTGAAAAATCTGTTCTGTGGTTTGAAGGTGCACAGAGAGACCTTCTCCTTTTACTAATCCTGTTCAATACTTGCTTCCATTCTTTTCTCCATCCTTCCCCTCCAGCTGCTGAGCATGAAGAGCTGGAGTGACATGAGACAAGAGGTGATGTTCCTGAACAATGTGAATGCCTCAAACTCCTCTACACAGATCTATCAGGCTGTGTCACGGATTGTATGCGGCCATCCTGAAGGTGGAGGGCTCAAAATTAAATCCCTCAACTGGTATGAGGATAACAATTACAAAGCACTGTTTGGAGGCAACAGCACTGAAGATGATGTGATTAACTTCTACGATAACTCCACAAGTAAGTGTAACAATGGCATAGTCTGAGGTCCTATCTACTTCATGATTGTCACTGCTGGCGTTTTCCAAACTTCCACAGATGAAGGTAGGTGGTCCTGAGGGACATATTCACTGCTATTTCACAAAGGCATATTGTCCTGCATATGCCCTTAAGGCGAAGAAGTTATCAGCTTGCAGAGTCTCCCAAGGACCTGCTACCTACCACCTATGTAGCGTACACAGGAAGCTGTGCAGTGGGGCTGCATTAGTGGGAGAGGGAGCGCAGACACTTGAAGCCTCTGGAAATCTGACCTTTTCCAGATAAATTTTGTTTGTGCCATGCATTGGGGTTGTGGGAGTGTTACAGAACTAGTACTGTGGCTCTTAGTGTTGGAGGCTACCTGGTTGCTCCTTGTTCTCTGGGCAGACTGTGCAGGCTTGGGCTAAAAGGGGCTTTTTGTGAAGCTTTGCAGTAAAGGAGGGGGTTTGCGTCTGAAAAATGCTTTGATTGTTCTTGAAGTTCTATGCCTTCTGCAGTTGTTACTGTGCTGTTCAGCCACTCATCTTTGTGCTCTTCTTCAGCACCCTACTGCAATGAGCTAATGAAGAACCTGGAATCCAGCCCGCTTTCCAGGATTATCTGGAGGGCTTTGAAGCCCTTGCTGATTGGGAAGATCTTGTACACTCCAGATACACCAGCTGTAAGGAAGGTCATGTCTGAGGTAACTCTAGCCCTGTCATCTAATAATGTAGCATTAGCTGTGTCCTCTGGCTGTGCAGCTGATCCTCTCTAGTTAAATTGGACCCAAACACAAGCCTAGGAAGGATTGCCTACAAAAGCACAGCCTCCCTAATCTCTCACCTCCCATGTACTTGCTATCGAAGGCTCAGTACACCCTCTCAGCTCATGATGGTTTCTGCCAGCTTTTGGAAATAACCTTCCTCTCTGCTTTGTGACAGGTGAACAGGACATTCCAGGAGCTGGGTGTGTTTCGTGACCTCGGGGGAATGTGGGAGGAGATAAGCCCAAAGATTTGGACATTTATGGAAAGTAGTCAGGAAATGGATCTCATTCGGGTCAGTATGCTGTCCTTGCCGGAACCACTGCTGTTGTTTTTTGCAATAAGTGATGAAATATTTATTTTAAAAGGTGCTTCAGTGCTGAATTGGGCAGATAAATACTGTGGATGGTCCTCTTCTTGAAAGAGATCTTGAGTACTGATCTTGCATTATGATTGGCATTCCTTCCTTCACCTAACAGTCTCCTGCAAACAGCACATTTAACACCCAATTCTAATCTGCCCCTGTTGGAAAATGTACTGTTTTGTCTGCAGTGTTGCCCTAATGTGTCATGAGCATGTCACCATGGTTCCTCGGGTGCAGCTATGAGGGGTGGATCTTTGCACCCTGCGCCAATATCTTAGGAAGTACAGTGATGTAAAGTTAACATAAAGAAACAGAGGGACTGCTGTAGAGTAGTTTTTCCAGCTGTCTCTGCAACACAGTTGGTTGGTTATCACCATGCACCATCTTGTGTACAGAGGACCTCCCCACGTTGTATAAACCCTGAAATTAATTCCTTTTTCACCCCAGTTTAATGCTGTGCTGAATAATCATGTGACCTGGCATGTTGTACTTCTCCATCAACATGACATACTAGGGCACCAGAGACAGTTGAACAGATTGTTACAGAGCTCAGGCAGAAAGCTGAGGTCCAAAACATTTATTTGCAGTGACGTCCTCTGAAAAGTGAATGTTGCTTCTATTTTATTTTTTTTTAAACTGAGCCCTGGGCTTTTATGGCTTTATATTTTATGTTGCTTGTTAACACTGTTGCCTCTGGTGGTTAATTATTGATCTTCCCAGCAATCTGGTCTTTTCTGTACCAGTATAGTAAAACGATCTCTTTGTTGTCAGCTGTTGGCATTCACACAAGCAGGAGTACTTCGTTGTCAGTGCCTTGGCAGCTCCCACCAAGCATCTCCTTCAGTTGTCGTGTTTCTGGATTGACTGACCATCACCTCTCGACTTTCTGGGTTGTACAATCTGTTTGTATTTCTTCCTGCTGAGGGAGAGGAAAGTGCTTTGTTTTCCCATCCATGCCACTTCTAGCTTGATGCTAATGTGCCTGTGAACTTCAGGAAGGGCAACAAGTGCCCCTAGGGTTAAGGAGCTTTAATGTTGGACTTAAACAAGATGAGGTTGAGCCATTTCCCTGCACGCATGGTAGCAGAAGTTAACCATGGAGACCAAATGAAAAGGGAGCACAGCACATCTGATTCCTGTGTGCTTGGATTTCCTTTTTGTATGTTTTCCTTTGGTAGCTTGGTCTGTTCTGTTTTTACAGTTTGCAAAGTTGTTTTTGTAACTGTGTGACCCACTACTTTCTGGTTTGCTGGTCACAGCAGAGTATGGGGAAGCTCTTTACCTCTCTTTCATTTTTTTTGTGGCAAAAAATCCACTTCCTGTTCTTAATCATGAGGATTTTTGCAGTTTTCTCTCTTGTGCAGGTTTTTCTTTTTATCTCCCTGACATCAGTTCAACTGTGTAATTTACAATTACTGTTCCCTTCCTGCCTGGCCTTAAATTGTCTGCCCAGTGGACTGGTTTCTGCTTCAGTGCATTTGTGGTAGGCATTGTGCATACAGTAGCCTGTCCTCAGAAAGCTAGCAGTTAATCCAGGTGAAGAAAGCACTGTCCTAGACAAAAGGATTAAGGCAGGACATCATGGCTCTACAGGGGAGCTTCAGCCAGCCCTGGTGGCACAAAAACAAAATACAAAAATTGCCTGGCCTCTGGTGCTGGTATTTCTGCTCAGCACAGTGACTATTGAGCCTTCAGCTGTGCCTCAATTGCTCTCCATCTGAGCCAGGAGGTGAGAGTTTTCTGGAAGAAGTGAGCAGAGCTAGGCACCAAGTATTGGGCAAATGCATTTCTGCGGCGCTAGCATCTCCCTTTTCCCGGGTTTGCTTGTGTGAGGTGCAGAGCTGTGCATGGCTCTCTGCTGCCCTCTCCTTGGGAGAGGGGTTGGCAGGACATGGAGGCAGGCAGCCAGCCTGCAAAGCACACTGATATGGTGTAGCTGTACCGAGGGAGGCATATCCCTCTTAAAGCAAAGGTAAGGGGAAGGACACCACTGTACGGATCCCCTCAGTATGATAGAGGGCCTCTACCTGCACCTTCTTAGCAGCTGTTTTTCTTGTAGTGCTTGACTTCATTATGAGAGAGGAATCTAATATTATTTCTCACAACCATTTCCTCTTTGTAAACAAAACTCTTGCAGACGTTGCTGAAAGGCAAAGCCCTCTGGGACCTGCACTTGCCAGCTTCCAACTGGACAGTAGAGGATGTTGCCCGTTTCCTGTCAAACAGTCCAGAGGACTTTGGGACAGAAAATGGCTCTGTGTACACCTGGGTGGATGCTTTCAATGAGACAGACCGGGCTATCCAGACCATCTCCCGCTTCATGGAGGTGAGATATTGTTAGTGTGGGCAAGGTGCTGGGGGAGGGCAGCAGCTTGGTCTCCACTTATACAGTTGGGTGTTCTGAAAAGGTAAGGTAGGTATTCCTCCATCCATTTTATGGATACAACCAGGATGTAGGAATCTTACTGTAGGCCTTGTTCTTGAAGTTTTAGCTTCCATCGCTGCATGTGGTTTCCCGCCCTTCTGTTAGTGACTGAAAGCTGCTGCTGTCTTCAGCAGTGTAGCAGTTCATACTTCAGTTCACGGTGGGGTTTAGCTGAGGGCTGTGGTAAAGCTAGCAGCTGCTTCAAATGGAGGGAACAAAATTAGTTCTACTTTTTGTCTCATCAGCTTGGGAGATGAGTGCAAGCAGAAACAGGCCATGGCCTGTTAAGGGCTTGATCCAAAACCTTCAGGTCTCTCCACTGATGTTTAGAGGCTTTGAATCAGATTTGATTTATTGGTAACAGATGAAATAAGACCATTTATGGAAGTTGATACTTGGATGAAATCCTGTAGGTAATACTGCAGTGCTAGCTAACCTCTTGTACAGAAAATACCTTTGCTGGGGTATTTCTCAGTGATATATGTTGGACTGGTAGGTGACTGCCAAGCAGGAAGCAGTGACAACTCTTGTAACTTGCTGGGCTACAACTGAGTAAACCATTGCAAAATAGTCTGACGCTGTTATCTTTTTTCTTGGGCATGACATTACCATTGGAGTGTTCTCTTCTTTCCCTCCACCCCACAACTAAACAAAGTACCTTATTATTTGGCAGTGTATCCCATAAATGCTTCCAATTCTGTCCCTGTTTAGTGTGTCAACCTGGACAAACTGGAGCCTGTGCCCACAGAAGTCCGGCTCATTAACAAGTCCTTGGAACTTCTGGATGAAAGGAGGTTCTGGGCTGGCATAGTATTCACTGAAATAGCTCCTGACAGCACAGACCTTCCTCAACACGTGAAATACAAGATACGCATGGACATTGATAATGTGGAAAGGACCAACAAGATCAAGGATGGGTGAGCCCTGACATCCTGCCTTATGATCAATTTCTTACAAAGGATGGAGTGAGGAGGATTTCTAATGGAAAGGTCTTGTTCCCTTGGTGCAGGTACTGGGATCCTGGTCCCCGTGCTGATCCCTTTGAGGACATGCGCTATGTCTGGGGAGGCTTTGTCTACCTGCAGGATGTGGTAGAACAGGCCATCATCAGGGTTCAAACAGGCACAGAGAAGAAGACAGGAGTTTATGTGCAGCAGATGCCCTACCCATGTTACGTGGATGACATGTATGTATACAGGTCGCTTCAGAAGCTCCCAGGAGGAGGAGCTTGGGAGGCATGGGCTTTTGTCAATCCTCAGGCATGGTTTTTGTCCCTATTTTCAGTGAGGAGGCAATCTCCATTGTGTTCCTAATCCCTAGAATTAGGGCACCCACATGGAAGATTTAGAATGTGTAATGACTTGCAGAGTCCTGCCCAAGAAAGTCCTGGAGTTGAGCACACACAGTACCTTCCTGAGCTGTGACCATATCACCTGATGCAAATGAAAATAGCATGGGGAAAAAAGCAGACAGATAGATAGGCACAGGAGAGGGGAAAGAGGGCAATTGAGAGCAGTTCCCAGACAAGGCCGCTCTTGCACCCACTCTTTCACTGAGTGACAATTGCAGCTCCACCTCCCACTCCTAACTGGTAATATGCTGTAAACCCACCCACCTCACCTCATGGTGAGACAAGGATCCTGTGTCAGGCTTTGCATATCAGCTGCTTTGTGCAGGGAAGCCTTAGCTGTCACCATCCTCTGATAGCCCTTGAAGTGGTATCTGAAGTTGCAGTAATGTTTCTCACTCAGATCTCCTGGCCCCTTTCTTTCATTTTCTCAGATTTCTGCGTGTCATGAGCCGCTCCATGCCTCTCTTCATGACACTAGCTTGGATTTACTCAGTGGCTGTGATAATTAAGGGCATTGTGTATGAGAAGGAAGCCCGGCTGAAAGAAACAATGAGGATTATGGGACTTGACAATGGCATCCTTTGGTTAAGCTGGTTCATTAGCAGCCTTGTCCCTCTCCTGATGAGTGCAGGACTCTTGGTGCTGATCCTGAAGGTGAGTTGCCTGGTTTGGCCTGTGACAGCAAATTCTAGAGCCTTTAGAGCCTGCCAAGCAGTGGTCTGCACTGGCACACTGGGGAGGAGTTTGTGGGTATGCGTTGACCAGTCACTTTTTGGGAATAGAATTTAGGAACAACAGGACTATGTGGCTGAAAACAGCAGGAGGGAATGTTGTAGATTCAGTTCTGTTGAAAAGATGCATCTGGTACTGCCTCACTTCTGGGAAGGCTGTTGTGCAAATTGCAGGAAACCCTGCCTCCGCTGAGCAGCAGCTCTGCAGAGCTGCCTATAACAGAGGTACCTTGGAGAGCCCTTTCAAAACCTCATGCACTTATTGTTCTCCTGCCAGATGGGGAATCTGCTGCCTTACAGTGATCCTAGTGTGGTGTTCATTTTCCTCTCCATCTTCGGCGTTGTGACCATCCTCCAGTGCTTCCTCATCAGCACCGTGTTCTCCAGGGCCAACCTGGCAGCTGCCTGTGGGGGCATTGTCTACTTCACACTGTACCTGCCTTATGTGCTCTGTGTTGCCTGGCAGGACCACATCAGCTTCTCACTCAAGATTTTTGCGGTGAGTCTTGATGAAACTTTCCTGGGCACTGGGGTGCCACCAGTATGGCACTCAGCAGCTGGACACTCTTACAAGGGGGGAGGTGGCAGTGGGAGGTTAATTTTCAGTGTAAAAGTCTTCAGGGTTGGGCTTGATAAAGAGGTTTACTGAACCTGGTAGAAGCTGCTGGGAGGGTTTTGTTGGCTTTGGTAGTAGAAGTAATGCAGCTGGACTAAGCTGCCTTGGTCTCTGTATGCTGTCATGCTGTATAGCCAGACAAGCAGCCTGAAGGAACCACCTGCTTTTCCTCTGCTCAGCATTTCTTACCTGTCTGGAGAGGGTGACTGTTAGCAACCTGTTCCCTTGCAGGAAAATCCAAAGAGTAAGGGAAAGATAGGGAAACAAACAATTCTGGGTGGAGGTCCAGTAGAGATTTCAGGCCTCTTGGAACCTAGACCAAATATGCCACTCCATATCTGCAAATACAGTGATGGTCCATGGAATTTGGACTTTTCATATGGACAATGTCCCTCATTCTTGTGCTACAACTGAGATGACTAATTGGAGAGTAGATGTAAAAAAATTCAGTGCATGTTCATGCCTCCCATTTTCAGAGCCTGCTGTCTCCAGTAGCCTTTGGTTTCGGTTGTGAGTACTTTGCGCTCTTTGAGGAGCAGGGAGTTGGTGTTCAGTGGGACAACTTCTTTGAGAGCCCACTGGAAGAAGATGGCTTTAGCATCACCATATCAGCTGTCATGATGCTGTTTGATACCTTCCTCTACGGAGTCATGACCTGGTACATTGAATCTGTCTTCCCAGGTGAGGTCTACTTTTGTGAGATAATCATGTCTTAAGGCTTTTAAATAAATCCTTTCACCCTTTTGACCTGCCAAGGTGCAAATTTGGCCCATTTTTAAGCAGAGCTATTCAAAGGTCATGAAGGAAAACCAGCATCAGAGCAAGGCTGGTGCTGGTAGCAGTGAGTGTTGCCCAGCACAGAAGCATGACCCCATTGTGGCCATGGCTGATCTAGCCCCAGAAGCTTTGCTGTACTTGACTTGTTCCCTCCTCCAAAGTTCACAGACTGTGAGGCAAGAGAGGAGTATCAGTACCACATGTGCCACTAAGTACCTTTCTGCATAGGGTTTTTAATCCTAAAGTGAAGTTAGATGTCTCTTACCCAGAGTCTGTCAGTGTCTTCATACAGAAAAATTTCTCCTTCGTGCCTCACCTCATGTAGGTGTAGTACTTCCCTTCTTGTCCTGAAAGCTAATTAAAGAAAAGTGACAGATGCACTCAGTCTCATGTAATGCTTTTGTTTTTAGGCCAGTATGGGATACCCAGACCCTGGTACTTTCCTTTCACAAAGTCGTATTGGTTTGGGGAGGAACCACAGGACAGGCAGCACGCCCATCCTGACCAGAAGGGGTCTTCAGAAGGTAAGTGCTGGACACAGCCTTTTGAAAGTGAAGTATTAAAGTCTGCCTTTTTCTGAAATGATAGTCCAAGGACAGCAGGAGCTGTACTGGCATGGATAGGTGAAATTGGTCACCCTTTTGTTATCACTCTTTGGCTATGCTGATCAAGTGGATGCATCTGGATAAACTCAAGGTACTTTGCCTACCTGACTGCAGCTGGGTACTCCAGGCTCATGGAATTGAGAAGGCCTTGTATTTTTGGTGACCTTGATAAAACTGGAGGTCTCCAGCTCCCAAATTAGCCCAGGAGAGAGACAATAGCTAAATGACAACTTTGCCAAAGATTCCTCTCTCTGAGGAATAAAGTGGCCAGTCTTCATGTAGCTCATTCCTTCACAGGCTTAGGGCAATATGATGTCTATTAAAATTCCTATGCAATTTCTGTTAAAACCTATCAGATCTCTCTACTTTGTGTTTTCTTTCAGTCTGCAAGGAAGAAGAGCCAGTGCATCTGAGTCTTGGTGTTTCCATCCAGAACCTGGTCAAAGTTTACCGTGATGGCAAGAAAGTTGCTGTAGATGGTCTCACACTCAACTTCTATGAAGGACAAATCACCTCCTTTCTGGGACATAATGGAGCAGGGAAAACCACTACCATGTAAGAACAAAATAATGGTTTCAGACAGTAGGAAAGTGAATGAATACTGCAACTCCTATCCATATAGTAGAGGTAGCCATAGAACTGGAGCGTGCAAGCTGATGCAGACTAGAATGCCTCTACTGATTTAGTCTGATTTAGCAGTTGTGCTGCTGCCTTACAGATACAGGGGACTGGAACCACAGGAGGTTCAGGTTGAGGCTGGGTCAAATGTATCTATAGGTGGCATTTCATGGTAATGCCATTTGTGATTCTGACTTACCAGTGAAAGAAAGCAAGTTGGTACTGAAAGAACAAGAAGCTTTTAGAGGAAGAAAATATCTTTCCTTCAAGCAGCTATGTGGGTGTTCTTTGATCACCACTGGAGCTGATTTGTGGTTTGGTTTATTTAAAATCCATTAGTGAGATGTTTTTCAGGCTACTTTCTAGATATGGGATTCCCCAGGGTTTCCACCTACTCTTAATTCAGCCTTCCACTGTTTCCTAGTGGCAGAACCTGCTGATCTATTCTATTTTTCTTTCAGGTCCATTTTGACTGGCTTGTTTCCCCCAACTTCGGGTACAGCCTTCATCCTAGGCAAAGATATCCGCTCTGAGCTTAGCACCATCAGGCAGAACCTGGGTGTATGTCCACAACACAATGTGCTGTTTGACTTGTGAGTATCATCTCGGATATGTAGGACTGATGGTATCTAACAGATGTTTGGGTTCTCTAGGATACAGCAGTGTACTTTTGGCTTTGACAGTCCTTTTTCTGTGTGCGCATGGTGTGAGACAGTGGAGTGTGTGGGATTGGTACAGGAACATTCTGTTTATTAGCACATTCCCAAGTGCCTGGGAATGACCAGCAAGAGCTTACACTTTCATCTTTCATGTCTGTTAGTAATGTACTCCACTCAGCTAGGCCAAGTGTATCCCTGGTGCCTACTGATTTAGGTTGTTGTGGTACTGTCAAGCACCCTTTAAAAAAGAGTATTTACATGGGTGCTGAATAGAGCTGCACCCTGAAGTCAGGCTCAAACTGAGTGCACCCAGTCTGTGGCTCCTTCCTGAAACCTCAGCCTTAAAAGATGTTTTCCTGAGGAAACAGAAGTGCCTGCAGTAATGCTAATAAAAGGGACGAATCCCAGTATGATGCTTTCAACTCTGCCCTGAGGCTGCATTTGTTCTCTAGGCTGACTGTGGAGGAGCACATCTGGTTCTATGCTCGGCTCAAAGGGCTGCCAGAAAAGAAGGTGAAAGAGGAGATGGATCAGATGGCAACAGATGTTGGTTTGCCTCACAAACTGAAAGCTAGGACAAGCAAGCTCTCTGGTAGGTTCAGATCTTCTACATTTCTCAGCCTCAGAAACACTCCACTGGCTTTTGCAGAGGCTGTGTTACGGACCCTGATGGAATCCTGCAATTATATATAGACTACTATAAAATTAAGCATTTAAGAAAGTGACTTATTTATTAAGTACCTAATTAGTCTGTCTTATTAAACATCACAATCTCGCACAGTCTCAAGCTATCCAATGGCCATAACAAGTCTCTCACTTTCTCTGAGTATTGTGTATTTTTTTCCATCGTGACACAGTTCAGCTACATTTGCTTTGTGTTGTCCAAAGCTTACTCATATATTTGGGGTTTATGAGTTTACGTGAGGGTGGCTTGGACCATAGTCTACAAAGTCTCTTGCTGTTTGCGGATCATACATGCATTCCTTATACTGACTTCTGCCCCTTCAGTTGGTGACCTGGAGTGCCCTTCTCCTTTGTTCAGAAGGGGCAGAATTCCTGTGTCAGTCTGTACCAGATACTAGAGGGACTGACATGCCTCTGTCTTACTCAAGTATCAGTACAGACTGCACATTTGACTTCGGGGAGGGAGAGCAGATGACCATGGTTGACTTTAGTATTGAGGAATGCAATATAATTCCTTGTTTTTGCCTCTGGAACACTTTCATGGAAGGGGAGTCTCATGGGGACTTATTTCTGCAGCTCAGGCTCTGGAGACCTGTGTTCCAGATCCCCAAATATGCTTAGGCTTCCAAGCTGGCAATTTGCTACCCCTGGTGCTGAGACAGTATAGTTCACTGTGGGCATGCAAGGTGTGGTTCCCTGCAGTAGGAGAGTTAGACTCCACTGAGGAGTGACTATCCAGATGAATTATCCACTGTCCAGAAAGTGGTAGGACCCTGAATGCCTGAAACAGCAGCAGTACTTGTTCTCCTCAGTCTGCTTTCTTTGAGAGCTCATTATCCTTCATACTGCAAGTATTGCTGTTCACCTCATCTCTGCATCAGCCTGAACGCTTCTTTCTTCTTGTGCCTGACAGGTGGCATGCAGAGGAAGCTCTCTGTTGCCTTAGCTTTTGTCGGTGGCTCCAAAGTTGTCATTCTGGATGAGCCTACAGCTGGGGTGGATCCTTATTCTCGCAGAGGAATATGGGAACTGCTTCTGAAGTATCGGCAAGGTATGTCATCTTTACTCTTAATAAATGTATTGTGGGAGGCAAAAGAAAATCAATCTGTTCTGGACTGTTCTCAAAATAGCAATATGTCTTTGCAAATTTATTGTTGCCTGCGGCAAGGAATGAACAGAGACCATGCAGGACAAGGATGCTCAGATCTCTCATTTATATATCTTTCTCCTCCTATTCATGTCAGAGTTCATGAACAAACTTTTTTACTGGATTATGACTGAGGGCAGCTAGAGTCAGAAAATTAACCTTGCTGTTCAGCAATGTCCTGTTCTGCTCCATGCAACCAGCCTTGCAGACATGAAATTAAACCTGCCTTTACTGAGCATGACTAGAGCCAGCAGAGAATGAGGAGAATAAACCCATGACAGAAGTTGTGAATCTTCTCCATACTCTTGGCCTTGTTCAAAGGGCCCAAAATTGTGGCATCAACCTCCCATCCAACTTCATGGCAAGGTGCAGGTGATTGTGGCTTTGGTGTGGCAGCAAACAAACAGGTTTGTTTGACTTGGCAGCCACATCTTCCTTGCTCTCTTTCAGGTCGCACTATCATTCTCTCCACGCACCACATGGATGAGGCCGACATTCTGGGGGACCGGATTGCTATAATTTCTCATGGCAAGCTCTGCTGTGTTGGCTCTTCTCTCTTCCTGAAGAACCAGCTGGGAACAGGCTATTATTTGACCCTGGTCAAAAAGGATGTGGATTCCTCTCTGAGCTCCTGCCGAAACAGCAGCAGCACAGTTTCCTATCTGAAAAAGGTAGAGCTGGCCTTTATGCTCATGTTTATTCTTTCTTCATGAAATCATAGGCTTTTTGGAAGCAGCAGCTAAGATTTTCTATGTCTCAATGTCTCAAAGGAAAATCCCTTGTTCTTTGAAAGAAGTGTTACTTGTCCGGGGGATACTGTGCCAGACCATATCTAATTAAACTGTTGTGTGGGACATACATCCCCATTATGGTTTCTTTCAGTGACAGTGGTCTCAAGCTGATCAGAGATACACAAAATAAGTGAAGTATACTTTTGTAACACTCACTTCTGTACCCATCATCTTACTTCTGTTTTAGCCTTTGCAGTGCTGTGTCACCATCTGCAGCATCTGGTTGGACTTATTAGTATGTAGCATCTGGTAGGCCCCATTTTGAATGAACAGACAGAAATAATGTTTGTCTTCTCTTTTGTGACCAGGATGACAGTGTCTCCCAGAGCAGCTCTGATGCTGGCCTTGGCAGTGACCATGAAAGTGACACATTGACAATAGGTGAGGCTTGGAAAAAAATTTAAGATTGAATTCCAGTTGACGTTGCTCTGTGGCTCGCCTTGGACAGCTGACTTAACATTGTTGCTCCAAGGTAGCTACAGTCTTGGGAAAATTATTAAATTCACAGTGATGGTATTTTAAATATTGGAATGCATTTCTTGAGTGAGCCATTTTGAATTCAAGCTGTCCTGAGATATAATAAGCAAATATTATGTAGTTGTATGGCCTGTTGGCAGTATATAATGTTGGTGAGCTGTACATCAGTGATTTATTTGCAGGTCTTCCAGTCCCATGTACAAGCTCTCCCAAGTTCTGCACATAAGAAGTATAGCCAAGCTTTGGTCCAGGCTTTTATCCAGTCTTGTGTTAAAAAGAAATGACACTTCATGGAAATTAGTTTCTTTCCAGAGATGTCCTATTTGTCCTCCTTTTCTGGCACGATTTTTAAGGCTGAGCTCTTTTTTCCACATTATCAATGTAACCAGAACAGAACTATCTTTTACATTTGTTTTTTCTAGATGTGTCTGCAATTTCAAATCTCATTACAAAACATGTTCCTGAGGCAAGACTGGTGGAGGACATAGGTCATGAATTAACCTATGTCTTGCCATACAAAGCTGCTAAAGAGGGAGCTTTTGTGGAGCTGTTCCATGAAATTGATGACCGTCTTTCTGATCTTGGCATTTCCAGCTATGGCATCTCGGAAACTACTCTGGAGGAGGTTAGTGAGCTGCTGATTCCTGTTTGTCTTAAACTAGGCAGAAGGAATCATGACATAATTAAGAATGAGATTAAGCCTTATTGCTTCCTGTAAAAATTGACAGAACAGCTTTGCGTTCCTCTCCAAAATGGATTGTCTTCTGCCTTGTGTAAGAGTGTGCTCACAGAGGTGTGCATTAAAAACTGAAATGTGGTACAAACAGGCAAGGACAGGTCCTGTGTGCTTATCTGCACTTTGCTGAGATATCATGTGTAGGTTGGCCCCTGATTTGGCTTCTAATATCTGTGTTATTTTTAGGCATGCTTTGTGTTGCATTTAACTGAAAATATACATTTCAGTACTGTATACATACATTATATAAACAATTTAGACATATGCCCTTGTCAGGGTTTTTTTTATGGTTTCATGGTTTGTTCTATGTGACTGATCCAGCTGCCAAGTCTCTCTTTTTTATCACAGAAGTATCATGCACATTATCTCTGGGTAGAATCTTTATTTGTTTATTTTAAAAGAATGATAAGGGAAGATGAAAGACTTACTGATGTTGCCCCCTAGGTGCTTCACAGCTGTGAAGACCTTGGTTGTTATCTGCAATTTGAAAAAAGAGTTATTTCTGGTTTAGGAGAGTCCATGGGTCAAACTCCATGAAGGTGCCTATTCAAGCAAGAGCTGTTAGACATGGGGAAATATGAGATTCACCAAGTTTAGTTACTAGGTCTGTTTCTGAGACACAGAAAAGAGCTCATGTTTGAGATGGCCTATGAACTCGTATTGGAAAGGGGGCACAGCTTGTAGCAGTCTGACAGTCTGAAACTGGACAGAAGCCATGAAGTCAATGTCATTATCATGCAGAGGATAAACTCAGTATCCTCAGTTCTCTCGTTGCACCTGCCAGTCTCACATGGCATCTTCTGAAGCAGTACCCACAATATCTCTCCTCCTTTGATTTTCATTGACAGTTATCATTCCTTTTCAGATCTTCCTGAAAGTGGCTGATGATAGCGGTGTGGATGCAGAAACCTCAGGTAGGTGTAGTTGTCCCCTACAGAAGGGACGCGTACCAAGGTGTGACAGAGCCTGATTGAGACTGAAGGTCTTCTGTCCTAGTATTTTTAATGACCTGAAGTAGCTGGGTTTAGTGTATTTAATGCATGCCTTTATGTGCTGTAAAGGTCAATTGACTCAGTTGGTAGTATATTTATTTTGTGATAGTGAAGAGTTTCTGTTGTTTGAGTATATTGCAAATTACTTGACTGACACTGTTGTCTGCTCTGAAGAACTCCTGACGCATCAGACCAGAGTAACGTCCAAATTACTTTCCCTTTCTGAGAGCAGATCACTGCGCTGAGTGCTTATAACAGCACATTGCACTTGTAGTGACATGACTATGTATGGCTTTCATGTGGAAAGTGAGAGTTTCTTATGATGAGAGCAGCCTGCTCTCCTGGGAGAAAAACTAAAAAGGTGCCAAGTGCACCAGAAGTTGTTTCTGGGACATCACAGAAAGTATGGTGCATAAAACATGACCCATTGCAGAATGAGTCTTGGTTTTGTTTTTACCTGTACTGAAGTCACTCCAGATCAACTCTTCAGTTTGCAAATGGAAGACATGCAAAATGAAAATTATATTGCTTTGTTTTTTCTGGGGCTAGCTGGAGATAAACTGAAGCACTTCAGGTAACCATAACTGCATCATTTTCAGATGGCACATTGCCAGCCAGAAGGAACAGACGTGTGTTTGGAGACAGACAGAGCTGCCTTCGTCCCTTTACAGAAGATGATGCATTTGATCCTAATGACTCAGACATAGATCCAGGTATTGCTAGAGTTCAAGCCTGTTTTCTTTCTCTGGATGCTCTTTCATATTATAGGTACTGTGGATCTTAAGGCTTGAGTCTGCCAAAGGAGTGGTGATGTATTTGCCTTTAGAAATAGTGGACAGTGCAGGACGCACAGCCTGCTCAATTCTCCCATTCAAAGCTCAGAGAGAAGGGAGAAAACTACATAAATTTACATGAATGTGTTATTTGTCCTGATTCTGCACATCTGCACCTTTTTTTTTGGCGGGTGCGAGTGGCTGCTCCAGCCATCACCTTGTGTCTTCAGCACTGACAGCATCTCTGAACTTTTGAATGAGGGTAATTTCTTCTTGCTAGCAGAATCCAGGGAGACAGACCTTCTCAGTGGCATGGATGGGAAAGGCTCCTACCAAATGAAGGGCTGGAAGCTGACCCAGCAGCAGTTCATGGCTCTGTTGTGGAAGAGGATGCTCATTGCCAAGAGAAGCCGGAAGGGCTTTTTTGCCCAGGTGAGAGTCTCCAACATGAGCAAAGTCCCTCATCGGGGACAGCTCTGGCCTGTGTGTTGTAGTCTGAGTTGATGGTAGGCTAAAAACCTCAAGGGAATGCAGATAACCAAAATTAGCCTTTGCTGCACGTGGGGGCAGAAGTGTAGCACTTGCCAGTGCAAGTGAAAGGTGTTGCATGATAAACCAATGTGATTACAGTATTCTTGCACAGCAAGTGTAATTTTGCCCTTGGGAACAACATTTGCAGCTGAAGTGAATTCCCTGATTGAACACCAAGATAGATCTTGCATTGGTTTCTAGCACTGTTGTGGTGTACATAGCAAAGATATTCCTGGGAAACTTTGAAAATGTTTTGATCCAATAAGTGAGCCATATGTACTTCCTGATGCCTCTGGAAACAGTTGCTTATTAAAAGGACGTGTTTTTTCCTTACAATTTCAGATTGTGCTGCCAGCTGTCTTTGTGTGTATTGCTCTCATGTTCAGCCTGATTGTTCCTCCTTTTGGGAAGTACCCCAGCCTGGAATTACAACCCTGGATGTATGATGAGCAGTACACTTTTATTAGGTATGTTTTGTGTGGCCTATAAATTATATTCTTCACAAACTTGAGTTACTGAGTTCTTTAACACGTCCTTTTGGGTTTTGTGCTTATCTCAGAAGCACGTTTTAAAAGAGAGTTTTAGTATTTTTTTCTTCGACCTTTAAATGCCAGCTCTAACAGGCAAGGCTATATCCATTTCTGAATGGTGCTATGACTCTCCTAATAATACTGTGTACAAAGACTTGGAATGTGTGTGTGCTCTTAGGCCAAGCATTCTTCAAGGGCAAATCCCTGCCCACATTCTTTCACTCTGCTCTTGGCCTCGCTGTTGCTTCTTTTGCTGTGTGCTGGTTACCACTCCGACTGATAGTGTTTTTCTGCTGTTCCCATAGCAACGATGCTCCAGAAGATGCAGGCACTCACAAGCTTTTGGATGCCCTTCTTGATAAGCCAGGGTTTGGGACACGCTGTATGCAGGGACATTCCATCCCGTAAGTAGAACTCTGGTCTAGGAACACGACACGCATCTCTGGTAACTCTAGCTGACTTTTAGAAATTGTGGTAATGCGTGGCCAGAGCAGGATTTAAGCCAAAAGAGTTGTAATTACATTCAGCTTGTCTGCTCAGAACTTTTTTAACAGTTGCCAGCCCTCAGTTTGGTGAGGAAGTTGAGGTTTGAGTGCAAGTCCTTGCTGATAGAGATGGAAAGGGGAGAGCAAATGACTCAAGTTACTGTTTGGTCCTGAACATGGTAAAGGACCTATTTATATTGTTGACTGTAGCTATTCCCACCACACAATCCTTTGTTTCCAGCTGCATTGTAAACCTGAGTTAGCTCCCCACAAACACCAGCAGAAGGAGTGGGGAGCCAGACAGGCATTTGTTGTTTCCTAACCTGACTTGGTGCACGACTTGAGCAAGTCGCTGAAGATCTAGTTTGTGAACGTAAAAGATGTTCACACTCTGAGTCCAAGATGGTGTGTCCAGAAGATCTGCAGCTCATGCTCACAGGATGATGGGGAGGGAGACAAGGTGTCTGATATAATGGTCAGTGGTGGAAAGCAAGCTGCATCCTTCATAACAGGCAGGAAAGCTGAGCTATTCCACCAATGGGCCATGGGGAAAAAGCTGCCCACTGCTACTTTGAGAAAGAGCAGTGTTTTGATGCCCAAAGGCAGAAATATATCCAAGGAGTCATCCAAGAAGATTGTCTGCTGTGATCTTAAAATCACAGGGTATCTCAAGTTGGAAGAGACCCATGAGAATAGAGTCCAACTATCTGTTTCTTGGAGGACTACTTTTAACTAAATCATGTGACTAAGCACATTCTCCAGATGCTCCCTGAACTCTGGACAGTGTGCCTGCCAGGACTCACTGAAACAAAGCATTTAGTTATAATGCAAAGAGGGGAGTGTCTGGCCCTACAGTGTTGGCCTGCCCCAGTTTCTTTGGCAGTGGGATCTGTTAAAAGCTGCAGAGTCTGATCTGTTGCTCTGAGCTGTTTGTCTCTGTGAGATCAAGCTCATTTGAGAAATACACTGACTCTGCTGGGGACTGTGGAGTTTGATCTTTAAATCTCTTGTAAGCAAAGGCCATCATATTTATCTTAAAAAACTGCTTTTTTCTTGCCTTTTTCCAAACACAGGGACACTCCTTGCACTGTGGGGCAGAAGGAATGGACCACTGCTTCAGTCCCAGAGTCAGTGCTGGATATCTTCCTGAAAGGCAACTGGAGCATGGCGAATCCTTCCCCATCTTGCGAGTGTAGCAGCGAGAAGATCAAGAAGATGCTGCCTGTGTGTCCCCCTGGTGCAGGTGGCCTGCCACCCCCACAGGTAGGAGGGACTCAGTGGTACTGCAGGGAGGAATGCTCGTGAGGAGAAGAGGGGCTAGGTGTGATTCTTGCATGCAGCATTGTATGAGATTTATTTTACTGAGCACCTGTGTTTTCTGATGAGCATTTATCTGTGTTTTCACTGGTGACACCAGCGTGAGCAAGACACAGCTGACATCCTCCAGAATCTGACAGGTCGCAATATATCAGACTACCTAGTGAAGACCTATGCACAGATCATTGGGAAAAGGTAGCTATTGAACACTCCCCCTTCCCTCCCTGACAAGCACTGCTTGCTCTGCGGGTGATGCACAGATCAGGCAAATAAGCCTGGGCAGCCCAAATTCTTCAGTAGTGAGCCAAATCCCCTCAGGTCCTCAGATAGCCCTGATCCTCAGCTCAAGTGAGGTTTCTGCTTTGTGGCTTTGTGGGTGGTTTTGTGTGCTGACCCTCATAGGCAGATTATGGGGGAAGCCCAGAAGAGGAATGATGGGAGCTATAGCAGATGTCAGAGGCTATTGCACACACACTCTTTTCACGGGCATGTGCTTGCAGCTTTTTTAGGTCTGTCTCTCCTCTGGTTCCATGTATTATATATCAACTCTTTTCTCTCTGCAGCTTAAAGAATAAAATCTGGGTGAATGAGTTCAGGTGAGTTACTGCATTTTCCTTAGCTTGTATATGTCCACTAAACCTTGAACATAGTATTTAGCAGGACACATCCACTGTGCTTTTCAGTTTGTGTTGTAGGACTCTTAACTGCCAGATATTGGAGGAAAATGTTTAAGGATAAACTGGGACAACCCCAGAGCACTGGATAGCATGTCTGTCTTATGGAGCGAGCAGTTTTGAAAAGATTTGCATGACCAGTGCGCTGGTACTCTATTCTGTGAGGTGCTATTCTTCCAAGCAGGAGCAGTAGGGAGACATCCTGCTTTGCCTGCGGCAGAGAATAGCTGCCTTTGGGCAGCACGCTGAGCACTCGTGATATGAGTGTTTAACCTCAGAAACAAAGACTAGAAGACTTCATGGCTAAGCAGCCATGTAGGAGAATAAAAGTCATCCCTTCATGGAAGAGTGGAGATGGTAGTTTTCATTGTACTGCAGGAAGAGGAGACAGGGATGTGGAGAGGAATAAGGAGTAGCATTTTGTGGAGGTCTGTCAGCATCATGTCATGTCATAGCATCACTTTCTATCTGAACTTTCAGGTATGGTGGCTTTTCCTTGGGAGCCAGCAGTTCCCTCGTGCTTCCTCCAGGTCATGAAGTCACTGATGCCATTAAACAGGTCAAGAAAATTTTGGAGCTGGCACAGGTGAGCTGTTGTCCCCCATAAGCCCAGGATGCACTAAATACTGAGTCTTGTTACTTGGGAGATGACTTGGAAGCCATAAAATGAGGAGCATGTGTATGTTAGCTGTGTGCACTGACTTCTCCCCACTACCTCTGAGCTGAGATCTCCCAGGCTGTTGTCTGGGAGTAGCAGAAGTCTTGGAGACACACTCAGCTAAAGCTTGCCCAGCCCATGTTGCTGATGTGGCTTCTGCCCAGCACCAGTTGCAGGCCAGTGGGGATTGCAGACATCTGAATGTTTTGTGGCAGGACAGGGTGGGCAGTCTTATGGAATTAAGAAGTGGTTGTTGCCATCTTCAAAACCTCAGCTGAACCTTCCTGTGCTGAGTCTGCCCTGGCTCAGAACAAATTTGGGCCACTGTTTTCCTCTGAGTCTGCCAGCCTGCATCCTGCAATGTTCTGAAGGTTGCATGCAACTTTGGTTAATAAGTTTGCTGGGAAAAAACAGGCATAAGATGACCCATCTTAGCAGTGAGACTACAGAAGGGAAAGGACGAAGGGAAACCACAGTTACTCAGCCTTCTTACCACCTCCAGTTTGGTGGGTAGATGCTGTTGAATAGGCAGAAAGCTGTCAGAGCTGTGAAAAACATTGTGTAGTCTCTGCTAGACACCAGGGCATGAATAGAGACATTCTTAGAGGGGAAGTAACTGTCTCTTTGCTGTTTGCAGGGGAGTTCTGGGGATCGATTTCTCAACAGTTTATCAAGTTTCATGAAAGGCCTGGATACAAAGAACAATGTGAAGGTAAATCAGCCAATCCTCGTTTCTGCTATTTGAAGCTCTAGTAACTTGGAGTCATAGGAGTTTGTCTTGGAAAACTTTGTAGACCAGAGTTCTCTGTATTTGCTAGTGGAGTAAACGTAGCCTGTAGTTTTATGTGGACTTCTCAAAATCTGTTTCTTCTTTGGAGTCTAGGCCTGAATGCCAAAAGAGTTCAGTGCTGGATCAGTGATAGCTTCCAGGAGCCTCTTGTGATTTTTGATTAAACTGTGTGTTCTGCCCCTGAGCAAGCTAGCTGGAGTGATATGGAAATAAATATGCCCTCAGCAGAGGAAGGGATGTTCTGAAGGGCTTAGGAAGCTTTTAGGTAGCTGATGTGCCTGGTGCCTTTGATGCTGATGTGGTGTCTTGTAGGTGTGGTTTAACAACAAGGGCTGGCATGCCATTGCGTCCTTCCTGAATGTGATCAACAATGCAATCCTTCGGGCCAACCTCCAGCAGGGTGAAAATCCCAGTGCTTATGGGATCACTGCCTTCAATCACCCACTCAACCTCACCAAGCAGCAGCTGTCTGAAGTAGCTCTGTAAGTTGTGACATGACTATGGATGGGTTTGGGCTCATTGCTGATGACTGAAAACAGGCAACATGGGAGGTTTTGGACCTACAGGTGGACAGTCAGTGGCCTCTGCCATTTAGGCTGTTAACACACAGGCCTTATTTTCTCTGGTCTGGGGAGGTGGTAACCTGTGCTGCTGAGAACTTGCTGTTGAACAGCACTTATGTACAAACTTTCTCTGTCCTTGAGCCCCTGGAAGCTGCAGTTTTTAAGAACCAGTCCTTTTCAGGAATCAGACCTTCTGCAGCTCTAGGAAATCCCTCTCAGCCACCCTCAGAAATGTGTCTCACCATAAATATGGTCATTCTTTCATCCTCACCATTTGACTAGGAACCTCCAATAGGTCCTGTTGAGTCTTGCCCACTGTCTCAAGCTAGGGGGCACACAGTTATGCACAGGGTTAATTTCATGGAGGCATTGACTAGTCCACTCTCGCTATAATCATCATCAAAACTCATAATCTGTGTGCATATATATCCTTCAATCCATAAAACAGTGGCAGATAATGGGCAGATACTTGTCAACTTTGAAACACCACCAAAAAATGACAAACCTCAACAACCCCAGGAAATGGATTATGTGGGAAACAAAGTGGTGGTAATAAGGAAAGCAGAAAGCAGTCTATTATGCTGAAGTTATTAACCAGTCTGCAGGTTGTGATGCTGTGCTTGAGATGCCAACAGACTGTGTATGTTCCCTCTGTTATATGGCTGGAGAAGAACTGTGCAGTTAAGAGAATCTTGCATGGTAATTCATTACTCAGGATTCTGAGTATAAGGACAGACTATTGATAGCAGAAGAAGAAATAGTTTCTGCCTTGCTCTGCATGAGCTGCCTCATTTCATCTCAAAGGAGCCAGTACCAGCATACAAACAATTTGCTTTCTTCCTTTTTTTATCCAGGATGACCACCTCTGTGGATGTCCTTGTGTCCATCTGTGTGATCTTTGCCATGTCCTTTGTTCCTGCCAGCTTTGTGGTTTTCCTTATTCAGGAGCGTGTCAGCAAGGCTAAACACTTGCAGTTCATCAGTGGTGTGAAGCCTGTTATCTACTGGCTGGCCAACTTTGTGTGGGATATGGTAAGGACTTAGGCTGGGCTAAACTATCCTCCGTTCTGTTTTTCCAGGGTGTCTTGAAGTGCACAGTGCAGTTTGTTCCAGTGGGCACTGCGTTATTTCAGTGAATAACAACTGACACTATGGCTTTTGTGTTTTCTCTCATGGGGCAGTGCATCTCACTGGGTCAAGGAGTACCACAGAGGATGGAAGGACAACCATAAGCTCAGTCATTAGCATTTTTTATGTCACTCTAAAATACTTGCCCAAAAATGTTCGTTTTTGTAGCCCCTTGTTCTGTTCTGTCCAAAGCAGGTTTCCTCAACCTGTGGTGCCTGAAACCTCTGAGAGTCTACTGACTACTTCTAGGGGGACCAAGAAGTGTAAATTCATATGTACTGTATTATGGTTCACACATGCGATACTTTTAAGAGTCTCCCATTGAAAACAGTTTTGGGAACACTAAAGAGTTTTGAAAACTATTGAATTAGAGCTGAAAAAAACCTCTCCTTTTTTTTATGCCACCTGGAAAGAAATCTAAAGTCATGTTTTTCACCTTCTAGTGCAACTACATTGTTCCAGCCACACTAGTTGTCATCATCTTCATCTGCTTCCAACAGAAGTCCTATGTATCCTCCTCTAACTTGCCTGTTCTGGCTCTCCTCCTGTTTCTCTATGGGTAAGGGATTTTTTATCAGAGGATGACTGGGAGGGCTCTTAGACTTGGAAGGTTCTTACGTGATGTTGCTGCCTTTTCTCTTGCCAGGTGGTCCATCACCCCTCTCATGTATCCTGCCTCCTTTGTGTTCAAGATCCCTAGCACAGCATATGTTGTGCTGACCAGTGTCAATCTCTTCATCGGCATCAATGGGAGCGTGGCCACCTTTGTCCTGGAGCTCTTCACCAACGATGTACGTTTTTTCAGAAGCTCCTCAACTG
This sequence comes from Zonotrichia leucophrys gambelii, assembly GCF_028769735.1. Taxonomy (NCBI): domain Eukaryota; kingdom Metazoa; phylum Chordata; class Aves; order Passeriformes; family Passerellidae; genus Zonotrichia; species Zonotrichia leucophrys. Next base: position 55,169,933 of record NC_088200.1, read on the forward strand.
TCTTGTGCTGCAACACTCTAGTTCCATGGTGCCTTTAGCAGCCAGGTCTCCAGAAAAACTAGGCCCTGTATGCATTAGCTTCAGCAGCAGTTTAAACATAGGTTCTGGTGGAAATGGGTTAAAGGCCCCTTCAGAAAAGCTCACAGAGTAGTTAAGAGGTGGGGAAGGAGCTCCTGAGATGGTCTAGTCCAGCCTCTGAGCAGGATTCAGCTACAGCAGTGTATTGGGTTTGGATGGCCTGGTTTTTCATAACGGGAGGCAAGGTCAAACTGCTAAGAGCAGGTTGCTCAGAGCCATTGGACTTTAAAATGTCCAGGGAGAGACTCCACAGTCTCTCTGGACAACTTTTTCCACTTTTCAGTCATTTTTGATGTGAAAAAAAAAATCTGAATTTTCTTATGTTCAAATGGAATTTCTTGTATATTCTTAATGAAGGGCATTTTCTATCTACCAAGGCCATCTAATCACCAACTATTTAGCTGCCCTAAATTTTGCCTCCTGTCACAGACACCTCTCTACCCATGGGAGCTTACGCACTTCAGTTTTTCAACACAAATGCCTCCTGGGGAAGGTACCAAGTTCCTCTCATGCTTGTAGACAGCACAAGATGTCTTAGCAAGCACTGTTTGACCCACAGTGGTGTGAAGTGTTCCTTGTGGGAGGAGGCTCAGGAGACTCTGTGGGAGTTACTTGTTGATTGTACCTCTTCCTGTGGGCATAAGGGTGCAGTTCTTGATGGTTCCTTTTGTTACAAAGCCTATTCTAGCTTACTAACAATGAGTACATGCTCAGAGATGAGTACCTGGCAGAACAGGAACTCAGGGTGCTATCAGTTCAATCCATGGACTAAGCCAGCTGTGAGACAGCAATGGAAAAGTATTAGTGCTTCCAATAGGGGACAGGGAGGAGCTCCCTGCAGCCACTGGCATAACCAGTCTGTTCAAGTTAAACTTCTGTGTGTCCTCAGCCAGTAGCCTTTTGCATATCAATGTTTGCAGACACTGCCTTTTAGACTGTGAGTGTGTGGAAAAACATTTTATTGCAGTTTGCTTGTGTTAATAGCATTGTGAGCAACACAAACAAGACTGACTGTCCAGAGAAGCCGTGGCCCTGGCTCTTGGGAGCACATGTCTGATCCTTGGATTTTTGTGGGCTTGCAGTGTTGGGAAAGGGAAGGAGGGGTCAGTGACAACATGGGTCACTCTTGGGAGGTGGTGGCTGCTTTTTGCTCAGCTGGCTCACTGGCAGTTGAATTTTCTCTTAACAGAAGCTGAAGGACATCAATGACATCCTGAAGTCTGTCTTCCTCATCTTCCCTCACTTCTGCCTGGGCCGGGGACTCATAGACATGGTGAAAAACCAGGCTATGGCTGATGCTCTGGAGAGGTTTGGTAAGTGTCTGCTTCAGACAAGCTCCTATAACTTTTCAGGAGCTGAAAGTGCTCAGCTTGCAGCACAGATCTTGTCAAACATGACAAGTCATCATAGCTGTCCCCTCTTACTTAACTTGTTAAGAGAAACTGGTAGGTAGATCTAAAGATTTTTGAGTTAAGAGCATTAAATAAAAATGCATAAAGACAATTGTATGGATGTCATTAGGCATAGTGTAAGGAATGGCTGAGGTTCTGGAGAGCTGGATGGATTTTTTTCTGGCATGCAGATGTCAGGTCTGAGTCATAGTCTTTCTGTGCTTCATTAACCTTTTGGACAGGTGGGCTAGCTCTTTGGCAGACTGAATTCTCTGGGCCTGAGTCCCAACTTTGCTACAGTAAAAAATGGCTTGCAGCCATGGCAGGCCCCTTGTGTGGTCTAACTTTCCCTCCTGTAACTGGCTGATCATCAGTTGTCCCAGTGTCCAACTCGGTGAGCTCTGCTGGAAGAAATGCTAGCCTGTTCCCCTTGCTCTGGAAAAGTGATTGTGCTTTTAATCATGTTTTGGCAGGAGAGAATCGGTTTGTGTCTCCTCTGTCATGGGACCTGGTGGGAAGGAACCTCTTTGCCATGGCAGTAGAAGGCGTGGTGTTTTTTCTCATCACAGTGCTCATCCAGTACAGGTTCTTCATCAAACCCAGGTAGGTTGTCCTCTCTACTGTGCTGCTACAGGCAGGTGAAGTTTTCATTGGTGTCACCTATGAAATGGGGAGAATACTACCTATGAAGGAAGTCCCTGTCATTTTCTGCTAAGACTTTATCATGTTGCTTTCTTCAGGCCTGTCTATGCCAAGCTGCCTCCTGTGAATGATGAAGACGAGGACGTAACCAGAGAGAGGCAGAGGATAATTAGTGGAGGAGGACAGAGTGACATTTTGGAAATCAAGGAGCTAACCAAGGTGACAGAACTTCTGAATTCGTACTCATTAACACAAAACTATGCTGTTCCCTGTGCCTTATCAGAGGAATTTAGTGGGATCGAAACTAGATTGAGCTGGGAGTACTGCAGATGTACAGCTCTGATTAGAATTCTTTGACAATGTCCTTCTCATTCTTTTTTCTTATGGTTTTAGATTTACAGAATGAAGAGAAAGCCAGCAGTTGACAGGATCTGTGTTGGAATCCCTCCTGGAGAGGTAAGCTTATTCATTAAATGGATTGTTTTGCTATTCCTGCAGTATTTAGCAGCCACAAGACAGCACAGGGTAGAGTAAGATCAAAACCAGATGAATGTTCAAATTGCTCCAAAGGAAAGTAGAAGCTGAAGCAGTTTCTGGTTCTGTGTGTCTCTACCTTTGAAGAAGATATAAACGCTCAGTGTCTGGGACCAGAAGCCAAACTCCAGTATGCAAGATTTGGCACAGATCAGCTGCAGTGACAGGGTATCAAGGTGACATCAGTTTGTTCATATTCCTAGCCTAAAGGTTTATACTTAAAATAAAAATGCAGAAGTCTTTTTTTTTCTGAAAATGGACTTCAGAGTCCCTCTAGCTGTACTGAGGGTCGAGTTTGCTTTATCCCATCTTGTCAGTGCTGAAAATGATGCAGTTGGATCCTGTTCTCAAATACATTGTGCTCATTTATATCCCCAGTGCTTTGGACTCCTGGGAGTAAATGGTGCTGGCAAGTCATCCACTTTTAAGATGCTAACTGGTGATACAGATGTCACGGGAGGAGAAGCTTTCCTCAAAGGAAACAGGTGAAAGACAATGTATATTTTCTCTGCTTTCTCCTCTAGTTTTAACAGCTTTTTTTCAAAACTCTGAAAACATGAAAATTCTCTTCTACTTTTCCGGTTTACAACTCCTGGCATCTGTTTCAGCCCTTGTTTGAGTCTGGTAAAGTATGTCAGTGGCTTAGGAAAGTTGATTTAGTCTGGTAGTCATTGCTATGTAACAGCTCTTCCAAGTTTAAATTTTTATTTTTTTTTTAAAAAGGAGGACAAAAGAGAGAGAGATAAAAAGTGACTTGATCAAAATGGACTTCTATGATTCTGTATTTTTGTTAGTTCAGTAATTCCAGGAACACTGTTTCATGCTGTTTTAACATCTAAATTAGCAGCATATGCTCATGAAATCCTAACAAAGGTATTTTTCTTTTACAGTATCTTGTCCAACATCCAAGAAGTCCATCAGAACATGGGCTACTGCCCACAGTTTGATGCTGTTAATGAACTGCTGACAGGGCGAGAGCACTTGGAGTTCTTTGCACTCCTGAGAGGTGTTCCAGAGAAAGAAGTCTGCAAGGTAAGTGAAACACCACAGGACCCACCCCACTGACCAACTTGCAAATTCTTGCTTGCATGCATACTTCCTGCAACTCATGTAATGCCATGATGTGAAGCTGTTGAAGATACTGTATGGTGAAATCTGCCCCCCCTCTTTCCTTCAGGGAAACCCAAGAATTCCCCTGGTTTTTTCAGTGTTGCCTGGAAAACTGGACAAAATAGAAGGGCAGATAATTTGGGTCCTATGTTCTCATAGCAAATGCTCTTTTCCACTGAACAACTTTCTTCCTTTAAGAATTTAAGGGCTGTGACCTGCAGCTCCTCACTTGAAAGACTTAATTCTTTCAAGTCCCTGGAAACAAACACACTGTAGCTTAGTAGAAGCCTTGTGCTGAGTTTTAAAAGCTTTCCATTTGATCATAGTGCATCATTAAAGTGTTGCTATTTCAACATTCAGAGATGAGGTTACAGTAACAGTCTTTAGGCAGTTGATGACTGCTGCCAGTACCATGCAGCACCCTTCTCAGTTCTGTTTCCTGGAATTAACAGTTTTTACTGTAGAAGACCTGAGTGCTCTAGGTAGATGATATCTTGGTTAATGTCCAAGTAACTTGAATCCTTCTGTGAGGGTAGATGGGATGGGTGGAAACTGCAGTCTCCTTCTAAGATTACTGCCAAGTTCTTCCATGTGGTGTTCTTACCAGCTCCCTATAAAAAGGGACCCAGTTCTGGGTGTGATTCAAGTAGTAGCTGAATCTCTTCCCCATAACACACTGCAGGGCAGCAATGCCTGCCTGTTGGCACTATTAAGGTGGAAACAAACCATATTCCATCTATCCAAAGGGCTAAGATGCACTGTGGTGTGACAGCTGTGGGTCAGTAGTGTCCATGTCCCTGCTGTATGCCCACAGTAATAGGAAAGCTCACTGAAGCTGATGCTGCTAAAAGCACTAGACTGTTGGTTAATGTGGCTCAGCTGATGCTGAACTTGTGCCCACCAACTGATAAGCTGCAGCAATTTGATTTTTCAGGCCTCCTGGGGACAGAGTTACGTATAGCCTGATCCAGAGGTGCACAGGGTGTTTCCAAATCCATTTCCATGCCACATTAGATCCTCAGATGAATGGCCCTTCTGAAAGCTGCTTTTGAAGCAAAAGTTTGTATGAAAACTCTCTTTGTGCAATGCTTGATTGAAGGTGGTATGCTGTGTGTCATAGGTTGGCGAGTGGGCAATTCGGAAACTGGGCCTTGTGAAATACGGAGAAAAATACGCTGGGAATTACAGTGGAGGGAACAGACGCAAGCTTTCCACAGCCATTGCTCTCATTGGAGGGCCACCTGTGGTGTTCCTGGTGAGTCCACAACCTTTGCTCATCAATATTTTTCTTGAAAAATAGAAAAGCATGTTGAAATGAAAACTAATTAAAAATCCAGTACATAAATTACTTTGTCATTTTAGGAAATAAATCAAACTTGCTTATTTTCAATGTTTTCATAGTCAGGAATGGACAGGTCATTTCCAAGATGAGGTATTTTTCATCAGAATGTAGCAGCCCAATCTGGTTTTTGTATACCTTTTGCAGGATGAGCCAACAACAGGGATGGATCCCAAAGCACGTCGCTTCTTGTGGAACTGTGCTCTGAGTGTAATCAAGGAGGGGAGATCAGTGGTGCTCACGTCTCACAGGTAAGTAGCAGCCCACTTGTGTCATACCTTGGCTTTTACATCTGCCAGGGCTGGATGCTAAGCTCAGCCTTTCTGCTCTGCCCTTCAATGCTGTTTGCAGCACTAATGAAGTAATTTCTGCTTGCAGCATGGAAGAATGTGAAGCCCTGTGCACTCGAATGGCAATAATGGTCAATGGGCGATTCAGGTGTCTGGGCAGTGTCCAGCACCTAAAAAACAGGTAGGTGAGGTGGTTTTTTGCTTACACCACAGAGTTTGCATTTTTAGGGAGATACAGTTAGGCTTAGTTCCTCATGCAGCATTTCCATTGCTATTCTGACTGTAGGAAATGCTGCTGGATTTTTAGGACACTTGTAATTCAGAAGCCCTAAACTCTTGTACTGACATTTTTGTTTGCAGATTTGGAGATGGTTACACCATAGTGGTGAGAATTGCTGGGGCAAACCCAGACCTGAAGCCTGTTGAGGAGTTCTTTGGGCATGCCTTCCCTGGAAGTGTCCTGAAGGAAAAACATCGGAATATGCTGCAGTACCAACTTCCCTCTTCACCATCCTCCCTGGCCAAAATATTCAGTATTCTCTCCCAGAACAAGAAGAGACTCCACATAGAAGACTACTCCGTTTCTCAGACCACACTTGACCAAGTAAGTTTTTAGTAGCCTGGATGCCAAAATCTTCTTTTGCAGAGGTAGGAGTGCATCTTTCAGTTTAACTGACCTATCTTATAAGGGCATTTAAATGAAGTAGAGTACTGAATCTCAGGACTATTTGAGGATATCCAGTACTTAAAATGCCATGAATTCATGAAATACTATGGTGGTGTTTGACATGGCCTTTTTTTCTTGTAGGTTTTTGTAAATTTTGCTAAGGACCAAAGTGATGACGACCATACTAAGGACCTGTCATTGCACAAAAACCAGACTGTGGTAGACATTGCAATCCTTAACTCCTTCCTGCAAGATGAGAAGGTAAAAGAAAGTTGTGTGTGAGCCAATTTCGTCAAAGAGATGATGAGCAGAATGCAAACTTCCTTTTCCTGGGATAGGATACTCCCAAAGAAGCTAGAGGAAAAGCAACTGGACACTCTACTGATAACCATTCAATGCAATGCAATTCAATGCAATGAAAACAATTCCTTTACAGGGGCAGTGCCTCATGGAGTCGTCTTGTACTGTTCTCCAGTGAAAGACTTGAACTAGCTCATTACAGTATAACTCTGAAGCTGTGGTAAAGCACCCATGAGATGCTGTGGGCTTTCAAGTATACTGTATCTTGTTCTGTACAGTATGTTTTTATTAGGGTTGCTAAAATAATTCATCGAGAAATCATGGCCAGTGGTTATTTACAGATATTTAGGACATGCATGTTTTAGTATTTGGAACATTCATGTCAGGAGTGGGAATGTGCTGGTGCTATATCCATTGCTGGCAATGAATGCACCAAAACAGTCCATGGCAAGAAAAGTCACCACCAATGTTGTAGCTCTAGGTTGTAAAAACTTACAAGCCGGCTTTCTCTAGGCTGGTGTAGATCAGTGGTGACAAAGCTGAGGCCACAAAGCAGTACTGTGCAGGTGGGGTGGCAAGAGACAGGCCATCATAACCACACATCTTCATCAGCAAGTGGTGATACGCAGAACTGTGAACCCTCCAAATGCATGATTGTCCCACCAGCATCACAATCAACAACATACTCTGACTAGGTGTTTGTGCAGTTAAGTACTTTCCTGCTCCTCTGAGGTACTGTGGCAGCTGCGTGAACATCTAGTAGAAAAAAGTGGGTGAGAAGCAGACATAGGGTTTGGACCACAGCAGCAGACTCAGTAGTTGTACAAGCTGCTAATGCCAAGAGCAAATTCTAAATCATGAGCTGTCACTCAGATTTGTAATATCTGCTCTTTAACCCCTGCTTTGCACCAGAAAGGTACCCAACATCTGGAATTACTGCTTAGCACAAGCATGTTGCTGTTTCTGGCTTTGCCAGTAAGACTAGAAATGAGATGTAGATTTTTTTTTAAACAGTATTATTTATGACTTTAAATAGGTAGGTAGCATAATTAGGGATTGGAAATGCTTTCAGTTGATCTTTGTAGCCACGGTATTTCTTTACATTATGCCTGTAATGCTATGCTCTCTTTCTGTCCATGTGGTGGATAGCTGCATTCATGATCTGACCAGATTCTAGCAATCAGCTGCTATCTGCAAACAACTGCAAGTTGTTCACCTAAAACTTTCCTGTTTGGAAACTGGTATAACATAATTGTGTAAGTTTCTGCTTCTATTGTGCAGTGTAGTTTCAGTCATTAGGTGATCCCTAACTGGAGTATTATACATTCTTATTATACATGTGACAAAAAACTGTTTCAGTAAAAAATCCCCCTGAAAAACAAGAGAGTCCAAGGTAATAGTGCTGCAGTTCATCAGTCAAGTTTTTCAAGTTTTACAAAGCCAGAGTAATATAAGAGGGGAAATTATATAGTAAGAACAACCAATTCTTGTTCACATTGTACAACAGTCATGGGAGAGTATGCTTTTTAGGCCCCTCTGTGTTGCTTTTACATTTGAAAATTGGTTCAGTAATGTGGTTTGAGCACAAGTGCAGTTCCTGAGCTGTTCCTGTATCCCATACCTCTGCCTTAAAAACCCACAGAGGTTCTGCACTAGTTTTGATGCTACTCCATGAATCAGTCATGGACCATTTTCTTCTGTGAATGATCATAGCAGCCCAGCAAATACTGAAAAGGCTGGCATGAGCCTGAAGAAGATTAATTACATATTTCCAAATATACTTGGTAACACTGACCAACTCAACATTTTTAAACTAAGTTCCTTGTCCCTTTGTGTCCTGCCTTGAGGTAAAGTAAGAGCTTAGTACAGGCTCTACTGAAGTGCCTTTTCATACTTTTTTTTAATCTGTATAATTCATTGCTAAGGGGATTGAGAAAAGGAGTGTAAAGGGGATTGGTATACCTCACTGAAAACATACTTTGTTATTACTTTTATGAGATCGTCACTCTATGGGGATGAGTTACAGGGTGATGAATACACCAGACTTCCAGGTGCAGAAACAGCAGAGCTACAGCCATGACTACTCCAGAACAGGCTGCAAATATGTTGCATGTCCTGGAGGCTTGCCACTGCTAAAAGTCGCTATTGCAAATCAGCATTACATCACTGAAGTCAAGGGCTAACCTTCTGCACTGCACCAAACCAGTGCATGTAGAGCTGGAACGAGTTCTAGGAGGATTCAGATTTGGTCCTGGAAGGGCTGTGGTTTGCTCTTGGTAGCTGCTTATTTAAATTATTCATGTATCAGGAAACAACAGTTACATGGTAATACACTTTCCTTAGCCCACCAAAAAGATTCTTGATTTGTATTGCCCCATGACTGTCGTGCTTAGAGGGTCTGCTATCTGTGACAAAATATTGCAGTAAATGTGGATATTAAACTACTTCACGGCTCTGATCTGCATTGTTTGTACTGAACAGACAGCATAATGCAACACTGGCATGAAGATAGGTCATGGAATATGTTCAGACAGCCACTAATTTTCACTTAAGTATGTGTTGGGGAAAAATCACTCTGGAGTCATACACATTACGTGAACCACTTCTGATAATGAAACTACTCTGAGGTGTTAACTTATTTTAAACTTCAATACTATTGACATGTTGCATCCCTCTTTGTAGTACATTTGTATTTCAGTAAGGAGTTGTATTTTCCCCATGGTTAAACAACCACTGTTGTGCTTATCTTTCCCTCCTGAATTATAGTTGGTCCTTTGTTCCAAGCACTTTATGCTATCTGTAATGGGATCTATTTTTGCACTGGAATATCTGTTAACTTTGCAAAAATCTAGAGAGATTTCACAACTGAAATTTCTAAGTTAAATCCTTAAATGGACATTTTCATTAAAAGCAAAAAAAAAAGTATATATATTTGTATTTGCTAATATCTGTTATGTGAAGTATTAAAAGGCACTCTAATTGCCTTGTATTAAGTAAAAAATAAAGCTGTTATAGCACCACTGGTTTTCACAAGTGTAATTTTTGCATTTGCTATTTCTAGGAGCACTGCTAGGAGCTTTTAGTTTTGACTGTTTTTTTGTTCTTAACTTTGATGCATAAGATTTCAGTAGCTCTAGAAACAAGTATGGAGTTGATATACTATTTTCAGGTAAATGAGGAGATGCAAGATATTAAGGTAAGTGCTACATTAAACTTAAAGTTAGTAAATGAAGAGGTCTCTAGCAAGTGATTGGTTAACTGTACAAAGCATAACAAACTTCTCTTTATGTTTAAATCCCAACTCAAGTACCTGCCTCTGAATTTTTATTACACATATGCAAGTTGATGATGGTTCCTCCTTGCTAAAAACACCCTATACACTCATTTGATTTTGAACAGCAGTTTACAAATGAAAGCAGAATAATGGTGTGATTGCTCAAGGATAAACTGATACTAAAATGTTGTCTGCTACTGCCTATAGTATCACCATCAACCAAGTTCCAGTATCTAACCAATTCCTGAAGTTACACTCATCAGGAAAATTCTTCCTGAATATAAGAAGTTAATTAGAATTTCACAGAATCACAGAATATGCTGATTTAGAAGAGACCCTAAAGGATCACCTGGTCCCATTCCTGTCCCTGCACAACATCATCCACAAGAATCACACCATATGCTTAAGAGCATTGTCCAAATGCTTCCTGATCTCTGTCAGGTTGGGTGCTGTGATCTTTTCTGTGGAGAGCCTGTTAGAGTACCCAGCCACCCTCTGGGTGAAGAATCCTTTTCTAATATCCAGCCTGAACCTCCCCTGACACAATTTCAGACCATTCTCTGAGGTCCTGTCACTGGGTGACAGAGAGACAAAATCAGTGCCTGCCCCTCCGCTTCCCCTCAGGAGGAAGTTGTAACTTTCATGGGGTCTCTCCTCAGTCTCCTCCAGGCTGAACCAACACAGGGACCTCAACTGCTCCTCATTCAGCTTTCCCTCAGGGTCCTTCACCATCTGTGTTGCCCCTCTCTAATGGCTTCATTTTTTTTTTTTTTTTACATTGTAATGACGCCTTATGAAAAATAAAAAAGCTAAAATCCTATATCTGTAATCCTGCAATTCTTTAGTGTATGAACTCCACATAGAGTATTAGCTACTGTTTTCCCATTTTGGTCAGACAAAGCAATTCCTCTTCAGGCCCAGGAATCAAGGACACCTTACTTTCTCAGGTCCTAAGAAATGTAAACAAAAGTGAGTTGCGGGGAGCAAACTTGGGGTAAATTACTTCATTACCTAGAGCTGTAATTGGAAGATTAAGCCCCAGTCTGCAAATGGACCAAACTTAAAAAAGTATGAAAGCCCATGACCCATTGTCCATTTCTGGGTGTAGCCCCTGGGGGCAGCGGGGGGCAGCTCCATCTGCCTGAAATGTATCTTGAAGGCCCTTCGATAAACATAACTGCTTTTTGTTCTCCTTAATTTTGTCTGGCCTCTGTTTTTAGGTGGTCCCAAAAGACACCAGTGGCACCCAAACCTGCCCCCAGCACTGAAGGTGAGGCTGCCCCAGTGCAGAGCAGAGCAGGGCAATCCCCTCCCTTGCCCAGCTGTGATGCTGAGCCTGATGCACCCCAGGACAGGACAGAGCTGGCCCTCCTGGCTGCCAGGGCACTGCTGACTCACGTTCAACTTGCCACAGACCAGGACTCCCAGGGCCCACTCCTGCTGCTTTCTAACATCTTTTCCTCCAGCCTGTCTGTACAGCCAGAGTTGCCCTGCCCCAGGTGCAGAATCTGGCACTTTGAACTTCTTGTGGTTGATGATTGCCTAGGCCTCTTAATTTCCAGGGTTTTCTGTTTTGACCTAGTGTCCAGCTGGCACCTCATGATAAAGGACACCTCTAACATCTTGAATGTTGTCTACTCCCAGTGCTGGTGTTACAGAAATTAGTTTTAATTAAAAAAATAGAAAAACAATGAACCAAACAAAAAACCCCAGTAAAATAATTCTTGCATTCAAAAATTTTTTTAAAAAGTGTCTTTTTAACTCTCTCTCCCCATTTTTCAGCCCATATTTTTTAGTTGAAACAAAAAAAATCTTCCTTTGAAAGAACTGTTGTAAGGCAATGTTCTGAACAAAATAGGGTTCATCAGCTCTTGGTACCTTCAAGGTTGATTTGTGAAATGTAAGACGGGGGTCTCTGAAGTAGTGTTTGTTCCGCCCTGAGAATGCTAAACATGGCTTTGTTGGAGGGAGCAGTGTATGAGGACATGGATATGGCAGCTGGGACCTGTTACACTCCCTTAACTACAGCAGCCACATCCCATGTTCCCACGTGGGACGCAAGCATAATGGCCCAGAGCTTGCTTTAGTGCTTTCTGTGAGATCTTAATGAACTTTAAAGCAGCAATAATCATTAGGCAACCTGCACTAAGACACTTCAGTTCTCAATTGCTCACTGCAGATCCATGATTAACATGTAGAAAATCCTCCCAAGTGCTCTGCAATTTATAGTCAATACCTATAAATTGCAGAAGAGGGTGCTCTGTACCACTGTATACAAATAGAAGTTTGACTTCTTAGCCCATGTGCCCTCTGCCCTACTGCCATTCACTCTTACCAGCTTACTGGTTCTAAAGCAATTTGTTGTTGACTGAAAATGAAGACCTGCAAAGTGAATACTGTACTTGGAAAATGGAATTTAATCATTTCATAGTTAAAATTAGTAAGAGCTTGAGCCATAAACACTAAGAATTAATGCTTTATGCTCATTTATTTAGCTTTCAACAGTCTGACAAAAAGTATTTCAAAGAATGACAGTACATGTAAATCAGTTGAGTCTGATGACACAATTGAACAAGAAGGGCTAATCACCTATAGCACCTTAAACAAATAATAAAATATCCAAGCCAAAGCTTGTGTGGATAACTCACAGTTTTGAGGCAGTGTTTGATGAACAGAAAAAGAAAAGACTGAAATGAGCCATAACAAGTTATTATGTAAAAAGTTTCATGGCAGAACTCATTAGGATACACTACCTAATCAGCCCCACTGTTACATTTAAGTGCAATTCCAGCAACACTGATATTGTACATTGCTCAGAATTAATATAAAGTGAGAAGTCTGATTAAACATAATTTGTTAAGATACATGTGGGAGCTTTCCTTCTTAAAACTGTATGGAATAACTAAGATGTGAAATTATAAGAGGCATCAAAGTATGTTATAAAAATTATACCATCCCTGGCTGGAATGCTGGACAGGAGCACTTAACTTTCTCAGTTTGGCAAGTGATTTAGCTATGCAAAAAATCATGAAGAACTTAAGGATTAAAATAGAAGGTTGGTAATGCATGGTTTACATCATGATATGGCTCAAGTTGTTTGTCCTGGAGAGGTAGGAACATCACCATAAACTTCTGTTTAACAATTGGTGTCAGAGTGCTGATTTACACTGCCAGTGGATCAGCATTTTGCATCCATTTTTTGTCATCTGAAGAACAGCTCATCTCATAAGGGTATGGGGGTCCATGTCACTTGCTGACAGCGCTTCCATCTTGTCTCTTCTGCCGTCAGTTACATCCTTTAGAAGAAGGTTACTTCAGTGGTGAGCATTGCACAGGAATCAGAAGCACATTTTGCTGGGACTCCAAGAATCTGACACTGTCGCGCACTAAAATTAAATCCATGTTTAATTAGGACAATATTCCAATGAAAGGTAATACTTTTCTCAGCATGCATGCAGGTAACACAAGTGAGTTCTCTAGATTCATCATGTCTTACCAGCTGCCACAACTCTGGCATCTTCATGGGCACTGTGTCTTCCTGCTGCCCGCTGATCTGGGCTCTCGTTCCACCATAGTACATGGACTGAGAAAGTACAAATAAACTCAGCTGAGCACTACTATGCTGCAATACAACACGTACTCTAAGTCCCCGCAATCTGCCTTCATCTGTTACAGGCAGTGCAGCTATCAGAAACAATTCTCCAGGCATGCCAGTGGTGGGATGATCTTTCACTGAGCCGTTGCATGGTTTGACTTTATTATCAGAGAGTCTTTATAATATCTGAGAGTATTTTAAGATTGGGGCAACTGGCTCAAGTCTATAACCCAATACACAACGCTGGGTTCAAGGACAGTTTACAGGGCTTCAGTGATCCACACCAACATTTTCAGCAAGCTGGCCAATCCTGATCCAGGATGGTGGCTTGCTCCTCTCCTCTGCCCCCTCCTATGCCAAAGTTTGTATCAGAAATTGATGCGTACCTCTGTTAAGTAATCCATATTCTGTGTGGAAAACACCGATCAGCTTGGTATATCCTGTGTTGATGTGAGCATTGATTGCAGCACGAAATGCTTCACCCCACAATGCTGGCCCACCAGGCTTCATCTGGAAAGTAACCCATTCATACACACCTAGAAGAAAAGGCAAACACTACCACAAGGAAGGAAATACAAATTAATACAGCAGATCTTGAACCATGTCTCATGGCCACGGTGTATTTGCTGTGAGACTGTATAACGTTTCACTGTCATTTGGGGACATCAGGAAACTGCCCCTTCCTCCCAACAAGCACAAGAACTCACACCTTCCAGAGGCTCACAAGAGCTCAAGCTCACTAACAGCAGTTAGTTCAAGTGTCGGTCTAAGTACCAGGGCCCTGAAGAACAGAAGGCTTCCCACAAAGCCCAACTTTGCAATTTTCAATGCTGCATGGAGATTTTGGGATATTGGGACTACTTTGCAGATACCACAAATGCTCATACTCGTTAGAGGGATTTGGGTGTCTGCTTGAGCAATGCTGGGTGTCTTTTCTAAGACTGGAGATGTTTTCTGCCATTGAAGTGGTTTATGACATTACATTATGACATTATGACTTGTGGCAGTTATCACAGTAAGATCTGACAGCATAACCAAAAGAGCAGGACTAGTTTAGCACCTCTGCTGTGCCAAGCATCTCCTTTATTTGTAGAGAAATGTTGTAATTCACCAAAAAACCTCCAGTCCTGCTAAAAGTTACTTGTCTTCTTTCTGTTCAGGAAGTTACTTCAGATCACAGTTGTTGACACAGTAATAGAAAGCCAGACACTTGCTAGTTGGCAGCGTCTGGTGTCACTCTCCAGCAACAGGCTGGAGATAAACTGTAACAGTGTTTCAAGTTGTCTCTCCAGATTTTAGAGAAAACTGTTTCAAATTCAACAGCAACAGCATAAAATTCCAAATCCTGAATAAAGGAAATAAAGAACAAAGATTACTGTAGTTATACATGTGCTCAGGGCTGAAGCAAGTCTGCTCCCTGTCACTTCATGCAAGAAAGCCTGCCAGTATCCCATGAACTGGGGAACAGGCAATAGTACTAACATCAAATTTGCTACAGAGAGAATTAAAGTACAAAGAGACATGACTTCTACACCTAACCTGTGATTGTTACAAAAAGGGGCATAAGGAAGAACTGCAGAACCACAGCTCAGTCAGTCTCACCTCTGTACCTGGCAACATCAAGGAGCAGATCCTTGTTTGACTTTCACGTATCTTTAAAGAAGTAGGAAATTTTTTAAACTTTATGTGAAAGAAGCAGTATCAAAGCAAATTGATAAGAGGAAAATCTCTGTGAAAGAGAACAGCAGTTACCCAGGAAATGCCTTCTCACTGATGGACAGACAAAGGAAGTCTGGGATGGCCGCTCTGACCACTGCTATGGCACTGCCATTTTGCATATTCATTTAGCAAGTCACCATCCTGATCATTAAGAACCTTGATGATCAGTCAGTTATTGATGTATGTTAGTGTAAAATCCTTCCAAAAAACTATCCCCCGTTGTGTTATGTCACCTTTTCCACATGGGTGCACATACATGCATTTGTTATGTAAAGGGTCATAAAACTGTGCAATACCTGGTTTAAACTTTAAGCCATTTTCTGTTAGTGTTGGTAGCTTTAATCAGTAAAAGAAAAGATAAGCTCACCCCCTTCCTTTGGAGGCTTCCCAAGCTGACACCAGGGCACCAGATAAGCAACCTCATTGTGCTGCTTCTCCACCAAGGGGAGAGCTGCAGAGATGAACTTTCCCTGCCAGTCTTTGTCATTTGCTAGTGCATGCCGGACTGCTGTTCTGTGGGCAAAATTATCTGTAAGGAAGGAAAAAATATCATGAAAAAATGCACATGATATCACATCAGACTCAATCAAAATGTATAATTGCAAGAAGGCAAACTACACTTAACTAATTTTGAAACTGATATTTTTAGACATCATATTAGCTCAAGCAGAAGTGGTAAGTTTCCTTTAAATTCTGCAAAACTTCCTTTAAAATCTGCTTTAGCTCTCAGATTAAAATGGATTCAAGCCAAATGGAATTTTCCAAGAAGGTTTACAAAAGAGTTAAAGTAAGTTAAGCAAGTTTACTGTTTAAAAAGATTTACACATAGCAACTGCAGGGACTACTAGATGTGGCAACAGTTACCAAGGATAAGATTTGGAGAAAGCACAGTGGATATGGAAATGAAGTGGAAAAAAAATCAGAAGTAAGAGTCTATCAAGAAAAAAATTAATAAATGTGCTTTGGCTTATATAAAGTGACATTAAAAGTGTAGAAATAATGTTTGTGTGTTCAGTTACATAAAAAGATGTTAAATGCCCAAAAGCTAAACCATTTCTTTTTTTTTCCTTTTTCTTAATGGAAAACAAATCCACTTAATTAAGAGTGTGAATTTCAAGTGCTTAGGCTGCAGTGGCATCTTAAGCAATATATTTATGCAAACAGCCCCCAATATTACAAAAGAAAAATCTAGCATATGAGGATGGGAAGAACTTTGAGAAATATCAGTATCTTGGGACTAAGAAGTAAATATAGAAATTATGTAAGCAGGGATCTGATGAATCAAGGAGGAAGGATGTTGTAAACTTCGTTCATTTCTCAGATCATAGTGTGGTCTCGGGGTGGGGGGAGGAGCCACCACAATTAGACTGTAAAACACTGTTAGGAAACAAAAGATATAGGTTTTCTCTTAGTTTTGCATTTTAAAGGTTTCCCATAGATTTTTTTTTAAATTTAAAGATAGTCACATTAGCCAAGAATAAAATGTTCTGAGAAGCAGGAGAATTTATAAATGCAAGTGAACTCAAAATATTGACAAATGAATGGTCCTCTCTTGAAGGAAAAGAAAGATATGGCTGCCCAGGCCATGAAAAATGTGAAGGTACTCAATGTATTTTTTTGCCTTGGTCTGCACTGGCAAGTGCTCCAGCCAGACCATGCAAGTCACAGAAGGCAAAGGCAGGGGCTGTGAGAATGAAGAACCACCTGCTGTAGGAAAAATCCAAGTCTGAGACTATCCCAGGAACGTGAAAGTGCACAAATCAACGGAACTTAATGGGATACATTCATGGGTCCCCAGGAAACTGTCAGAGGAAGTGGCTAAGCCACAATTCATTGTATTTGACAAGCTGTGGCAGCCCAGTTTTAAAAACGAACATAAGAAGAGCTGCAGAACTACAGCTTGGTCAGTCTCACCTCTGTGCCTGGCAAGATCAAGGCGCAGATCCTTATGGAAACTATGCCAAGGCTCATGGAAGGCCATGAGGTGATTGGTGACAGCCAACATGGCTTCACTAAGGGCCAATTGTACCTGACTCATTTTGGCCTTCTGCAATGGAGTTACAGCTTTGGTGGATGAAGGAAGGATGAAATCAGAGGAGCTGACAAAGATGATCCAAGCACTCAAGCACCTCTCCTGTGAAGAAAGGCTGGAAGAGTTTGGGCTATTCAGCTTGAAGAAGAGAAGGCTCCAGGAAGACCTTACAGCAGCATTCCAGCACTTAAAGGGAGCCTATAAGAGAGCTGGAGAGGCACTTTTTATGAGGGCATGTAGTGACAGGACAAGAGGGAATGGCTTTAAACTGACAAAGGGTAGACTTAGAATCACAGGATGGTTTGAATTGGAAGGAACCTCTAAACATCACCTAGTTTCAAGCCCCTGGCAACGTGCGGGGACACCAGCCACACAGAGCTCCATCCAGCCCAGCCTTAAATACCTTCTGGCATGGAGAAATGTTTAGATAAGATATAATGCATAAACTCTTTACTGTGAGAATGCTGAGGCACTGGAGCAGATTGCTCAGAGAAGCTGTGGATGCCCTATCCCTGGAAGTGTTAGAGGTCAGGCTGGAGGTGGCCCTGAGCAACATGGCTGAGAGGAACCAAACAATTCTTCGATTCCAGGATTCAGCCCTCCAAAACAAAAGGGGTGATCCTTTAATCTAAACAGGTACTGCGGCTACACTGGACTTCAACGAGCACATTGTATCAATGTGTAGATACAACTGGACTGCAGCAGGCGCTCAAGGGGAATTATACACAAGTATCACTTGTGTATTTGGGGAATTAACACAAGTATCCCTTCGCTTGGGCTCCACAAAATACACGGCCAGCACGCCTAGTTTATAGCATAATAGTAGTTTTTTTGGCTTACCTGTACCTTCCATGTCAGCACCAACTCCAACAAGAAAAAAAGTTCATCATACTGTAAAAATCGTATTGCTAGCAAGATTAAAGTTGCAACAAAAACACTCTGCATGCCTGAGAAGTCAGACCTGGTGGAGAAGCCAGACCTGGCTTCCTACCTCAGAACAGGCCCATTGCACAAGGAGGTTAAGCATGCAAAGTGCATGCTCACTTTTTTCTGGGAGTGACTGGTACTCTGAGCTAAAATACAAGAACTATTATACATGCATATAAACACACACAGACTACATACGTGTGTGTATTTCCTATTCTCCATTAGCTTCAAAAGTTTCAAGACATTGGTGGAACTGACCCTAAGTTAAAAATATTTACCATGAATGAAACACTCTGCCACAGTTCCTCTATCAGACCTGTTTTGAACAGAGAGTGCTGCTCAACAACATCTGTAACTTTCTCATCCCAATATGTCAAAGTTGTCCTGACAAGTTCTGATGTGTTCCCGTCACTAGTGAGTACAGGAGCAATGTTTTGGGGGCACCTCCTTACAATGAGAGCAACCAGGAAAAGGCAGGTAAGCATTCCCCTCACCTTCTTGCCGAGGAGACAGGGGACACAGAGGGAGCAGAGCGGTGCGAAGGGATGCTGACCGTACCGTACTTCCAAATGTGCAGCACCTTGTTCATGGCTCCCAGCTCCGAGTACCAGAACCCCACCAGCTCCGAGTGGGCAGTGCGAAAGTGAAAGTACTTGCTGACCATTTCCAAAAATTCCTTCATCTTCGCTGGCTTAATATCATATGTGCGAATTTCGTAGAAAATGCCATTATTCTGTCTGGGCCCTGTAGCAAGGCGTACCTGAAAGAAAATAGTAAGAAAAAATAGTAAAAATCATTCTCAAGCCAGAAAGTTGTATTCTGTCTAATTTTTTTTAATTAGTGCAATACTACAGAAGCATCTGTTACTGCAGGTTGGGAGAGGGGTATTTTACTTCACAACATCCGCTACAAAAGAAGTACCTTTTCAGACTTTGCTTTGGAAGTAGCTCCAATGTGCATTGTTTGCTGCCACTCCTTTTGACAATGGCTGTAATGTGTCTTTCTTTTGATACACTCAACTGTTTAATTATTAGCTCATAACAAAGCAGAATTCTCCTTTTCTCAACCTCTTCTTCAGCAAGTCAGGAGCAAGATGTATTTGGCAAAAAACATTATTCAAAAGCAAGGCTGCTGAGATGCCACCAAAGAGGAAGCAACACCAATATCTGTCTGTGGTGCACTTACCCAACCAACTCACGCTACTGCATCATGTTTTTCCACTGACAACCACATACCAGTACTGGCAAATTACATATTATTGGCAAATGAAAGAAGAAGATACCAACACTTAAGAAAGAGTGACTCCTTCCAACAAAAGATTGCTTAAGTTCACATCCTAGCCTTTTATTGGCTGCTTCCCAAAGGCTGATCAAGAACAGTTTTTCTGTTCATATTAGACAAAACTCTTTGGGAGTCCCAGACTAAGTTACTATTGCAGTTGCCTCAATAACCCGGAAGATGCTACTCACCCCTCAAATAAAACCTGAAAAATTAGGGCCAAAACACAGCTTTGGCCTTAGCCCATGTTTGCACAGAGGCAGCTACAGGATGGATTTTGGACATGCCCTATTTCACGTGAATCTGCAGACATGAGCACCATGCAACTCAAGCCACAGAACAGAATTGTTTATGTTTAAAAATTACTTTAAGATCATCCTATCCACAGTGAATCCAGATGTGCCACATCCACTACTCAACCATATCCTCAAGCAACAAATCTACCTGTTTGCAAACACTTCCAGGGGTGGTGACTCCACCACTCCTCTGTTTCAGTGCTTTACAACCCTTTCAGTGAATAAATTTCTCCTAATATCCAATCTACACCTCTCCTGGTTTAGGCAATTTGAGGCTGCTTCCTCTAATTCTGTCACTTGTTACCTGGGAGAAGAGCCTGACCCCCTCAGCTGCCTGCACCTTCCGGTCGCTGAATACAGAAGGTAAAAAACAAAGGCTTTGTTTCTCAATGGCCCTTTGCACTATGACACATCCAGTATTGGCTTCCATGAGTCACAGCTCCTTGGGGCTGTCATAAACCTTCGCAGGATTCTGATTGAGTATGGAGCCTGCAGGAGAGACCCATTCCACACTGGATTTCTGTGGGAAATGAGAGGTCCTGAAGGTTTCTCCTGCTTAGACAGGCATTGGGATACTACAGGACCACTTTTGTACCAGAGAAGGGCAATGGAGCTGGTGAAGGGTCTGGAGTACAAGTCCTGTGAGGAATGGCTGAGGGAGCTGGGGCTGTTTAGCCTGGTGAAAAGAGGCTCAGGGGCGACCTTATCACTCTCTACAACTCCCTGACAGGAGGCTGTAACCAGCTGGGGGTCGGCATCTTCTTGCAAGCTGACGACAGTGACAAGGTAAGAGGGCATAGTCTCAAGAGACAGCGGGAAAGGTTCAGATTGGGCATCAAGAAGAAATTCTTTACAGACGGGGTGATGGGACATCGGAATGGGTTGCCAAAGGGACGTGGTGGAGTCGCCGTCCCCCGAGGTGTTTAAGGAAAGGCTGGACGTGACGCTTGGTGCCACGGTCTGGTTCACAGGGCGGTGCTGCTGGAGCACAGCACTGTGGGCTGGACTCACTGATCCCAGCAGCCTTTTCCCACCGAATCGATCCCGTCACCCGGGGGTGGATCCCAAAGGCCCCCACGCGACAGCGACAGGCCCCGCGCGGGGAACGGCCCCGCCCGCCCCCGCCGCTACCTGAGGGCCGGCGCGCGGCAGGGCCTGGCGGACGGCGGCGGCGAGCGGGCGGCGGAGCAGCGCCGGCGGCAGCATGGCGGGCACGGCCGGGACACGGACACACAGACACAGGCACAGGCACAGACACCGCCTGCCTTGGGGGCGGCACGGGGGGCGGCACAGCCGCTGGCACCGCCCTGCCGCCCGGCCCGCCGCCTGCGCGCCGCGGCGCCGGTGGGCGGGCTGGGGGCGGGCGGAGCGACGTGCGGAAGGCATAGCTGTGGTGGTTTTCAGCTCAGCAGGAGATGAAGCAGGTCGGTGCTTAGCTTCCCTCTGCCCCTCCCTTTCCCACATCGGTGGAATGCGGAGAAGAATCGAATTAAAACTTGTGTGTTGACATAAGAAGAGGTTAATAATTGAAATAACAACAACATCAAGCGTACCAGTGCAGTTGCTCACCCCCACTGCCTCAGCCAGACCCCCTGTCCGAAAGCAGATGATCCGCCCTCGCAGGTTACTGCCCCCAGCTCGAATAGCCGGCATGACGTTCTGTGTGTGGGACATCCCTTTGGTCAGTTCGGGTCACCTGCCCCGGCCATGCTCCCTCCCACTGCCATCTGCATGCCTCCTCCTTGGCGGAGCATCAGAGAGGGGGGGAAAAAAATATCCTTGACGTAGGATAAACACGACTTGGCAAAATACCAAACCATCAGTATGTTATCAACAGCACTCTTATTCCAAATCCAAAACACAGCCCTGTAATAGCTACTGAGGAAAAATTAACTCTACCTTAGCTGTAACTAGGGGCAACAGCTGAGAATTGCTCGTTTAAATTATCCTGCACGGGTGCCTGAAATGTGTTATCTGTGCCTCTGCCCGTGCACCTGAATACAATAAAAAGTATCCTGGCTGCTTGAGGAGACCTGTTCCTCACAGGCTGCCCTGGGGCAAATCACTCAGTAAAATCACCCACACCCCAGTTTGACCAAACTTCAAACTGATCACACTGATCCTCCTTTGTAGAATCAAACTTAAAATGGTGCAGATACAAATCCTCATCAGCAGTAGTCTCTGTAAGAAAGTCGCATGGCAGTCTTCTGTGGCATTCTTTAGGATGAAACCAGAGGTGCCAGTAGTGACAGCAACAGGAACTCCCCCCTGGTTACAGCTCTGGGCCCAGTTGCATACTTCTTCCAACCTTACAGTTACCAAGGGATGAGATTTGTTGCCGAGCCTGTATCTTTGCAGGGCCAAATATTGACTAAGATGAACATAAATAAAATTTCTTCTGTTATCAGTGCCCTCTAAAGTTCTACCTTGGGAGACAAATCAGCTTCTAGCAAAGGATACCTTATGGAAGACTACCTAAATTTACAAGTCATCTTTTATGATTCCTATTAATAGGGGCAGTACTTTCCTTCTTCTACACCACATAATTGATTTTGAAGGTGTCTGCATGGAATTAAATGTGATAAGAACAATTACAAATTCATGCCTATGGAGCTTTCATGCTTTTTCTCACAATGAACAAATTTTCATTTTGTTACAGACAAATTCAGGAAGAAAGATTGTCTAAATTAAAATATGATTGAAAAAGTTGTTTTAACATATTAAAAGAGTATTGTGGAAAGAATGAAGCATCTACATTGTGTATATGTTATGTGTTGTTTTGCAAGTGGTTGCATTTGTTACAATTTTTTGCAATATGGCATGAAATGTCTCAGAGTTTCTACAGCAGAATCACATAATCACAGAATGACATGAAGTGTGATTACTGACACAGTTATTGCCACTTTAAAATTGGTTTAACAGGGAAGGTTTCTTTTTCATTTAGGAAAATTGTGTTTCAGCTAAAGACAAAGAATGAGATGGCAAATTCCAAAATATTTAAACTTCTCCATTGTTTTCTCATTGTGTGGTTGAAGTGATGCTCTTCATAACCATGTTGTGGTTGAATATTCCTTCACATTTTTAAGAGATTTTATTTTTATTGTTTGAACATTTTCTGTGTTTGCTTTCTCATCAGTTAAGTTCACACAAGCCAGGATTTGAAGTGAGTAGTGATAAAAAGCAGGTTTTGTTCTTGCTAACTTGAATACTCAAGGAGAAGCTTCAGTTTTATATTTATTTTTGTGTAGTTGGGGAATAGAAATGTGATCATGATTTTCGTAACTGAGCATAACAGTTCAAAACAGTGCAGAGTTAAAATGTACAAAACTGCACTGGAATTCAATGAAGGTCTGAAATGATTCCATGAAACAAGTCAGTGAATGATTTTACACAGCAAGCAAGTTTGAGAAAACTGCAGTCAAGGAAGTGACTAAGAAAAAATTTGTTGAGAAGAGTTCTTTCAGCTCTGCGATTTTGCCTGGAATTTGAGTTTGCTATACTTCCTGGTATTTTCTCATTCATATTCTTCTAGAAGTCTGTGGGTATCTCTATCTTTCTATGTGGATGAAGAGAGATGATTGTAGCTCCAACTCCTGTCAGCCACTCAAAAGGCTGTCTACCAATACACAGAACGGTGAATGGGAACTGTGCTTCACACACAGCTCACAGATGGCACTGAACATCTGGGAATGCCAGTGTTAATCTTGTGGAAGAACTCCTACTGAATAGTATCCTGGTTTTGATGAATGTTTTTAGTTTGGTTGTGAATTCATGTGCTATGTTCAATTTATGTAGCTGTGACTGACAGAGCTGCCCAAGCACAAGAGGTTTATTTAAAATTTTTCTTTCTATTGGAAGCCAAGGCTCCATGGAGATAAAATGTAAGAAG
Organism: Zonotrichia leucophrys gambelii; assembly: GCF_028769735.1. Taxonomy (NCBI): domain Eukaryota; kingdom Metazoa; phylum Chordata; class Aves; order Passeriformes; family Passerellidae; genus Zonotrichia; species Zonotrichia leucophrys. The sequence goes on from NC_088200.1 coordinate 55,193,294, forward strand.
GTGATTTGTGCACGTTGTAATCCCTGCATGAAACATTTTCATCCATTCTCTTTTTCCCAGGGAACAGGAAACACTCTTAATCTCATCTGTATATGTCTTATGAATGTAGGCAAGGTGTAGGAAGGGGTTAGATTCCATATGAGATGGGGGTAATGGAAAAAAGGTACCAAAAGGTTCAATGCATTCAAAAGCATCTTAAACTTCCTTTGTGATATTTGCTTAAATGCAAAGTAACTCAGAGTTTTGGAAAAGGAGGAAGAACAATACCTGTTCCTTAGCTAGGGGGATGTTCCCATTTGCTTCCAGCAAATCATAACTTCCAGTTTGCTATTGCATGAATGATAAAACAAGGACGTTTCCTTCTATTTCTCCATAAATCTTTCAGCTTGAGTTCCTTTCTCAGAAAGGCAGTTTTCAAAAGTACATGGTATAAATAAAAGGGGGTGTATATATATATATATATATGTATACACACATGGTGTATATATAAAAGGGTATAATGCACCATGCCTTTTCTTTCAGTAGCAGTAGGGTTTCCATTATGTAGTGCTGTGCTGCTCGTAGGCTTGACAAAGGAGTCCAGCAAGCTTGTTTAGGTTGTTAGACACAGGCTTTTTGCTGTTAGGTTTTCACAAATCTCTCATACTGAGTGCTTCCCTTCCTCTCTCTCAATCTCCTGCTTTGTGAGCAAGCAACAAGTGGTTTCCTGCTATGCACACAAGGCAACATTCCTGAATGTAATGCACCCTCTTGGTATGTTCCCAGTAGGCCAGAACATGTAAATATCCTCTGGTTTCCATTCGCTCAGCTGTTCCATATGAAAATGTGCATAACAACTTAGCAAATTTGCTATTTTCTTCCCTGGCTTTCCTAGCCAGTATGCATTCCTCCTCTCATTAAAACAATCTGTATTGTGTATAAATATTTATTGTGTAGAACTGATTAGAATGCCTGAAAGAACAAATGTCATCTTCGTGTTTAGCAGGGGTAAGAGTCACGTCAGCGTTCTTTGTACCTAGGGCCTGGGGACATGGGTGAACCAGAGTCATATGCAGGTGCCCTACCAGGCCGTGAATGAGCACAGAAAAAATGGGTTCCAACATTTTTGCTTTACTGGAGAAGGCAGCAGGACAACCATGTACCCCTTTGTCTCTCTGAGAAGCCTGTCTGTGTTGCTCCCTCTGGAATTATCCACTCCACACCCTATATGCTGAGATTTAACACATTCCCTGACCACGCTCAGGAGCGTGACATGGAGTCTGACGTTCCCTGGCATGGAGCCCATCAGCTCTCTTGGCCTGGCTGAGAGACTGTCTTCCAGAGCTGCACAGCTGAAAGAAAAAGGCAGAACAGGTGCTCATGGCTATGTGGAAGGGAATTAACAAGCTGCTTCATACAACCTGGTTTTTTTTTGAACACTTAAGTCTGATGTTTGTCATCACAACACTTTGTGTCAATGCTTGTATCAAATCTTGGAGGAGATAAATTCTACTCTATCAAAATGCTCTCTGCTCATCTTTCGAGTAGCTGTAGTGCAAACCTGGTAGCAGGCCACTATGTCCATTTGAATTATGCTCAAAAGAAAACATTCATATGTTCCCTGTTCTTTTTTTAGAAGGCATGTTTCTTACACACTTTATTAATGGATTTTTCCTTTCTTTTTATTTCCTGGGAAATCTGTAAAAATTTAATGATTCCAGAAGAAGGACATGATTCCAGTTAAAGACAACACACACAGAGAAATCCTCTATTTGTTTTTGTACAAATGGTTTTATCCAAAACTTCTGAATTATACATATTAAAAAACTCTTCCCTGTCAACAGGCCAAAAATATTACAATTTTAAAAAATAGTATTAATTGTTTATGCTTATTGTTTGATCATTCTAATGGCAGTTTCTCCTCTCAGAATATCTACTTGGCCTTTGCAAATGATATTTTTAAAAGCTGAGGGTGAAATATTCCTTTCAGTAAATCCATTTTTAGTTAATTGGGAAAAAATGAATGCTCTGCTTGCATGTCTTCACAGATGGGATGACATAAGGTAGCTTCTCACACTATAGATATTTAAAGCACGATGCAGCTGAATACTTGGAGGCCTTTGCCACAAAGAGCATTGAAAGGATTCAACATGAGACAAAGGCTTAACATGAGGAAGACCTAGCTGGTTGACTTTTTACTTCACAGGTACTTACTAGATCAATTAACATTTTTCCCCAATAAAATTAAGATCCTAATTATGCTGATAAATTACCTAGATCCTCTCTCCTTAGTTAAAACTCTCGACAGGCTTCTCTTACTTGCTTCTCCTTTATGTGTATGACAAGATTTCTTCTGGAAGCAGAAGACTCTAGGATTTAGTCAAAGTTGCACTTGTATTCTTCTTGTCTCATATGCAGCACCAACATACACACTGAGACAAGGTATTTCTGTTTCTTTATTCTAGTTTGTGCAAAGTGTGAGCTAGGTGGTGACCCCCAAAAGGCTGGCTCCCCAGTCATCAAAATTTTTCACAATTGTACAATTTAGCAAACAAAGAAATCACAGTTCATTGGCTACAAGTTACACAGTTCTCTTATGAATTAGTATTATGCCTTCTACTGGTTAAATTATTATCTCTCTTGTCATAATAATTAGTTCACATGCACAGATTTATTTTCTTTTGAGTCCGCAGGTTTGTTTAGCTCATGGGCTGTCAGTCGGTGGTCCAGATCTCCCTCTGCCAGAATTACTTTTTACTAGTTGGAGCTGGTCTCAGCACAGTTGCTGTGTTTCCTTTATTAGTTTCTTCCTTATCTTAGGAGTCAAGCCAAAAGTCCCTGTGGCACATAAATTCTGCTTTGTTTTTGTCCACTATCAACTATCCTTCTCCCCAAGCTTTGTTAACCTCCCACTAGCTCTGAAATTACTGAAGCATGTTAAGCTTTAAACCTTAACAAGGCAGTTGTACCAACAAGTAATTTGTCTTTCTACTCCTGGACATCATTCTGAACCCATATTCTCTTGAAAAAAACGAAGATGGCAGCTAAATATTGTTTTATGACAGGCTCTAACATCTCTTGTATGAAAACAGGTAAGGCCAGGTACCACAGATCATTATTTCAGGGCCACTCTACCATTCCTTGGTTCCATGTTCTTCTGTCTCCTACACAAGAGACCTGGCCATATTTGACTTGGGAGAAAGCTGGAGTGGTTTCAGCTGAGAAACAATATTGTGTCTCCTCACCTCCGAATCTTTCTGAGGCCTTATGTCATAGAGGAATCAAGCAAAAATGCCCCTTGCCTCAGATTTTTATAAAGGAAGAGAGAGTCCAGTGTAAGGCAGATGACAGAACAAGGCACCTTCTTACCTTGCTGTGTCATGCCAGGCCCAGCCCGTAGGTGGAGGAGAGACACAGTCCTTTGCCGGCATAACAAGTGTGTGCGGGAAAGGTGTGACTGACCCTTGCGCTGCCCCAAGTCTAAGGACAGCACTGCTCATTTACTGTGAGACTCATCAAGCTGGGTGGAGATCCACCAGTGCTGGCACATAAAAAGCATGTCATTTTTAGAGATTTTGTTCTTTATTTCTTTTTCTGTGACCCACTGTAATACCAGTAATGCTACTTATGAGACTGACCCATGCAGCCTGCAGTGAAAGTCCCAATGCCTGTGTTAATGAAGGAACTCCCTGATGGCTGCACTTGGCCTCCTAGAGGCCAGTCTTCTCCTAGAAGATTTTTTTAAAATGAAAAACCAAAAATAGTGAGATTTCTAAGCAAGGTTTAATAACTCCAGAAGCTCACCTCTTCTAATTAATGATGTATTGCTTAGACCTACATTTCTTTCTTGTAGAAAAGCAGTCCTTGTCCCACTTGCCTGGAAAAGTTATTCCTTTTTCCACTCTCTGTAAATAACCTCTTTCAAGGCTTCCTTTGCCTGAAGTTGCATTGAAATGAACACTGATAATAGGAGTCTGTTTCTGCCTTGGTTCCTTTCCCCTCAAGGCTTAAAAAACTTGCTTTTCTTGGTGTTGCAAGATGGGAGGTTCCCTGCTGTACATCTCTTGCCAAAATTCAGGAGGCACTACTGATCTTTAGGGTAATGAGCTGCAGGTTGGTGCTAATCATACAGGACAAATCTGCAGCAGTACTTGTCAACTACCTCAGCATCTATCCAGCATGGTGCCAGCCCTGTCTCTGTCCTTGTGATCTGCATGCTTGTGCAATGGGCAGAGCTGAAGGCTGAACTACTTCATCTACTTCATCTACCTGTGAGTGAGCTATGGTTAACACAGGTTAAACATGCTGAGCTGGGTATAGCTCAGTTAAATAACCTGATGGGGTCAGAGGATGGAGACTGGGAGCAGAACAGACAAGTTCTGCCACCATGCTCCTCAAAGCAGTCCCTAGAGTAGTACTAAGCAGAGGAGCTGAGATTAAACCTCAGCACTCCTGCTACCACACAGGAGTGGCTGTAGTGCAATGAGTGGACGTGCAATGTGAATAATGTTTGCAAGTGGGCTTAACTCACCTGGAGATTGTTAATTTACATCAGTGCCCACTCCCTTTAAAAAAACACAGGCTACATTTTTCTTGCTTACATCTACTTACGTGGGATATATTCTTTCAATAAAAAGTTGAATGAAGTTAGTGTCTTTTAATACGCCCACACTATTTCAGAAAATGCTCTGAAATGGTGTTCTCTGTGAATGCTACTGAAGAGACCTGTCTCTTAGAATTTAATGTGTTAAACCTAGAACAAATCAAATCCTTCATCTTTTAGGTTTGGAAATGTGTATGAAGCTTTGATACAGAGTCTCTCAGCTAGCATGACTAAGGGAAAGTGATTTTATGGAAAGTTCCAGTCTGGAGAAAAAAGTCTCATCAGTAAGTGTTTTTAGTGATTCCATGTAGATCTCTCCTACAGTGAAACAAGAATAAAAACAACCACCTACACTAGAAAGGATTCTGTTAATTGTAATCAGCTTGTAGGAAGGAATACACCTATTATGGAGAGAATCCTCCCAGCAGGCTTGGACGGCTTGATATTGGGAAACTCATGGGTCACTGCAATGTTAGGCAAATTGGTTTAATCATTCACTTGGAGAGCTTCAAATATCAATACTTACCCAGGGGGTTCCTGGTATTCTGAAGTCCTGAACTTCCCCTTGTTTACTTGGAAGCTACTGACATCCCAATGGTTTGATGTAGTCATCTTGAAGAACTTTGATCATTTTAAAAACACCTGGAGTATTTTACAAAAAAATTGAAATAACTTCTAAAAGAGGACACCTGTCCACCTGGAAGTGTTTCGTAACAGTGAGGTCTTCTACCAGAATTTACAACATCTGCACAATCTCTAGCTTTAAATTACTTTGGCCATCCTTTGCTCAGTAAAGCAAGTTGTTATTTCTTGAGCTGTCTGTCAAGTGAAGGAGCTGTGAACTGGGATTCAATTTGACAGACAGACTGGCAACAGCAGAACCTGAGTTTGAATCTAGGTATTTCTAGCTCCATGTCCCCAAAAATTTATAGTCTACAAGCCCAGAACATTTTCTTCACACTTGGTAGCTCCAGTAATCACTGCTCAGGCCTAATGAGAAGTCAACTGTTGCATTTTTGCTTTATCTGGCTGCTAGGCCTGTCTCAATGCAAACAAGTTACACAGGCAGCAGGACTTACAAGGAATGCTGAACAAAAGCCAGGGTTGTTTTAATTTAGAGAAGAGGTAACTTGGGGGTCATACGATCCTTGTTCATGTAATTACAGGAGTGCTTCAGGAGAGAAAGGTATAATCTGTTCTCTCTCCTGGATAAGATAAATGCAGCTGGCTGAAATTACAGGAAGGGAAATTTAGATTAGATGTTTTCCACTTGTTAAGATAGTGACACATTTGAAAAGATTACATGGGAGAAAGAAAGATATCCAGGCCCAAAAATAACAGGGATGGTTAAATTGGTGTTCATGCATTCACACAGCTGTTATGGGCTAGATTAGCATCTTTATCCTGTGAAATATGGACTACAGAGTAACAGTCCATGAGATGTACATGGCCCATGCAGCTTGCAAGGGCAATGGGAAAACAATCTAAAGATACCCCTCAGTCTGCACCTAGCCGCCTACCTCTGCCCCCTACTCTGAGGCATTATTTGACATTTTGGGACCAAAAATACCAGTTTGTAAAACCTTGGTCAACACTTTGACGAAATGCTGAGTAGTTTACCCATGTGTTGCCATCCTTGTTAATCACCCTCAGATCCTGTAATGTTTAATGGTTTGTAGCCTTTTCTTTTCCAACTAAAGAAAGTTGTGACATTTTTGAACTACTTGACTTTCCAGGTTTCCCCCATACATCTTGTCTAAGATAATGTTGACTTCTGTGAGAAAGTAACTTGTGTTTATAGCTAAAGATTTTTACAGTGGTTTGATAACAGGCAGCTGCTGCCAAGAACCAGTCCTTTTTCTCTGAGCCTTCTACATTTTGAGTGACTACCAAAAGGATGTTTCAAGATTAAACATTGCAATGCATCTCTGCCCTCTATATGCCATGAAGAATTTCTTGCTGGGATGGATGCAGACTTGGGAAAGGGTGAAAAAAGCTGAATGCTGTGCCATAACTCAGCTCTGCTGACCTTTTCATTATTTTTTATCTGTGATGTTGGGGCAGCAACTCAGGTGTTCAACAAGCAGCTGCCCTTTAGTAACCAGGAGCTCTTCCCTGTACTAGCTAAGAGAATGAAGGAATCCTCTACTTAGAGCAGGCAGGATTTGAAAGGGACCAATTGTGGTGCTAGTGTTGAAACACTAAATTATGGCCTTGTTTGCTTGCTGACAGGGCACATGTATCACAAGGAACTTCTGGCAATGGTAACATTTTGTGAAGTCTGTCTTCCTACAGATTCACTCTTTTGGGCATATCTTTTGCACTTGTGTCAGTATTTCCCATCTCCTATTTGTGTTGTGCTGGATCCCTTTGGCAGGGAAAAAGATACATAGATGAGTAAATCTCTGGTCAATACTGATTGCTGCCCAAAGATATGTACTTCTCCCTGTCTTTGCCTTGGAACAAGTATAAATAAAGTGCTGATTTCCATTAAAATAATTTTCCCTGAGACCTCTGTCCTACATTTGTTTGAAATTAGCTAACCAGTTCAAAAATGCTATGGGAAGCAGACAGATGAACAAACAGATAACAGGTTGCATAACCCCATAAGCTTTTGTTTTCTCAGAAAACTCAGCTAAAACAAGAACTGTTAAATCAAATTGTTGCTGTCTGTGTGTGGGTCAAGTTAGGCACTCAAGAGAAAGCCTGTGCCTCAAGAACCGTGAATCCAGCAGACTCCTTGGGGGAACACACACTATATGAATATGCTTATATTTTAATATTTATAGGTTTTGGTTGAGGTTTTTTTGTGTCTTTGGTAAATATGAATTTCTTGTCCAGGCTGAATTGCGGTTCAGTGTTCAGCAGTGCCCTCAGTACAGCTTCAGGAGACTGTGGGCAAAGGAGATGAGGACACCCTTGTGGCTGAAGGGCAGGATTGAGTGCAGAGGACTGGGATTGGTCCCATCTGTGATGATGCCTTCTTTTGGGATTAGCGGGAGAAGCTAGGGCTGTGGGTATCAGGCTATGGTGGGAGAGCAACCACGGAACCTCAGTACCAAGTATTTCCTTCCAGGGCACCTTTATTGGCTTCCTTGTCATTAACATTTTAGAACTTGAACATCAACTTCTAAAAAGTATCACTTAGATTGAACTGTGAAGTTTTTGGGTAAAGAACAATGCTAGCAAGCATTTTGTTCTCTCTCATGGGGTACACAGTACTTATATTAATAGTTTTGGGTGGTCTGTACTGTACCTTATTTACTGCAACATGCTCTAGTCTTCAAAAGCATTGCACTGTGTTTCTTTTCAGGATGGCTTTCATCCTCCACTGCACTCTAATCATAAGAGTTTTCCCCATAGTTGTCCAGTCTACCACTGCTATCCCATTTGAAATACATAGTGCCATATCCTAAAGATGACTCCACTCCATAAATGGAGTTTTTGACTGGTGATTTGTCTTGTCTTAAAGAATATCTTGGTGGCTTGAGATCCATTAGTTGTAGGTAGAGTTGTGTGGTGTGTATACTACAATCTGCCAGGTCTTTTATGGGCTCTGATCTATAGGAAAACCCATGACTGTGGTGGCTGTTATGGCAGATTGTATCCCTCTGTTCACTTCTATTACCTTCCTCTGCTGGATCTGCAGCCACATACTTAAGCCAGATTAAAACGCTGGAGTCTTGTAAAGTAGTGCTTGGATCCCAGAGATCTTCTGACTTCATTGATTTCAAACATGGCTTCCTAAAGAGTATAAAAGTCCTTTGACAATATTTTTTGCCAGGTTACCTCAGTGCACATAGCACAATGAGTCTTTCCATGTATTTGAATGTTTCATGTCAGAAGTAACCCTTGTTGAGATACTTGCAAGTCCTCAGGCTGCATCAAGTGCAGCTGTATGGCTTGAGGTCCACAGCCTCAATACAAATATTACCTTTGTGATGTACATGTTCCATTCAAAAAATGCATTCCCTGCAGGAAATGCAGGGAGAATGCAGGAAATGCAAAAACAATTCCTGTCATGCCACCAGATGATTTGGTAGTTGTGTGTCATCATAAGCCTGCAGTGTTTGTTTTCTTTAGAGATCAAAGCCATTATTTAAGTAAGTTACTTCAGCAATAATCACATTCCCATAATGGGAAGTAGAAGGAATTTCCATTGTACTCTTGGCTTTTGCTAACATCCATTGCAAAACTGTTTACTTTTTATAGGTGTATCTAAAGAACTGCTGGATGAGTTCTTTGGAAAAGCTGAGCCTTTGTATTTTACCTACAGAAAAAACAGTGATCTTCTCTTGGTATCAAGGGAGACACTAACATATTTACAAATACTGACTTGCAAAGAGAGACAAAAATCTTCCATCCAGTTCAGAAAATCCTCTCAAATTCAAATCCAAGATGTGAGATTTAATAAAATCTCAGCTCACTGTTTGAAAGGTTTTCCCCATTCAAGAAGGGGGATGAAGGGACAAACCTGAGTGCCTCAGGAATATAATTCTCTTCTTTTTCCATGCAGTTCCAACAAGCCTAGGCAACCTAGGGAAATTCAGGCCCTCCCTGACATTTCATTCCACACAGCTCACTCCTGAAGCAGCTGGGGTGGCTGGCTATTTTGTGGCCACTACAAATGTAGATGCATTTAACACAGTTCTTGACCAGCTAAAAATGTGAATGTGGATCTAAGATCTTTGGGTCCTGGATTTATAAAGTAGTGGTGTGTCTGTCTAGTTTAATGTATGTGACTACCTGCAGTGGGACTGAACTGTTTATTTAGTGGGGACTGAGAGGCACCTGGCTGAGAGACATTTGGTTTATTGCCATGCAAAGAGCAGCCTTTTCATATGGAGTGTAACACTCCCATGCATCTGTGGTTTGATCAGGTCATTTAACTTCACTACTTTGGTTGTTTCATCTGAGAAGTCAGATTGCTAGGACTTGCATTTTTGACACGTGGTGCTGGAGGATTAACTCATGAGTGTGCACTCTGGACTTCAGACAAGCTTGAAAAACTTTAATGAAGATTGCTTGTCCTGTACTTGAACACACTTGCACACAGCCTTATCCTGAGCACAGCTGACTGTTTGCTACTAGTATGTAAGGCAGTAAAGGCTGAATGTGCTCAGTAGGATTGGAATCAGACTAAAAATTTACTTTTAAGACAGCCATTGAAAATCCAAAGTTTAGGAAGAACCAAGAGAGACTCCAACGGCTGAGGCAAGCAGGGATAGCTTTCCACTGATTCCAGCAGGCTTTGAATGAAGTCTGTATCTCCCACAACTGGCTCAGTAGTTATCATTCCTCACCAAACATACTACTTCATCTTCTGCTTCTCTCTGAAAACAGGAATCCAGGAAGTTCTTCAAGCCAGAAGAGACTATTTCTGATGTCAAGAAAAGGGAAGAAAAGAGCATGTTGCTTCTGTACCTAGCTATCAAATCTTGCATTCTAATTAGAATATATATAAATGGGGAAAAATGTGAAAGATTGGAACACATACTCGTGGAACTGAGCAGATTTTTTTTTTTTCCCTTGGAAAAAAGGGGATTTGATTGATATTGAGATAATTAGGGAGTAGTAAGTCTGGCTTGATGGAATTGTAAGAAGTCAATATGGCAGTGGATGAAAATAATCAAGATTTTGCAAACAAAATAAATAAGGATTTTTGAATTTGAGGAAGTCAGGAGCAGCACATTGTTCCACCTATAGGTGCTGCATCCAAATGGTTGTGGTGGGTGATAAGGACCAATAAATGATAGGCAAGGCCCACCAACACCCTTGGTTGTTCACATAAAACTTGCTTTGGAGGAAATTGAATCTCCATGCTAGAGTATTGCATTGTCCATTTCATGCCTTCTACATTTCTGGTGAGGATTTTCTGGAAATAAGGGGAAGGGAGAGATAGATGCTGTATAGCAGCTACTCTGAATTTCAGTGCAAGCATCTAGGGTGCAGAGGAAGATACATGCAATAGTGAAAACTAATGCTGCAGGCCATAGCACAGGAGCAGGTAAAAGCTGCTTTACTCAGTGGTGGAAGAGTAAGGCTGAAGCAAAGAGTAGGGGGAGCAAAGGTGACAAGAGCAACTAATTTGAGGGGAAAAAAAAGTAGGAAAAAAAAGTTGAAATGCAAAATGATGCTTCTTGGCTAGAGCATTCTGTCAGCAAAGGATATGCCTGGTTACATGTGGCATTTGGCATAACTGCAAAATGGTAGGAACAAATGAGAGTGGAGCGGGTAGGAACTTCGTACATCTTTCCCGCTGCTTCAAGTAATATGAAATGTTAAGTTTGTGCCCTTGTCTCATTGATGAAGTGTTGGCTCTAGGCCATCATCAGGGAGGTAATTAACAATTACCTGGGGAAAGAGCAATACTAATAAGATAAATGATTGCTAAGGAGATAGGGAGTGTGAGTTTTGGGATATATGGCAATGGGGCTGAGACTCTTTACCAATAGGGCAGCAGTGCTACAGAGCAGGAGACCAGTGGGACTGAGAGCTCCAGTGTTGGGGTATGGGTTTGAGTGCTGTAGCAGCCAGGGCTATAAGGAGCAAGAGGTGGAGTTTGGTTATGAGGAAATTAGGTGGTACAGGAGACAGTGGACATTTAGAAGATGCATGCTGACATTGATGTTTGGAGAGGGTAGAGACAGAGATGAGAAGTTTGAAAGAAGGTCTGGTGGAAATTGAATCCATTTTGGAGAAAAGCAAGAAATTGTAGATTTACATGAGAAGAGAGGATGTGAGTCTTCCCCAGTAGCCCATTTTCCATCCACATATTCAGTTTGTGATGCCAGGCATAGTCTTCCTGTCTCTTGATGCAAAGCTATACCTCCCTTCTTGCTCTGTCCTCCCAGGCACCTCAGGGCTGTTACTTTTTTAAGCCTTTCCATCCCTTCATATTTCCATCCCTTCCAGGCTGATATTAGCCCAGTAGGCTATGCCACAGCTTTGTGTGGCAGGCTGCCCCAAGAAACCAGCCTCAGAAGAAGAAAACACCATACTCCCCCATGCTTGGTGATAGCCCATCGCACAGCAGACAGTGGCTGTTACCATGGTGCTGCATCACAAGAGTGGGTGTCTCTGGTGTCACACTCTGGCTGACACATGATACTTCTGTCTCGAGTCTTTTCCAGTTTTGGCTCCTGTCCTCTGCCGTGGGAATGAATGGTGTTTCCCTTTGTTTAGAAAATCTGCTGAGAGATCTGCCAAGCTGATCTCTGTAGGAGCGTCTGTGTGTGACGGGGGTCACGCACGGCTGGGACGGACGGAGACGAGAGATCTCTGCAGCCAAGTCGTGAAACTATCGGTTTATTGCAAAGGGCGTGGGTGCAGGGCCCTGTTGGGAGCTGCCAGCCGCAGCTCGGAGCAGGGCCGAGAGAAGAGAGGCTTAAAGTGTAAGAGAGTTAAAGACAAAGGTTTAAGAGTGGAGAGCATGCAGAAAGGAGGGGGTGAAGAAGTGCAGAGGTGAGCGCGAAAAGAGAAGAGGAAGAGTGGAGGAAGAGCAGTGGAAGAGCGAGGAAAGAAGAGAAAGAGAGCGAAGTTCCCGTTACAATACAATAAATCATCTTCAGTGTTGAATATTCAGATTCTCATCAACCAATCTACTACAGCATGCATATCCTATAACATTTCCATGCAACCTATAAGAATCACTACATTACCATACTGTGTTACATTTTAAACCCTGAATCTTACTCTTTGGGCCCTATCTGCCAAGCTGCAGGGTCTGCTCTGGCCCTTGGACCTGCCTGCTTGCAGAGGGTATTGTTTCATCAAGAGGAGATTACCTTCGGCTGACCACACCATTGTTTTCCAGTTGTTGAGTAACTAAGGGATCTCAAAACTTGCTTCCATTTCAATCTCACTCATAGTTTCTATATTCTCAAAATCTTTTGCCAGGCAATCATATTTATAAGGCTTTCCTGTTCCATCCTCACCAACACTGAGGCCTTCCAGTTCTGACCAAAGCCAATAATGATCTGTTCACACTGGCTAGGGTCACACTGCCCCAGTGAAATGGGCTTGTCCACATTTAACTTTCCACCTGTCATTTGTGCCTGATGTTTGCTCACTGCCTGGAGTGAGCACACTGCAGAGCTGGGGATGGATGTGGATGTGCCCATCCATTTCTAGCTCTCTGCTGTCAACACCCATTGCAGATTTGTTCAAGCAGAGGAAGTGATCTTAGTACTTTTCTTGAGAGCAATGTTGTTTGTGTTTCTGACTGGAGCATTTCAGCCAGAGGCAGCTGTATGAACATGCCAGAGTTACAGGCCATAATTATCTCATTTTGGGGAGGAGAGTGGGGTGTTATGCTTTATGTTTTCCCAGCTCTGAAGGCTGCTTGTTGCATGTCAGTGTCACACACAGTTGTGGCTGCAGCAGTCCTTCTCTGACTCAGGTTTCCAGATGCTGATAATCCTGTAAAAAGCTGCTGTCTACCCTACCAAAAAAAAGGCTATTGAATAAATATCCTTTTCCCCTCATGTCTCACTGACTTTGTATCTGATGTGCAGTTTCAGTCCTCTGAACCATCTGTAGCAGGATAAAGAGGACACTCATAAAAAATGGAAAATTGTACAGGAGACTCAACAGGAATATGCCAGGGTCTAAGGAAGCCAAAACCACAAAGCCACCATATCTTGGCTTGAAATGTATGCTTCCCTTGATGATAGCATACCATACAGTTACAGTATTTGGCATCTCTTTTTCTCTTTTTGGAGGTCAAGACCAGAAAGATTTCTTTGAGACTGGCTAAGGCTTCTATAGAAAGAATAATGCTGTGTAGTATCACATATATTGTTCAGGAGGGTAAAAGACCATTTCTCTGCTGCTCAAATACAGTATCTCCTCACCTGTATGTTTTAATGCACTTCTGAACATCACTGCTGATATTTATGCAAAACATTCATTTTTCTTGTGGCTGATAGACTAGATATGCTACTTTACTAATGAATCCAACAGGTTACCAAATGCAGGCACAAAGTAGAGATGGCAGAATGAATCAGTGAGTCTAGGGCAGATGGGGCTCTGAGTGGAAGATTCCTAAGAGTAGCCATGCTTAGGCAGAGGTATTTCACTTATTTTGAGATGGCCTTTGATAATCAGATTCGACAGATGAACATAAGGTTCAGTGCTTCAGCCTGAATAAAAAAGGTGTCTCTTTCCTCAAATGATTCCTTTGCTTTTTCTACTAGGCTTTCCTCAAATGATTCCTTTGCTTTTCTACTCGGAAAAAGCTGGAGATGCGCCTGCCAGATTGACTTGTGGGGCTGAAGATTCTGATGTGATGCATGCTCTGCAGTACAAGGCAGTGTGTCCTTGTTAAGCTAGGGCAGAATTAATTTCTTCTCAGTAGCTGTTACAGGGCTTGTTTTTGATTCAGTGTGAGAATGCTGTTGATAACACACTGATGGTTTGTTCTTTGCCAAGTTGTGGTTATCCTAAGTCAAAGACTATTTTTCCCTTGTCTTCTGCTCTGCTAGGGAGGTGGCACGCAAATGGAAGTGGGAGGGAGCATGGCCAAGACAGGTGACCCGAAGAGATGTTCCACACACAGAATGTCATGCTGAGTATTTGAAATGGGGGGAGTTACCTGGAAGGGTGGATGATCTGGTTTCAGGAACAGGAGCTCTGGCTCAGTCAGTGGGTGGTGAGCAATTGCATTGTACATTACTTGATTATTTTTTATTAACGCTATTATTTACCATTATTATTTTATTTTCCTTTATTTTTGCTATTAAAGTGTTCTTATCTTAACACACATTATATGATTCTCCTCCCCATTCCACAGGTGTGAGGGAGAAGAAGGGAGAAGGATGAGTGAGCAGCAGCATGATACTTAATTTCCATCTGGGCTTAAACCATGACACAGTGAAAGAACCCTTCCCTTATATTCTCCCAATGCCAATCTGTCTTTGCCATATGGATAACATTGCAAAGAAACCAAAATGTGATTCTGTTCTTTAGCCTCCATGTGGCAACTTGGGGGAAGGGAAAGAATCTTGGTGATTTGATCCCTAGAAAACTCCATCTAATGATCTAGTATGGCAAAGATCCAGACAGAGAAACAACACCGAGCTCCTGGCAACTGGTTGAAATTTCCTTTCCCCTGCCTCTGCCGTTGGCATTCCCTTTGCTGGAGTATCCTGACTTCCTAGACCTGGTCTCTTGCTTGCCTGTCAGGAACAGGATGGAGGACTTTCCTCCATCCAGAGAGAAGGCTAGGTTGTACCCTTAGTGCTGGGAAGCAGCAGGAGCAGGACTTGCTAGGGCTTGGTAGCCCCAGAACAACCAGCTATTTCTCTGTCACTTTTGGAGATGCTTGGGAAGAACATGGTGCTAGACATGGGGAAGAGTAAGGGTTAAGATTAAGAGAAGATGTGACAGTAGAGACCCATGAGGTAACCAAGAACCTTCCAAAGCAGGGATATTCAGCAGGATTTTCTGTGTTCTTCAGTTTGACTTGAGCTAATAAGGAGATTTCTAAAGACTCACTCAGCAGGGGAGGTACTGTGAAGTCTGTGGTTTTCGAAGTAGATATAAAATTTGAGATCCCCAAACTCTGATGGATAGAATAACAAATTCGAGATTTCCCATCAAATGGTCAAATTCTGGCTAGTTACAGGGCTCCCTGGGCAGAGAATGTTGGTCATTTCCTTTCCTCCCAATGAACATATCAGATGGGGGATGGAGTGAAGTGAAATCTCTGAATTGTTTCCTGGCAAGAGTAAGACTCTAGAGAATTGTCCATGAGTGAAGGAGCAGGACAAGAGTCAGTTAACCCATGAAATGGAAGCTTCCAGGAGCTCTGGGTAAGTGGCCAAACAAACCTGGCAACCTGTGAGGAAAAAGCCAAGTGAAGAATGGTGATACTGTCATGGCTTTGCAGCATGCACCTCACAGTGAAGCTGGCTAGCTAGCCAGTGTGTCCACTAGCTCATTCCATTCTGTAGCTGTCACCCTCAGGTTTACTATAATAATTTATACCTGGGTCTTTTTAAAAAAATAATAGGAAGGTTACCATCTTTACACATGCTGGTTTTCTTACTTTGCACATCACCTCCAAGTTTGCTGTTCCTCTTGTTGTTGCAGCTTCTTTTCCACCTTTAATTCAGAAAAAAATTGGTTGCAATGGCAACTATGTTTTTCTGAGTAAAACAGAAAAAAAAGATGTTTTCCCAGCTGTTTCCAGAAAATCCAGACACATGAGGAAAATCCAGTAAATGATTAACTTTGTCTTTCCATCTGTAGAAAGTGGTGTTTCTGGTTAGGCTTTTAAAATGATATTATTTTTTTATATCCCTAGCCTTCTTCTCCCTCAAGACAAAAGAGAGTCTCTTTGATTTGAAATGCAATGTTGTGAGAAATTTTATGGTGAGTACCTGGATGATTACTTACTTGTGGTTTTCTGCCTTTTGAATAAGGAAAGATTATTTGGAAGTGAGTTTCCTGTACTACTTTCCTGTGACGGCAACTTTATTGGCAAAAAATGACAGAGTTTATGCATTGGTTACTGTTTGCAGCACACTGAATTTAATACACTCCTTTTTTTATTTTTCCTTCTTATTTATTTTTCTTCATTATGGGGTGGTATAGTGAGGTAGGTTATTTTCAGCTGTGAATTTTTGACCCAGGTAAGTTTGTCTTGGAAAGTAGAAGGGAAGAGACTGGTGCCATCTGGCTGGAACAAGCACTGACACAGCAATGCTCAATCCATGTATCCACTTAAGTGCTTCCCTGCTGATGAGAGAAAGCATCCTATGACCCTGTGTTGTGACCAGAAGCAGGTTTGACCCATGTGTTACAGAAAAACCAGAAAACCAGGTTTGGTTTGCTGCCCTGCTGCCACTCTGGAGGTCAAGTGTGGGCTTGCCTGACAAGCACATCTTGGCAGCCCTTGACACTGCCTGTTGTACCCATTTTCCTAGTTTTTTGACCTCCTGTTTTCTATCAAGACTCTTTGCAAACAAGCAGTCTGCCATAACTACTTTTTTGCCCAGCGTACCAGTTTTGCTATCTGGCATACCCAAACTTGATATTTTCAATACTGTGACCTGGGCAATCTCAGCTGACAGCATTACTAGGGCACTGTTGGCTTTGCAAGGCTCCACTCCCCTAAATACGCCCAGCAACTGCCTTTGCACTTTGGCTACTTCTCACACAAATCCCTCTTATCCAGCTGTCTCTCGTGCTGCTTTCACACTTCTGTCTGCCACAACCACCAGCTTCTGAGATTGTCTCCCATTTCCCATGCCCTGCTCAGCCTCAGCCCAGCACCCATGCACACCACCTGCCCAGTGTTGGCTCCCTGCTCCCCATCAGTGACCATGGCTGGGGAATTCAGAGCAGCTTAGCCACTGCACAGACTGGACTTGATTGCCATCTTCTGAGTTTTTGTTTGGGTTTTTTTTTATTTCTGTTTGGGTTGTTTAAAGATACATGCTATATGCTCATGACTAAATTTTTTAACAATTAAGAGTGCTCTCTAACTGTGATATGTATTTCATAACTGCTTAGAAAGCTGCTAGGTTTTGTGTCAGCCTTTTGTGACTTTTATTTTCTTAATATAACTACCTGGAAATTTATATCAAGTGTTTGGACAAAAAATACAGATTTCCTTCACAAATGTACTAACCCCAGCACATTTCTCTGCTGATGGCCCATTCACAGAAATGTTTTAGGATTTAATATGGCCCTTCTGCAGAAAACAATGATCAGTGGTGTAAGAAACACCAGTTTGTGCCAATTTCAGGACTCCATCACCCTCCATTGCAGTGAAGCTAACCAAGAGGTAGATGCCCACATAGCAGAGTCTTGCACGACCCTCCTGCCCCAGGCCGGCAAATGCTCTCCTTTTCCAGTCCTTTAGCACAGAGCATATTCAGGGCAGCCTAAATGTCTGTGTGACTCAGGCCAGATGCCTGGATAACAGAGAAAAGGTCAAATTTTCTCAACACAAATAGGGTGTGGAAAAGCTCCAAACTGGAGTGCCGTGGCTGCATCAGCCACCTAGGTGTCCAGGGCAGGGGATGTGCCTTGCAAGGGACATCACCAGCCCCTGACTCCAGCCCTGCCTTTGCTCCCAGCTGCCTCCTGGCCTGCAGTTGCATGACCTCAGCCTGTCAGGGAAGAGGCAGGCAGAGTGCATCAACTCCTCAGAGACCCAGGCGCTGGGTGATTTCTTTTTCCGCTGCATTAGCCATCTCAGATGTGGCACAGATGGGGAATCTGCAGCCTGTGCCCCCACACCGGCTCCCAGGGCCCCCAGGGTGTCTGACAGATGGGACAAAGCCCTGGCAGGGCCAAAACATGTTTGTCATCACAGCTGTGCCTGGGGAAGAGGGGTAAAGCCCTTCAGCACATCCCCGAGTCATGCAGGCACAATTCAGCCACAGAGGATGGGCATGGAGGAGCTGCATCACAGAGACCTCTTCGGGACCCTTGCCAGCTGTTTCAGGGGATGGAAAGACAGGTTGTCACCTATCTGTTCCCAGAGGACAGAAACGAATGGACTGGAGTGCTGCTGAGCAGGGCAGGGGCAAGGTCTTGTGCTGCTCCTGGGATGGATGGTTAAAGGCAACCTGTGGTGCTGGGGAGCAGGTGAGAGGCTTAAGATGGGGAGAGGGGACGTTGTAGGGAAAGAGCAGAATACCTTCTGAAATACAGTGTACACCACTGGCATCCAGATGACAGAGGCAGTGCAGTTTGCTGCCAGGTGACATGGGTGTAAAGCAGGGGCAGTACTGTTTGGTTAAACGTGGAGCTGGAAGTGGTGAGAAATAGTGGGTTCAGTAATGGAAAAGCAGTGTGAACTCTGCATGCCACAACCCTATTGAAAGAGCATAGGGAGGTGCTGCTGGATGGAGCCCCTCAACAAGTTGGAAGAGCCCAGAGATGGTGCTGCTACCCCTGTCTTATTGCCAAACAGGGAAAGCTTTAGGCAAGAGTGCTTCAAGCATTATGCCTGGACGTACTTTAATCCTGTTGGAAATGGATTTTTTTTCCCTATGGGCGTGAAGAAAGGCTGAGATTGCCCAGTGTTGGCAGCAAGGGTGGCTCTGGCACTGAGCTGTGAGGCCAGTGGGGAAGAAGGTAGGGCTAGGCTGTCTCCTCAGCCACAGAGGTGCTGCTCTGTCTGGGTGTGGTACACTTATGTCAGTGACTTCATGGTAATGCACTTGTACCACCAGCACTGTCCAAAACCTTTCAGAAGAGCACAGCATTAGAGAACAACATTGCCTACCACCTAACACATGTTCTTTTTTACCCATGCTCATCATGAAGCAAACATACAATGTGTTCAGTGATTCCTGGTCCTCAAGGATTGTTCCAGAAAGCCTATCCTCAAGCTTGATCGGTTAAAACCAAAGAAGTTTTCAGCTGCTGCTAAACAAAACACAGATATACTGAACTTGCAGAAACTGACATCCTTCTTTATGTAGTCTGGCAGCTACTTGTGCAGTTAACTCCTCTAACTGGGCTAATGAGATTTGGGAGTATTTTCTAAAGCACAGCTTTTGATAGGGAAACCCCCATTTTTACTTAAAAGAGCAAAGCTCAGAGGTCCTAGTTAGAAAATTCTAATGATGTGGCTGAGTGCTCTAAAACCTGACAATGCAAGAGAGCTTCCAGCAAACTGTGAAAAAAAAGTGGAAAATCAGTTTAGGGTGTTCAGATGGGGTTAGTCCAAAGACATCTGCGCTCTTCTGCTTTTTAAATGTGAACTGCGAGGGGAAGCCCCAGGGCTGGAAAAAAACGGCTTCTGCTTTTTTTTTTTCCCTTTTTTTTTCCTTCTTTTTTCCTTTTTTTTTCATCTCTCAACAACTGCGAGCCGCGCTGAGGGGATTTAAGAGCAGAGTACGGCATGTCCCAGCCCCCGCGGGCTTTGCTCGTGTTCCTGCCCAGCGCCGCTGCTGCGGGCACGCGGTCTGGGTTGTGCTTTTCACTCTATTGCTTTGCTAATCCTGAAATAATTCCCTTTTATTTATTTATTTATTTAAAGTCTTTTCAAGGAGCACGTGGTGCACTCGGCTCCCCTCCCCTCCATCGCGCCCACCCCCGCCCCCGTCTCCCCTGCCCTCCCCTGCCGGGCCGCCGCCCCGCCCCGCCGGGCCCGGCCCGGCCCCGCCGACCGGCCCGCGCCGCTCCGCGCCCACCGCGCCGGGGCCGCCGCTCCGCTGCGGGCCGGGGGCGCCGCGGCACGGCACGGCACGGCACGGCACAGCCCGGCACGGCACAGCCCGGCACGGCACAGCCCGGCTCGGCGCGGCCGGGCTCAGCGCGGCCCGGCGGGAGGGCGGCTGCAATCCGCCGCGGCCGGCGATGGGAGATGGAGGGAGCCGGCGGTGCGGTAAGGGGCGGCGTATGCCCGTGCGGGTGCGGGGCTTGTGCTCAGCCGGAGGCACTTTTTCCCATTTACTTTTGCATTTTTCCTTTCCCCCTACCTTTCTTTTCTTCTTTCTCTTTTCTTTTTGTTACTCTTTCTCTTTTCTTTCTTCCTTCTTCCCTTATCCCTTTTCCTCTTTCCTTTTATTGTTTTCCTTTTCCCCTCTTATTTTCTGTTCCTTTTTTTTTTCTTTTTTTTCAAGTCCTTTTCACAGTGCCCTAAGAGAAAAAATGTCGGAGCCCTCTTCTGTGCTCTTAACTGCTAGATCCCGAGAGACACCAGCTGCATCAGGGAAGCTGCACTCAGGGCTGGGACCCCGAGCCTGCACGTCGTGCAGTTCGTTTTGCTTGTGTCTCCAAGTAACTTGTCTGTCTTAACACATCAGCACTGTTGCTGCACTGGCAAGCTCTCTTAATCTAGCCAAATTCTTGAATTAAACAAGACATTGTCAGAAAAGCGTTTGGCTGAGTAGTAGTAGCATTGCACTTTCAGGGCAAGAGTGGGGTTGAAATGATTTCACCAAAAGTGTAAAACTGTAGAATAATAAACTACCCGGGCATGCTCCTGTGCAGTTGAGGTGTTATCTTCATCCTTGCTCCCGGGAACTGGGGCTATACTTCTCATTGGGAACATAAACTTATATTTGAAATGAGTTTGAACTTCACACAAACCCACTGAAGTTGCTAACTCCCATATAGGTGAGTATTTCCGTGCTATAAACATCAATTATCTGTCTGCCACAGGGTCCAGTTAGTATATAGTCAGGCAAAGCTACATGTATATGTTATTGAAGTGTTTTGGGTGTGTAATAGGCAACTGCAAGTACTCTTAGTTTTGTAGCTTCAGTCACACTTTAATTCTGTCTGTGCATAGGGCCATTAACACAGAATGTTAAATGCAGTATTTGTAATGAAACTGAAGGTTGCACACCCAGTGTTTGAAGCAATTGTAATAGACTGCTGAGAGTCATCCAAGCCTTTCTGGTTTAGCTAGTAGAAAGAAACCCTTTTCTACTCCAAATGCTTTTTCATCAGTCATGTCCTTAGTTGATGTGTTTCAGCAGATGTTACCAGTTTAATGCTCAGTGAATCTGTCCCAGCTCTGTTGATTTACACAGACAGAGAGTTAGTTTTGGGGCGTAGTGGGAGAGAGGTGAAGTTAACCATGTAGGAGACCCCGTTCAAATGATCGCATTCAATTAGAGCCTTGGTTCATTGGAGAGTGTGAGAACATCCTTTGTGGTAGTGGTAATGATAAAAAAAATCCAGGAAACTTACATGCTGCTGTTTTCAAAACTTGAAACAAGTTTTGAAACAAAGAAATTAGGACTTCTTAATCCACACAGAAAATTTTTGCATAACTGACCTGTGTGAAAGTGTTTCTCGTGAGGTATTCATGCTTAAGTGGGTTGTTTGATTTACCATTTCCAATTTTCAATTTTCAGTTTGATCTCTGTGCCATCAAAGTGAGAAGGAAAAGAGCAGTGAGGATCTTAACAGAGTGTGCTAGTGGCTTTTTTTTTCCCAGCAAATCCTTCTTTACTGTTGTCAAGGTGCATAGCTGAAGGACATAGATGTTGTTTAGAGTACTTCCCCTCCCTGCCTCCACACCAACACAGTCCTTTCTATTCTTGCCCATCATAGCAGGAAACTCTGGCAATTGATTTTGCAGCTTTGATATAAGACATGGTTTGGGGTTTGATTCTTGTGGGCTGAGAGGTAGGCTCTCTGCAAGAGTGCCATGGAGCATCTCTGCAGGCACTTGTCTCCATGTGTGTGTTCTGAGACAAGTGCTGGAAGATTTAGCATTTAGACAGCACATGATGTACACCACACAAGGCCACCACACAAGCGCTAAGTAAGGGTGCTTGGGCCATGGCTGATAAACTGCCTTTGTGCTTGCATAGTAGCTGATTGCTTGAAACCATCCCTGCTTCATGGAGAGACAGGCTAGCAGACCTGAGGGCTGGAGCGGTTTTTCTCAGACATGTGTTTCTCTGAGGCTTGTGTTTCTCCTTTGAGAACCTCTGTTTACTTGCAAGAGTCTTGAAGAGAGAGCAAGAGGCTGGGGTACTGTTGGATGCTGATTTAAATGTCTTTTAGAGGTAGCACAATGTAGTGGCCTAGTGAAGGGAGCCCAAGAAAGGGAGGGAGGGAGGGGGTAGTGTCTCCATGGTATTAGGTGGGTATATCCCCATGGTACTGGGGAGCCGTCTGCCAAGCTGCTGTTCTTCAGCTGGGGCTGGACAAACCTGTGAACTGCTGCCAGAGCTCAAAGATTGGGACTGTCAGAGGATCCTGCTCCAGATCAGCTCTGCATTGTGAGTGCTGAGGATCCCCAGGGTGCAGCAGCTGTTAGAGTTGTTTGGTGAGAGTCTTGCTGAGCTCACCCAGCCAAGGTGGGAGTAATGTTCCTGGGCTCAGCAGGGACACATGCCACCCACCGCCCTTGAAAGGGCATTTCCTTACAAATGGTCCCTGATGGAGAGCTGGCTTCTGGTGGAGCAGGGATTTCTTGATCTGCCGCTTCTCGATCTGATTTCTCGATCTGCCACCAAGACCTGCTCTCTGACCTGGGTGGTTCATTGCATCCTGGGTTGTAAAATTGCATGTGGCTCCTTCCCTCTGGAAGTTTGGCTGAGAAGGGGGATGTGTGCTAGGGTGCTTCTCTGGGCAGTCACCATACAGCAAAGTGTGTCTGCAGATAAACAAATTTAGGTCTTGTGCAATTTCTGTCCTAAGCTTTTGAATATTTTCCTAAATGGATTGATGTCTGTCAAACCCCATGATCACAAAGACTATTTCAAGTCCTTATTTTCCTGTTTGATGCAAAATTGGGGGGTGAGGGGGAGTGTGTGTTAGAAGTAATTTTCTTCTATTAGATGAAAAAGCTGTTTGATACCAGCTCAAAGTGGATGTAAGTGTTCCATTCCTCTCAGGAATGGCACTATTTGAAGTATCCTTTTGCAGTATGTTTGCATACAGAAGGATATGTTTACAGTATGCAGATACTTTCTCTGAATTCAGCTCCTCCTTGCTCTGAGATGTTTCTTGCTGTTTTGCCAGCTTCTGTTCGAGACCACAGACTCCTGTGATGCTAATGCATCCAAACATTTATTCTCTTCATTACAGAGATGAGCAAGGCAGGTTGTGGATGGTGCTTAAAAGCAGGGGTGGGGTGAGAGCAAGCCCTCTGGGTGCGGGCTTGGTTGCTACAGGGTTGAATAAGAGTCAGAGGAGTTCCGGTATTATCTAGCCCTTGCAGCTTGAATGGCTTCTGAATTGACTGTACTTCCTGGGTGCTGTAAGTAAAAAAACCTGTTTGGGCACTGGATCAGGCTGTCCATCGGGGATCAAGCTGTCCATCAGAGTGTGAGCCCTGCATTTCTACCTCTGCTGAATACCTCAGCCACCAGTGATGGCTGTGGGAAGTGTGTGACTCCCTTTGCTAACTGCACAGAAGATTTTCAGTGTTGCAATTTCTGGGCTAAGGCAAAGGAAACTAGGCTGGAGCTGGCTTCTGAGGATGGCCTGCCAGGGCAGAAACACAGTGGTCACTGCCATGCTTGCTGAGAACATCGTGTCATAGCCACAGCAACTTTCTGCTGCCTGGTGAAAGGATGTTCTTGCACAGGACCAGGAGTTGGACTTGATGATTGTTATGGGTCCCTTCCAACTCAGTATTTTATGATTCTATGACTGAAAGGAGGCTCTTGTCTTGAAACTGTGATGCAGTAGTTCGGAAGCAGTAAGAAAACAACTTAATGGCACGGATTACATAACACAAGCTTCTCTTTTTGCAGAAGCCATGAATGGGGCTTGCTTTCTCTTTTTGGAGTGAAATGACACAGTGAAAGAGGTGACTTAAAGTGCACTCATTATTTTTTTACAACAGTTTTCTAATGGGAAGCGTCATTTGAGTAATAACTGCATCTCCCAGGCTGAATGAATGCCAAGTGTGATGGCAAGATGCACTTTGGCCTGGGATAACAGTGCTAATAGAAGAATGCTTCCCAGGAAAGCCCTGTTGTCAAGAGGAAACAAATTCTAGTACCAGCAAGTTCTGATTGTTGTCAGCTGTCTTGTCTGTGGACTTGCTGTGACTTAATGAGGAAAAAAGAAGAGGTATTAACTTCCTCACCAGTGGGACAGGAGTGCCAGCTGGCCTGTGTTGTGCTGCTTGTGGGGGATGTAACATCTCTGATGTCTTTTGCCTTCTTGCCACAGCTGGAACTGCCTGTTGGCTCCTGACCACTTGCGGAGCCACAGCTGCCCGACAATGTTGGCAGTCCTTAAGGTGCACTTTCTTAGCAAGCATTTGGTCTTGCAACAGTATTTTCAGTCCCCCAGTGTCCGCACCTCAGAAGGAATTTGTTGATGTGTTTTCTCACTTCTGCCTTAATTGTGCCAGAGATAAGATGGCTCAGATCAAACTTCAGTCAAATTTCTATTCAAAAAACTTCTCTTAAATCTAGGTAAGGCTCAGAAAAAACTGCTGAGGGGAAAGCTGTAGAATTAATTTAAATATGTGATATGAAAAGGTTTGTCTAAGAATGCATACCCCTTTTTTGCATACTCTATTGCTGTGTTGTAGTTCTACAGTTTGCGCTTGCCACAGAGAAAATGCAGGTTTTTACACTTTCTCAAATGTTAATCTTCCAGTCTGGAGATGTCTAATGACTGGGTGTGGGGTGTTTTTTTTTTATTTGTTGGTTTGTTTTTTGGTTTTTTTAGCCATTCATTGAAATGAAATATTTTAATCACTTGGGGATACTACCTTGAACTATGTTTATAACATTGATTTGAAAAATGAAGATGAGCTCTCCCAATACCCTGTCCCTCCACTCATAAAAGCAGTGTATATTTAGCTGGACATAAAGAATGTACAGTACATGGCAAAGGATGCTGTCTGTAAAGTTTCAAGGGACAGCAGATGTTGGCTAGGGTTTTGCAAAGAATTTTGTGGCCTGAAGAGAAACAGAACTAACTTCTGAGATGCTCATGAGGCATTTAGATATATTCAAATTTTAGCTTCCATGGAGGAGAAATCCATGTACAGCAGACCTGTAGCCTGTCTAAACATTGTCCTGCCATCTGAGGTGCTTGAAGGTGATGGAAGCCCACTGCCTGCTGAAGTGAAGCAGTCTGTCAGTTTGCTAAATACTGGAACAGATTGAACAAAAACAGTAAATGCAAGATGTCTACTGCATGCATCACAGAATTCTCTGGATATAAGATGCTGTCTTTGCACAGTTTTTCTTAAATCATACCTGACCCTAATGCTCTTTGACATAGCTCAGGAATATACTTGCACTGTGGCTTTATAAAATTTTTGGGTGTTTTTCTTCATGTTTGTGTGTTATGTATAAGAACACAGTGGTTCAAGCAGTGAGCTAAAGTCTTCTTTTCAGGACTTGTTTTGATTCTTGCACATACCTTAGAAATAATCCATAGATATCCAAAGGTCCATCCAGAATGCATCAAAAATCACTGACTTGACAAATAGAAAATGCTGAGTGACCTTTAATGGTAAAGTGTAATCATACAGACTTTGAATTAATATGCTGTTCACAGCTATGCAGTTACAGCTCAGACAGCGTCAGCCTTTGCATAATAGAAACTATTTAATTCTGTATAACACCTGACTGCTTCCTAACAACTTCAACCAAACAACAAAGCAAACATTTCTTTAAGGGGAGAAAAACTCAAGTGCAGGTCTAAAACAAGGTGACCAGACTGGAAACAAATTTTACCTGCTTGATACTACTGCTAAGGCATTAATTTGAAATCTTTTTTCGTGACTGTTCTCAGGTCTTTTTCTAAACAGAAAGTATTTGGCTTCATTTCTGAACTGAGCTTCTCTTTAGACACTGAACTTCTGTGAAGTTTGCCTTTGTGCAGGGAGAGCAGCTTTGATAGTATCTGCACCCTTTCAGTTTTGCTCTCTCCAGCCTGGCTGCTTCCTGTGAGGCTGCTCATAGTAAACAAACCCTGCAGTGCTGGGAATAATGGCATGGGAAGCCTGCAGTGCCCTGGTGCCTTTTGGTGAATCCCTGGGGTAAGCTGTGGAGTGTGTTGTGGTGAGCACTCAAGAGGAGCTGGCTGGATGGTACCAAGTGTGAGGTCTCTCCTGTCCATGGCCATGCCAGAGCCTTGTGAGCAGGTAATAGTGACTCTCTGCACTGGTTTGGATTCAAGGCCGCTTTAGCCCAGGAGCATCTATGGAGGTCAGCAGATGCCCAGGAAGAGGTCAGCTTAGAGATTCATGAGAAGGATGTGATTTCTGTATTGTTAGGGATTTTTATCCCTTGAGCTTGTTCACTCTCCTCGTCAGGTACCTCAGTATTTTGGTTTCTGTGAGATTGCTTTGCAAGGTGGTTTGTGGTTTTGAATACAAACTTTACCAGGAACCATGTCCTTTTTGGTGTGGTGCTGACTCCCATTACCTTCTTCTGTTGTCTTCTGGCTGTTACATTAAAAAAAAAAGGTGCTGAATTACCGATTTTTCTTTGCTTTTTTCAGACCCCTTGTCACTGCAAGCTCCTCTGCCATATCTCTACAATTGCCTTGTAGCTGAAAAGTCTTACAAGGCTGACTTCTCTGCTGGAGAACAGCTATTTTCAGTGCTCTTACACAAGCCCATTCTTTCATCCCCACCTTCTGGCTTTCTATACATCTCCCTGCTACTCCTGATAGTTAGAAATTAGTTTAAAAGCCAGGCTTAGATTTCTTCTCATTCAAAACCTTGGCTAGCATTAAGTTTTAGCAGCTCCAGCTGAGATTAAGCCATGCAAAGCTCCTATTCTTTTGAATTTTAATTATTTTACTAATGCTTTAATTCAAGAATTGTGAACGTGTATTAGTGTGGGGGGGTATAAGGAAAACACAGCTATAGTTTATGAGGTCACATGGAATTAAACGCTACAACCCTTGCCTACCCAGTGGTCTTACTGTGAGCACCCACATTCTTCCTGTGATGTTGTTGCACTAGGTTTTACCAGTTAGCAAGTTTATTTTAATGCCAGCTTTCTCCATTTAATCCTGTTACTTAGGAAAGTGATTCAAGACAAACTCAACAGGCATAGTCTTTTCAGAACAACTGATATGACCTGTCAAAAACAGTGACGCTTGCTGAGCTCTTGGCCATTCAGGGATGATTTGACAGCAGAGGCAGAGCTCTCAATGCAGGATTCTGTAAAGACTCGCCCATGACATTGCAGCTTGCTGGAGAAGATTTTAAAATCTGTGGGAACCTTCTGTCCATCATTCCTGCTGAGAGTATAAACTCACTGTATCGGGGTATTTGTTAGACTGCTGGCAGGCAATTGAGTTTTTTGCTGCTAGAGATGTTGATGAAGCAATGAGAATGGACCAAGCATAGCCTGGGATTAGAAATGGTCCAGGTGTGGCTGTGAAGTTCTCCATAGTAGACTCTGATGTACAGGCATTCTTCAAGGCATTTTTCTGCTTTCTTGCAATACTGCAGTATTTCCCCAGCAGCCTCAATGAAACCTCCAAAAGTTGCTCCAGTGGAGGGGCTATTGCCTGCTGACAGGGAGCTGACATCCAGTGGTGGTATGGTTGAGAGGGAAGGTCTGGGAAACAGAGCTGTGTACATGTGAAAGCATGTAAAACTAAGGCTTCCTCTTGATATGGCTTAGCTGTGAAGACCTGCCTGAGGACTCTTTCACCTCTCTGTCCCAGCTAACAGTTCTTCATGAATAGTCCTTAGGTCCCTTCCTACTGATGTTTCCCTTAGGATGAGTGGTCTCTTGCTGTCCAGAATTTTGGCTGACTCTTGCTCCCTGAAGACTCTTGCTTGAGCACCCATCCTGTTCTGCTTTTTCTCATGCACTTTTTTCCCAGGTCTTCTACAAGGAGTGAGTCTGTCTTAACAGCATCTGTCCTCTCAGGGAGTCTGATAAATTCCAGACTAGAAGTTGCCATTTAATTATCTGCTTCTTGGAATATTCCCCTTATTAGGCATTTTCAAAGAAAATATATGACCTTAAGTGTGAATGCTTCAGGAGGCATGGGTTCACACTGGTTCTTTGTGTGCACACTGACCCATTGCTTGTCAGAGCAGCTGTGGACAGTGTTATCCCCTTCCTCTGAGAAAAAGCCCAGCTGTCCTGTCAGCTCAGCTGAAAATGGTGGTGAGATAG
Organism: Zonotrichia leucophrys gambelii; assembly: GCF_028769735.1. NCBI lineage: Eukaryota > Metazoa > Chordata > Aves > Passeriformes > Passerellidae > Zonotrichia > Zonotrichia leucophrys. The sequence continues at coordinate 55,221,428 of NC_088200.1, forward strand.
CAAGAGTTTGATATTCCTCAGTTAAAGCTCTCTGACATGTAGGTATGTGTCTTGGTTTGAGACAAGTTAGGAGGAAACGTTCACCCAAGACAAAACCAGTTGGTCCCAAAAACAAGGTCCCAACAAGAACCTCATGAAAGTCAAAAGAGGATGCTTTGGTGCTTTTCTTCTGTGCAGAAAGGAGAAGCATTTTCTTCAGCTTTTTATGACTCACTACACCTATCTAAAAACCACTGGGATTTTTGGAGGGCAGTTTGAGGGGAGCTTGTGAGTTGAAATGAAATTCATCCAGAGAGTGAAACTGAGCTTCAGGAAAGGCAGCAACCAGCTCTCACCGGGAGTTAAAGACACCTCTCAAGGGTGAATTGTGGGAATAGTTTCTCCTTGCAGATACTGACCTGCTGCTCCATTCGCACATGCAGACAGCAGAACAGAGGCAGTGTATGTGCTTCTTGCTGGGCTGACTTATCTGTCCTTATCAGCAGCTCCTGCTGGAGAAGCCGGAACCCTGTGGTCTTAGCATCCTGCTGCTGTTCAATTCAGTGCTGAGACACAGATTCAGCAGCTTCATTCCTGTGCTGGCTTGAAACCACCACAAGCACCACAGCCTTGTCCTGAAGAATCTCTCTGCTCCCTAATCATGAAACAGAAAGTCAGCAAGGTGGGACCTCTGATGACCCATGCCAGTGCCTTGTGTGAGGTCAATAGAAACTGGTCCAGTGTGTTGGCAGGAGGTCTGAGGGGCAAGGACTGCCAAGTGTGAACTAATGCAGCCTCACAATGTTATCTGAAGTTCACTGAGAGGAAAATGCAGCCTTCCTAACTCCTGACCAAGAGCTATTACCTAGAGAAGTAGGCTTGATCAAACATGTTCAGGCAGGCAGAAAGCACTGCAAGAGTGATGCACCAATGGGTAGGAACTTGCTGCCTCTCTGCCCAGAGCATCACTGGAGTGAAAAATAATATGTATATGGCTCATGAGAAATGTATGTACAGCTGGGCTGATTTAAGGGGATTGGTGCTCCTAAGCGTCACCCACATCAGCAGTGACAAAGATGAGATGCTTCAAAGGTGGTGGTTAAAGCCCTCTGAGGGAAGCAATTATGAAATGGCTGACCTGGATGCAGATTTCTTTGCCCTTCAGCTGAAAGAGAAGGCTTAAGCAGGAGTTTTATATCCCTTTCAATCTTGCTCGTATTTAATCTTTGCTAATGCAGCTTGAAAGCACCATGAATGTTTGTCCAGCCCATTTCTGGGCTCCCCATTTCAGGCATTTTGACTCCTGCAAAGCTTGGGTGAGTGGTAGATTGAAAGAAGGAAAGGAGAACACATGTAGTCTCTTGACTTGGACATTGGTAAAGCAATAGTCTTAAAAACTAGCTCTGACCTCAGAGCATCCTCATTCTTTCCTGCTGTTGCATTCTTTTTTAACATGTCTTCTTTGGATGAAATATGATAAACTTATCCTTAAGCCTGGATATGGACTTTCTTTATACATCCTTTTAGTGCTCTGACAACCTAAATAGATGTTAAATACAGCTGTTCCCATACTCAAGCCAGTATCTGTAATTTTCATCAGCAGCGTTGAGACTTCTGACAATCAAGTTACCTCTTTCAGATGCAAAGACTAAGATCATGCAGCCTCACTTTAGGCACTTAACTCTGATAAATGGTGGCCTATACACTGAAACCCCATTAATTTTATAATTTACTTGTGACTGTTACTGGATGATGCAGAGGGTGCTGTGAGCTGGAGTTATCTACTTTGCTTTACAATAAGGTACAGGAAAATAGAGAGTCTTGGAACACATGTTTGCTGGCAGGGATGCTCAGTGTAGCAGATGTCTGTGAAATCTCAATAAGCAAGGCTGAGGGATGGAGAAGCTGTGTTCCCGAGGAGTATAGATCAGAAATTCCTTACTGCTCAAGAACTGGGCTGTTCTGTTCATTTTATTTTCCATTTCATTTATCTGTCACTGGGATTTGGCACCAGCTAGTTACAAGCAATCCCATCCCTTCACATCCATCTGAGTAGGCTGAATTTTTGTCTGGCTCTGTAAGCTACTCCTGTCTAAGCTGATGCAGACAAAGAGCCTTCTCCTGTGTGCTCTGGCTCCTGCTATTCCTTTTCTAGCCCTTCCTGCCTCCCTGCCAGTGAATGAATGCAGGTCTGTAAAGCCAGGACAGACATGATGATTTCTTCCAAGCTCATTTTGTCATGCTTGTGATAGTCATCTTTGTGATAGTAAGCCCTTTATCTATTCCATCACATCTTTACCAAAGGATTGGGTAGACTGGAGTTAGCACATGTATCAACATACTGGAAGCCCTAGTACTGAGTAGTTGGACTAGTGAATGTCTACTGAATGGTAAATAAATTAGTCCAAGACCACTCTGTAACATCTGCTGTCGAGTTAGGGCAGAGTGGTGTTTGTACTAAATCTTGCAGTACTGGCACAGTGCAGAAAGGTAGGAGAAGAAATGGGTGTAAAAGGCCAGTGGAACCTGGAGCAAAACCATTCTAGGGCATAGGGCAAGATAACTATTTGTCATTGTGCTCTTGGGAGAAAATACAATTGTTGGACAGATGACCTAGGAGAAATATATGAATCTGTGATTCCATCCATCTCTGATTAAGAGCTGTGACTATGTGTTCCTGTGAATCCTGTGTGTCCCTTGTACTTTGAATTTCTGCTTGTATCTGATGCTTATCCTGAGGTACTTGATAGAAATGCATAAAAGTTGTTGTTGTCCTAGGGGGCTGAATGTTCAATTTGTTTTTTAAAGAGTGTTTTCATAAGCTAATGCTTTCACCAATGTAAACCATGCCATGGCTTGCTATGCCACAGCAATTGACTGCCTCATATGAATATAAAGTTTACTGAAGAATTTTTAGAGTTAGTGATTTATTTTATCTGTCACTTCAAACAGAAGAATTACGGGCTCTGTCTTGTCCAGCTGGGAAGAAACTTAATGCTAACTCTGGATAGATTTTGCACTGCAGTTTATTGCTGGTGTGTGCTTTATCTTAGGGATTTTTTTTGTCCCTACCTGTTCAGAAAAGTATTTTGATCTTAGTCCTGTAACCTTTCTCTCTTTTGAGAAACTGGACCTTTACTGTGTCAAGGTCCTTTACTCTGTTTCTTACAAGAAAGGAGCAGTGGGGAAGGTGCTGGGGGAACCAAACAGGTTGCTCAGTCTGTCCATTCACCCTTCCAGGTGTTCCCCTGCTCACTGGGCTCACCACCCTGTGTCCCCTCCCTGCCTCCTGGCCGGATAGGCAGGTTTGACTTGTGCGGTGTGGTTGTAAAACCAAGTTGGACTCTAGTCCTGACCTATACAGTGGTGGTCATGCATGGGCTGCCCAACAGGGCCCCTTAGGCAGTACTCCTGCCTAAGTACATGTTTGCATACCTTATCCTTCTCCCCCTTTTTAATCATCCTTGTTGTAGTCCTTGCTCCTCACTTTCTCTACCCCACTATCTTTTCAAAGAGACAACCTTCCCCATGTATGGTTTTCTCATGGGTTCCAGTTTTATGACCTACATGCTCAAATTTGCTTTTTCTGATACTACTCTCTTGATATTTTAAACTCCAACCAATCTAACCAATATTATTGAGATAGTTGGCCAATGCTGCTGGCCTTTCGGTGGGTAAGCTGGCTGAAGAGTGTGTAAAGAGTGGTTGGGTGCTCTCACATCTCTGTTAGGTTTTTGTTCTTAATACTGAAATTCTTGGGTTGAGTGAAGGAGGGGTGAGCTCTTCAAAAGTTCTCTGAGTTGGCCCATATCTACTCTGGATGGTCTTGGTGGTGACAGAGTGAAATGAATACTTTAAAAATGCTGCCTGAAGGGATTTCATGTTCCATCTGCTGTTTTTTCACTAAAAGGTATATAAGCTTTGTTTATTTTTACTCTAGGCAGAAGCACTTGTGCGGGATAGTGACATATCAGCTCATGCCCAGAATGTTGCCAAGGCCAAATATGAATTTTTATTTGGCTTGGAAGAAGAGAAGCCTTCGGGAATGGGTAAGTTCTATTTATTTCTACTTTGTGCAAAAAAAAAAAACCTCTTAAGCCACTCAGGAAAGTTTTGCAGAAGCTTCTCCTTTAATGACCCCGTGAGGCTCACTCACTATGCTATGCTGTCCTTTGCAAGTACCGGATCCTGCTGATTTGGCCGCAGAAAATGACAGTGGTTCCCTTTCTTATACCCCTGCCTTTCTTTCTGGCTCGTGTGGGCCACCATGATGTGACAGCAGGGACTCATGTGCTAAAGGCACATTGGTGGAGGGAGTCCCTGCACTTCTCTGCAGTGGAGTTGTTCAGCCATGAGTTCTGCAATTGCACATGCTGAAGCATGGCCATTTCTGCCTGGATATCTTCCAGAAATGCACTTTGTGGTCTTTCTACAAGTAGAGGTAGGTAAGATTTTAATTCAGATACTTGACTGGTGCCCGGACTGCTCTGCCCTCTGTAGTCAGTGATTCTAGAAGTCCAGATGCTTCCGTAATATCTAATGTTATATCTAAAGATCTGTCTTATTCCTGTTGTCTTCTTGTAAATATAGGGCATTTTCTACCTTTTAAAGCCCAAGCTTAGAAGAAAAGAAATGTAGTTATTGTAGCTATTCCTCTTGCCTTGTCAAAATTATCAACAAGCCCTGCCCTCTTTGAAAAAGCATTTCTGCAGGCTGTTCTCTGTGTACCTTGATCCTTTCTAATTGCAAACTTTCTGGAATGTCACTTAATTAAGGAAGACTCCCTTCTTGCTAGAAAAGGGCAGCACTTTGCTCAGAAACAAACTGTGTATGTTCCTCCACTTTAGTAAGGAAAAAAATTAATAATAAAGCAGAACGTGAGTTTCTTCCTGGCTTTTATAAAGTTTGGTCATCCACCTGGGAAATCCTAATTGCATAGTGGAAAAAAATCCAAATTTCCAAAAAGAGAAAAAAATCCTCAAAAAAACCCAAACCAAAAGGACCTCATTTAGGAATTTTAAAAACTCTTTCAAATTGCCACAAAATGTGTATCAGTTTATTACATGAATCATGATGACCTCATTTCTTGCTTGGAAAGACACAGTGTGAGAGCACTGTCAGCAGGCATTGGTACAAATCCAGAGATTGGTATTAAATAAAGTATGCTGTGTCTAATAAATCCAAGTGAATCTATTGTTATTACCAGCCAAACAATTATCAAATATGATGGGTATTCCAAGCTAAGTACTGAGCTCTAAAATAAAGGGTAGCAAAGAGTAAGCCAGATATATTGACTTATATGCCTAATTCGCTGTATTTTTCCTGTGCTTCTTGCTTTGTTACTGGATCTCCTTCTTGCCTTGTTTCTGGATCTCCTCCTGTTCCTTTATTAATGAGAAACTACCAGTAAGAGCTAACAATTAGCAAAATGGGAGTTAATTCAAGGGATCCTGACAAGAGGGTTTGTGAATATTTAACAGTGGTTAACATACAACATTTGTGAATTGCACCCAAAAACTGGGTGACATCGTGCTTACCCAGACTGGCCTCATGCTGCCACAGACAAATGCATCCTCCTCCTCCTCTTACGAGTTGTTTGACTGCCATGGATAAATGATAGTGGTTCTGCCCCTTCTAGTTTTTTCTTCAGCTTTTAACTGCTTATTTACTGGAGGTGAATGAGGACAGGGTGACTGAGGGGACAGTAGTACAAACTCAGGGCTTTTGTACATCAAATAATGTTTTTTCTTTTTATTTGATATATATCAAATATGTCATACATATGCTTTTGGGGGAAGCAGCTATGCTTGAAAGTCTTTCTGTTCTTCTCCCTATTAGATGGGAAGGGAGAAAACACCACCAAAAATCCAAATAAACATGCTACTTACTGAAGTTTCCTTTAAAGGAAAGAAGACATGCTTTTTAGGGGTCAAAGTATGAAATATTTCAAGCAAATGAGTGACAGAGGCAGGGCCAGGAGAAATGTTGGTGTTTAAACTTGATCAAGAGAACAACTTGTCACTGTGGGCAGTTACGCTGAACTTTAGTTTATCTAACCTAAAGCAGTTTACCCATGCCATGGCTGGCCTCAGAAACAGAACGTAGCATGTAAGCTGCTGAATATCTTAATTACTTCTGCCTTCTGTTTTATACTTTCCCTTTCGGCCACAGCCAGGTTACTGTAGTCCTGCTGACGCTGCTGAGGATATACATGTCTTGACTAAGTACTAAAACACTTGCATCAGACAAGCCAATTCACAAAGAAAGAGCAATAAGTGGGGGCAAACTGTGGCAAACACTTCTGTTTACCCAGGTGGGAGATGGCAGCTTTTGTTAATAAGCTCTGTGCTGATTTTTACCTTCCAGGTTGAAGCTGCTGGTCATTTTCAGATGAGAAAATGAGAGGGGGGGAAAAGAAAAAGTTAGATGGCTTTTGAAGAGGTGTATCATCAACGATATTCAAATGCTAATAAAGCTGTCACATATAAAACATTTTCCTTTGCTGTCTTCAGTCTGATTTTATCTGGGATATTTGTGATCACTGATGCCCTAATGTTCTCTTGACTTTAATGCATGATGCCTGTTGTCTGGGTCCTCTCCTCTCTTGTCCATTGCCCATCTTCCTGCCCTGCATGCATTACTCGAAGCAGAAGCAGGTCCAAGTGCCCCGGGACCCTCCTGTTGTGGAAGGGTTCAAGACCATGCATTTCCCTGCAGACCCCTCCCGCTGGGAGAGCAGGGAGGATGCACCACACTTGTCCACGTGGCCCTGCACAGCCTGGCCACCTTCCTTGGCGAAACCCCAGCCTTCTGCCTTCCAGCAAAAGAAAATATTTTTTAGAAACTGAATTTAGCTGGGTTGGACAAGACGTCTTCTCAGACTCACTGACATAAAAGGCCACTTGTTGTATGTGGAAACATACATTCCTTCTCTGGAAACTGCCGTGGAAACAGTGATCTCTCTTGAGCAGACTTTCTTCAGGCTTGGCTGTGCTACAGGTCTGATTTTTATGACTTTGCTGTTAATATATTTAAATACCAAAAAGAAAAAAAAAGTTATGGCCACATAACTTTTTTTTTTTTTTTTTTTAGTCTTAAAAGTGCTTCCTTGGGGGAAAAAAATGGGGGATACTACAAGATAATTCTTTAAATAAACATGAGGGCCAAATACCCCATAATTCCTGTTATATGAGAAAATAAATCCAAGACTGTTGTTAGGAAGAAAATAGCTTCTTAAGATTAATAAACAGTCTTTTCTCTGATGCTTCTGAAAGGAGAAAGCTTTCATCCCTCCTGTGTACCAGAGGTTTAATCTCATCCTTCACAAAAAGGCTCTGTACAAATACTGCCTGTGTTGCTATGCAAATCTGGTCTTTCCCAACAGCTGCTGGAAGAAGCTTGGTTTTGAATTCCTGGTGAAACAAATAGCTTTTTGGAAAGCCTGTCACTTGCTGTTTTGTGTTCAGTGAGGTGTCATGAGGCAACTGAGCTCATTTAACATCTTGCTTCTGCCAAGAGATGGTCCCAGACACACACTGCCACCAATTGTCTCATGCTAGTTCTTGTGCTCATCTGTGTACTTAGCAAGCTCAAGCCAGCAAAAACTGTAACAGACCCCCCCAAAATAATGCCAAAAGAACAATTCTAAAAAAAGGGCTTATTTTCTTCTGGCAATGTGTGCTGAATCACCATTGCAAGGGGTCAAACAATGCCAGATCTGACACGTGAAAGAAAATCAAACACATACTTTGACCCATGCAACATATCTGTTCCTGAACTGCAATCGAAGAAATGATTGCTTTTGCTTTAGAATGTCTAGAGCTGTTTTTCAAGAGCAAAGGAAGGACACAATGGCTGCTATTTTGTAAAAATAAAGCCTTTTCAGGGTTCTTACGTTTCTGATTTAAACATCTTTAAGAAAGTGATCCCAGTATCTTTGTTTAAAGTGAGCATCACTGACATACATTCTATCTCACTTGTTTGCTCTGTTACTTCAAGGCACACATGTCCAGCTCTGCTGCATCCCCCTCACATTGCATGGGAATGGCACCTTCCTCATCCTCCCTGCAGGAACTGCCCTTAGACCACCGGCACTCATTATTACATTGTTCTCATGATAGCCCAGACTGCTGACTGTAGTCTTGCCCAGTGCTCCAACCCTGTTGTTTTCCATTTTGAGGCACCACCCTTTGCTATATTTTCATCTCGTGCTCTTTCCATCTCCAGGCAATCCTGAAAGTCTAGGCTCCCTGGTCTGGTATCTTCCTCTGCAGCTATGTTTTGCTTAAGAAGTGCAAAACTGCATTTTTTGAGGGTTGGAGGACTGCCTGATTTTCACATTAATTTTGCTTAATTATGGTGAAGGATTGGCACATCAGATGTCCTGCAGTGTTCACCAGGAGCACACACAAGGCTGGAATACAGAAAGCTCAGAGCTGTGGTACCCCTCTCATAATTAAAGGTCCATCATCCTGTTGTGCATATTTGACTTTATCAGCTTGTTGTTGTTTCCAGTGTCCCACTGCATTTTCTGACATACAGAAATCCTGCAGGAGTTTTAAAACCGTAATGTGTAATCAGTAATTTTCTCATAAATATCCCCAATGTTTGGCATTGCTGATTGGCAATGATGCAAAAAGAAAGTTAACTTTTTAAATTTAAGTTTCCAGAGGTACTGTATTGGAAGGTACTTTTCCACTTGAGTTTGTGCACTGTAGGAAGTAATTACCTCTTTGGCACCAGCATGTTCGCTGGCCACGCAGAGTGCTCCTCTTTCACTCCAGCATGGAGTAAAGCAGCTCATTTTGGATGCTCTGAAGAGCACATGGAAAAATAAATGCTGGTGCAGAAGGACGGGTTCCATTGTGGTCTGCATCTTGGCTGCAGAGGTGGAGTGGTGGAACTGTCTTGCTATCTCCCCTGAATTTCTTAGTCCCGCCTCCTGGGACTGGGAGAAACTGAGGCATGCTCTGGAGCTGTCAGGTGTGGTGTGATGAATGCATGGGTTTCCAGTCCAAGGGGCAGGAAAACTAAAGGGAGCACAAGGCATTATCCTAAGTCCCTTGCTCCACAGGAGGAAATTGAATGTCTGGTGACCTGCACTTGAAAGCTGTATAGATCAAGTTATCATAACCTACAGCTGTAGGGAGGAGATTACCACATCCTCAACTTTCTAAACAACAGAGTTGTTTGAAGGCCAAGAGTTTAGTACAAATAATCATTAAAACATGTACTGTTTGTTTATTGTTTTTTAAAGGTGCAGAATTAAGCACTCAGAAGTTAGGAAATGCCAGAGTTAAGGCAGTAGATGTCTCCCTGTCTGTGTTCTTTTGGCTGAAGCTGAGAGCCATGCTGATGGGAGCACACAAATATTGTGGATCTGGTGGCGCTGGCAATCTGTCAGCATCTGGCCACATCAGATGCTCTGAGTACACCTGGCACAGGCTGAATTCAGCTGAAGCTGGCAGGACTCAGCAACACCTTCCTGGAGACAGTCAGGTCATGCCCTTCCATCAGGCAGACAGAAAATGGGGCATCCAGATCAGTGGGCACAACAGGAGAGGCTCAGCCAGCTGATTTAGCTTGTTATAGGCAGATGCAGTGGGACACAGATGCATTTTTACCTGTCACCACCATTGCCTCCTCTCCTTGGCCTCAGCCCCATCATCTGGTGAGATCTGCAGCACACCCACACAAACCCTCTACTGTGCTGTAGCCTTGCTTCATTTCTGAAGGAAATGATGCATGTTAACTTGCTGTTGATATGCACACAGAGAAGACGTTTAAATAAAATTATATGGGTAGGTGCAGCTCTGGTCTGGTATTGGACTGAAAGAGTGTAACACAGAGTACAGCCTGTATTTTTCCTGTTCACAGTTCACTGCTTTAACAGGTACCTTCTGCCGTAGATCCCTGTGTTGTTTATTTAACTCTGCCCAGCATCTGGGGGAAGGGAGTCTCATTCGCTGTGAGAGCCTGCTGAAAAGTTACTATGTAATGTCCAACAGCCCCTTAAGCAACAAACACTTGGAGCCTGGGAGATAACACACATCCCTCTGTGCCCTATTTTTGTTCTAGCTGGGCACATAACTTGAGATCCATCTCCTAGGGTGCTTTAAGAACTGCCTAGCAAGACTACTCTCAGATTGGTTAATTGGTCCCAAACTCTGAAAAGTAGTAAAGGACATCCTTTTCTGCAGGTGGGCCTGGTTTCTGGATCTACAGAAATCCTGTGTTTCTGAGATCTGTGCTTACAAGTGATGGATTTTTAAAGCCGTTTTTGCTCACTCAAAGCAACTTTCCAAGGGTTTTGAGAGGATTATTGAAAAATACAGTATTTAAAATATATAACATTAATTATAAGTGAATTTAGAGAGGCTGTAAAGTCATTGTAGATGCTGAAAGTGTCAAAACAGCTGTGAGTTGTCACTGCTTCAGAAGCTTTTTCTTCAGGTGAAGGCTCTTAGAGAGCTTTTAAAGTAATTCTTGCTAATTACTGTGTATATCTACACTTAGAAAATCTGTTAGCTACTTCCTTTCTAAATCACAGCAGCAGAAAAATAGAAAATTCAGATTCTTTTTGGATCTGTTGTTTACATATTGGGTTTCAGACTTCTCCAAACATATTAAAATGAAATGAAAACTTGAGATTCTCACAGCCATATAATTCCAGAATGTGGAACTTCAAAGAAGAAAAGGGCATTAAATATTCTAAGACCCACTTGCACTTTTATGTCAGGATAAGGAGTCCAGATATTCCCTTTGTATTTTCCCTCCTGTTCCTACTCATGCTAGCAGCTGTTCCACTCTACCATTTTGCTTTCCAGGGTAATGACTCTTGGGACTGAGCTATCTCACTGACCATCTGTGGCCCATACAGCAATTTGTAGTGGATAATCCCTCACACTAAATCCTCTCAGCACGTGCTGCATGTTAGTTTTGGACTTTGTCCTGTTTTGAGCTCGCTGTAGGCCTGTGAGTGACTGCAGCAAGGTGCCATCCTTCTTGCAACCAGGGGAAAGGTACAGGGCTCTTTGGAGGACAGTTAATTCAGTGCAGTTGGGGTTATTCAAGGGGTCCCAAACCCTGTTTACCACTGGGAATTAGTTAAAATCTGTGGGGAAAAATATGCAGCCAAGTCACAGTATTGCTTTCATAAAGCTTTCCATCAGGAATAGGGCTAGGCCTTGTGCAGTTGTAAAAAAAAATACACACAAACTCTCAAAGAGGCACCAAGTGTCCCATGTATTTTACATGCTTTCTAAATGGTCATTGCTTTCTAAATGCACAGGATTTATGTTCTTATCCTAGTGGCTTTTCTCACTCTTTTCCAAACCAGTGACAACTTAGCATCATCATATCCTACCAGACTCCAGCACTGGCTAGCAGAGATTCATCACAGATTTGCCTAGCATGGGCATGGTTGTCCTATGTCAGACTGAAATTTCATCTAGTACTGTCTCTGGTAGCCCAAAACCTCCAGAATTTAGGGAACTACACAAGAGCAGTGGTGGGCAGTATCTTTTTATGAATCTCTTCCAGTATGCAGGAAGCTGTGTACAATTTCTTGAGGAACATACTGCCCCTCTATGCATGCAGGGGATTATTTTTTCCATGAACAAATTAGTTTAATTTCTGGGTAACCCTGAGCCACTGGCTTTCACACACTGTGTGGCTGTTCAAGCACGGACTGCAAAGAACACACAGCCTGTGCGTGCTGTTGGGCTCTATGCCAAACTTCCCAGTGACCACAGCAAGGAGTCCCTCTGGTTGTCTCTTTGTGGGGTGAGGGATCTCAGCCAAGATGGTCAATTTTCCTGCAAGAGCTCTGCCATACCTCTATTCCCCTTTACCTTCCCTGCATGTTTGCTAAGGCATAGAGGCATTTCACCAGGATTTATTTCTAGGCAACTCTCCCCAACCTCTTCCCTCTGCCTCTCACTTTTACTCAGCTTCCCCATTTCCACCAACTTGTTGTTTTTACATAATGCTGCTGTAACTTTCGACGGGATGAAGACCTGGCTCTGCTTCTCCTTTTTGGAGTAAGCAAACTGCTGAAAAGCCTGGAGTGTCTGCAAGCTGCAGAAAATCCTGTGCCCAGTCCAGTGTGGATGTTTGCAGTCCAGTTACAAAAGCCCCGTGTTTGCATTATGTTAATCCCCTGGCTTTGGCTACTCTGGGCAGGCAGGACCTATTGCAGCATGGAGAATGACATCATTTGGAAAAAGGGCTGCTGCATGAGGCTGCCAGAAGCTATGCAGCATCCCTCCCCTTTTATAGGGGATGGCTGCTCCATCTCAGCAGGAGAAGGCTGCTTTATCAATTGGAATAGTTTTAGTGACTGTAGAAGATGTAACACGATACAATACCATAAATCCTGTGATTTGTTCATTAAGCTCTGTGACCTAGAGATCTGCCTCATCTTAATGCATACATTGTTTTTTACTTCCCTAATTTGCCTTTTACAAATGGTGGCAGGAATACCAGGAAAGCGTAACTGATATGATGCTGCATGCAAGCTCACCCACGTGCTACTTGTGATCTGCGCAAGGAGCTGCAGAGACATAAAATGCAGGATGACTGGGCTGCTTAGTGAATGCTTCCAGCTCACTAATGCTGAAATGCCATAAAGCATCCTGCCTTCCGAAACCAGCACATGACTCTCAGCATCGCCATTCTGCCCGATTCTCCCCTTATGGACGCAGTTACAAAAACGGCAGCTAAGCACAGACGTATCCCTGGCATGCTGTCAGGCAGCCTTGCTGGAGGAAGATTTTTTTTCCCCCTGCAAGCTGCCAAGGTGGACTCCTTAGCTCCTGCGATAGACTGAATGAGACTGCAGTTCCCCCATCAGTTTCATAATACTCAGAAAGCATCCATTTACATCATTGTGTGCAGTGCAGGGCAGCAGCTGCCAGGAAATTTGAAACTATTTTGATTCCAGTTGACTAGAACAGCAGCAATTGAATTAGCTGGTATCGCTATAGATAAACTGATGATCTTTGCATTTTATTTCTTTGACCAATGGGTAACTGCTGGAGCTACAGTAACCTCTGTGAGTAAGGAGACTGTTCAAGCAAATATATCTAATTTCTCGAGCTATATAATATATATATATATACTGTATAGAGAGAGACACTCACACCATTCTTTTTTAAAATGTACCTGTAAACAAAATGTCTGTCTATGCTTTTAACTTGTGTTTTGCTTCCTAGAATTTCCTTTTATTATGCTGTAGACAAGTTTGCTTGACATGGAATGGTTATTTACCTATGAAATATCATATCTATGCCTGATTTAAGTCATTAATTCTTTCAACGTCTAGTCATCAGAAAGGCTGCCAAATGCTATTAGGTTATATTTGCCCGGTCTCAGTTTTCTAGTCACTCACCCCCTTTCTATTTTAGCTTTTCCCCTATCCATTTATTTCTTTTTTCTTTTTTTTTTTCCTTTTTTTTTTCTTTTTTTCATTTGTTGAAAGAAGCCACCTTCAATGCAAAGTAGAAATTTGTGTTACCTGAAAGTGTGTGTCCTTTCTTTGTTTGTTTGATGATGGGTATTTTTTTTCCCTGCGCATCTTCAGTGCAGTCCTTAAATTTTGTTGTTTTCTTTCTATCCTTGTTTGTAATGCAGTCATATTGGGGGATGGGGTTAGACAGGATATGCCAGTAGCTGCAGCAAGACATGATGCTGTGGTGGTGGATGGGAATAAGGGAGGAGTTTCCCTTAAAGAGCTCAAGCTCCCCTAAGCTCTTGTACCTGAAATAGCTCTCTAAGGAAAGGGGAAGGCTTTGCAATTTTGGGAGAGAGTGGCGGATTGGTCATGGTTTACTTCATGAAATAGAGACCTTGGCAGTCATGTGCATGGTGGTACCTAACATAACGGTGACAGAACCCTGCTTTGATGTCATACAGGAAGTTTTTTCAATCATACAGAGAATTAGGCAATATTCCTGCATGAAGGCAAGAATCCCACTGACTTGTACTTGCATACAGCAGCGACAGCAGCAGCAGCAGTCTGTCCAGGGGACAGCTGCTGACATGTCATTTCGGAAAAGGCATTACATTTCTACTGTGATAGCATTACTCTCTTGCTCAGATGGAGCACAGCTTGCAGGTGTGGCAGAGGGGAGTACATCTAAGTACTCTCTCTCCGTTTGGAACCTCTCTGTGCCTGCGTGTACAGGTATGTGCTCTGTATGTGTACTTCTTCTGGAGTCTGATGGGCTTGCCAGACTGTGAAGTTCAGGAGGAGAAGTAAATCAGAAACTTGCTCAAGATTTCTTTCCACCGTCGGCAGTGGCTGTCGGTGGCAGATGGGGACGCGCAGCAGAGCATTTAGCATTCACCACAAGAAATAAGGCCCCCTCTGTTTCCCTCGTGTTGGTTCAGAAGCTAAGATAGCAATTAGCAGAGACAAGCCTGGCCCCTTGGCAGGATCTGTGTGCGGAGCCTTGTTAGGGCTTGGCCTCCAGAGCACATTGGCTACCTCCCAGCCCCACAGGAGGCCAGGGCTGACGCTCCAGGCTTCTTTCCAACAAGGCGGGATGTGTGGATTGGAGTGAGGCATGGGGGGTCCCAGCTCTTGGAGCGCTATGTATTCCCTTTCTTCATGCAGTACAGTCAGAGTGTGTGGCCTGGGCAGTGGCCTGGCCAAGTGCTGTCCCACAATGCTGAGGGCACACACTAAGCATTGCTTGTGGGTGGATATGTCCACCAAGAAGAGTTTATGTTAGCATCTATAATGACATGCTCCCTATTAGTCCTCTCCTAAGAAATCTCTCCTCTAGACTGTGCTGAGAGAGCAGCAAGCACTAAAGCTTCTGCATTAGAGAAGGATTGTGGGGTGAGAAAGCCGCTTGGGGCTCCTTGCCTGGAGTTTTTCTGGTGCAGGTGTAAGGACATTGTAACCACAGCGCATCACTGTCATATGTGAGTCTGTCCTGGTGAAAGTGCCCCACAGTGTCAGCTTAGTGCCTGTGCCATGGAAGGTATGGCTTGAGATGCACACAAGCACTGTGTGGTTGAGTTGTGTGCAAAGGAGACTGTCTGCTGCTTCAGACACTAAGGAAAAGTGCTGTGGGTGCCCCCACACCTGTGTTTTGGAAACCTTGCCATGAACATGGGCTGGTGATGCAATTGTGGACAGGGCATCCTTGCTCCTTATGGCTCCCTGGGACCTTGCAGCAAAGAAAAGGTCCCTGCTTTATCCAGTCACTGTCCTGGACAGCAACCAAGTCGTCTGGATGAAGCTGAATTTTTATCATATAGTGATTAAGTAAATGGCATGGAGACATTTGGAGAACCCACTGGGGAAGATTCTGAGGCTTGGCAGAGTCCAAGACTGTCATTTTGATTGTGCACCACGCCCAGTGTGTGGTATTTTCCCTGTGGCTAGATATACTGGGATATACTGGCAGGTGTGAGCTTCTGCTTACCTTAACAAGCCACTGGCACATAGATAGCCATATTAATGCGGTTCTGAATTTGTGTTGGATTATCCTCTCTTTCACTTTGAACTCAGCCTGTCATTAACCACAGCTACATGGCTTCTGCCTCAGAAACAGACCTTGGCCAGCCTACTTGGAGCAGAGATGGGATTAGTTTGCTGTGCAGCACGTAGAGGTGCACCTTGGGACCAATTCAAGTTGGTGTCCGGTTTCAGAGCTGTCACCTTTGATGCTTTTCAAAGTAGATGTTTGGGTCTGGCCACCCTTCAGTTTGATTTAAAACACTTTTATACTCCAGGCCAGTTTGGTTTTTTTCATTGGTGGCGGTGGGTTTTTTTTTTGTGGGTTTTCTTTTTTTTTGTTTTATTTTTTTGTTTCTGTTTTTGTTTCTGTTTTGTTTTTGTTTTTGTTTTTTTTACCCTGCAGGAGTGGGACAAATGCAGCTGTTGATGGTTGGCTTTTTAATTGTTGTTTTGGGTTTTTTTTTCCCCCAAGAGCTTAGTTCCGCCTTGAGCTGTGATATAAGGTAGGCAATTATCTGTCATTATGTGATCCCTGAGGTCCCTTTGGACAGATGGTTCTCTGTTACCTCGAAACAATGGGAGCTACTGAGTGCTTGGCGCTTGGAAAATGGGACCACCCATTTTTGCTTCTGCTTGGTTTACATCAGTTGGAAAAGCACAAGGAAGGGAGGGGTAGCAAGGTTTTTCTGCAGCAGTGTACTTGTTGCAGTAGGAAATGTGCATTGCTGGGTATTCATCACTGCAACATGACCTTCAGCTACCTGAGTTGTTAAAGGAAGAGGGTAGTGCTGGCAGAAAGTTTAATTGTCATTAATTACTTTGTAATTTAGCAAATTAGTTTTGCTAAGGCTGTACAACATAAGAGGTGTGGCTGATTATCTTCCCAGTGTTTCACCTTTACAAGTGCAAATTACCTGAAAGCATCAAACCATCATGTGTAGTGTCTTTTTTAAGTAAAACCATCATGGGTGGTGCATGCTGTGGATGAATGTCAGACATCTGAATCTCTGCTTTCTTGGGCCTGTGGCCTGGCCTGTGGCCTGGCCTGAGGCCTCAGACTGTTCACGTGCCATTGGGACCTTTTGTGAAGTGTAGCAGACATTTCTAGCATTCCTTCCTCTGTAGTGCAGACTCCCAAAGTAGGGCCGCCCAAAAACTCCTGTGTAAAAGGACCAGCTTTGGATAACTGCAGTGTGAGAGCAGAAGTGAATTAAACGGAAGTATTTGCCCTGCAGGGGAGAGCGTTGTTATTCTGTTAGGAGCAGGCCGGGGAGGGAAGATCAGACTCTTTGCTTTGTGCGTGTGGTAGATAAATCCAGGATCTCTCTCCTTTTTATTTGCAGGTAGTGGCCGTGGAAGCAGCAGTTTGCCTCCTCATACCATCATCAATGAATTTCCAGAGTATGGCACTGCAGAGTCGAGCAGACAAGCACCATCGGCTCCATCGACGTGCCAGGCTGAGCCTGTGACATGCAGTCCAGAAAGACGGGACAGTCCCCAACGTGTCAGGCCTACTCCTCAGTGTGCAGCTCCTGCTGGTAATTTGAGGCCTGATGCAGGGGCAGTGCAGCTTCACACCCCAGAAAAAGGTTTGCAACCCACGGGTAATCTGCCAGAGATCATGAAAATCTCTCGACAGCTAGAAGCAACAAAGGTGCAAGAAAGAGCAAATACTTCTCTCGATTCAGAGACGCAAATGGAAAAAAAGAATGTTACTGGCAGCCAAAATGTGCCGGCAGCCAGAGAGCCAGTTCCAGCAGGCCAAGAAAAACTCTCAGACATGCTTCTTCCATCTGAAGGAACAGCTGAGGGAAAAAAGTATTTGATCATAGAGAAAGATCTGGCTTCAGTACGGGCTGGAGAAAAGCAGTCTGAATCCTCACAAGCCATAAGTAATAAAGCAGAGGAGGTCCACACAGCTCAGGAACCAAGCTGTCACAAGCCATCTGTGACAAACCTGGAAGCAATCAGCAGAGTGGAGAGGGGGGCACGTTCTGAGGAGTTTTCAGAGTACAGTCAAGGCAAAATGCAAACAGGTACTGAGAGAAGGCTTGCTAAAGAGGCAGTTGTGAGTAAACATGTAGAATTTCAAGGTGTGGAGATCTTATGGCTGCAAAAAGCTGAGGAGCAGAGAAGAAAGAAGCACTCAGTGCTGGACTCTGTGTCTGTGGAGAGGAAGGCATTCTCCAAAACACCCAGTCACCCTGTGTCACCAATGATCTCCCCAGCCTTGCTTTCCTTGCCAGACAGTGCATGGAGTGAGGTCTGTGAAGACACAAGGCTGGAACCTGCTGCTTCTGGAGCCACTCCTCTACCACTGCTCGAAGAAGGCAGGAAGGATGAAGTTTCTGTGAAGGACAGGAAGAACTGTGATGAGGAGGAGATGGCTATGCTTGCAAGAGGCCAGGGCAGGTGAGCTGGTGCTAAGAGGGGAGCAGGGGTCAGGCAGGGGTTCTCTTGTCTAGGCATGTGGCTTGTGCCTACCTGCTTAGGAGCTAATAAGAAGCAGCAAATATTTGTCTGCTGTCTGTGGTGTGGTGTTTACCGTACTGGTTTACATGGTTGATGGTTGGCTAGTGCCTGAAGTTGGTACTGAAGCCACTTCATACCATCTTACTGAAGTTTGCAGTCCATCTCAGGTTTTGAAATGTAAAGATAAGAAGTCTTTCTGTTTGCGCAGTGATGTCTGTGTGATGAAGCATCTGTAGCAGGTATAATGGAGATCTGGACATGCCATGTGATTAAATACAGTTGGCATGCAAGCCTGGCCACAGGTACTTGAACAGATTTTCTTGTTTCATTCAGAGTTTGTGCAAAAACAGTGTGACAACCTCTGAATGGTTGGATAATAAAGACATTTTATCCAGGGACATGTAGATAATAGGAGGATAAATGTTACAATATGTGCTTTCTATATTATCTGTCCGAGAGACAGATAGTATCTATCTATCTATCTATCTATCTATCTATCTATCTATCTATCTATCTATCTATCTATCTGTGTTTATATCATTTTAGCAGTACATATTGCAAGAATGGCGGGCTGCTTTGCATCCTGATTTGTTTGTTTTTCTTTCCTGATGCACATCTCTGACAAAACAAAGGGTTCCACTGGTGCGCTCTGAGCAAACCATGCCCACTTTCACCTGGAGAGTTGTGTGCTGATGAGACAACATCTCTACAAGGGAGGCTTTCTTGCCTCTGCACCTCTGTATGTGTGGAGTTTTGCCAGTGCAGGGGATTACTTGGGCTGGCTACTCTAACCTCTGGCATGTTGAGGAGCCCCACAGTATTTGGTGCATCAGAGAAGAAAACTGTTCAGGGGGATGGTATACCTTTCCTTGCATCAGAAAGCAGGCTGAGTCTTCCCCCTTCAAATCTAGTTCCCCAGACTCCATATTTTTAATTGCATGTGCTTCCCTTTGCATTTTGGAGTGATTTCCTTCAGCTTTTTGCTGAAGACCCCAGTCCTAGGACTGCAGGGATAGCAAATTATCCTTCAGGGGCAGAGACTCCATTGGGATACACATCTCCAACATGTGCAGCCTCTGGCTTGGCACTGGTGCTAGGATAGATCTTACATTGTGTGTGCTTTTCTCTTTTGCACGTAGGCAGCTGATCTGTTAGACAGTACTAGGATGTCTCCCAGCCCTCTTCTTTTACTCAGAAAATTGTTTCTTTCTATGTTCCTGGAGAGGGAGATGATGCCAGTCATAAAGAGAGGTAGTGCAAGGAGAAACCAGCATTTTACCTGCAGTGCCCTCTCTTGCATAAAGCTGCATTGACCTTTCTGCTCAGAAAGGCGGAAAGTGAGAACAGTTGCCCAAAGTCTAAACCTTGCCCCCAAACTGAAATGAGCTGTTTCTGGTTAATTTTCAGGATGGTGGAGGAGCGGGAAGCCACCACAGGAGGATATGAAGATTTCCTTGGGCAGAGGCACTCTGACGTCTCCACTGATCTGTACAGCTCACAGTTTGAAAACATCCTAGACAATGCATCTTTGTACTACAGTGCAGAATCTCTGGAGACATTGTACTCGGAGCCCGATAGCTACTTCAGCTTTGAGATGCCACTCACTCCCATGATCCAGCAGCGCATGAAGGAGGGTGGACAGTTCTTAGATAGGACATCAGCCGTGGGGCAGACAGATGTCCCTGACAGGGAGGTGAAGGGATGTGGTGAAGGCATCGCCAATGGCTTAAGGGATGTAGGCGAAACACTCTTCAAAGGAGATGTCACAGAAGTCCCTCATCTGGAAAGGTAAAAGTAGTGGGTGAGCTTTCTGTGTGACTGCTGATTTTTCCCCAGCCTCTCTTTGCTTCAGTGTACTGTCACAGAGTGCCTCTTTTAACACTTCTACTTTTCTACAGAGAGTAATTTCCAGGGTGACTGCAGGAGAGAAATGAGCCATCCAAAGCTGCCATTCATAAGAAGGGTGACAAATATACATTATACAACAAATATATATTTTGAAGGTTTATTAGGCAATGCTGATGTGTTGATAAAAGTCTGTCTGGTATTATCACGTCTCTGGGACCTGTTTCTGGAGGAGTTAGTTATCGTTACAAATGAACCTTGTTCAGCTACAGTTCCTACCTGAATTTATTGGCAGCAACTTTAGGAGCGGTAACAATTTATGTGCACAAATGAGTTGTCCAAATGCAGTTTGTGATCTGGATGTTAAAGATGTATCTTTTGTCACAGTGTTTCCTCTCTTGAGGCCAGTGGGAGTTTAGAACATTACTTCTGCTGGGATGAGATTTTGCTCCCACATTCACAGGTTAGCTGCTTCTTTTGTCTCTGCACTTTCTGAAAGAGGAGTGAGCATTGCAAAAATGTTAGTAATTTTGTTTAGGCAAAAGGAGAGGTGAGAAAGCCTATTAAAAGAGTCATGTGAGAAGTAAAAACTAGGCTGAGTGGTCAGAAAATACTGTACACTTGTAGAAAATCACTCTATGTGCAAACTTCTCTTATAGTGTGCTGTCAAAGAGAGTGGGGACAGTGAAAAGCAGACACAGACAAAGTAGGAGGTTGAATTATGAGTGGTGAGGATGAACACACCTGCAAAGTGGTGAAGGACCTTGTGAGTGACAAAAATGCCTCTGGTCTTCATCCTCCAGAGACAGGATGTTATCTAAGAGCTCTAGGACTATTCCCTTAGATTCGACTAGTCTAGTTAGAGCTTTCCTGGGAGTAAAGGTGGGAGATCTTTTATCTGTTTTATTTCTTTTGTGCTAAAATGAAAGAAGTCTTTTGAGCAGAAGTAGTTTTGCTAGCTTTATGGATTAAGGTACAGTTTGCTCTTAAAACAGCAGGCAGAAGGATGTTACGAGTTTAAAATATTTTTCCCTCCATCAGACAGTAAGACAGGTATTTAAATCTTGTGCATGCATAGTGCCTGCCAATAGGCAATAACTGACTGCTAATCTGCAATAACCTGTATGGAACCAGAAACTGAGGTCAGTCCTGAGACTTGCAGCTCCTTACTTACAGCAAAACCAAAGGCTGACAAAACTGGACAGGGGAGAACAAGCACACATTCAGATCCTGATTCTGTTACCCTATAGTTGCAGAATCTAATATTTAAAAGATACTGTCAAGTAAGGCCTACATTGGCTCATCAGGGCAGAAATTATGGCAAAGACAAGGTGTGCTTAGATGAGTCACATCAGGTGCCTGCCTAGTGTGGATTTCACTTGGAATTAATTTTAGTTTAGATTTGCAGCCATACGGATAAACTAGCAATAGATGTTTAAAATACTTTTTTCCTCAATTAAAAAAAAAAAAACAAACAGAGAAGAAAAAAAAAAGTGTTCTTAGTTTGTTTAGGAATCAGTCTCAAGGGCTCACCTAAGGTAGATGCCAGTAGAGAATGCCACCACGGCAAGATAGCTAGCCACGAGTATGCCCAACAGAGTAATCCTCCCAACGATAATCTCACAGCTAACACCACCATTTCTCCTTTGGTATTCCAATATCATGTTGTATTGCACCAGGCGTGTATGTTGTGTGGTGACTGACAGGCGACTGACAGGTCGTGAGTACTACTTTGTTGTAGCCAGTGGGGAATCACGGTGTTAAGAGCTCATGGGTGAGAAGCAGTGTGTGCGTGCTGGGGGCAGCGGGAGGTTTATCGCAGAGGGGTCAAGGCGGTGTGTCATGGTGATGCTCAGGTGAACCAGAAATAGCCTCCTCTTCTAAGCCCTGGCGGCTCAGGGAGTTTGAACGCGCGGTTGGTTGTGTTGCCTGAAGCAATCCGAGATTTAGGTTTACCTAAATCTGCCTGTGCCTGCTACTGAAGCTCTCGTTTCCTACAGTGCCGCAGGTTGTGCTTGGGGCTGCAGTTCCTCACGCGTAGTGCCTGCCTGGCGCTGCAGAGGAGCGGGGACACCCTCCGCAGTGGTCCAGCCCTGCCTGAGGAGGAGGGTAGGGGGAGGCAAGCCCTCGGCCCGCCGTGCCCGGCCCCGCGCGTTGCTGCCGCGGCGCTCCCGGCGCTTTGCCCGGCCGGGGCTCCCCGCTCCCGCCGCCCCTCGCCTGGAGGAGAGCGGCAGGAGAAGCCCCTCCCAGAGGGGGGGGGTTGATGTGGGGCCTCGGCATGTGGATACTGGCAAGTGAAAAGGGAAGCGGGGGCATTTCGGGTGCTGGGGATTTGGGAGCAGGGTAGTGTGGCAGTGCGGGACAGCAAGGAGTATGAGACCCCTCACCTTTTCCGGAAACGGTACTGCCAACCCGAGGGAGCAAAAAACCGAAACCAAAATCTCAGCCGTGCCTTGTGCTGTGGTATTTCGGCAATATAAAAAGTGGCTGGGAGGGAGCATGCTTCCAAGTACCAGCACTAGTTAACTGGGGGAGCAGTGTGAAACACGAGCAGTTCTTCCTGGCCCAGAGCACAAGGGGATGGCCGACTTGAGAGCGAAGAGCTGGTAGTTTTTCACCTGGAAACTGAAAGCCGTGTGCCAACTGGGAAAAGAGGAGCTGGGGCTCCCGTGGTCATGCCCTGCTGTTAAGCAGCTGAGCACCACAGCCCCTTCGGCACCTGTCCGGAAGGATCCAGAGCGTACCTCACACAGGGAGTGAGGATAAAGAATGACCTGGCCTTGTAATGAATAAGCGGGAGGGTAACATCCTTCTCTGCTCTTAGGAAATTGCTGGCTTTGGGAGGGGTCAACTCTGGTATGTGAGGGCCGGTCACATGCCTTCAGACTGAAAAAAAAAAGAGGAAAAAAATTATTAGAGGCTTGCAGGCTACAAGATCCTATGAGCTCCTAGGTCTCTGAAGATTTCATTCCTGTTGTCCTCCCTGTCAGCTGCTGGCCGTGGTTAAAAACAGTAAGTCTTGGCAAGAGCTGTATGATGGACCTGCCTGCTTTGACAGCCACCTGCTGTACTTTCTTAGGGTAGGGGGATGTCAGCAGCCCCTGGGTCTTCCTGCAGAGCAGGCAGGCTTACTTTTGCAAGTAGCTCTTTCCTGGCATAGCTTAGATGCCCTTTGTGCCTTGCCAGCGGAGGAGCGATGGTTGAGGGAGAAGGGTGTGCAGCTTGCCTTCTTTTGGGACTCTTTGTGTCTTTGGGGTGGAGTTTATTCTCTTTCAGTTCTCTGAGATAAGCTCAGTTGGTTAGAACGTGGTGCTAATAATGCCAAAGTTGCGGGTTTGATCTTTGTGTGAGCTGTTCACTTAACAGTTGGAGTCGATGATCCTTTTGTGTCCCTTCCAACTCAGAATATTCTGTCTTTTTGTAGTGATTAGCCCTCTGAGGGAGAAAAAAATTTCTGCAGCTGAAGTAGCCTTGAATTTCCACAGGAGGGGGTTCGGAGAACACAGGGAGAAGGGGTAGTGTGTGAGGTTTCAGAGCTGAGGACAGCCTTGCTGTGTGTGTGAGCACCATGGGATCCTCATGAAATAGGCTGAGCCGCAGGCTGCCAGTGTAGTGAAGCTTTGTAATCTCAAAAGGGATGTTGCATTTGGAGCGTGTTTGGTGCCCTTGTCTCTCTGTTATCCTTACAGAGGCATGCAGTCGTCACTGCCACACCCATGCTCCAGGTGCTGTATTCCTCCCTTCCCATGCCAGTGGGCTGTGTTAAGGCCATCAAGGCTCAGCCTTCCTATCTGGGAGTTAAGTCTTTTAGAGGCAGTAAGGAAAACTGTTTGCAAGCTGCTACTAAGTCACTGAGCCTGAGTTTGCGTTGCCTGGACTAGGTGTAATCATTTGCAAATTGATTGAAACTGGTGATCCAAGTCAGAGTGGGGTGACTTGGATAAAGGGTGGGTAAAATAAGTATATCTTACTTTCCAAAGCAGTAGGATATACCTGAGGGGAAAAGGAGTTATTTTTTCTATGCGTATCAGAGACAAAGCATCTGTGTGACTAAATGCGAAGTGTAAAATTATCTCTGTGATGATCTCTATACTTCCAGACTTTATGGACTAGACTTCTTTTTAGTGTTTTCTTATACTGCACACTTAACAGCAGTTTTCCATTCCATCTCCCTTTGTAGGCTAGAGGCAGAATAAATTTTTAAAAGCTCACAAAACAACAACAAAAAACTTAGGGCATTTTTTTTCCTGCCATAAGTGCCTTTTCCTGTTGTCTTGGGAAGTATTGTTTCTGTTGGCAGGACATTGCCCAAGATTTTTTGTAAATCCAGAGAGAAAATAAAAAATCTGTATTGCAACTCCTAATCCTCAAAAATGCTAAATATTTGCCACCTGCCATCATCTTCAAAGAACTGCTGGTGCTCAGCAAATTCTGCAAGTCCTGTTATTTTTTTTTTTTTTCCTAGAGATGCAAACACAGATTTAGTTGCGTATGTATTCAAGAGGGGAAGAAAACAAACTCCCTAAAGCAATCTGGCAATTCTCAAAATAAATTCACAAGAATGTAGCCTGAAATTCCCATGGGTACCAGGTTACTTTCAATTGTTGGGGCCTCTTGTAGTAGTTCCCATGGTGGATATTTTTCTTCTGTGTATAGGTAATTTCCAGCAGTTTCTTACTTGGCTCTCTGCTTATTCCTTCAAGACAATAAACTTTGTTGACAATTAAATTCAGTTTTGATTCCTCTCTCTGAGTCAATTCTCTAAGTCTCTTCCCAGTTTATGAATACCTGCATGCCAGTTAAAATTTTGGTTTTCAGATTGTACGCTGCTATTTTTGTCCAAAGTAGCTTGTATTTGATTTTTCAGTGTGGTCACAAGACTCAGTACTTGAGAATTAATATGTAACCTTTATACATACATTTTATTAGTCTTTCTGATGGAGGTGTAGTAGAATTTTTTTCACTTTGAGGATTCACTTTGAGACCCGGTTGAATTTTTTCATTAAGTGTGAAATCTGCTGTGATCCCTGTTTTTCCGAGTGGATGTTTTTTCACCTTCAGACATGCCTCAGCTCATGGCAGACTCTGGAATCTCGGAGACATAGGTCAGTGAGAACATGGTACTTCATATTTGCTGCCAACCATATGCCCGACATAAGGAAAGTTATTCAGAGGGATGGTGTTGGTTATTGTCCTAGAAATGCATCTGCAGCATCAAATGCATCTGCAGCTGGTGAGCAAGCAAGCAAGCACTGGAGTTCATTTGGTGGGCTCTACATTAGCCACATGGGCTAATACCCCTGTCAGTTGTTGGGCCACTGCTAACCACACTATGCTGGCACAAGTGTACATTGAATCCAGGTAAAGATGAAGTGGCACAGTTCATAGGGTAAATTTCTGACACCACTGGCATTTTTACAGCTGAGGATTTGCATTGTTATTTCACAGCCTAGTAACTTCTAAAATGTTGTGCTACACTGTTCACCTTGATATTCCCTCCAGGAAGGTGTCATCACTTTATCAAGGCTCTGGAGATACGCTTTACAGAGTTTGCCTTTACTCTGGCTAATGAGGTCCTTGGAGCAGCAGTTTAGTGAGCATTTGTAAAGCTGCTTCTAGTTCCTAAATAAACTGTTGTTTTATGGAAAAAAAGGGCTGCTGACTTTTCGCCTCTTCAGTTCCCAGCCTCCTCTGAAAATAAAACAAACACAACAAAAATCCAGGAGCTGACAGAGACAGAAGAAAAAAAGAAAAAAAACAAAGTGGAGCAGCTGATCAGTTTGCTATACAAAGCGCCTCAGTATAGAGCTGTCAGCAGCTCAGCCTTTAAGCTGGCATCTGTTGGCACATCTCCATTAAAGTCAAAGCCATTTAGGTCAGGAAGGCTTGATTCACCAAAACCGAGGTGTCTCTGCCTGATCTGGTCCCGAAGTGCAGCCTTGCCATCTCATCTATTAGCCACAACTGGCTGGTAGTCAAGACCCTCTCCACATTATTGCCAGTTAAGTCTCCTCTTTCTGTGTGTGTGTGCTGGGACAGGGAGAGACAGAGGCTGGCAGCTGGTAGGACGGTGTAGAGCGGCATGCGTGTCTTTGGATGTGATGCTGGAGCAGTGGTGGAGAAGAGCAGGGCGCACAGAGCATGCAGACTCCCTGCTAACACAGCTGGGTGAGCTGTGGGTTGGTTAGTGGTTGTTTTTTCTTTGTTGTCTTTTTCTTTATTCACTGTTCTTTTTGAGGACAGGTGTTTCATTTTGCTGCACGGTTTCAGTATAAAGCTCCTGTGTGATACTAGTGCCAGTGCTCAGGTGCTTCATCTGCGCATTTGCAGGGAAGTCTGAACTGGAAGGTGTAAACACATGTATTTTTATGCGTCTGTTTTGCTCCCTGCCAGGGAGGACCAGCTGGACCAGCTCCCTGGTTAATACACTTTTCCTGAGCCAGTCTCCCAACAGTTAAACCAAGCCCAAGCATGGGGGTGGGGGGGAAAGTCCTCTGATGTCTTCCCAGTTTTGGTCCTATCCTGGAGGACCCAGCAGGAGCATTATAGGGAAGGGGGGTCTTGTGGGTGCTGAACACAGGGATGGTGGCTCTTGATACCTGGATCGGGTGGGCTCTGACGGGAGAGCCTGAGGGTTCCTGAAACGTGTAGGGGCTGAGTGTTTTCTCAGCAAGGTCATAGGTATGCAGTGCATTTGTTGGGTCTGTTTGTATTTTTGTTGGGGCAGGTGGATCAGATTCTGCGTATGGGACAATCCTAATGCTTTCAAGAGACCAGTCTATGTGTCTATCCATGTCAGAAGTATCCATTGCAGGGAGGAGCCTTTGGATACCCCCTGTGATGAGGACCAGTTTTTCACTTTCTAGACATGGTGACATTAATGTGGCAAGTGTCCCTTTGCAAGCACTGACCCTTGCCATAGCGATGTATGAAGCCTAAGGTGAAAATGGAATCAAACCTGAAGTATTTTTAGCAAGACATTTGTACTTCAGGTGGCAGTGGGCCAGCATGTCTGTGTAATAAAGTACGTGCTGTCTCTTGGAAGGGCTGCAATCCTGTCTCTGCATGTGGTGGACTTCTTGTTCTAATGCTGTGATCTTGTAATAACAATTGCATTTGCTGTACCCAAGCCTACAGAAATGGTGTTTTCTGAATGCTTTAGCCGCTAACTCCCTTTTTTACAATCAGTAGGAATTATTTTAATGAAAGAAACAGACAAATTATTACAGGAAAGAAGAGGTTATTTTTGAGCAGCAGCATGCATTTCAGCCTGTGAAATTGACTTTGCATATGTATTTTATCGATAACCAATAGGGGATTACAGGGATTGTTACTTTTAACTTTGCTCCTCTCCCTGTGATGTGACAAGGTTGAGGTACTTTTTAGTAGATGCTTGGTGGTTACTCTGGTTTATGGACATCGTCCTTGCTTTGTATGTCCTGGCTGATGCTGTGCTTGTGAGACATCCACTGAATTGAGTTGCAGCAAAGTGCAGCTGTGTCAGTCCTCAAAGGAGGATCTACATCAAAGTATGTCTTTGAAGAGAATCCATACGTAGGACTTCAAAGCTGATTAAACCATTTGGAGTAATATAGCACACTGAGTCATCTGCTAGGAAAGGCCATTATTTTTGTTTTTTTATTATTTTTCTCTCCTTCCTATGACCTATCTTGGACGAGCCCTGGAGCTGAAGGTAACTGGCAAGATAAATCATTGCTTGAAGTGCTTTTGTGCTCACTCTCTCTTGGCCCTGAAGAAGCTGGTTTGGAGCTGCAGCAAAACTGCAGCACTGCAGTTCCCAACCCGTTTGTGTGGTCGGGTCATTTGTAGCAGGAACTGAGTCATCACATCCCACTGCTACCGGGATTTCTTCACTTTCTTCAGTGGGGCTGCTCCTTTCAGAGCTGGGCTGTTCAAGCACAGCTTTTCAGGTCCTTTTAAACAAGTGCAGACTGTGCCACTGTTTATATCTGGTCTGCTCTGAAATGTGAAAGGATATCATTCACTGAACAGCCACATCTCTCTGAAGGGTTGCAGACCAGGGATTTGTTTCCTCAGGGCAGGACATAGAGGGTGGAGCAGAGGAGTGGGGGAAGGCATCTGACTGTTTCTGATTTGTCCCTTCTGAGAGGCTGTTGAACTAGTATTAGAGCATGCTTTTCATGGACACAGTTGATGCTTATGGATGGAATGCTGTCCTGTTTCAGAACCGGGAGGAGAAGGCTTGGAGTGAAACTATTTAAAACAAGAGGGCAAACACTGTCCTGCAGTGGGTGATTATCAGCTTCAGTGGGGCTCCCCAGTGGACACTGTACCCCCTGAAAATAACATTGGTTGTGGCCCTAGCTTTAGTATGCCAGAATGTCTCTCCACCCTTCCTTACTTTTAATCATTGCTGCGTTTTGCTCTGATGTGTTTTACTGGCAAATCCCTGACGCAGCTTGCCTTGGAGTAAAGCTGATGTTAAAGGTATGTACATTTATTTGAGAGAAAGAGTTGGTTTTCCTCCTGTTCCCTCCTGCTCTGTTTCCAAAAAGTCTGTGAAAGCTCCAGCCCTGTCTTAATGCAAGCTCCCCTGCAATTGATGCAACCAGTGCACTCCCTCCAGATGTATTCCAGATGAATTAGTGTTCCTTGAAGAAGAAACGTATGCATCCAGGGGAGTCCATGTGCCACAGAGCATATGGTGTGCCTCAGTCTGGTAAAAGTGAAAGGCAGTGGCAAGCTGGGATCACTGGAGTGGCTGTAATGAGGACAGCACTTAAGGTGAATTGTCACACCCTGCCACTCAATGTCAACTCTGAACATCACTTCTTTGTTAGCAGCTGGGCCAATTGCTCAGTGCCTTTACTCCGTAAAGAAAAATGCTAATAGGTGTTTTTTGTTTGGGATGAAGCAAAGATTTGTTTCTCCATGGATTTGCTACAAAATGAAGAGCATACCAAGGTTTAAGGCATCATAAACTCACACTCAGACTGAGGTTTCCTCCTTAGCTGTCTGGGAGGGTGGACCACTGAGATATGAGGTGCCTGTATCATTATCATTGCGTTACTGGTCTTGCTGTGTTTTTTCTGCACGTTGCAGCCATTCTTCACTCAAACATTACTGTGTATAGTTTCAGTTTTGGTGGGACCTGGAATGGGAGAGGCGGGCAGTAAGTGAATCTAGCATATTCACCAACAGATCAAGTGTGCTGAGTTCTGAGTATGGCAGGATTGAGATAGTTTGGCATTGGGAGCTAAATCACTGTAGAACTGGTGTATAATGGAATAAGTGAAGAAAACAGTATAAAATGCCTAGCAATTACAGTGTATTACAGGAAAGCTGGAAGGCCTGGCAGAGCTTAGAGTCTACAGCGTACATCTTTTAACTGTGAGGTTGGAGAGCTGTTAGAAAGTATTGCACTTACTACAGCTGCTTATCGAATTCCTGTAATTTCTGCTGGATATGGTGGTCACAGCCTCTGTGCATTCCGTGTGGGTGTGGGGATGCCTTGACAGAAGGAGTAAGGATGCATTAGGAGTGCATTGCTGGGGACAGAAATACCATGGTCTATAAACCTGGTTGCTGGCCAAAGCTCATGTGCTGTGATACTGGAGAGGTCTGGAGTTCTTTTGTAGCTTCTGTTTTCTGTGTTTTCTGATAGAAGAGATTAATGTAAGTGTCTCTAGCTAAAAATCAGCAGCTATTGCTGGACAGGCAATTACCAGCAACATCATTACAATCCCTTTTAGCTTTGAATCTAGGATTAGGGGGAATACAATCTATTGCATTTTTCAGCCTGTGTTTTTCAGTAGAAGTTTCTTATTTTTATGTGATAAAGAATAAAGCTGCATGAGAAATCCATGTCCAGTCTTGCTTCGCATCACAGAGCTGTTTCTTGGCACTGTTTTGATGGTAATGCTGCTGTGGATTGTTATGTATAGAAACTGTAGACTGCAGAAGAGAGACCTATTTTCAGCCTTCGTTGCTCTTAGCTCTTGATTAGAATTCGTTATAAGCACTTTACAGAGGGAGGCAAGCATTATTGAGTTCAGCAGATTAGTAAACTGAGGTACGAAGGGAAAATGATGGACATGGAAAGCGCTGAAAGTAAGAAGAGACGTCAGCCTTTTTCTGAGTATATACCACTTGTACCCTGCTAAAATGTCCTGCTCTGAAGGCATCTTGCACACTAGTCATGCACAGATCATCTGCATTTCCTAAGTCCTCAGTGACATGAGCGCTGAGTCTTGAAACTACCTAAAGCCACTTGAGAACTGAAGTCTCACTTTACTGCTAAGAATCTGTCATTTCCCCTGACAAAAGGCTTATGTTACAGACAACCTGTATTTGACAGCCTTTTTGTACTTGTACTTTGTGAGTACAAAAAGTACTTGCTTAGTACTTACTTCTTGCACTACAAAAAGTATTTACCTTGTACTAAGTTAATCAACTGTCAGAATTGACTACTAGAATTGCAGAAGGAAGTATCCCTTATTCTTCAATGCGTGTATGGGCACCCTCAGTCAGTGTGGAGCTTTAGAATGGAGAAGTTGGAAAATAGTTTTTCTTATGCAGCCTGGTTGACCAGTTTTGGCAAACAGGGGAAAGAGCACACCCTCCCTCTTGCTGGGTGTTCCTCCTTCACATCCCAGCCATGATTCTGAGAGGCAAAGCAGAAGTTGGGAGCTGCTGTGCTGTTAATTTCACTAAGTGGCAGATGCTGGTGCTTCCTTTCTTTCTAAACTTTTGGTGGTTTGTGGTAATGTTGAATCTTGTAGTGCACTAGTTGCTAGCAGGGTACAGATGTTTCTTGTCAGCTTTGGCCATCTTTCAGTGCTATAAATACTACCTTTAATAAAGAGCAGTGGTGAAAGAGGACTCTGATATATAGTGAGGTGAAGCTCTGTGAATTGGCATGGCTTTTGAAGCAGCGTTTTTACATTAAAGACACTGCAGATTTGTTACCTCACCTAGGTATGCCTTGCTCTTGACAATTGTTAGAGATGGGAGGTTGGAATGAGTCATGCCTGATTTGAATGGACTAAGTGTTGCTCTGGGCTTGTGTCAGGGTACTCTGTCATTTGCTTTGTTCACAAGTTTGGTATAGGCCAAATTCAGAGAATTTCAGACATTTGCTAGTGTCTTTGGATAGGGCCGAGGAGGCATTTTCCACAAAAATGATATCAGGAGGGGCTTTTTTTCTTTCCTAGGATAACTGATGGCCAATGTTGTTGGAATTGTATTCACAGTATTTATTTCCTACTAAGCGTTGAGACTGACTCCCTTTTGTTATAGCACCATTTTATTTACACTGAAATAATTGCAAATCCCCAGTTCTTGCAGGAACTGGTTAGATTTCTGTTTTCCCCAGATACTTGATAAAGGAGTTGTACCCACAGGGTGAATATGTGATATTTCTGATGTTGTAGAAGTACTGAAAGGATGGAAACAGAGGTAAAGTGGGCAAATCTCTGTTCTGTACATGTCCTTCTCTTAAACCATGCATGAGAAGTGAGATGAGGAAGTAGGTGACGATTTGTGGCATGCAGAATACCTAATTTTTTTCTTTTAAACTCACCTTATATGAAATCTCGTCTTTGAGGGATTAATGAGTGGCTAGCAGACATTTGAGTAAGTGGCTAGACAATTGTTACTGGAACACAGAGATCAGTTGTTTTAACCATGGCTTGTCAAGTCTGAAAATTACAGTGGTATGTGAAGCTGTGGTATGTTGTTTAAAGTGCTGTGTGTACAAAGTCATCTTTAACTCATTCCAGTTGTATCTGTCCTGTGCATGACCCTTGCTGATTATTCATTATCTCTGTGTAAATGGCATTTTAGTGAAAAGAATTTCTATATACTAAAAAAATCTAGGAATAAAAATAGAAATGCTGTCAAATGCGCACACACACACACACACACATACACAGAGCTGAGATTTTGCAAAAATTTTCATACCAGTATCAGAGAAAAGCTCTTCTGAAGTTCAAAGTCTGCCTTTGTGCAGGGGTGTGTATGTGGGGGCGTGCTTTTTGATGCGGCGGGCTCTTGCCTCTTTCGTGGGAGAAGCAAAGCAGGCACACAGCTCAGCCAGAGCTCTCCTATTGTACTAGAGGTGGGAGGAATCTGTAAGTGCATGATTTATCTGAAGTGCCCTGGGATTGCCATGCTAAACATTTTGACTTTGAGCAGCTGGTGAGGGAAATAATTGCCACCATGAGGGAGCAGGAGGGAAGCAAGGAGTTCACCAGGCTGGCATGGGTTGTTTGTGTCTCATAATCCAAACTGGTTTCCTTGCTCTGTGTCCTGCTTTTTCTAGCAGTGCCTTCCCATGGGATGTCCGCTGCTCATGGGTGACACTGAAGCCGCTGAGAGTTCTGGTGATATTATTGTAGATTTAAGGAATTGGGTTGTTTCCAGGACAACTGGGGAAGAATGAGGAAGGGACTTGTTCTGACTCAGCTTGGAGTAACTGATCATCCTAGCTCAATCACTACATTTCTCCTGGAAAATGGTTAATTTCCTGCTTTTAAAGAGGCCTCTTCAAGCCAAGCAGGCAGTTGTGTTAAAAAATACTAATGCAAGAAGCATTGGTGCAGTTGCAGTTGTAGGCTGATAATAGCAAAGAGCTCTCTCTGAAGTGAGCCCAAGTTGAGGATACTTAGCACAGTCAGAAGGAAAGTCCATGTTGTTTGGGCTGTTTGGCTGTTTGTTTAAAACCCTTGACTTTTGCTGACTGCTAAGTAAATGTCCCTGTTCGACACTGCTTCTTCAATTAAGTGGATTTTGTTACATTGTGTCATCTTGCCTCTGTACAATTAATTGCCTGCTGTTCTAAAAGGAAACTCTAATGTTATCTTATTTTTCTTCTTTCCATATTCTTTTAATCTCACAGCAGTCTTGACCTACAGAATGTGGTGTTAGACTCCAGTGCAGCGATGGGGAGCAGTGAACTTCAGGAGAAAGATGCCACTGGAGCCCTTGTCCACGACCTCAGCAATGGCAGCCGCAGCAATTTGGAAGCAGCCAGGCGCCTGGCTAAGCGCCTCTACCATCTGGACAGATTCAAACGCTCTGATGTGGCAAAACATTTGGGTAAAAAGTATGTGCTGATATGAATACATGCTTGGCCACATTCTTATTGATGTGGTTCTGGAGGGGTTCACTCTTGTATGATGACCTTTACGTATTTCTTCGCTTTTCTTTAGCAATGAATTCAGCAAGCTTGTGGCCGAAGAATATCTTAAATTTTTTGACTTCACAGGCATGACGCTGGACTGTTCACTCAGGTACAATTCCATTTATGGACTTCATATTCTTATTTTAGTAACAGTGCTGTTTGCAGTGTTGTCCTGATTTACATGGTTGTCCTTTTCGTATGTAAGAAGATGAAGAGAGGACTGTGATGTATTTTGGGGGTAGAGCTCTCTCTTCTGTTTGGCTTTGTGTGCTACCCTACTCTAGTGGTACTGGAGTGGTGGTCATATGGAGGGGGAAATACTTGCCTGTCTAGGGATGGTCCCTGAGATGCTGGAGAAAAGTTTCCAGTCACTGGCAAAACAGGGGACTTGTAGTCTGCCAGATGCTTATGAGAAATTACGGTGTTGCTCGCAGCTGATCTGCACAGACTCTTTGGCTGATGCCTTTGAAGCTTACCCCACTTTGTTGCAGTGCACTAAGAGCAGGGTTTGGTGTGGTTTGGCAGCTCCCCTCTCTGTGTCTCCCTGAGGAATCCAAGAATGTGCAGAACAGTAAAAGCTTCTACATGGAAAAAGCTGTAGTGAGTTTGGTAACTGTTGGCATGGGTGTTTGAAGACTCAGCCCTTCCATTTTCTTTGCTTTTTACGCTTGAATCAGACCTCAACAATTTTTATTTTCAGTGATTTTTTTTTCAGAAGTCAAACCACCAAGTTTATGTAGCCTGTTAGCCCAGTTGCTGGTGTTCTCGTGTTTAAGGGGATTTAAATGAGTTTAACTCATTTGACTGAGGTTACTTAAGGGGGATTTTTTTTCTAATGAAAATCTGGAAGATGTGCTGACCCCCTTAGCAAATGGATTTCTGAGGATCTGATGCCATGAGACCATAGCAGATCAAAGGCACCCACCAAGTCCTGCCTGCTGAAGGAGGTGGAAATGGAACATGCCTGCACAAACATGAACCACCTGGTCCTGAGGCAGGGGGAGTGGAGCCAAGCTGGAGCACCCACTCAGCGTGGGGTGGGAGCTGCTGGGCAGTGGGAGGTCTGTTTCTCGGTTCCAGGTTTCAGCACCCCTGAAGCGTGATGCTAAATATACCCTTCTTTTAAATTGTGAAATCCAACACATAATTGCTTTGTGGCACATATTTAGGAAGCCTCTGCTCCCTGTAGATCTCCTGTTAATATTAGTAGTTAGGACTTTCTCTGAAATGTGCCCGGGCTCATGTGGGACTTAAACAAGTCAAGGGGTTGTTGAGGTTTCAAGAGCAGCTACAGTAATTGCCACCTACATGCTGTAAGCATGCTGCAGCAGCTGGGGACAAAGAATCGTTCCAAAGCCTTAGGAAACTGAGGCGTGCTACCTCATGCTTGGCAGAGTGAGAGGGGAAACAGTGCTGTTGTTGCTGGCTCATTGATAAGCTGTGGTTTATTGAGCATTTCGGGGGCAGCTGCTGTGATCTGTGCTACCTCCCAGCTATGGGAGGGCGTTTTGCAGCATCAGTGACAGGTCTGAGACCTGGGAAAGGTTGCTCCTTCACTGTCCACTCCCTGGATTCATGTTGCCCATGCACCTCCTGAGTACATCTCTTGCAGCCTCTGCAGGATGACAGGAGGGAATGTGGTGCTGCTCTGGCTCCTCTCAGTCTGCATTCTGGAGTCCAGCCCTGGACATGGGGAGAGCAGACTTAAGGCTGCTCAGGAAACTAGTTAGTAAGGTTCAGTGGGAAAATGCTTCTGAAGGTGCTGGGATCAGTACTGGTCACTACCTCCTAAGGGCACAGGGGCAGGCAAATTGAGACAAGGCAGAAGGCTAACTTGAATGACGAGGAATCTTCTGGACCTAACAAAATGAAGGTGTTCATCCAACGGGAGAAGGGTCAGGTGACGTGGGAAGAATACAAATTTGCTGCTCACCACTGTAGAGAGAAAATTCCAGCTAACAAAGTTCAGATGGAGTTTAACATTGCCAGTACTTGTGTGGGACAACAAAAAGATTTTTTTAAAATAAGTCAGTAGAGAAAGGCAATGCAGAATGGCTCAATGTATTGAGGGACCATGGCTGTGAGAATGATAAATTCCCACCTGATCCTGAACTTGTGTGGGATCTGTTGCTCCATCTGGATCCTCATGGGTCTATGGGGCCACATGGGATTTATCCAGAAATACTCAAAGAACTGGTTGATGTCATTGTGACATCTCTCTTAATGATTTTGGAATGGTTTTGGGCATCTGAAGAGATCCCAGTTGAGTGGAAACTGTCTAACCGTCTAACTTGTCTAAGGGCAAGAAGGTTGACCCTGGAAACTATAGGCCTGTCAGTCTCAGTTCAGTGCCTGGTAAAATAATGCAGAAAATTATTCTAGGAAGTATTGAAAAATACTTGAAAGACAATGCAGTGATTGGTGACAACCACCACAGCTTCATGAGGAAAAAGTCCTGCTTATCCAACCAAATTTCCTTCTGAGACAAGGTGACCCCTTTAGATGATCAAGGGAAGCCAGTTGATGTGATCTTTTTGGATTTCTGTAAAGCTTTTGATACTGTCTCTCTGAGGACCCTCCTGCAGAAAATGTCCAGCCCACAGCTGGATAAACACATCATGTGATGGGTGAGCAGCTGGCTCAGGGGTCAGGCACAAAGGGCTGCAGTGAATGGGGTGACATCAGACTGGTGTGACCTGTCACTGGTGGGGTTCCACAGGGCTTCATCCTTAGCCCTGTGCTTTTCAACATGTTCATAAATTACTTGGGCACAGGACTTGAGCATATAATAGGTAAGATTGATGATACTAAACTGGGAGGAGCCACTGACTCCCTCAGAGGAAGTGAGATCCTGCAGGGAGACTTTGATGAACAATGGGTCTGGGGAACTACGAACTGTGTGAAATTTAACAAGGGCAAGTGCTGGATTCTGCACCTGGGATAGACTGGGAAATGAGGTGCTGGAGAGCAGCACAGTGGAAAAGGACTAGGGAGTCCTTATGGAGGGCAAGTTGAATATGAATGAGCAGTGCCCTGGCAACCAGGAGGGCCAGCTCTGCCTGGGGTGCATCAGGCACAGCATCAGCAGCCAGGCAAGAGAGGAGATTTTCCTGCTCTGATCTGCACTGAGGCAGCCTCACCTGGAGTGCTGGGGCCAGTTCTGGTCCTTTCAATATAAGAAAGATACGAAGCTACCAGAAGGTATCCAGAAAAGGGCTACAAAGATGGTGAAGGGCCTGGAGGGAATGCCAAAGAAGTGGCTGAGGTTCCTTGGTTTGTTCAGCCTGGAGGAGACCGAAGGGAGACTTTATTGCAGTCTACAACTTTCTCACAAGTTGAAGAGGTGGGGCTTGCACTGATCTCCTCTCTGTGGTGACCTGTGACAGGATGCAAGGGAATGGCTTAAAGTTGTGTCAGGGGATGCTTAGGCTGGACATTAGAGAGAGGTTCTTTGCACAGCAGGTAATTGGGCTCTGGAACGGGCTCCCCAAGGAAGTGGTCACAGCACCAAGCCTGACAGAGTGTAGGAAGTGGTTGGACAACACTCTGAAGCACATGGTGTGATTCTTAGGGGTGTTCTGTGCAGAGCCAGGAGTTGGACTTAATGATCCTTGTTGGGTGCCTTCTAGCTCAGTATATTCTGTGTTCTCTGGAGGGCAGAAACTCATCCCTGTGGCCCTTGGTATTGCATTGTGCTCTGAGAGTGAGGAAACTGCCTTGTTTATTGGCAAATATTCTTTCATCAGTTTCCTCTCCAAGTTATCTTCCAAGGGGGTAAATGTGCTGCAGAGGAGGAGAAGATGTAGGTCATTGGTACCTGGCATGGGCAGGGAGTGTTGCTGGAAAGAGCCCAGAGTGAGGTAGGAGACAGAAAGACGGCTAATTCTCAAAATTTGCCTTAGGAGCTGTTGTGAATTTAGGAACAGTATTCCCCAATTTAATGTTCCTGCTGAAACACTCCAAAACATGCACCACTTGCTCCCTTCCCTCCTCTATGGGGCATCTCCTCTCTATGGGGAGGAGAGCTGGCGGCACAAAAGACAAAGATCAAGGATTGAGATAACAACAATTTACTGGAAACAGTAAATTAAACAAGAAGATGAAGGATAACAGCAACAATATTAATAACAGAGTGTACAAGAGAGCTGAATGATTCACATGCAGGCCCCCACCATGTGGAAACCAGCAATATCCTGACTGCTCCAACCCCTTACCTGACCAGAAGGGACGCCTCACCGCTACAACCTGTACCTGAGGTTGTACAGAAAAACATCAGGCTCCTAGGCATGCTCCTTCTGGCTACTGCAAAAATTGACTCTCCTGGCCAGAATCAGTATGTTTTCCATCCTTTATGCTATACCATCTATATCATGTCCAGGTCCTACACCTCCCAGCTATGTGTGTGTGTGTGTGTGTGTATGTGTGTGTGTGTAAATGCAAGCGTGAGTATCATTTCCATAGTCAGTGGCTGTCCTTTCAAGACGTCTTTTGAGTTCATTTAGTCCACGACTGTGAGTTCTGTCTGTTCTAGATGTCTTCCAAGGCAGAAGGGCTGCCTGCTTTCACCTGGTTGCAGTCTGCATCAGGAGCTCATGACTGGTATATCTGGAACAGCCCATATTCATTCTCCACAGTAGTTACGGCATACAGAGGCAGTGCCATTCAGCAAACAATATTGTACAGTGGAACATTACAGACCGTTCTCACTCCAAAAGTGAATCCCCTTGGGGTACACCTCATGCTTCCCTGTCCGTCTACATTACCCATCAAGAGCCATCAGGTGCTTGAGCAAAACCAATCCCATGCATGGATTTGCTTTTGCAGAAGGGTGGGACCAATCCCGACCATGTTCCCTAACACATTTCTCCTTCATACCACAGGGTCTTTATCCCCTGCTACAGTG
This sequence comes from Zonotrichia leucophrys gambelii, assembly GCF_028769735.1. Lineage (NCBI taxonomy): Eukaryota > Metazoa > Chordata > Aves > Passeriformes > Passerellidae > Zonotrichia > Zonotrichia leucophrys. The sequence continues at coordinate 55,259,264 of NC_088200.1, forward strand.
CATAGTAGTTTTGATTGGGCAGGACCAGCTTGATTGGTAGAGCCTCTTGTATTGACTAACAAGGTGGCCTTTGCTAAATGCAGATCCCCATGTTAGAAGGTGCCACCCATTGCTTTCAATGTAATTTTTAACAGTCCATTGTGGTGTTCAGTTTTCTCAGAGGTTGGTGCATAATGGGCAATATATTATACCCACTCAATCCTGTGCTCTCTGGCCCTTGTGTCTGTGGGGCTCCTTTTGCAATGAGTCTGATTAGTCCAACTCAGCTCTTTCTGGCGTGCCATGTTCTGCAGAAGTTGCATCTCAAGGCCCAGGATGGTGTTTTGGGCCTTGGTGTGAGGCACACGGTTCATTTCCAGACACCCAGTGGTTGTTTCCACCATTGTAAGCACTTGTGTCACTTGCCTTGGTGGGTTTGCAGCAGTGTGATGGAACCAGTTTCCCGGGTTGCCCCATATCTGTGTTCCAGCCACCTGTACCCACCGTACCAGAGAGGCCTTACCCGCCCGGCCTGCTCCGTCACAGCGCATGTTTCACAGTTATGGTAACTGAGAGGCATGGTCCATGGCCAGGGCTGCCCCTTGGTCACAAGCCCACATGGATGTTGTGTTTCTTCTCTGATAACCTGAGGCATCTTGAGCCCACTGAGCCAGAACAATTGGCTCTTACATTGCCAGTGCAGATTAACCCAAGCTGCTTTAATCTTGGTGGCCTGATCCATCTCTGCATTGCTGCGATGCTCTTCAGCAGCCTGACTCCTGGGCACATGTGCATCTCATGGTGTTCTTCTACAGCCAGCTTCTCTAACAGGGCAGCGATTTCTTGCCAGGATTCATCAGCCCAGGTGGGTTTCCCTCTGCACTGCCAATTGGCCTTTTTCTGTCAGTCCTGCCACTCCAGCACAGCATTTGCCACCATCCTCGAGTCAGTGTAGAGGTAGATTGCTGGCTCTTTCTCTCTTCAGTGGTACCTAAAGCCAAATGGATGGCTTTCAGCTCTGCAATCTGATTTGATCCACCTTATCCTTCAGTAGTTTCTGTGACTCGTCATATAGGGCTGTCTACGGCTGCTTTCTGTTTTTGATTTGTCCCTGTGATACAAAAGGAACAGTCAATAAAGAGATCATATTCCTTTTCATTTGTAGGTGGCTGATTGTATGGTGGGGCCTCCACAGCATGTGTCATCTTCTCTGATGATGATGATGGTAGTCTGAAATTTTCAGCTTCAGTCCAATCACTGATGACTTCCAAGATCCCTGGGTGATTGGAATTTCCTGTTCAAGCTTGCTGTGTGGTCAGAGTAATCCAGTTACTCCACAGTGGCATGATGTGTTGCAGGGACTTTCTCTTTGAATATCTAGCTCAGCGCTGGCAGCTGGGGCACCAGGAGGGGCTGTGCTTTGGTGTCAGTCACTTCTGAGGCAGCTCTGACCCCTTCATAAGTCACCAGTGTCTCTGCTTCAGTGGGGCTGTAGCTGGTCTCAGATCCTTTGTATGTTGGAATGTTTGAATTCCTAACTCCAGAACACCAGGGGTCGTTGTCGAATCTCCACATGTACCCTTTTGCCAGCGATTCCCGGAAGGACCACTCTTCCCAGCTGTACTGTGGAGCATATTTTTTACATCTTGTAGTGTCCTGACTGGCTACTGCATGAGCAATCTCCTGTTTAATTTGTTCAAAATCTTATTATTGTACAGGACCCTGCTTGAAATCATTCTTCTTTGGTATCACTTGACAAAGAGGTTTTAAAATCTGTCTGTAATCTGAAATATGCATCCTTCAAAAACCCACAGTGCCTGACAGGAAACACAGAAACCTGTGTTTCATTCTTGATGGTTGTGGGGACATAGCTGCTGTTCCAATGACCATGTCCATTGGAATCTGATGGCGTCCATATTGCCATTTTACTCCTAAAAACTGAGTTTTCTGTGCAGGTCCCTTGATCTTACTTTGCTGTGTGGCAAAACCGGCCTTCAGGAGAATTTGCGTTGTCTTCTCCCTTTTCTCGAAAATTCTTGCTGTGTTGCCCTGCATGATCATGTTGTCAGTATATTTTTTTTGCTGTCAGTATATTTTTTCCTCACATCCTTTTCCAGTGCAGTCTGGATTAGTCCAGGATAATTAATGGGGTTCTGTTTCCACCCTTGGGGAAGTCAGTTTCGGGTGTATGTCACACCCCTCCAGGTAAAAAACTGAGCTGCTAAAAATTCCTGCTGCTAAAGGAATGGAGAAGAGCATGATAGCAGTGTTGTTGGTGGCACCACCTCACTGCTTTGGACTCCAGCTCATACTGAAGTCCCAGCATGTTGGGCACAGTGGCACTCAGTGCTGGTGTGACTTCATTCAGGCCATGATAATCTATTGGTCCCTGGGCTTACACACTGACCATATAGGACTGTTAAAGGGTTAAGAAGGCTTGCTGACCACTCCCTGGCTGGCTCTCCAGTTCACAGATCATCTCATGGATGGGGGTCACAGAGTCCCAGGTGGTGCCATAGCTATGTGTAGTGATTGTATCTGCTGTTCTTCAGCCCTCAGCAGTCCCTAAACAGAGAGGTCCTCTGAGAGACCAGGCAAGGTATTCAGCTGTCTCATTTCCTCTGTCTCCAGAGCAGCTATCCATCTCATAGATCCTAACAATGCCTTTTTGGGTCCTTGAAATACCCTCTTTTGGGGTAACCTATGCTAAAGATGCACAGGGCCTCTGGGCCAGTCCCAGTGGGATGTTTTTGCCATTCATTTCCAGTCATGCTCTCTCCACCTTCCAGTGCAGGCAGCTGTTGGGATCCCCTTGGCACCCCAGAGAGAGATGGATTCTGTCCCCACGTATCTTGGTGGCATCCGAGTACATCATGTGCCGGCGTGAGCTAAAGCCTTACACTCTTGGGTGTCTGATGTGCCAGAGCACTGGATCCACACAGTCCAGTACATCTGATTGGCCCTTTCTTCTGCCTGGCTGGGGCCTCTGTAGTTCTAGTAATAGTACATGTTGTTCACTTCTTGTAAATATGAGCTGGAGGTCCCTTCAAGAGGATCAGAAGTAACATCAGCCCTTATATTAAAAATTAACTGTCCTGGCCAGAACCAGGACAGGAGGACAAAGTAGGAAGGACAGAGAAACCCTGTCAAGATTCACTTATATCTACTTGTGAACTGGATTATTGGCAATATATTACATGTTAAATTAAGTTATTACCATGCAGATCACACTCTGTGTGGGTGTGAGATTGTTGCAAGTACAGCTTGTCTCTGACCTTACATCACAGAGAAAAAAATTAAAGTTTGTGCATCCAGACTAGATAATGTGAATGTCCCAGCAATATATTCCATTACTCTCAGATCTGGTGTTAGTTTCCGTCTAATGGAATGTTTAAAAATTGTCTGTAAGACTGTCATTCTGTTTGTCTTCTTACTTCAGATACAAAAGTTTTGTGTTTTCAGTATTTTCTAGAAGCATCTTGATAAATGAATGTAGAAGGTCATCTTTGGCTGTGAGATACATTTTTCTATGCAGGGAGAACAGCAATGTGGTTAAGAGGAGGTGTGGTCAAGCAGGAGAATAGAAGTGAAAGATGTGTGTCGTCCCCACCTCTCTCTGCACAGGCTTGCTGGCTGTATCCAGTGAGTGCCCAGATGTGCACCAGCTCTGTGCCCTGGGCTCTCATAAGCAAGAACCTCAGGAGGGCCAAGTTACTCCTCCTGTTGTTGAAGCTCAGTGGAAGATGTTGCAAGTCTTCTGCCCTTTTGCTCAGATATTTTCTGCAGGTCCAAGTAGTCACACTCCTCTCCATCTGTTATGGTCCTGGCCATTCTGATAAGTGACCACACATTCGGTGTTAGCTGTGAGTGCTGTGCACTACTTCACCACCTGGAGTAGCTTTTCTGATTTGGAAAGCAGTACTAATGAAGTAGAGTTAAAAGGTGCAGGGATGGTGGGCCATTAGAAGAGAATAGGGAACATCCTGGATATCTTATCATCCATAAAGAATACATGTTTCAATTCCTTGCCCATAGGAAAAAAAATAAAAGTAAGAACAGCTATTTCAAATAGTGGAATTACTTATTATTTTGCATATTCAGTGGCTGAGACCGATAGTAATTTAAATCTTCTTTCATTTACTAAAATATTGGAGTTAATTGCATGCAGAATGATAGCCCAATTTCCTAGAAAGGCTTCTTGGAACTGAATGTGTGCTTATGTACTTCTTACTGTGATGTGTGCTTTGCTCTGTGCACTGTGTGAAGCAAAAAGAGATTTATTACCTTAATTTTACTTTTTTTCCCTCTGCTCTTTTAGGAGTTTCTTTAAAGCCTTTTCACTTATTGGAGAAACTCAGGAACGAGAGAGAGTTTTAATCCACTTCTCCAGCAGATACTACCAGTGCAACCCAAATGCCATTTCTTCTCAAGGTAACTTTGTTCCTGATATTGAGGTCTTTCCACACATATGGTGTATGCCTGGAAAATGAAGCTGTGTGGTCACTGTGCCACACTTTAGAGACTGTCTCTGAAACCCTCAGCATGAAAGGTATTCAATATAAATTGGTCCTCAATACAAATCCTCAGTTGTGGCACCTCCAGATTTGTCCTCACTTGTGGTTTCTTTTCTTGCTGGCTTTGGTGTGTGGGTGCTTGTACTCCAGCTACACTCATGTGGACAAGAATAGGTCCTCTGACACGTGAAAGAGAGGTTGTTCACTTTCCGTGCTCCATTCAGCACTTGTATCTGCATGCACTGGCATCAGGCATGCCAGTTCTTGCCAGTTGTGGTGATGAATTTTGAGTGCTGTATCCAGACCCTGGCATGGTTTCATCTCGACTAGCTAACATCAGTCAGAGTGCTTCTCCTTGCCAATGTTTTCAGTCAGTTTGGAAATAAATGATGGAAACAAACAAGCACATAGATCAATCCTGAGAAAACTGGGATTGCAGAAGAGGACAAACTGTCTGTTGGCGTAACTGCTATGTTCAGCCAGACATGCTGGCAGAGCCTTGTGGCCCTGTGATTGCAGCACATGCTGATCACACACTGAAAAAGAAGGCAATCATCGGTTTAACTGTACTTTAAGTTTAATGTGTGAGAAAGAGCTGCTACACTGTGCCTCCTTACCCCTTGCTTTGTGACCTACCCCTGTTTCAGTGAGATAATGTTTGGGCACATCGCACCTCTTCAGCTTTACTGGCTGTCATGCAGGGGAGGGAGAAAGTTGGGAGTAAGACAGGATCTGCTCCTGTGCTATCTCTGTAATGTGCCTATTGCCTTTCTTATTTCAAGACACTGTAGGCAGTCAGAACAAGTGCGTCATGTCCAGAGTGAAACAATGACTTGCCTGATGATATGGCTGCCTTACTCTAGTCAAGACTGCAAGAGGGGTATTGTGACTTTGGACCCCGAGTAAGCATTTAAATCCTGCACACTTAACACAGGGTCTTAGTACTGTGTGCTGTTTGGGCACCACAATATAAGAAAGATACAAACCTATCAGAGAGTATTCTGAAAAAGGATATGAAGATGGAGAAAGGTCTAGAGGGGAAGCCAAATGAGGAGCAGTGAGATCACAGAATTTGCAGAGTCTGGAAAAGAGGAGACTGAGGGGAGACCTCCTTGCAGTCTACAGCTCCTTCATGAAGGGAGGGTGAGGGGCAGGCACTGATCTTTTCTCTGTGGTGACAGTGACAGGAGCTGAGGGAATTAGGAGCTGAGGCTCTGAGCAGAGCCTTAAGAGTTGTGTCCGCAGAGGTTTAGGGAGACATCAGAAAGAGGTTCTTCTCCCAATGGGTAGTTGGGCGCTGTAACAGGCTCTCCAGGGAAGTGATCACAGCGCCAGCCTGGCAAAGCTCAAGAAGTGTTTGGACAATTCTCTCAAGCACATGGTGTGATTCATAGGGATGTCCTGTGCAGAGCCAGGAGTTGAACTCCATGATCCTTATAGGATGCCTTCTAAACTTGCTTGGAAAGGTTATTCAAAAAGGGTCTAAGGTACTACTACTTTTTCCTGAGTTGGGCACAAAGAAAAACTTGACAAAAGTTCCCAGAATGTTCACAACCAAACTTTCCTAGCAAACCTTAGAAAATCAGGAATTTAAAACAAACATTCAATCAAAATAAAGCATTTCACAGACCACTGACTTAGTAAACTTTACTCATCCAATCTTAATTACCCATGTGTCAGAAAATGGAAATTAGGAGTAGAGAAGAGGAAAAATATACAAAAATAAAGAGCAAAAAACCAAGATACAGCTACTGCCCTGGATCCTAGTGTGGTTTCAGCTATCCAAAGACAATAGGAACACAACCACATGTCCTGGGGTCTGCTCTGGCTTCCTATGGCAAGCAACCCCTGGGGCTACTTCCAGTCATCTGGCCACCCTGGGGCTCCAGGGCAGAGTGTGAGGCATTGCTTTCAGTGTGCCAGTGATTAGTGGCAGTTCTGAACTAGAGGCTCCAGAGAGTGGGGTGTGGAGCAGTGCACCATCCTATTTTCTGCAGAGCTGCTCTCCCTACACAGACATTTCTGTTATTTTGAGCCAGTAATCATTTTCTTCAGTCTCTCAGTCCTCCGACTCTATTCTGTGGTTCTATGAATCTGACTTATTGCTGAGGGCCTTGGCCACAGGACCAGCTTAGAAGCCCCTGGAGTGCTCTCTACCCAACATGCAGCCAAGGCAGCACAAGTAACTGACTGTACTTCTCCAAAATTAGGTCTAATTGAGCTGTGAATGAGGACTAAGCCAGAGGGGAAGAAAAACAGGATACCCTGCTGCACCCACTCCTTACACAAGAAAAAATGTATTTTACTTTTCCCTTTCTGCACTGAAGTAAATGAAGAAGGAGGTGTTGATTCAGACTGTAGTGTTGGTATTAGCAAGCTAAGAGTGATAGCATGATTTCCTGTCTTGCTTGCCTCATCCATGGGTGCTGCAAGACAGTTTTGAGAGTTACTAAAAGATGAAAGAAAGACTGTTCTGGTTTGCCAGCTGTATGATGACCTCATTGTTCATTTATTTAATTATGTGTATTTCTTGATAAAACAGATTCTTATGAAGGGAACAGACTTAGTTAATCTATGAGTCTCAGTTTCAGATTCTTGAAGGTCCAGATGTGGTTTTGCATGTGACTCTGGTTATTTCTCTTTCTGCAGATGGAGTTCACTGTCTCACGTGTGCCATGATGCTGCTGAACACAGACCTCCATGGCCATGTGAGTATGCACAGCTTTGTGTAGACTGCTCCTATCCACACCATGCTGGGACTAGGTAGCTTGTGACGGTCCCGGTGCTGGTGGCCTTCTTCTGAAGCCCTTGCAGACAGCAAACAGTGAGAAGGCTGCACTCCCAGGCTGTTGTCCTGGGCAGGCCTTTCCAGCATGCCTTGATCAATCATGTGTAAGCTGGCATTGTGCCTGGCGTTGCGATAATGTCTAAGCATACTCCCTGACCTTAGGGCCATCTTTCTGGTGTGTTTACTATCCTTCCTGCAGCAGGTTCTGACCAGGAAGCTGTGCGTGGGATTGGCTTCCCCTTTGCAGTATGTAAAAACATGTGGAAAGGCAGAGTAGAGATGGGAGTGAAGAAGACCTTTTGGGAAAGTCACAAAGGGAGGGTGATGTTTGCAGGCATTCAGTTGCAGGGGGCAGATCTGGTGGAAGCAGAGTTTTGCACAGACAAAGGATGGGTATACTCAAAACCAAGAGAATGGAGGGGGGATGTGAGCATGCTGAGTGGGAGCCCTGTGTTCCTGTACTGCACACCTCGCCCCATTGCCTGCCTGGGTGAAATAGTATTCTGGTTTGAGTTCTCTTAGTCACACTGCTACAGGGTGCCAGCAGCCTTAGGATGGATATTTCAGCACCCATGGTGCAATACACCAGCTATGCAAGGTATTCCCATGCTGATGAGAGGCCTCCTCTGCCCTGGAGTTAGGATGGAGTGTGTAAAAACACAGGGAGCATGGCACTGTAGTATACAAAAGCAGTGGCTTTAGCCGGGTAGCTCTGGGGCTTCTCTCTGTCCCTCCACTGCACTTGCAAGGGCTCTCCCAGGAGGGTTTCTGTTGGGAACTCTTACGCACCAAGAGTGTTGGATTGGGCAGCAGGACATAGAGGGATCCTGGGTCTGTCTAAACGGGCTACTAGGCCCCTGTGGTGGTGCAGGTAGTAAAACCAAGACTTGAGTATTCACAAGGAGTTCTGAGACCCACCTCCTATTAATGGAATGCCTTTGTCTGCAGGTTGTGGAAGCAGGAGGGGGTAGGGAGTTGTGAAGAATTTTTTTCTCAGATGGCTTAGCCTTCCCTACTGAATGACTGGATGCGAGGCGTACAGAAATGTGCTGCAGTTTGTCTCTTAGCACACATGGCTTCTCTTGAGGACACCTGAGTCTTTCTGCAGAGGTATCCCACTCCCCAGAGTGGTGAGCAGCCTGGAGCCTCCTGCTTTACAGGCTGCCTGGCCTCACAGTCCAGGGAGGGAGACCAAATAATGGTCATGCATTAGCCTGACAGCAATTCCCATTGCTCCCTGTGATGCTTTAGTGCTCCCTGCGATGCTTTAGTGCTTTAGTACTGTCTTCAGTAGGTACTGGAAAAGACAATTTAGCTCTGACCCATCATTGCTGCTGCTGACTCTGGTTGTTGCAGTGTGTAACTTTGGAGAGTTACCCCACTGGCACTTGACACTGTGTTGTTATGTACATGCAGCTGTAGTATTTCCCAGACTCCTACTTGTATTGTGTCCATGGGTGTGCCATCATGTTCCCTCAAATCCCTCTGATTTCCTCTGATTTTGGACTTCCTCTTACTGCTTTGCATTTTTCCACATAGGTGGTAAGTTTGGTGTTTTTGATTTGGAATGCAGCCCTTGCAGATATGCCTAATTGCCTGTTTCTTAACAAAGATAATGCTTTGCCCCATCCTTACCAGGATTCTGCTGGAGCAGGAAGCAAATGAGTCACAGGGCTTGTCTATACACTGTGCTCTATTTGTTACTGACATACTGATCATAAGCACAGACATTTCTATTTCACAATCAGCTCCACTGCTTGTAGGGCTGTAATGCAGCTGCTCTGCCTTCAGTTCACACTTGCCTTTAACTCTTGTAGACAAACTTTTACTTAATCCCCTTTATGTTCCCTGTCTTGCCACACTTCTGTTTGTAACTAAACATTTTTGCTAGATGTGTTTTGGAAATGCATGCTTGGCTTCTCTGCACAAAGATCATCACCCGCATTGGTACTAGAGAGTTTTGAGGTATCTCTAGACCACTAGGCACATCCTCTGGAACCTCTGTGGCACTGTATGAAGATGTCAGCTTTGATCCTGCAGCAAAACAGCAAATTGTCTGCATTGTTGGCTTTGGTCAGCATGGGGAAGCTGCCAACTGCTGCCTGGAGGAAACAAATAGAAGTAGGCTGAAGTTGCAGGGAGAAAGAAAAGCACTAGACCAGCTCCAGCCTGCACCTGAAGACTGAAGTTATAAAGATATGTTCTATAAGCTTTGCTACCATAGAGCCAGGGTTACAGCCCATCTGTGTTGTCAGGAGCCATCCTTTTGTGGGAAGCCATGAATTGTTCCAGGGTTACTGCTTGCCTTCTTTCTGTAGGTTTGTGCTGGCTGCAGGCTATGGGATGTTCCTTATTGGCAAGGTGAGGCTGATGGCCAAGATTTGGTGGTTTTCCTGATCAAACATTATGGAAGGGAAATAGAGGATATGCACTTTAAGCTGTCGTGTAATTCATAACATCGAATGGCCTGTATTACCAACTAAGGGCACCAGTCCTGTGTTAATTTGGCCTCCTGGTCCTAGCCGAAGACAGAGTTCACACAGAACTCTTCTGCTGTATTTCTACAGACAAAACATGCCCTGACAGTGGAAAAGTCTTCACTTCTATCTCTTGACTGACAGTGGTGCTATCATCAAAGATACCTGTCACAGAGCTCTATTTTCCCCTCTGTCTATACCGTGTTTCACAGCTCATCTCAGGCTGCTTTCCTTTTCTCAGATATCTTTGGTGTCCTTTTTCATCAATGCGGTATTGTAATTGTTGCCTGCTCACCAGGCTCCCCGCATACTAAGCAGGACCCTTCTAACACCTAGGGGACTGTGTACAGACACTTTCTCTGAGGGGTGATGAAGGCAGGGATTCAATAAGCCTCAAACTTCTGGATGTAGTTTGGCTCCTACACAGACATGTAGGGACAGCCAAACTGTTCCTTTCTGTTTGTGGCTTATTTGGTCAACTTTCAGTCAGAGACTTGGACAGGAGGAGAGAAAAGAGAGCGAGCCTATGGAAATGTCAAAGCAGCTTCAGCCTGTGAATCAGAAAAGGTAGTGGCCATGCCTGGGCATCACACTCCAACTCACAGCAGTTGCCACTGGAAGGGGGCATTTGAAATTGTAAGGGAAGGATCTCGAAAGGGCCTCAGTCACCTGTTTCCTGGTGCCCCACAGCAGATTTAAGTAGAGCTTTTCCATCAGAGACTGGTAGAGCTTCTGGAGACATGGGGATATAAGGCACCATGCAAATATGAAAGATCTTCATCATTGTCCTCTTCATTACCCCCAGTATTAAGCTGGGGTTTTTTTGGGGGTGTATGTAGGCCTTTGGGTGCAAAAGGGTTCCCTTTTCTAGCTTATGCATACAAGGATGCTCATCTATGAGTAATCTCCTGAATGTGTTCTTAGTGCTGCCTGGCTTGGGCTTAAAGGAAAGCAGGAAGATGAATTTAATCGGATGTTGCTTGTTCCTGTTGTTATGGAAAGCAACAGGAATATGATGTTGTGTTTCTCTGACACTCCTTTCAGAACATTGGGAAAAAGATGACCTGCCAAGAGTTTGTTGCTAACCTCCAGGGGATGAATGATGGCAAAGACTTTCCGAGAGGGCTCTTGAAGGTAAGGAATTAACTGCAGAACGTGGGTTTCATTTCTGTTGAAAGATGGTTCAAAACAAAACACCCATCTTGCATTTTCTGAATCTTAATTGTCAAACATGACAAGTGATGGGGCCATTTCTCCTCCCAGAACATATATAATATATAAAATGTTTATTCTCTTGTTTTCCCTCTTGCCTTTACTTGATAGCGAAGGTGACTCTCTGCAGCACAGAGGTGAAACTGAGCTGCGGCAGGTCTTGCCCCAGAGCTGTGTGCTTTGTAAACTCCTGTGGTCATGCCAACCCAGAGTGCTGTCTCCTCATTGCAGCGGACAGAAGCAGCCAGTTGGCTCTGAATGTGAATACATTAAAGGCTAAGCCTGATCTCTGTGTACAATCTGGAAGGCATGTGGTTTTTTTCATCAAAGGTGCTTTGGGATATTCATATTAGAGCTGGAGATGTAATTTCAGATTATAATGTGCTGTCTGGCACAGGCTGTGTTGCTTCAGCTTTTGTTCATTAAGTTTGTGCTAGGAGTTAAATCTGAAGAATGAGGGAAGAGGCTGAGCAGGACAAACCTTGTTTTATTGTCAGTAATAATGAGAATGTTTTGCTTCTTTTTTGTTTTGCTAGCACGAAACAGCACTTTGTTTAAATGAAGACAGGTGTGCATACACTGGAGTTCATAATTTATTTATTTTTTCGTAATGGAAATAAAAATAAGAGGCTGCCACATCTGAGAGCTGATCCAGTGCCTATTGAAACCAACCAAATGAGTTGCCATCTCTTGTGTGAGTTTTGTGTCAGAATCATTGTGAAATACAGATTTACCTGCATAGTTGAAAGCAGCAGAGTTTGTCTTCTAGTATTGGTAATTTCTTCATTTTCTTAATCTTCTTCAGGGAGATTTTTGTTGGACCCTCCTGCTTCAGTTCTTACTAAGCAATGGGGAATATTAAATTTTAGATTTAATGTCTTTAATTTTTGAGTCTGTATATCTGTCAGCAGCCACAAGTAAATTACTTTTTCCCCCAAAGGAATCTAATTTCTCCATTTGCCATAGAGGGATGTGTTGAGATTAATTTGCAGGCTAATTACAGCCCTTACTGAATAAATAAATTTCCAGATTGTGTGTAAATAACCTGAGTGTACTGACAAGAGACTTCCAATGGTTCTCACCTGCTGTTTGTTTTCCTCCTGACAGAATTTTGCAGTTGGGGCTGTACCTTCATGTTTAGCTCACCTACTAATGCTGGGGATGTCTGACTCTTCACCCAAAGCAAATACCAGGGCTCAGGATTTTTTGGATGTAGACAAATGGAAGAAGTTTGGTGTTGGTGTCTCATGTTGCTTTAAGGCTTTCTGCCCTTTTCTGTGTGCTGTCTTGGGGACAGAGGTGGCACCCAGCTTTCTTTTTTCATCTGGCTTGTCTGAAGATTTGATAAACTGACCCTTGTTTTTTAATATATTAGTGGAAGGGAGTGGAGTGAGTATAAGTAATTGTGCTACTGTGTTCACAGCAGCCATGCTG